>NC_083317.1:57945330-58550336 GCF_963455315.2 Globicephala melas | reverse complement strand
ATTCTTCATATATGCCATCTGTGGTGTATAAGAAAACCAAACCAACTACCTACATACAACCTTTTCCAAAATCCAGAATACAAAACGAGGTGACACCATACAGCACTTAGAGAGTTTTTACCATAAAACTTGCTGCAGATAAGGGCTTCCTGAAGATGAATAAGGTGAACAAAAAAGAAATGTTTATATTCAGAAGCATCTTAAAAACTCAAGAGCCACCCTTGGGGGAAACTGAAAAATGTAAAATGTAGTCATACATGCTGGTCAGAAGGATCCAAGCCCAGCCCCTATACCTGATCTAGTATTCTACCAGGTCCCATTTAAGATAGTAAATACTGATCACAGAATTTCAGGGAACTTTATCAGAGGCAACATCTACAATCTAATCAAAAGAACTTTCTTGATATTCACTGAGAAGCAAAAAAAAAAAAAAAAAGAAAAATAAAAAGAAGAGTACTGATTTAGAAGTTAATTCATTCATTAATCCAACAGTTACTTGTTGATATGTACTATGTGATAGCTCCTATTCTAGGCCCTGGTGATTCAGCCATGAACATAATAGTCCTTGCTTTTGTGGAGCTTGCCTCAAAATTTTGACTATAATCAATGGAATAGAATTTTGTTTTTGATTAGATTTCAGAGGAGTACAAACTTTTAAGTAATCACTGTTAAAATGATAATAGTAACAACATTTTATTACAAATGTCTGCTGTAGAAAGAAGAGAAAAGTGAACTTATTTTCTTCGACATCAGGACTTTCTCTGAATTTTTAATAGGAGAATTTCCCCTAAGAAAGGTTCTTGATAAGTTTTACTGGTATTTCATTTATATCAGTTAACACAGCTGTGAAACAGTAATTTTCATAGTAATCATTATTTTACAACATGTAATTATTTAAACAGTAGTGCTCTATCTTTGAAGTGAACACATATTTCATAATAGGGAAAACCAAGAAGTTACTGCACTCAGAGGTTCTTACCTTTTCCTATTTGTATATTAGAAGTTTAAGAACATTATAAGAAATAATGGATTTGCTTTGAGGCTTTTCCTAACCTAATAAATCCATTCAGCATATATTGTACTCATTAAGAGCTATTTTTCTTTCTTAAAGGGGAAAGCAACTTTTAAACTGGGTCTTTTAACTCCAGTTCCCTGCATTTTTCTGAAACCAGAGTTGGCCTCCAGCCTATGTTTCATTTACAGGAGGTGCTGGATTCCCAAAATTATCATCATGGTCAACTCCATACCTAGAATGGATGTGACTTAGAGGGTCATTCATGAAATTCTCCTCCCAAGTTCACACTATCCCTACGGATGTTAAATCTTTCTGCTTGGCATATCTAGAAACCGTGGCTCCCTTTCAGCCATAGGAATGAGACTAGGTAGAGAAGGAATCTAAATAGCCTCAGTACTCTTAACAGTGCCCTCTCCACCAGTGGACATGATTGAGGATTCATAAATGGATTCTTTCTCCTTCATTTTACTATCTAAGAGCATAGTTCTAGGATTTACTTCCCCAAATTTAGCCTTGTTTTTCGATGTGGTTGCTGTTGCTGTTTTCTGTTGGCCATTCTTTGTTTCGATTTTGTTCTTGCTCTTCACATATTCTGTTGAAGTTGACCCTTCAGGCTTTCCTGACCCCAAGACCCACTCTCATCTGTAATTCAAACTTTGCTCCTCTGTTCCTCACCCTGTAAAGGTGGGAAGGACTTCCTCACCCACTGAAAATGCCTGATTCCGGCAATCAAGGCTATCAAGGGCTTAGGTCTCCTGTTTTCCTGGGGAGGGCATCATAACGACTGTAGAAAGCAATTTGGCAAGATATAATAATATCGATAAAGGATCAACTATCCTTTAGTGTAGTAATTCCACTTCTGGGGACTAAGGAAGTAATCAGAGAATTACAAAATAATTATGTACAGAAATACACACTGCAACATTGCTTATCAGGGAAAAAACTGGAAACAATGAAATGCCCAACAATAAGGAACCAATTGGATCGGTTTGGCAGGCCAAGACAATACAGGAAATTCACTCAGCTGGGACTCAGAGGCATTCCTTGTTTTGTATTTCTTTGTGTGTATTATGTTAGACCTGGAAAATAAGTTCCATGGGTTTAGAGACTTTCTACTTCTTGTTCATTACTGTTTTTCCAAAATGTATTACAATTTTGGCACTGAATAAATATATATTCCCTAATGGGGACTGAAAAAAGCTCTTAAACTAAACTGATCAAATTTTACAAATTTGTGTCTGACTTTTAACATTTGAAAAGAAACTCTTTCAATTTAGGAATAAGAAAATACCCTACATCTACCCCAAAAACTATGAGCTATTTTTAAAGAGAATGACAAAAAGAAAAGTTGACCCAGATTATCACTTAAAATTAAGAGCAAGTAAGTTCTATTAATTATTTCCTGTTTACTCCCCTTTCTTACAGCTCATAGCATCATGGATAAAATTTGGTCATATTGTATAGAAAGTCTCTTGTTTGGAATTTTAACTTCAAAACTGGTACAATTGTGGTTGTCTACTGTTTTTGGAGATGATGTGAATCATATAAGTCTCAACCTTTCAATTCTATACCTCATCTTTTATATTTGTAAGTAAGAGGGATATGCCTAAAATTAAATGATGTAGAAAAATTGAAAATAAAGATATGGGAAATATTTAGGCCAAAAAAGAACATTCAACTGATCTAGAAGGAATATTTTTGAAAACAATGTATCAAAGGAGATTAAAAATATTAATATGTATACAATGGAAAACAATGTGCCAAGATATATAAAGACAATTATAAATGACAAGAGAAATTTGACAAAATCATTACAATGAGATACTTTAACATGCCTTTCCTAGATAATTTCATAACCAAGGGGACAAAAAAATGACTATGGCTATAAAAAGATTTAAATAAAAACTCAAATGCTTGGCTCACAAGATATATAAAGAGTTTTATCTTCCAAAACAGAATACTTATCCTTTACATAGACATATAGACATTAACAGAAATAAACTAGACTAGAAGAACATTACAATAAAATTTCAAACATTGCTCAACCACAATGCAATTAAATGTTAACTTCAAAAGGAGGATCTTTAAAAATAAACATTCTAACTGCCTGAAATTTAAAAAAACTTTTCTTGGTAACTCTTCAATCAAAAAGGAAATAAAAATAGAAGTTACAGATCAAGGAAGGCTAAACATTAGAAACTCTATCAACATTACTAATCCATTTACCACAACTCCCTTCTCAAAGAAGTATGGCAGGCAATGATAATTAGCCGTATCACTGTTCCCTGACAGAGCCTCAGAATCACTTTCAACCCAGCCCTTTAGACAGCTCCACAAATGATTTGGAGTTGGCATGTGTGATAATACTTACTTCCCAAATTACACTATGTCTTTCCATTACACTTAGGAATAAGAGTGTTGCCTAGCCTCATATTCGTGATTAAACACAGATGTAGAGAATGGACTTGAGGACGTGGGGAAGGGGAAGGGGAAGCTGGGACAAAGTGAGAGAGTGCACGGACTTATATATACTACCAAATGTAAAATAGATAGCTAGTGGGAAGCAGCTGCATAGCACAGGGAGATAAGCTGGGTGCTTTGTGACCACCTAGAGGGGTGTGATAGGGAGGGTGGGAGGGGGAGACACAAGAGGGAGGAGATATGGGGATATAAGTATACGTGTAGCTGATTCACTTTGTTATAAAGCAGAAACTAACACAGCATTGTAAAGCAATTATACTCCAATAAAGAGGTTAAAAAAAAAAAAGTTCTGGAAGCTCTAGCTAATATAATAAGAAAAAAAGAAAGACGTTTATACATTTTAAAGGAGAAAATGGTTACATTAGTCACAGCATTTTAGATTATATAGAAACACCCAAGAGAATTAATTAATAAACTAAGACAAAACATTTTAGATTATATAGAAACACCCAAGAGAATTAATTAATAAACTAAGAAAACAAGGTTCTTTAATAGTTTGATATAAGGCAAATATACAAAAATTAATAAGTCAAATAGCATTCTTATAAAGCAGCAGTAACTAGTTATAAAATATAATGAAAATTGATTCTCTTTACATTAGCAAAAAGTTATAAAATATCAAGGAATAAACTTAACAAGAAGTTTGGACTTAAACAGAAAGCTACACATTTTATACTTCTGAGAAATATAAAATTTAAATAGACACAAAGAAAAGCTTCTTTTTAGAAATGCTAGAGTAACAGGATTCACTACTTTCATGTCTGAGGAAGGAAAGGCAGAACATAGGGATGTGAGGTTTCCTAACTAATCTGGATTTAAACCAATTATAATCTAGTGAGGTTGCACAATCGTTAATGAATTAATAGACAGTGAGAGAATAATGAGTCAGTACAAGTACATTCGTTACATACTACTTTAATGGTGTATTCCTAATGCTACAAAATTTATATTCCAGCAAACATAATTTCCTCTAACATCATTAAGTAAGCATAGCCTCAAGATTAAGAGTTACACTCAAGGAAATAATTTTATCTATTTTAATTTTAAAAATTGAATTATCATTGATTTACAATATTATATTAGTTTCAGGTGTACAACATAGTGATTCAGTATTTTTATAGATTATACTCCATTCTAAGTTATTACAAAATAATGGCTATATTTCCTTGCACTGTACAGTAGATCCTTGTTGTGTATTTATTTTATACATGATAATTTGTATCTCATAATCCCCTACCCTATCTCCAAGAAAATTATTTTAAATTTTTAGAGTCAAGATGTCTCAATAAACATTTTAGCAAAAAAAAAAATCTTAGGACAGAATTTCATGAAAACAGATAATGAGTAAATATAAATCTAATGTAAAATAACTTTTACCCTGACCTAGCTTATTGTTTATATTAATATCTTCAAGGTAGTCATCATAAATATTTTCCAAATTTTACCATTACTTAACAAGTTATAAAGAGTAGTCCAGGATTTGATCTCAAAGCACATGCATCCACAGTTTCCTCTTCCTTCACGATTCAAAACTGACTAAGTAAAGTGTTCATTTCTGGCTTAGGTATCATTCCTAGCCAGAACTAAAATAAAGAATATAAAACTTGTAATTTTTCATCTCTAGAAAGGAAGACTCAATAGTGTGATAATGTTGTACATTTCATCAAATTAAGATTATCACAATCTGAATCAAATAATGATAGAATTTTGGAGGGAGGTGAAATTTTACAGAATAATTTTAAAAATTCATCTGGAAACAAACTGTGAGACTATGCATGACAACTTTTTTAAAGTGAAGAATTTTACAATTAGGTAAGTATTAAACATTTAAAAAGCCTATAGTAATTAAAATACAACTGCTATTAACAGAGAAATACAAAGTAAACCAAAGAAACAGAAGGGGCACAAAACAGATCCATGTATGACAATTTGATAAACATGGCAATAATGGTCAAAGTGGCATATCCATAATATTCTTCAATATTAAAACAAAAATTTTAATTTGTACTTGTTAACTAGAACAATGTCTAGTTCAGAGGAAAAAAAATTAAGAGAAAAAAAATAAGCCCATTACAGAACTGTATTGCTGTATAATCCCTCTGTAGTTTTTCTTAATGTGTGACTGTATATATGTATGTTAGAAGCAAGCCTCTGTGAGTGTTCACAGGGTACTCCACTCCTCTCTAAGATCTTAATCCAATTATCTTAAGCTTCCAATTCTATAGTCTATGAAAACCCAAAGATATCTCCTCATAATTTCTGAAAATTTCTGGAGTTTTCTTCCTCATAATCTCTGCTGCCTCCTCATAAATATATAGCAATTTCTTCTTCTTGGTAAACTCTAGTGAAGATGGAGACAAGGGGAGCTCACAAGGAAAATTACGTTGTGTAGTTCACAACTCTATGAGATCTAACAGCTACCCATATCTCCTCACTTTTCCATGTTTCCCGCTTAATTTTTACCACTTGTCTCCAGTATAGAAATTCAGCAAGCAGCCTTTAATGCTTGGAGTTGCCTTCTGGGTGTCTCATTCTGTACTTTCAAGTAGCTTATCTTATGATTTTTTTCTAGGCAAATATAGTCCTCTCTTCAATAGAAATTTCAATCAAAATGTTCTTTACTATGCGGCTGCTTCCCACTAGCTATCTACCTTACATTTGGTAGCGTATATATGTCCATGCTTTGTGACTGCCTGGAGGGGTGGAATGGGGAGGGTGGGAGGGAGGGGGACGCAAGAGGGAAGAGATATGGGAACATATGTATATGTATAACTGATTCACTTTGTTATGGGGCAGAAACTAACACACCACTGTAAAGCAATTATACTCCAGTAAAGATGTAAAAAAAAAAAAAGAGGAAACAAACAAACAAACAAAATGTTCTTTAAAACTATACCTGAAGTCCTGGCAGTGGAATTATGGGTATTCCCTTTTTCTAAAAAATATAATCTCTATACTGTATCATATTATTTGAATTTTTCACAATGATAATATATCACTTTTATAAGCTACTTTCAAAATTATTTTTCCCTCTAGCTCATGAAAGCTATGAGAATGTTTAAGAATATTCCACAGTTTTGTACACTTTTCAGTCCCTGACAGTAAATTCACCAAACCAAAATTAAACTGGGGGAGTAGATCCATATTAGGTTTCTATTGGCTCCACTCCCTTAGTCTTGTCACAAGATCAAACCATTTCTATCTCCTACTGTCTTCTAAGAAAAAGTATGTGAAGTGAGCTAGTCCATAGAGAGCTCATCAGCTCACTTCTATTTAATTCATCCAGAGCCCCTCTGAAAAAATTAGACCTGTGAAGGGTGCTCTAGCCTCACTAGGGCACATGAAGAGATTTGTGAACTCCACATTGTTGCCAATTATCAGAAGCCAAAGCAGTGCAAGGATGTTCATTACAGACTTTTCTGCACAGTTGGGTATGAATCTAAGGAGGAAGAAGGACAATGGGTGGTGATAATAATTTGTGATATTATCCAGTTGAAACCAAGGGGGATAGCCTCTCTATATGAAGTCACTGCTATCAGATATCTGATGTTTTCATCTCTGGCAAAATTTGTGCCACTGTTGATGTAAAATTAATATTTTATATTTGTTTCTTTAAAAACATAGGTAAGCTAGTTGGAATGTCTGGAATATTTACCATCGTCGTTATGGGACTTTTTTTAAATTCTACAAGTTTTAAACCAGGAGTTGAAGCACTTCTTCTTGAGTGAGTGGCTAGCATATTTTCACTTTGTTTCGTACATTAGAAGTTATAATATTGTAATAGTAACTACATCTACGTCTACATAGTCAAAATAAGACACTGACTTGAAAACTAGCTAACTAAAAACCCGTTCTAAAAACTCTGTTGCCTATGTCCTCTAAACCTCCATCTTTAAGCAAACTTTGTAACCTCACTTTGAGTTCATGTTGACTCTATTTCACCACTAATTCCCTTAAGTCTGACCATATTACTCAGTAATGTTCAGTCTAATCCCCTAGACAGGGGCTAGGATTAAGGTAAGGCAACTGAGGCCTTCATCTCAGGCACAAAATTTAAGAGGGTGCCAAAACACTCAGTAATCAAAGCAAATATTTTAATGCAATATTTTAAAATTGAAATTAATACAAAAAATCCATGGTGAAAATACAAAATTTTAAAAGAAAGATCAGTATTACTAACAATTCCTTTTGCCTCAGGCTCCAATATGGGTCAGTTTGGCACTGCCACTAGAATGGAAGACCAATATTTTAAGGACAGTGAAGAGAGGCCATGCAAAGCCAATTAAAAGATTAAGCTGGGGCATTTAAATACAATTGGCAGTGTTAAAAAAGAAAATAGAAGAGTACAAATTGTGCCTTGCTCAAGGGCACCCAGCTGAGGGGGTGAGTGGAATCTGTGTCAGTCTTGAAGAAGGGGTACTTTCTGTAATGTTCCAATACATGGGATGGGAACTTGGCCTAAATCACACAATGGCAACATATTAATATGTGTTAACAGAGGCCCTGAACATAATCAATGATTTTTTGGCTTTTGGGAGATCATTATGGAAGATGAAGTAAGTTCAGAAGTCAGAAGCTGAAAAGTATAGGATTTTATAGGATTTGAGAGCACGTCACTAAAATTTCCTGTCAATTACAAAGGAAGCCAGTTGTACTAGCAGCTAGGCAGCATTAATTGGGCCACCATTGTAAGAAGAATTTAAAATGTTATGCATGTATTTATATCTATGGGAAGTGATTCTGAAGGCTCCCTTCATTCTTGCTGTAACTGAAAGCTGGATCTCCCCTGAAGACATTATTTCCCTCGTGTTCCTTAAAGGTTATAGTGTCTTTCTCACCTGCATCCCTGGTGCTATAAGACTAGGGTTGAGGTGGGTGATTTTTCTGTACCTCAGTCATTTCTATATTATTTTTCTTATTCTTCCCCAGAGGAGCCCAGTTTTGAAGCTCATGCCATCAGATTATACCATCGGCCACCCTCTTGGTTGTAGTTATCTCTAGAACTCTGAGTCACACTCTCCATTTTGTGAAGATCTTGGCCGCTGTCTCACTGCGACTCTCTCCAACATCATGCTATCACCATCCTTAGTGGCATCAATCAATATTCACACAGTTGATCCGACTATTCCCTCACCTTTCAATTCCAAGACTTCATCTCCTCCTGTGAGCACATCTATCACTCCGCTTCAGCCACCCACTTTATGCTCATAAAAATAATAACTTCATAATCTCAATTTCAAGAATCTTACTATCTAAAATATAATATGTGGCAGCTCCTACTCTCTGAGACAGTAGAAATCTAAGATAATAATGGTAAATCCTATAAGAGTCTACAGCAGGTCCATGCTACTCTCTAAGAGAGGAGGCGCACCATCTCCCATCTTTTCAGCTTAACCCCCTAGGACCCCAATTCTAACAATTCTGTTGTCACACTGAGAATATAACGCATTGAACCTATGATGTTTTCTGACCCTCACCCACCTCATTTCCTCCTTACCCAGATCATTTCTTTTCTTTAAAACCATCTAATAACTTCTCATTTGGCTACAAGTCAAAGTTGTTTCACTGGCAAACAAATGATGTATTTGTCCCCCTGTTACTTCTGTGATTCATTTCTACCACCCTCACCCTCACTCACCCTGCTCTAGCCACACTTGTTATTCCTCAAATATACCAAACAGGCTTCCTGTTTGGGCTTGTGTTCTTGTGCTTCTGCTCTTGAAATGTGCTTCCTTTACATATTGGCATAAGTAGCTGCCAATTTCATGCTTCTATTTCATGCTTCTATTCATACATCACCTTGTTAGAAAGAAATTCCCCAAATAAGAGATACTTCCTTGTCAACCCATATAATTCTTCTTAAGTCATATAGTACTACTTGGTTTATTTTTATTTTTTAAATTTTATTTTAATTTTGTTTATTTTTGGTTGCATTGGGTCTTCGCTGCCGTGTGCGGGCTTTCTCTAGTTGCCGCGAGTGGGAGATACTCTTCATTGCGATGCGAGGGCTTCTCATTGCAGTGGCTTCTCTTGTTGCTGAGCACAGGTTCTAGGCACGTAGGCTTCAGTAGTTGTGGCACACGGGCTCAGTAGTTGTGGCTCACAGACTCTAGAGTGCAGGCTCAGTTGTGGCGCTCGGGCTTAGTTGCTCTGCAGCATGTGGGATCTTCCCGGACCAGGGATCGAACCCATGTCCTCTGCATTGACAGGTGGATTCTTAACCACTGTGCCACCAGGGAAGTGCCAACCTGTATAATATTTTATTCTTGGCAAATTGATGTCCCTAAAATGTCCAGGCCATAAGGTCTTATCATTCCTCTAGGCTAAGGGCTGTGCAACATTGAGATATAAAAATGATACAGATGCCTAGATCTATAGTATTAAAATCTATGAGGGTGAGAGCATGGGATATCTGATTTTAAAAAACTCTTCCAAGATGATACTTATATACAGAAAGGGTTGTGACCCTTTGCTCCTGTAAAAGGTCTAGATTTGTTAGGATAACTCATGATCACCAAATAAAGGAAACAGACTTTAAAAAAAAATTCAGAAGCTTTTTTCTGTGTGCCTGACTGATTGAACACACACACGTACATGCGCACGTCTATTAGATGGATTTGGAGCTTGGTTATTCAGCTCATATCCACTCTGAATTTGGTGGGCATTGATTCCTTACAGAATCTGGTTTCCTCCTCATAAGATTTCTCCCGTTAATTTCTACCATATATGAAAGAGTCTTGATAACTCTTCAATATATGTCACTTAATTGATTTGATTACATTTTGTGCTAATCTCAACAAGACTGAGATTTTTGATATTTGGAGACATTTTCCCACAGCGTTTCATGTTGAAATTTTCTCTGGTAATGCCTAGGTATTTGTGTTTCAGGGACAGAGTCTGGCAGCATATGGGTAAAACCAAGCTCTTTTTCCTCTCATAAAATGGTGTTCATGTGCCCTTTTAATCTTTTCCATTTATTTTGCTACACATATAATGTCAACCTTAAAGACATGAAATATACAGAAAGATAACATGAAGTTTTAAATAGCTATGGTCCCAACACCCAAAAATGACAAATACTCGTGCCTGAGTGTACTTTTTCAAACTGCTTTGCCTGCAGCTGATGAGAACGTGAGCTTTGGGAATGATGCAGAGTTTTCCTGGACTCTGGAGTACTTGAATAAGTACAGACTCAGAAATCACAAAAGGAGAATCTACAAAGGGCATTCATGTGAATAAAAGATTCATTCACATATTCTAAGTGCTAGCTAGATTTTGGGCAAAGGCTTAATTCTATCACTATGTAAATCAGACTAGTAGTTCAGTATTTCCTTTTAAAATAAACCATTTTAGATCTTCCTAATGATACAAGGACTTCACAATCAGTATTTTCCAGCTACTTGAACCATAGTGCCTGAATGAGTTCTGTCAAATAGTATAGCTACAACCTAACATATCTTTCAAAGTCAACCCAAATAGAAAGACACTAATTGACATTCAGTGTAAACTGGTTAAAATTGCTTTAGAAGTATTTGTTTACTTGCCTTAGTGCTCCTTACTCCCCAGTTAAATTATAAGCCCCTTGAGTGTTGGTGAATGCCTTATTCATCTTTATTTTCTTTATAATGCCGCACAATGCCTTACATAGGTAAGTCTTGCATTGAACATGTTAGATTAATTAATTATATTTAAATTTTTTTCTAAAAATGCAGATTCTGGAGTTGTCTATCATTTGTTGCTTTTCTTATGGTGTTCACTTTCATTGGACTTCTAATTCCTGCACATACATATTTATATATATCATTTTCTGATATATATTATTCATTAAATATCTGCTTAACACTTGTTGTTTTCAGGTAAGAAAGTCATTTGAATATTTCTATTTATAAGACATTGACTAAGCCTGAAGACATTCTTTAAATGACAGAGATGTTTCATACCTTAGAATGAAAAATTCACTCAAACTTTCCAAGGAATCATCAGCAAGTTAGCACTCAGTGTTTTATTCAATTTTTAACTACATTTCAAAGCAATGCAAACATGTTGTAAAATTTTTGAAAATTAGAAAAAAGAAAAAAACTTCTCATAATCTTACTACCTAGAAGCAACCACTATTAACATTTCGTATATTTCCTCCAGTGTTTTTTATTGTTTTTTATTCTATGAGGTTTCATGAAGTTAAACACCTATCATAAATAAAAATGTTATCTTGCTTTGTTCGCTTAATATTATGTGTTAATATAATATATATATTATATAACAAATAACTTACTCTTAATAAAGTATAGTTGGAAATTGCTTTTTAAAAATCAGGGAGGGACAAATTGGAAGACTGGGATTGATATATACATGCTACTATGAATAAAATAGATAACTAATAAGGACCTACTGTACAGCACAAGGAACTCTACTCAATGCTCTGTAATGGCTTATATAGGAAAAGAATCTAAAAAAGAGTGGATGTATGCATATGTATAACTGATTCATTTTGCTATACACCTGAAACTAATACAGCATTGTAAATCAACTCTACTCCAATAAAATTTTTTAAAAAAGAAAGATAACCTTTCTTTCCTCCTAAATTATTATTCACTATTATTTGATATCTGCTCTGTTCGGTGTTCTGACGATTCTGGCATTCTGCCATGTTACGTTATGTTATGTGATGTTATGTTTAGTTACTTTTAGGTTACATTTTTCTAGCTTTGATTCAAAAAAATTAAAAATAAATTAAATGATCACATGTCTAATAAATAAATAAAAATCATATGGAAGTTCTCCTTGTAAATGTCTTTTTTTACCTAAATAATTTTTGTAGCCCCCTTTCCAGTGTTAAAAGGCAGAAAACAATCTGCTTATGTAACTGAAAAGGAGATAACATAGAAGAGGAAAACCACCATAACAATTCTTTAATCTCCATCACCAAAATTGTTAACATTCTACTTCCATCTAGGAAGATTAGTTGGGACTCAACATCAAGTCAGCCAGTGCCAAGTAAATGGAAATTAGCCCCAAATTGTCAGATACAGTTAGTGTAAAATATAAGAATGATCTGTTATTAAAAGAAGAAATAGAAATGAATTAACTGATACTGGGCAGATTCAGTAAGATTAAAATCTACAAAGAAAAAGAAAGAGAGGACATTATTTTCTCTCGTATTTATTAGATTTGCTTTTATTTGTTTTTGAGATCTAGAATAGAGTATATCTACAAAATGTCTCTAACACTTTTTTTCCACCTGGAGAAGCACCACTCAAAGGTGATGTGGAATTACTCCACTACTTTCCTAAGAGAAAGAAAGAAAAAGAATAATACCATTCTCTTGGTATGGAATGCCCTTCTGCCTTCCTTTCGTGCCATGCCAACAGAGTGTGAAAGATGGTTCATTGGTCTGAGAGTTGGCAGTTCCACAGGGAATAGATTGGAATAGCATAGAATGGGATGGAAAGAAATTTCTATAACAAAAATAACTTTTTAAAATCTGTTTTGTCTTTTAGACTTCTGGTCTTTCTATTATTGAGCCCTCTTTTGTCTCGACTTGGTCATGGTTTCAGCTGGCGCTGGGCATTCATTATGGTCTGGAGTGAAATGAAAGGGATTCCTAATATAAACATGGCTCTTCTGCTTGCCTACTCTGAATATTCTCTTGGATCTGAGAGGGAGAAATCTCAAGTAAAGAAAGATGTGGTTTTTTATTAGAATATTTTATGAAAACTGTTTCTGTGTACTAAAATATGCTTTTGTAGTGAGATCGCTCAACCCCACTTGGAATGTGGGAGTGATTTAGCTATGATGGTAAAACTGGGGAGGGGAAAAACAACTGGCAACTTTCCTCTTCTCCATTCTAGCTTAAGGATTCCTAAATCCCTTCATCACACTCCTAAAAGATAGGTTTATTGTACAAGTTAAGAGAATTAAAATTTATAAGTCATTTAAAATATTACCTGATACAGAGTATGCACTTAATAAATGTTTCTATTTTTATTTACTTCTAACACCTACTCAAGAAAAGCAGAAACCTACTTATAATTGGCTCTATTGCCTTCTGTAACTTTATGAGGCCACATTTAGTAATGCTAGGAACCGAAACATTTTGTTTATTAACGGAAGTTATCTCTAAGATAGAACCCCCAAACTCTGCCTAACAGAACATAATGGGTATGACTCTCCCTCTACCTCATCTCAAAATAAGATAATTTCAAGGAGCTCTTTAAGAAATTTTCTATGCAGACATCACAACACATCTAATACTTCCATCGTGGCTTTTCTTTTTACATAAATTCCAAGAGTAAAGGGAACAGTACAAAGGCCATTATTATGTATAATCCAAACATTAAAAAACTAAATATTCAAACACTGCTTTCTAAACCAAAGTATCTAATATTACATGACCTCCTCCTTCTTTTTAACCTATCTCCACCTGCCTGAATAAAAATCAGCGGCATCATCATACATCCTGACCAGTATAATGGTGAACGTTGCACGTGGATATGGGTTCCGAAATTTTTAGTTGGTTGCTATTTACTGTGTGACCATCCACAAGTTATTTAATTCCCACCACCTCACCCAAGGTGTCAGTTTCCTCACTCCAAAACAGATTTACTAATAATACCAATCGTTTGCTAATAAATATTTAACAAGTAACTTTCTCAGAGAGGGGGAGACCCTAAGTTGTAGTGTTTGCCAGTTTCTGTTGTGTAATCACTGGCACCAACAGGAATATCAATCTGCTCATAAACTTCCTGAAAATGTAATGATCAGCTCTCACAAACTTGTATGAGCCAGGTCTATCTGGCTATATCACTATCTCCACTGTCTCAAAGGGTTATTATGATAAATTGAAAATATACCTAAAATGCTTAACACATTGTTTAGCATATAGTAAATGTACAATAAATCTGAGCTATGATGATGATGATGATGATGATGCCATGTAGACTTGCTTTCAAATAAAACTTTGGTAGATAAAATCATTTGAGAGATGTCTCAGTAGTAGTTAACTAGTTGAGAAGAAAGTAGCACTCCTTACTTAATTTAATTTAGCTGAATCTTACAGCTAATTTATTAATACTCACAAAGAGGCACTACAATGAAAGCTTAAAATTTTAACTTAATCCTCTCTCTACTACTCACAAGTTCAATGACTGAACTGAATATGTTCCAAACAAGTACATAAAAATATGTGAAGCCAAAACTGAGAACTAAGAGGAAAAATAGACAAACTATATTTGGAGACTTTAACACTCCTTTTTATAATTTGTTCAACAAAGTGTAGAACTAGTAAAAAAATCAGCAAGGATATGGAAAAACTAAGCAACACCATCAACCAACAGGATCTAATTGACATTTATAGAATCATATCAACTGATACAGAAAAAGCACTTAACAAAAATTAATACCCATTTATGACAAAATCTCTCAAAAAATAGAAATAGAAGGGAATTTCCTAATGTTGATAAAGAACAGCTACAAAAAAATTTACAGGTGGCATTATAATTAATAGTGAAAGACATTTTCACCCTATAATTGGGAAAAATCCAAGAATGTCTATTCTTACTTTTTTTATTAAACATCATGATGGAAGTTCTAGCTTGCTTCATAAGACAAAAAAATAAAATAAAATTAATGAAAAAAAACACATGAATATTGAAAAGGGAGAAATAAACTATCCTTATTTGCAGATAATATTATCTATATAGAAAATTCCAAGGGTCTTCAAAAAGAAGAGAAAAAAAAGCTCTACTAGAACTAATAAGTGAGTTCAGCATGGTCTCAGGATACAAGATAAGTATAAAAAATCAAGTATTTCTATATACTACCAATTGATACAAGTAAATGAAAATTAAAGATACAATTCCACATACAATCATTCAAGAAATAAAAAGCAAAGGAAGGGCTTCCCTGGTGGCGCGGTTGTTGAGAGTCCGCCTGCCGATGCAGGGGACACGGGTTCGTGCCCCTCCAGGAAGATCCCACATGATGCGGAGCGGCTGGGCCCGTGAGCCATGGCTGCTGAGCCTGCGTGTCCAGAGCCTGTGCTCCGCAACGGGAGAGGCCACAACAGTGAGAGGCCCGCGTACCGCAAAAAAAAAAAAAAAAAAAAGCAAAGGAACTAAAATAACGAAAACAAGTTTGAAAGAGAAGAAAAAATGAGAAAAATCACTATACCCAATTTTAAGGCATTATTACAGTTATAGTCATGGAGATTAGATAGTATTGTCAGAGAGAGAGAGAGACACGTGGAACAGAACAGAGAACCCAGAAATAGATCCACACAAACATCCCCAACTATTTTTTTTTTTTTTTTTTTTTTGCGGTACATGGGCCTCTCACTGTTGTGACCTCTCCCGTTGCGGAGCACAGGCTCTGGACACGCAGGCTCAGCTGCCATGGCTCACGGGCCCAGCTGCTCCACGGCACGTGGGATCCTCCTGGACCGGAGCACGAACCCACGTCCCCTGCATTGGCAGGCGGACTCTCAACCACTGTGCCACCAGGGAAGCCCCCCAACTATTTTTTGATAAAGGTGCAAAAGCAATTCAATAGAGGATGTCTTACAAATGGTGCTGAAGAATGGGTCATTCATAGGCAAAAAAAAAGAACATTGACTCTAAGTCTCACATCTTTTACAAAAATTAATTATAGTGGGTCACAGAATTAAATACAAAATGTAAACCTAGAAAACTCTTTTTTAACTTGGAATAAAATCTTTGGGACCTAGCATAAGGCAAGGACACCAAAAGCATAATCCATAAAAGAAAAAAAAAAGAAGAAATTATACTTCATCAAAATCAAAAACTTTTAACAGTCCAATGGGCAGAATACAGGAAGAGACATTCCACAGAACAGGATATACACATGACAAATAAGCATAAAAAGATGGTCAACATGATTAGCCACTGGGGACATGCAAATTGAGACCACAAAAAAGATATCTCTCTATTAGAAGGGCTAAAATGAAATATGGTGATGAAACTAAATGTTGGTGAGGATGCAAAGAACCTGGACCACTCATACATTACTAGTAGGAATATCAAATAGTACAGTCACTCTGGAAAAGAATTTGGCAGTTACTTAAAAAAAAAAAATTACATACGCAAAGGAAGGGACCCAAAGGGCCTGGGGTAGCATGGGTGCTTCTGGCCCGGACACATAGAGCTCCCAATGCTAAGTCTGTCAAGGTCAAGGCTACAGCAACTCAACAAGACTTTCCACTATCCTCAAGTCAAGCAGTTATTGCTGGGAGCTTGGAGGTATCAAAAATTCGTGCCAGAAGACAAACTGTGCCTGTCCCTTAAACATTTGCCTTAAGGGCAGCTTCAGAGCACTACGCTCTGTTTCTGAACCAGCCCATCTGACAGCAGCCTGGTGAAGCTGCCTCCTCCATTCAGCCTCCTCCATCAGGAACCATTTTCTTCTTTGAACACCATCAGGGACACCCACAACAGGGGCTGGGGGTCCAGTCCAGCGAGAACCCAGGAACTCAGAGATTTCTCCTGATTATGTCACAGAGTGCTAAGGGTAGGACTAGAGCCGTGTGGCTGACAGGGTCTTGGTTCTCCAGCTGGGTGTCAGCCCTGAGCCTCTGAGGTGGGAGAGCCAAGTTCAGGACATTGGTCCACCAGAGAACTCTCAACTCCTCATAATATCAATCGGCAAGACCTCTCCCAGAGATATCCGTCTCAATGCTAAGACTCAGCTCAACTCAACGACCAGCCAGCTCCAGTGCTGGACACCCCATGCCAAACAGCTTACAAAACAGGAACACAACCCTACCAATTAGCAGAGAGGCTGCTTAAAATCATAAGTCCACAGACACCCCAAAACACACCACCGGACATAGTCCTGCGCACCAGGAAGACAACATCCAGCCTCATCCACCAGAACACAGGCACTACTCCCCTCCACCAGGAAGCCTACACACAACCCACTGAATCAACCTTACCCACTGGGGGCAGACACCAAAATCAATGGGAACTACTAACCCGCAGCCTGCAAAAAGGAGACACCAAACACAGTAAGTTAAGCAAAATGAGAAGACAGAGAAATACACAGCAGATGAAGGAGCAAGGTAAAAACCCACCAGACCAAACAAATGAAGAGGAAATAGGCAGTCTACCTGAAAAAGAATTCAAAGTAATGATAGTAAAGATGATCCAAAATATTGTAAATAGAATGGAGAAAATACAAGAAATGTTTAAAAAGGACCTAGAAGAATTAAAGAGCAAATGAACAATGATGAACAACACGATAAATGAAATTAAACATTCTCTAGAAGGAATCAATAACAGAATAACTGAGGCAGAAGAACAGATAAGTGACCTGGAAGATAAAATAGTGGAAATAATTACTGCACAGCAGAAGAAAGAAAAAACAATGAAAAGGATTGAGGACAGTCTCAGAGACTTCTGGGATAACATTAAATGCAGCAACATTCGAATTATAAGGGTCCCAGAAGAAGAGAAAAATAAAGAGACTGAGAAAATATTTGAAAAGATTATAGTTGAAAACTTCCCTAATATGGGAAAGGAAATAGTCAACCAACTCCAGGAAACGCAGAGTTCCATACAGGATAAAACCAAGGAGAAACATGCCAAGACACATACTAATCAAACTATCAAAAATTAAATACAAAGAAAAAATATTAAAAGCAGCAAGAGAAAAGCAATGATTAACATACAAGGGAATCCCCATAAGGTTAACAGCTGATCTTTCAGCAGAAATTCTGCAAGCCTGTAGGGACTGGCAGGACATATTTAAAGTGATGAAAGGGAAAAACTTACAACCAAGATTACTCTACTCAGTGAGGAGCTCATTCAGATTTAACAGAGAAATTAAAACCCTTACAGACAAGCAAAAGCTAAGAGAATTCAGCACCACCAAACCAGCTTTACAACAAATAATAAAGGACCTTCTCTAGGTAGGAAACACAGAGAAGGGAAAAACCTGCAATAACAAACCCAAAGCAATTAAGAAAATTGTAATAGCAACATACACATCGATAATTACCTTAAATGTAAATGGATAAATGCTATAACCAAAAGACATAGACTGGCTGAATGGATACAAAAACAAGACCCATATATATGCTGTTTACAAAAGACCCACTTCAGACCTAGAGACACATATAGTCTGAAAGTGAGGGGATGGAAAAAGATATTCCACACAAATGGAAATCAGAAGAAAGTTGGAGTAGCAATTCTTGTATAAGACAAAATAGACTTTAAAATAAAGACTATTACAAGAGACAAAGAAGGACACTATATAATGATCAAGGGTTCAATCCAAGAAGAAGATATAACAACTGTAATTATTTATGCACCCAATATAGGAGCACCTCAGTACATAAGGCAATTGCTAACAGCCATAAAAGGGGAAATTGACAGTAACACAATCATAGTAGGGGATTATAACACCCCACTTTCACCAATGGATAGATCATCCAAAATGAAAATAAATAAGGAAATGCAAGCTTTAAATGATACAATAAGTAAGATGGACTTACCATCCAAAACATACCATCTAAAAACAACAGAATATACTTTCTTCTCAAGTGCTCATGGAATATTTTCCAGGATAGATCATATCTTGGGTAACAAATCAAGCCTTGGTGAATTTAAGAAAATTGAAATCATATCAAGTATCTTTTCCGACCACAGCATTATGAGACTAGATATCAATTACAGGAAAAAATCTGTATAAACTACAAACACATGGAGGCTAGACAATACGCTACTATATAACCAAGAGATCACTGAAGAAATCAAAAAATACCTAGAAACAATTGACAATGAAAACACAACGACCCAAAACCTATGGGATGCAGCAAGAGCAGTTCTAAGAAGGAAATTTATGACAAAATACAATCCTACCTCAAGAAACAAGAAACATCTCAAATAAACAACCTAACCTTACACCTAAGGCAGTTAGAGAAAGAAAAACAAAAACCCCAGTTAGCAGAAGGAGAGAAAACAAAAAGATCCGATCAGAAATAAATGAAAAAGAAATGAAGGAAACAAGAGCAAAGATCAATAAAACTAAAAGCTGGTTCTTTGAGAAGATAAAGAAAACAGATAAACCATTAGTCAGACTCATCAAGAAAAAAAGGGAGAAGACTCAAATCAATAGAATTAGAAATGAGGAAGGAGAAGTAACAACTGAGACTGCAAAAATACAAAAGATCATGAGAGTTTACTACAACCAACTATATGCCAGTAAAATGGACAACCTGGAAGAAATGGACAAATTCTTAGAAAACCACAACCTTCTGAGACTGAAGCAGGATGAGATAGAAAATATAAACAGACCAATCATAAGCACTGAAATTAAGATTGTGGTTAAAAATCTTCCAACAAACAAAAGCCCAGGACCAGATGGCTTCACAGGTGAATTCTATCAAACATTTAGAGAAGAGCTAACACCTATCCTTCTCAAACTCTTCCAAAATAGAGCAGAGAGAGGAACACTCCCAAACTCATTCTATGAGGCCACCATCACCCTGATACCAAAACCAGACAAAGATGTCACAAAGAAAGAAAACTACAGGCCGATATCACTGATGAACATAGATGCAAAAATCCTCAACAAAATACTAGCATACAGAATCCAACAGCACATTAAAAGGATCATACACCATGATCAAGTGGGGTTTATTCCAGGAATGCAAGGATTCTTCAATATACGCAAATCAATCAATGTGACACACCATATTAACAAATTGAAGGAGAAAAACCATATGATCATCTCAATAGATGCAGAGAAAGCTTTTGACAAAATTCAACACCCATTTATGATAAAAACCCTGCAGAAGGTAGGCATAGAGGGAACTTTCCTCAACATAATAAAGGCCATATATGACAAACCCACAGCCAACATCGTCTTCAATGGTGAAAAGTTGAAACCATTTCCAGTAAGATCAGGAAAAAGACAAGGTTGCCCACTCTCACCACTATTATTCAACATAGTTTTGGAAGTTTTTGCCACAGCTATAAGAGATGAAAAAGAAATAAAAGGAATCTAAATCAGAAAAGAGGAAGTAAAGCTGTCACTGTTTACAGATGACATGATACTATACATAGAGAATCCCAAATATGCTACCAGAAAACTGCTAGAGCTAATCAATGAATTTAGTAAAGTAGCAGGATACAAAATTAATGCACGGAAATCTCTGGCATTCCTATATACTAATGATGAAAAATCTGAAAGATAAATTAAGGAAACACTCCCATTTACCATTGTAACATAAAGAACAAAATACCTAGGAATAAACCTACCTAAGGAGACAAAAGACCTGTAAGCAGGAAACAATAAGACACTGTTGAAAGTAATTAAAGATGATACAAACAAACGGTGAGATAGTCCATGTTTCTGGATTGAAAGAATCAACATTGTGAAAATGATTATACTACGCAAAGCAATCTACAGATTCAATGCAATCCTTATCAAACTCTCAATGACATTTTTCACAGAACTAGAACAAAAAATTTCACAACTTGTATGGAAACACAAAAGAACCCGAATAGCCAAAGCAATCTTGAGAAAGAAAAATGAAGCTGGAGGTATCAGGCTCCCTAACTTCAGACTATACTACAAAGCTACAGTAATCAAGACAGTATAATACTGGTACAAAGACAGAATTATAGATCAATGGAACAGGATAGAAAGCCCAGAGATAAACCCACACACATATGATCACCTTATCTTTGATAAAGGAGGCATGAATATACAATGGAGAAAAGACAGTCTCTTCAATAAGTGCTGCTGGGAAAACTGGACAGGTATATGTAAAAGAATGAAATGAGAACACTCCCTAACACCATATACAAAAATAAACTCAAAATGTATTAAAGACCTCTTATAAGGCCAGACACTATAAAACTCTTAGAAGAAAACATAGGAAGAACACTCTATGACATAAATCACAGCAAGATCCTTTTTGACCCACCTCCTAGAGAAATGGAAATAAAAACAAAAATAAACAAATGGGACCTAATTAAACATAAAAGCTTTTGCACAGCAAAGGAAACCATAAACAAGACCAAAAGACAACCCTCAGAATGGGAGAAAATATTTGCAAATGAAGCAACTGACAAAGGATTAATCTCCAAAATATACAAGGAGCTCATGCAGCTCAATATCAAAAAAAAAGAAAAACCCAATCCAAAAATGGGCAGAAGACTTAAATAGACATTTCTCCAAAGAAGATATACAGATTGCCAACAAACACATGAAAGGATGCACAACATCATTAATCATTGGAGAAATGTAAATCAAAACTACAATGAGATATCATCTCACACCAGTCAGAATGGCCATCATCAAAATAGCTACAAACAATAAATGCTGGAGAGGCTGCGGAGAAAAAGGAACCCTCTTGCACTGTTGGTGGGAATGTAAATTGGTACAGCCACTATGGAGAACAGTATGGAAGTTCCTGTAAAAACTAAAAATAGAACTACCATATGACCCAGCAATCTCACTACTGGACATATACCCTGAGAAAACCATAATTCAAAAAGAGTCATGTACCACAATGTTCTTTGCAGCTCTATTTACAATAGCCAGGATATGGAAGCAGCCTAAGTGTCCATTGATAGATGAATGGATAAAGAAGATGTGGCACATATATACAATGGAATATTACTCAGCCATAAAAAGAAACTAAATTGAGTCATTTGTAGTGAGGTGAATAGACCTAGAGTCTGTCATACAGAGTGAAGTAAGTCAGAAAGAGAAAAACAAATACTGTATTCTAATGTATATATATGGAATAAAAAAAATGGTTCTGAAGAACCTAGGTGCAGGACAGGAATAAAGACGCAGACATAGAGAATGGACTTGAGGACACAGGGAGGTGGAAGTGTAAGCTGGGACGAAGTGAGAGAGTGGCACGGACATATAGACACTACCAAATGTAAAATAGATAGCTAGTGGAAAGCAGCTGCATAGCACAGGGAGATCAGCTCGGTGCTTTTTAACCACCTGGACACGTGGGATAAGATGCAAGAGGGAGGGGATATGTGGATATGTGTATACGTATAGCTGATTCACTTTGTTATACAGCAGAAGCTAACACAACACAGTGAAGCAATTTTACTCTAATGAAGATGTTAAAAAAATAAAATAAATAAAATGATAAACTTTAAAAAAGAGCAAGAAAGGGAGACAGAGACAGACAGAAAGAGATAGGGAACAAATTACTGATATCCATAATTAAAAAGAAAACATGCCTACAAGTTATACAGTTATTAAAATAGTAATAAATAGAAATTACGCATAACTTTTTGTCAGAATAATTCAATACCTTAGATGAAAATGGTTAAACTCCTCAAAAACACAACTTACCCAAAGTGACACAAAAGAAAATAGAAAATCTGAATAGCCCTATATCTGCTAAAGAAATTGGGTATATAAATTAAAACTGTCTCACAAACTAGAAGCCCAGATGGCTTGACTAGAAAATTCTGCCAAACATTTAAGGAATAAATGATAACAATTCTACATAAACTCTCTCATAAAATAGAAAATGATGGAACACTTCCTAATTTTATGTGGCCAGCCCACTCTGATACTAAACCCCAACAAAGATAATTACAAACAAAACCATTAAGTAAACATGATGCAAAAATTCTTAGAAAATATGTAGCCAATTAATTTTAAATATATAAAAAGTATGACATTATGATCAAATAGACTATCCAAAAAATATGTCCAGAAATATTAGTTTAACATTCAAGAAACTATTTGTGGAATCTAAAAAAACTGAGCTCATAGAAACAGAGAACATATTGGTGATGGCCAGAGGTGGTGAGAGGAGATGGAGGAAATGGATGAAGGCAACCTAAAAGTACAGACTCCCAGTTATAAGGTAAATAAGTTGCCAAAGAAAGTAAAACCTTCATTTTTACCTCACACCATATGTAAAAGTGCTTAGAGATGCATCATAAACATAAATATAAAATCAAAAGCCCTAAAACTTCAGAAGAAAACATAAGAGAATACCTTTGCAACCTTGGAATAGACAAAGGGTTTTCAGATCAAAAAAACAATAGTAATTGGAGTTCTCAACATTAAAAATGTTTGCTTACCAAAAGATAGCTTTACATAAATGGATAATGTAAGTCACAAACTGAGAAGAAATATCCATAACACATATATCTGATAATGCACATTTTTCTGTATTTTTCTAGTGAAATATAGCTAATTCATAATGTTGTGTTAGTTTCAGGTATACAGAAAAATGATACTCTTTTCCAGATTCTTTTCCATTATAGTTTATTACAAGATATTGAATATAGTTCCACGTGCTATACAGCAGGTCCTGTTACTTACCTATTTTATATATAGTAGTGTGCATATGTTAATCCCAAGCTCCTAATTTATCTCCCCCCACCACTGCTAAACCCATTGGTAACCAGGGGTTTGCTTCCTGTCTGTGAGTCTATTTCTGTTTTGTAAATAAGTTTATTTGTATCATTTTTTAGATTCCATACATAAGTGTATCCTATGATATTTGTCTTTCTCTGTCTGATTTACTTCACTTAGTATGATAATCTCTAGGCCCATCCAAGTTGCCGCAAATAGCACTATTTCACTCTTTCTCATGGCTGAGTAATATTCCATTGTATATATATATAACTTCTTTATCCATTCATCTGTGGATGAACATTTAGATTGCTTCCATGTATTGTAAATAGTGCTGCAGTGAAGATTGCTGCACATGTATCTTTTCACATTAGAGTTTTCTCCAGATATATGCCCAGGAGTAGGATCATATGGTAACTCTATTTTCAGTTTTTTAAGGAACCTCCATACTGTTCTCCATAGTGGCTGTATCAATTTACATTCCCACCAACAGTGTAGCTGGGCTCCTTTTTCTCCACACCCTCTCCAGTATTTGTTATTTGTAGACTTTTTAATGATGGCCCTTCTGACTGGTGTGAGGTGATACCTCATTGTAGTTTTGATTTGCATTTCTCTAATAATTAGTGATATTGAACTTCTGTTCATGTGCCTGTTGGTAATCTGTATGAGAATGCACTTTTATCCAGAATATATTTTTCAAAATTTCTACAATTTTATAATAAAAGAAAAATGACCCAATTTAAAAAATAGGCAAGGGGCTTCCCTGGTGGTGCAGTGGTTGAGAGTCCGCCTGCTGATGCAGGAGACACGGGTTCGTGCCCCGGTCTGGAAGGATCCCACATGCCGTGGAGCGGCTGGGCCCGTGAGCCATGGCCACTGAGCCTGAGTGTCTGGAGCCTGTGCTCTGCAATGGGAGAGGCCACAACAGTGAGAGGTCCGTGTACTGCAATAAAAATAAAAATAAAAAATAGGCAAAAGAGTTGAACAAATGTTTCAAAAAGAAAGATATATACCACTAAGCACATTAAAATGCTTAACATCATTACTCTAGGGGAATGCAAATTAAAACTACAATGAGAAACATAATATTCAATTTAAATGAAGGTTTTAGAACTGGCAAATCTCACCTATAGAAATAGAAATAGGAAGAGTAGTTGCCTCGTGTCAGGTGGGGATTGATTGGAGCAGCACTGGAGAAATTTGGAGGGATATGAGAATATTCTGCATCTTGATAGGACTGAGGGTTATATGGGTGTATGCACTGTCAAAACTTATCAAATGATACATAAGTACATTTCAATGTGTGTAGATTATACCTTGGTTTTTCTAATTACCAGTGTTTGGGCTGCACCCTTGAAGAATTAAATCAGAATATTCAGTGGCACCATCCTGGGCACCAATATTTTAAAGTTTCTCTGGTGATCCTAGTGTGCAAACTTGAAGGCCTCTGGTGTGGTTTCATGCTCTGTCTCTAACCTTTCTTTGTAGCCAAAGAATAGAGGACTGGCTAAGAGTTTAAAATAAGTTCTGGAAGTTAGAATTCCATAAAACGATGGAAGTATGTAGTATCAAATTGAAAAGTGTCGCTTCATCTGTCCATGGAGATTAACTTGGGATATAAATGGAGAAAAGAAACAGGTGGCACCAAAGACATCAATTGCTCCTCCCTGCTGGCAATGAGATGCCAGAGAGGCAAAGTATGAGGTGGAGCAAACATACCAAGACCTCTGAGTTGTCCTCTTTTCCTAAGTGGAGAGAATTATTTCATACAGATGTGCTGATAATGTTGAGCAGAGAACTGTGTGGCTGTGTACATGGAGGTGTGTATGGTGGATGAGAATTGGTGAAGCACAAGTATATTTCCAGAGCTCAAGAAGTGCAGTAATAGAATTTAAGAACAAGTATTTTCCCCTAATGTCTTCATATGTACATAAATATTTGTCAAACCATGTGTCCTGATTTTTGGTTTGGTTCCAAAATGTGAATGAAGCACATGCAAGAAGATAGAGAATCCCCAGAGTACTTTCATCATGTCTGACATCCAAATTCTCCTCTGCCATGAGTATCTATCGACATAGTACATCCTAGCTTAATTTACATTGGTAAATATAGAGTATATTATATGACATTGTGATGAAAACTTACTTTTTTTTTTTCTATTCCAGATATTATTTCATGGAGTGTCAGTATCCTTAATTAGCCTGATTGTCAATAGATTTATTTTGCCAATGGCAGTTACTAAACTCGGTAAGCCCTGCAAATTCATATTCTGAGTGAAGAGAAAAATATTCCAAACATGCTAAAGAATTGTTAATAATGAAGAAAGAAGCCATATAAATACAAATCAATGGTGTCTAATTGAAGAGGAAATTGGATCTCTATGTAAAGTCATATGAATTGTTTAGGCCAATAAGCTTGTTAGGCCAATAAGCAATAATCTTGTACCCCAGTGTTCATTGCAGCACTATTTACAATAGCCAGGACATGGAAACAACCTAAATGTCCAACGATAGATGAATAAATAAAGAAGATGTGGTACATATATACAATGGAATATTGCTCAGTCATAAAAAAGGAATGAAATTGGGTCATTTGTAGAGATGTGGATGGATGTAGAGTCTGTCATACAGAGCCAGAAAGAGAAAGAGCCAGAAAGAGAAAAACAAATATCGTATATTATTAACACGTATATGTGAAATCTAGAAAAATGGTACAGATGAACCTATTTGTAGGGCAGGAATAGAGATGTAGACATAGAGAACGGACATGTGGACACACAGGGGGAAGGGAGGGGTACAACGAATTGGGAGATTAGGTTTGACATAAATACACTACCATGTGTAAAATAGATAGCTAGTGGGAACATGCTGTATAGCACAGGGAGCTCAGCTCCATGCTCTGTGATGACCTAGATGGGTGGGATGGGGGGCAGGGTGGGAGGGAGGTCCAAGAGGGAGGGGATATAGGTATATATATAGCTGATTCACTTCATTGTACAGCAGAAACTAGCATAACATTGTAAAGCAATTTTACTCCAATTAAAAAAAAAGATTACTTATTTACATTAGTCCAGTTTAAGTAAAATTATACAATAAGTTTATTCAGTTATTTGACAAACTTTTTGTTAAGAGCCTCTTATATGCCAGTCATTATTCTAACTGATAGTGATGCATTATGAAGACAAAAAAGATTTCTGAGTTGATGGAGAGAGGAGAAACAGGCAGTAAACAAGTCAAATAAGGTAATATCAGAGAGTCATTTTTGTATAAAAATCAACAAACCACATATAAATAAAATAGAAAACACAACAGGTAATAGATTCCTGAGGAAATTAGAAAATGAGTGTGTTCAAAGAAAGAAGGTAAGGTGCTGGGACCTTCGAGAACAATGCCAATAGTGAAGGAAGTTCAGATGGGAGAGGTAGGGAAAGAGTTAGATAATGAAGGACCTTAAATTTTAAGATTTTATTCTAAGGGATAAATGGATTTCTTGGTTGGTTTTAAGCAACTAAGTGTAATTTTATGAATAAGGTCCTTAAAAAGACAACTCTCGTTCTGTGGATAGCTGATTGGGAGCTATGAAGAGAATAGAAGCAGAAATACTAGTTTTAGGAGGCAACTGCATTATACAATATGACTGTTTCAATCCCCTACTTTTTAACAATTGATAAATTGAAATCTAAAGAGTTAAAAGTTCTCGTCTAAGGTCACATGGCTTGATAATGACAGTTAAAGAACTAAAAACAAATTGCTCTAATGTTTTTAATCCATTGTATTCTTAACTGCTTTATCACCCTTTCTTGTTACACGCAGAGTTTTCATTCATATGGCATTTTGTAACCAATCTTAAATTCCATGTTTATGGATAATATTGCACCTTCATCCTCATATTTGCAACAAAATCTTTCCTTTCATTTACTTTTTTTATTTTCTGAGCCTTAACATAGTAAAATGGAAAAAACAGATTAAAGAGGTAAAAATTTTCAATTTATCAGATGTTCTACTTAGTAGCTAAATAAACCTAAAATTCTTATTGTGGAGCATCTGTTTACTTGCACTGAGAGCAGTGAACATTTGCTCATGGAACATTATTGCTTTCCAAAGAAACTTCTATGGCTCAGAAAAAGGGAATTTGTGTCTGGTAGTAAGATTCCTTCAAACATTGAGGTCTGGAGATATATATACATACACACACACACACACACACACACAGTTAATCCTTGATCAACATGAATTTAAACTACACCAATCCACTTATAAGTGGATATGAATTTTTTTTAATTAAAAAAAATTTTAATATATACTTCAGTATAACACAAACCTGCTTATTGAATCTGAGGATGCACAACCATGGATATGAATGGCCAACTATAAAGTTATATGCGTGGAGGGTTGGCACCCCTGACTCCCATATTGTTCAAGGGTCAAATGTATACATCTGGAGATAAATAAATATATATCATAAATACTTATATATATGACCTTATGTATAGGTGGGAAATATATGTATGTATCTACACATACACTGAGTACATATATGTATATGTATATCTATACCTCCTGCATATATCTCCTACACATCTATATGTATATATGTATATTTTATATATATCATTAAAATGATGATGTCTACTATTTATAAAATGTGTTCTTTGTATCAAAGGTCTTCATGATGTCACATCAACAAAGTATAAATCACTGTATTATACATTTCAACACTTTCAAGAACTAACCATATCTGTAGCCTCTGCACTCAAATTTGACAAAGATCTTGCTAACGCAGATTGGAACATGGTTGAGAAAGCAATTATGCTGCAAAACCCATATGCAGTAAGCAAGTAATATCTTTTGTTTATTCCTTCAAAGTGGATATGATTGCCCTTAAATAAGTATAAATGTTATAAATATTAATTCACAATTCTTCGGGATTTTTGTGACCACTATGGGGCAAAGTAGAACTGACAACCCCTTTGAGTATAGCAAGTATGTATTGTAAATTCAAAAGAAGGACTAGTGTATTGGAGCTGCCATTAAAAGACAGCGTAGGGCTTCCCCGGTGGCGCAGTGGTTGAGAGTCCGCCTGCTGATTCACGGTACACGGGTTCGTGCCCTGGTCCGGGAGGATCCCACATGCCGTGAAGCGACTGGGCCCGTGAGCCATGGCCGCTGAGCCTGCGCGTCCGGAGCCTGTGCTCCGCAACGGGAGAGGCCATAACAGTGAGAGGCCCGCGTACTGCAAAAAAAAAAAAAAAAATTATACATATATCTATATATATATTACTTTGTAATATAAAATAGAATTCAAAGCCAGTGTCATACGATTAGATGTCGTGAAATGTCACCTCCTGCTTCTGAGATATGCTTTAGAATCTCCATGGTCAGACTTCTAATTCATATATGAGTTCATAATTCATTAGCTCTCATGAATGCCACAAGGAGAAATAATAAAAGTTGTCCTGGTATCTGCTCAATGCTTCTTCTGGGTTGCCATCTCCTACATTAAGTCCAATTTTCATTGCAATGTTTTTCTGCATCAAACAATATGAGGGGCCAACTTCTATGACTGTAGACATAAGATAATTGGTTGCTATGAAATAGGATTTCTAAAACTCCATTTTAAATTCTCTAACAGGTGCTTGAAGCTCCAGATGGGGGCTCAGAATCAAGCCTTGTGTCTGCAGGAATATTGCCAGGATTTCTGGATAAGAAAAGTACCAAGTCAAATCTAAGGATTTTTTATAGTAGCTCCCAATATCTGATTGTGGCCTTTTGTTAATCTGGCTGCATCAGAATCACTGGGAAAGCTTATTAAAAAATACGGATTGATTTCCCAGCCTCTACCCAGGAGATTCTGATGCAGATGGTCTGAGGAGGGTCCCAGGAATATATATTTTTAATCCATTTACCCAGCTAATTCTAATGCAAAGTCAGGGTTGAGGTCACCACTCTGGTATTTGATCTGTTTCAGAAGGCAGATAATTAAACAACTACATTCTCCTCTTTATGATGCTGACATGAGGGATATTCTAGTGTTATAGATAGAACATTGGCTTTAGACTCAGAAAATCTGGGTTCATATCCTAGATTTATCACTTAATAGATGCTTTGTGATCTTTATATAAACCTTTTATTTTATCTAAGCTTCAACTTTTTTCATCTATAAAATGGAGTTATCCATATACCCATTTCCTAACAGCCATGTTCACTTTTTATTCTACCTTAAGTGATTAGTTTAAAGCAGTGGTTGTCACACTTTAGCTGTAGCAGAATCATGGAATGGGTTTGTAAAAACACAGACTGCTGTCCCATCTCCCCACAGTCTCTGATTCAGCAGGTCTATGGTGGGGTTTGAGAATGTGCATTTTTAACAATACCCAGGTGATGCTGCTGGTGCTGGGGAACCACACTTTCAGAACCAGTGGTTTAAAGTGTGATCAGCAATGTAGTAGCTTTTATAAACTTTTACCAATGACATGCAAAGGTAAAAATATGATATAACTCCTTCCCCCCAAAACTGGCAATTATGTTACCTTCTAGATGACTGTGCAAACGATGAGAAAACTCATCTGAACATTTTTCTGTATCTAGCAAAATTTCTATACTTTTTTAAACAAAAATGGTATGTGAATTGCTTGAGGTTTATGCTAAACAATATGTTAATGTTCATGTATTATTTTTTGGTTTTGATTTGTGTTTTATTTAGTTGGGCCAAGAAGAAAAAGCAGAACATCAAAAAGTGAAATGTATACACTGTAACAAGGAAATAGATGAGACCCTTAATATTGAAGCAATGGAGCTGGCCAAGAGGCGTCTCCTGTCAGCACAAATAGTTAGTATTTTATTATACGCTTTTTAAATTTTTGTCCTATCATTTATATCATTTGCAAATATTATTTTACCATTCAGTAGGTTGTCTTTTCATTTTGTCAATGGTCTCCTTTGCTAAGTTTACTTAGGGCCCATTTGTTCATTTTTGCTTTGTTTCCTTTGCCTTAGGAGACAGATCCCAAAAAATATTGCTACGATTTATGTCAAAGAGTGTTCTGCCTATGTTTTCTTCTAGGAGTTTTGTGATTTCCAGTCTTACATTTAGGTCTTTAATTCTGAATTTATTTTGGTTTGTGTTGTGAGAAAATGTTGTAATCTCATTCTCCTACATGTAGCTGCACAGCTTTCCCAGCACCTCTCATTAAAGAGACTGTCTTTTTCCATTGTAAATTCTTGCCTCCTTTGTCATAGATTAATTGACCATAGGTGCATGGTTTTATTTCTGGGGTCTCTATCCTGTCCCATTGATCTACATGTCTGTTTTTGTGCCAGTACTATACTAAAAAAAATTAAATTTAAAAAATTAAATTATTGGCTGAAATTATACTGAAAAGTTTCTCCCTTGCTTAAGACATCTTGGTTATTCTCACCTGCACAGCTTAATAGATTGCTTACAAAGGCAAAGGGAAGTTTGGCATTGTCTTAGGAATCTGCTTGAGTGCAAAGAGAAAAAAGAAAAGGACAAAAAGAAAAAGAAATCCACTCAAATTAGTTTAAGTAGAAGGTGTTTTATTTTGAGGAACTTGGAATTTCACAGATCCCAATGGCAGGAATTACAGCTGAGCTCTACCACCAGATGCGTTATGCAGTCAGTTCCATGACACTGCCTATCTCTGGACCGAACCAGTTTTTCCCGAAAGAATACCACCATTAGTATGTTTTCATATCAAATCTTGGGTAAAAATTAAAGAAATTCTGTAGCACAGCAGCATATAGGACTCTGTGAGGAAATGCTAACAGCCCAGTTACCATTTTCTATCCAGGTCAGAATCTTGACCAGTTGCCATGACTCATCCTCTCAAAATGTTCATGTTGGGCCTTCCTCACTGCCTGTGGAACTGTCATGCATTTCTCTTCTGTTCCATGCATATAGGATTCTGCTTGCTCAGTCTAACTTGGGAAATGGAAGATCTTTAGGGTATGATTATTCCCTCCTCAGCAGTAGTCCTGGCAGACAAGCTGAGTCTCAAAGACAGCTTTCCAAGGACCCAAATAACTTCTTTAAGCAATTGAGGCAGTGCCATGAAGGGTGAATTTATGCCCATATCATGCTTTGTTCCACCAGCAGATTTTATGAGATCATGTCTTTGAGTCACTTCCAGATTTTTAATTTATTTCAGGAAAACATAGTATTCAGGAACCCTTAAAATCAATGCAGGAGACTCCATTTTGAGTCTTGCTTTTATTATTAATATGATATGTGACTCAGAACATATTCTTTTAAGTTATTATTCTCCCCATCTGTAAAAGGGGAAATTATGCTACCTGAATGACCTCTTAGATTCCTTCCACTCATGATAGCCTGTTTTCTGCAATATATACTTCCTGTACCTTTTTGATTTATTGTCTTAAACTTTTTTTTTCTACTATTATATCTTCATTGATTTTGTGCTGTGTGTTAGGTCTTAATCCAGAAATCCTATTTTTCAAAGTATATTGGATCTCTCTGTTCTATTCTCCAGATCTTCATCTCACCTCATATATTTTTAGTCTTTCTTTGTTCTAGACATATTTTCATGTGTATCTTAGCTTGTTGATTTGATTTCTGCAATCTCAATACTAATGTTCACTGTTCTCAACAGTATTAATTGGTTATTGCAGTTTTCAAAGCTCTGAGAGTTTTTATTTAAATCTCAGCCAGCTCTTGTTAACGGGAGCAATATCTCCTCCACTACTGTATGTTAGAAGAGGGGGACTTCCCTGGTGGTCCAGTGGTTAAGACTCCACGCTCCCGATGCAGGGGTCCCAGGTTTGATCCCTGGTCAGGGAACTAGATCCCGCATGCATGCCGCAACTAAAGATCCCACATGCCACAAGGAAGAACCCACACAAGGCAACGATGATTCTGTGTGCGGCAACTAAGACCCAGAGAAGACAAATAAATTAATTAACTAATTAAAAAAAGAAAGAAGAGGAAGCACAGCATGGTAAGACAGTGGCACAGGAGAGCAGCACAACATAATGGGGGAAAAGAGAGGCAGGCTTTAAATTCAGAAAGAACTGAGTTTCCAATGTGATCTTGAGAAAACTGCTCAACTCCCTGAGGAGGCTCATCTTTCTCATCTATGCAGATTCGTATACCTTCCTCATAAAGCTGTTGCAAGAATTAAATAATTTTCTGTAAAACATAATTATGTTAATTCAATAGTATAACAGAGAGCTCAGAGATGGCAGTTATTGTTAGGAATCAACCATTCTCTAAATTCTTCTTACATTTTGGTATGAAGGATCACTTAAGAGTTAACATTTTTCTAGTATCTAACTGCTTTGTCACTTATGTCACTAAGCTTTCGTGAGCTCCATATGACTTTCAGCTTTCTTATTTTCCCCACAAACTACAGTGTTTATCTTTGAGGATACTGAAAATATTTTAATGCTACATTATTTTGCAAATATTTTAATGAAGTTTAAGGAGAAAATGATACTCTATAGAATTCCTTTCATTACTGACAAATAACCTTTTGACCATTCATCCTTAAATTTAGTTCTGTCCCTTTCTAGGATCCCCCAAGAGCAAAACCATGTTTCAATGTCTGTAAATAATTGTGCAGACAGAGTGTCTTCTATGGAACCAGGAATCTTTAGTCATATCACACATCCCAATTTAGGAAGTTGATTCTCAACAATGTTCAGCACACAGAAGTCGAGTGGGCTCTCAGTATATGGATTGAATGAATGAATGTCTGTGTTCTGCACCACAGGAGCAGCTCATTTCATGCTGGGAATCGATTGGAGACAAGAGAGTTCTGTTGTCAAAATATTGGGGGAAGTGGAATTAAATAAAGCTATAAATCAGAATTCCTTACTGTAGAATTTCTCAGAGTTTTTAATATTCTAATATGCATTATAAACTTTTAAGATGGGGATAGTTTGCAACAGTTCCCACACTTATTTGGCCACAGAACTCCACTTATTTTTGAAAACCTAATTAACATCTAGAGGAACCTAGTTTCCTGCATAACCATTTTCATTCCACCCAAAACTCAGACCTACCTTCTGCACTGACCTCATGGTCTGGACTCCATAGGAGAAAAAACTTTTTTTATATAAAGATACCAGATTATTTGGGGATTTTGACTTCTTTCTCACAGATTATTTTTCCATAAAGAAAATAATATATTGTCCCTGTTACCCATATTATAGAATGATTTGATTCAACATTTCTTTTAGGCAAGCTACCAGAGACAATACAGGAATGAGACTCTGTCCCAGAGTGCAGTCCAGGTGCTGGTAGGTGCAGCAGGAAGCTTTGGTGAGAAAGGAGAGTAAGTATATTTTCAGGAGAAAGCTTCCAGCCTAAGCCACTGCATTTAGGAAATTGTGCAAATGAGTTTCCCGCTTTTGTCCGGTAACTTGAGATCATCCAGTATTATGCGTGCAAGCCACTGCCTGCTCTCCACCCCACAACCAGACCAAATCACCTGCTTCCAGTTTCCCAAACTTGCTCCACTCATTCACACCTCTGTGCATTTGAACCAGCTGCTGCTTCTGACTGAGATGCTCTTCCCTTTCTCCTTTTGCCCACCCCTGCAAAGCTAAGCTGTGGTAAACCACTCCTCCTTCTAGGCTACTCAGATACCTCACTGAGGTCAAAGACTTCCTTAGTTCTTCCAGGCACATCTTCCCAATGCACAACCTCTCCTGATATACTCATAATGATTTCCTTAGATGCAAGCCTCCAGAGTCGACAATGAGTTCCTCAAAGTCAGCATGTTAGGGAGTACCCTCAGATCATCCCCTGTGGAGTGGAAGGATGAAGGATGTATGATTGGGCAGAGGATGAGTTAAACTGCAATGCAGTTGCGACAGTGACCACCCAAAACCCAGACATACCTTCTTGTTCTAGATCTCACTTCTGGTACTGCGGACACCAAAATTTCCTGCTCAAGTGGTCCTAAGCTTATTTCTAGGATCGCTTGGGCCTTTTCCCTTATGTCATGATCTTACAAGCAAACTGGGCCCTTGGTGTGCACCCCTCAAAACCTAAGACATGTGCCAGCCTGGTGTCCACTCACATGCACCGGCTTGAGGTACAGTGAGAGATAAAGCTGTGTGTGGGAAGAGAAACAGCCAGACACTAGAGCATGCTCTCACTGCAGTGTGAGTACAGATTTTCAAAGAGTCTAAGAGTTTTAATTTCAAGCCTAGCCATGTAAATCATTATGACATTATCTTTCCATATATGGTGCAAGTCCTCCACCTGCCCTTTTGCTCTAGGGCCCTCAAATGCTTAGGGAACCTGAGCGATGTTAGTGAAGTAGAGGGAGAAGGCTGGGCCGATGTGATCAGTTTTAAACTATATGATTCATACTTTAAAGACAGATGCACTATGTACAGTGGAAGTTTTTAAATGAATGAACAAATGGCATGCTGAAAAGTAGTATCACTGCATTGTCCAGGAGAGGTTAACATATGTAGAATACATATAAAACAGTACCTATATAGAGCAATTCAGCCCACCACCTTGATTTTTCCTCTTAAAATCCACGAAGGCAGAAGCAACATATGCCTCTGAGGACCCAGAGTAAATGGGGTTAAGGTGTGAAAGGACTCGTAGTGGGCAACAAAGGCAAATTTTGAAACATTTATTACATTTTCATTTATACATGCAAGAGATAAATATTGAATACTAATGGGTGCAAAACTATATGCCAGCACTGGGGAATATCAAGATCAGTGAAATGGTGTTCATATCAGAGAACTTTCTCTTAATTACACTTGTGTTCAGTGATAACTGCTTTGCTGTGTTGCTTTGGAGTTGATTTCACCATCTGCTGATCATTCCTATCCATAGCCCCACCTGTTGGGGTACCCTGTGGCAAGAAAACAAGTCTAAAGATAAAAACAGTAGGGGGTTAAATAGAGGTACCAGGACCTGTGCTAAGTGCCTGCGTAATTGCCTAAGAAGCAATACTTTGAATAGAGCTTATATTTATTGTCTTGTGTCAGATACAGTTTTAAACATATTACATGTATTACCCATTCAATGTCATAAAAATCCTATAAGTGCTATTATTATCTTTATTTTGCAGATGGGGAAAGTGGGGCACAGAGAGATTAAATAATTTACCCAGGGTTATTTAACTAATGAATTACAGAGCACGGGTTCAAAGCTATCCTACCTCACTATCCAGTTAGAGAGATCATACTCTTTTCCTAAATCAGGTCTAAACAGTGAACATGTTGATATAAAATAGGAACTCAGGAGCCTGAAAAACACAGTAATTTGGCCTGTAAAATATCACACACATTGATATCACAGAATTTTAGGATTCATAGGAACTTGTGAAATGATCAAATCTTAGCTTAGACATTAATTCCTTCAGGAAGGTTTCCTGATTCCCCAAGACTATATTCAACACCCTCCTTTGTGGGTCCAGAGTGTCCTCTTATTGTCTCTGCAGAACGCTTACTACACTTAACTGCAACTGTTGTTTGCATGTTTTACTCCACTAGTCTTCTGGATTCTTGAGGGCAGAGACCAGTATTAATGGTTTATTCCATGCATTTATCAAGCATAAAAGGTGCTCAATCAAATATTTTAAAAATCAGAAATGAATCAAGTCATATATACATTCATGATTTTCCATGTAATTACCACATGATTATATTGAATCACAGAGAACGGAATAACTTCCTTCTTTTTAATTATATCAGTATCCCTGTAACAGAGAAATTGCCCAAATTTTAGGCTGAGAACATCATAATCCATAGGAAGAACAAGGTCCACCTTTGTACTTAAGTCACCAATGCCTTTCCATTAAGCTGCATTTTAAGGTAGGGCCTCAGATCCAGGGATGGAGCCCCATCCTCCTTCTTATGAAGACAATGTAAGTATCTGGTCAGCAGCAGGTAAGTTCCTCATGAAACCAAGGGAATTTGCTGAGCAAGACCAAATGATAACATATAGATCTGAACTGTCTCAACAAAAAACCCAGAAGAAACCTACAGGCAACCTGGGGCAAATGTCTTTTGGCGGTTTATGAGCACCAACTTCTCCAAGTAACCATTTTTACTCTTTCACTTCTCCACTTGTATTTTCCCCATAAACTCCCTGATTACTTGCCCAGAAGGTGCAAGAAGAGAGATGGGTGAATGTGTGAGTTGGGCTGGATGCCTCATATATGCTTTCTCATTTAAGTTTCCCAGGCTGACATAAGTATTTTTACTTCCATTCTGAGAGCAAACAGGTTAATGAGGTAATTTGTTCACTGCCACCCAGATAATGGAGGATCAAACACAAAAACCCACATATATTTGAATCCCAAATATTTGAATCATGGTATGCTTTCTCTCCCTGAAACTTGACTTCTCTATTTTGAAACATTTATCTCCATTTTTTTTTTTTTTTTACTCTCTGTTTAATGATGAGTCCCACAATCTAACTTCATAATTATATATCCACCTTCATCTACATCTTCATGACTTGGACCTATGCCCATGAAAGTGTCTCATTTCCTGTCGTCACTGGACAAAATAGTTTTCCTGCCTCCTGGCAATACTGCATTAAACTTATCTCAAAAATTTTAAAGCATATTTAAAGGTTCTTCTTCTTTTTTCTTTTTTTTAGATATATGAGTGCAGAGACAATAAAGAATTATTCTGAAAGCAAAAAAATTCTTGTCTTTACTAGAAAAGTATTGCTCAACTGGGTGTATAATACGAAAAAGGAAAAAGGGATCCCATCAAGGTAAGTGCTTTTAAACCTTACTAGAAATGTTATTATAATCATTTGAAATTTCCTTTTATTTATTTTTAAAAATTTATATCCTGAATACTTTGTAAAATATTTTGAGGTGGTTTACAACGAAATTACTTATATACATACAAAAAGTTACTTAAAGAAAAAAAGATATAGTGTAATAACTTTTATTATAGAGGTAAATTTCATACAAGATTAAACATTAACGATTTTTAAGTGTACCATTCAGGGTTATTTAGTATATTCACGTTGGGCAACCAACTCCTCTGTCAAATTCCACAGCATTTTCATTGCCCCAAATGTAAATCCAGTACCCATTAAGCAGTCACTCCCCATTCTCTCTTTCCCCCCCCCCCCAGCTCCTGGATAGCACTAGTCTGCTTTCTGTCTCTATGAATTTACCTATTCCAAATGTATTATATAGATAGAATCATATAACATATAGCCTTCGGTTTATGGATTCTTTTTTTTAACATCTTTATTGGAGTATAATTGCTTTACAATGGTGCGTTAGTTTCTGCTTTATAAAGAAGTGAATCAGCTATACATATACGTATATCCCCATATCTCTTCCCTCTTGCGTCTCCCTCCCTGCCACCCTCCCTATCCCACCCTGGAAGCAACCTAAGTGTCCATCGACAGATGAATGGATAAAGAAGATGTGGCACATATATACAATGAAATATTACTCAGCCATAAAAGGAAACGAAATTGAGTTATTTGTAGTGAGGTGGATGGACCTAGAGTCTGTCATACAGGGTGAAGTAAGTCGGTTTCTGGATTCTTTCACTCAGCATAATGTTTCTTCCACATTGTAGCATGTATCTGTAGCATAAGGTTCATCTACTTTGTAGCATGTATGAATACTTTATTTCTTCTAATGGCTGAATAATAGTCCATTGTACAGACGTGCTGTATTTTCTGTATCCATTCAACGGTTGATGAGTATTTGAGTTGTTCTCAGCTTTTGGTTATTGTAAACAGTGCTGCTATGAACATTTTTGTACATGTATTTGTTTGAATTTCTGCTTTCCATCTTTTGGGTATGCACCTAGGAGTAAAACTGCTGGATCATATGAAAATAACATTTATTTAATTTAATTAATTTATTTAATTTCTTGAGGAAACACCAAATTGTTCTCCACATCTGCTAGATAATTATGAAATCAGGAAATGTGAGTCCATCCACTTTGTTTTCTTGTTCAAGATTGGTATAGCTATTCAGGGTTCCTTGCAATTCCATATGAATTTTAGGATTAGCTTGTCTATTTATGCACATAAAAAATGTCATTGAGATTTTCTTAGGGATTACATTTAGTTTGTAAATTGCTTTGAGTAGTATTACCATCTTAAAATATTAAACTTTCTGATTCATGAACATGGGATGTCTTTTCATTTATTTAGATCTTTAATTCCTGTTAGGAAAGTCTTAAAGTTTTCAGTGTACATGTCTTTGGTAAAATTTAATCCTAAATACTTTTATGCTATTTCAAATAAAATTGTGCTCCTGATTTCATTTTTGTAGTGTTTATTTCTAGTGTATAGAAATACAAGATATTTCTGTATATTGATCTTGTATCTTGAAGCTTTGCTGGATTCATTTATTAGCTCTAGTTGTTTTTTGTGAATTCTCTAGGACTTTCTGTATTTAAGAGCATATCACCTAGGGATAGAGATAATTTTACTTTTTCCTTTCCAACTGGGATGTCTTTTATTTCTTTTCTTAGATTCAAGAGAGGTCTCTCTCTTCTCAATAGGAGTATCAGTAAATACCAAATGGATATTTCTGTACTATGGTTCTTTTAAAACCTTCAATAGTGACTTAGGCTACAACTTTCTAAGTACTTACTTCTGTTGATGTAACAAAGAAATGGAGATTTGAAAAACTAGGATTTATAGTCGTCTACCTTTTAGGCTGTCTCTTATGTATCACTCATCTCAGAGTAGGTAGTACAGATTCTGGAGTCAGATGGCTTAGTTTAGAATCCTAGTCTTTATCATTTATTAGCTGGATAAGTTTTACAGGTCTCAGTTTTCTCATTTGAAAAACGGATAAAGTAATATCGATGTCATATTCTGGAGACTGATATATGTAAAGCATTTGGCAAAATAACTGGCATATAGTAGGTACTAGTATATGCTAGTTGGGTTCACCTCTGCCTTCATTATGGGATTGTTGTAAAGATTACATAAATAGTGTGTGTAGAAGCACTTAGTCCAGAGACTAGCACTAAGTAAGCACTTAAATGTTAGCATTTATTATTGTGCTAAATAAAAATTGAGTTCTCTAATCAGTGGATGAAGTCACTATCAAAGATGAACAAAGACACAAGGAAACAAATAATCATGAGAGTGAATCAGCAGAAATAACGGCAGATTTATATCCCTAAGGCTTCAGTTATTAAAATTATCCAATATGGACTATAAGTATTAATGAAATGTTGATGTTAGTAAGTGATGGAATCACAAACATGAACAAGGCCAATCACCAAAAGAAGATTTATATAATGAAAATGAAAAAATATATAATTTATATATAAATTATATAACATGGAAAAAATATATATAATAGTTTCTACCACCTTTTCATTGCTTCCAAGGTATTTACCCAGGTCAGGTCTCAACACAGTTGGAGGGGAAAATATAGTGGCTGCTTCAGGAGACTACAACTTGTCAGCTGACGGAATTACAGGACCTGACATCAGCAAATACTAGTAGAACATATAAGGGGATGGGTCTTGAGGATATGGGACCAGAGGGCTGCAACATAAGGCCAGATTGGGGAGAAATTTATTGGCACAGAGGTCTTATCCATGATAATTCAGGATTCAACATTCTATCTAGGACACTTGGAGCTGGTGCTATTATATTCCTGAGATGGTTCTTTGAAGCTTGACCAGGCCAATAACCTACAATAAATGAAGTGCAGATGATAAAATTGGAATATTTAACCAGATTTATTATATTAGAATGAAGAACCAACCTCATGATCTTGTTCCCTGCGAAAGAACAGAGGATATTTCCCTTCACCAAGGCAACAGTGAGAAACTCAATGATAGATGTCCTCTGCAGGACATGGTTAACCATCATTAAGTCTGCTGTGGAACTGGCCTCTCTAGTATCAAAAGGAAATGGGAATGGCAGAAGACAGATGGCAACACTTAAATGTCAGAGGCAAGGTGGGCATACTTTATTTTGTGGACAGCAAACCTGGAGTAGCAGTCAGAGTGTTTGACCTAAGGATGGGTAACAAATATTGTATATTAAAAGACAATATAGACAAACAATTAACTATGTTATTACTTGACTTTTCTAAAGATAAAAAGTGAGAGCTGTTGAGCAAAGGGATGAAGTCAATTACTGCAAGATAGCTAAGTCAATTCTCAGAACCAGAGTCCTTGAGAAAGAACTGAAGCACCACAAATATGTAGGATAAATATTTCCTCAATCTTCTCTCAAATGGACATTTAATCATTTTACCAGAGTTCCTGTGCATTGGGAAAAGAAAATACTCAGACTCTGTTAGGACTTTGGGTTATGGCATTTTAAATGATACTGATATCAAAGGCTTGAAATACTATTGTGTTCCTCAAGTTAAACTGGGAGCTTTTAGGCCAGATAATTTATGGAGTTTCTGACCCAGTCTGTCTCATAGAAGTCCACCAGGTCCACTGTGTGGTTATTTCCCTAAGTCCCTAAGTGTATAATTGGGATGAATATACTTAGTGTCTAGCTGAACACAAACATCGCCTTGTTGACCTATATTGTAAGAATCATGGCAGAAATGGCCAAGTGGAACCCTTGGCCAAAATAGTAATGAGAAGCAATATAGCATTCCAGGAGGAGTTTAAAAACTAACACCAACATTAAAGATTTAAAGGAATTGTAAGTAATTCCCATCATATCCCCTTTAATTTATCTATCTGACATAAACAAATCAGATTATAGTCAATTATCAATTTAAGCAAAAGGTAACCTCAAGTGTAATGCTGTGCCAGATGTGATTTTATTGCTGGAAGAAATTTTAAAAAGCAGTCTGTTCTCTCAACCAAGATGGTGGCATTGAGACTCCTGAACTCAATTCCTTCCATGGACACACCAAACCTACAGCTAAACATGTATGAATTCTCCTTGAAAGAAATCGAGAAACTATCTGAGCAACTCCTACACATCAAGCTAATGAGAAAATACCTACTTTGAAACAGGTAGGAAAGGCTGAGACACACTTTCACCATAAAACTCACCCCCTAGCACAGACATACAATTGGAAGGGAACACACAGCTCCCAGTCTCTCCCAAGAAGCAAAGGGCTTGAGCCAATATCTAGTACCCCAACTTTTAAGACTTCACCCTAGGGGATGGGCCCTCAAAATACTTAGTTCTGAAATCTAATGAGGCTTATAACCACAAAATACACAAGACTAGAGCAGACAAAGAAACAGTTCTTAATGGGTTCATGAGGATGTTGTCTCCTTGGAAGGAGCTTGTGTAAAATTTGGCACCCTGGATTTTGTGGCTGCCACACAAAGGACACACCTCTTGATTGCCTGGCTCTAGTGGCCAAGGGGGCTTGTATTTTAGGACCCACAGGACTGTAGCAAACAAAGAAACACTTCTTAATGGACTACACCTCCAGGATTCAGTGCAGATGGAGCAGATAGAAATACCCATCTCCCAGTCTTTCCCTGAAAGAAGTCTATTTACATACCTCAAAAGCTGCTACCTGAGGAGTCCAGTTTCCAATCAGCTTGCATCTAGGTGATGAATGATACTCTCCACAACAGGACACAAACAGGTCTTGGCACATCCTCAACTACTGGGAGCCACTAAGAGCAAATAAGGCAGCTTGGACAATCACGAAGGTCTGAGAGACAACCAAGAGCTCAGGCTAGGCTGAATGATAAGGTTTATCTACACAAGACCAGTCCATCAAGACTGAAAGAGGTGGCTGTTTTATCTAATATGCAGAAACCAACACAGAGCATGAAGGAAAATGAAGAAAGAGAGGAATATGTTCCAAACAAAAAAACAGAATAAAACTCCAGAAACAACTTAATGAAATTTAGATAAGTGATTTATCTCTTAAAGAGATCTATTAGAGTGATTTATCTGTTAGAGAGATCAAAGATGCTCACTAGGGTCAGAAGAAGAATGTATAAACAAAGGGAAAAATTTAACAAAGAGATAAACAATATAAAAATGTCCCAAACAGAAATCACAGAGCTGAAGAATAACTGAGCTGAAACATTCAATAGAGGGGTTTAACAGCAGACGAAATCAAGCAGAAAAAAGGATAAGCAAACTCAAAGACAAGGCAGCAGAATTCATCCAATCAGAGGAGGAAAAAAAAGAATGAAAAAGAGTGAAGATAGCTTAAATGACTCATGGGACACCATCAGGTGGACCAGTATTTACATTATAGGGGTCCCAGAAGAAGAGAGAAAGAAAGGGGCAGCAAACTTATTCAAAAAACTAATGGCAGGAAACTTTCTTTACATAGGGAAAGAAACAGACATCCAGATCCAGGAAACTCAGTAATTTCCAAATATGATTAATCCAAAGAGACCCACACCAAGACACATTAGGTAATTAAATTGTCAAAAGTTAAAGACAAGGAGAGAATATTAAAAGCAGCAAGAGAAAAACAATTTGTTGTATACAAGGGACACACACACACCAATAAGGCTATCAGCATATTTTTCAGCAGAAGCTTTGTAGGTCAGAAGAGAATAGCATGATATACTCAAAGTACTGAAAGAATAAAAAAAGAAAAAACTACCAACCAAGAATTCCCTACCCAACAAAACTGTTCAGAATTGAAGAAGAGATAATGAGTTTTTCCAGGCAAGAAAAAGCTGAGGAATTCAGCACCCTCAAGACCAGCCTTACAAGAAATGTTAAAATGGACTAAAGTCCCTTTCAAGGTAAAATGAACGGGAATTTTTTAATAACAGGAAAACATATCAAAGTATAAATTTCATAAGTAAATAAATATATAGTAAAATTCAGAGTACTCTAATGTTGTAATAATGGTGAGTAAGTCACTTATAAATCTAGTATGAAGGTTAAAAGGCAGAAGTACTAAAAATAACTACAATAATTTGTTAATGGATACACAAAGTAAAAAGATGTAAATTGTAACATCAAAAACATAAAATGTGGAGAGGAGGAGTAAAAATGTAAAGATTTTAGTATGTATTCAAAGTTAAGTTTATCTTAAAATAGACTGTTATAAATATAAACATGTTTTATGTAAACCTCATGGTAACCACAAAGCAGAAAACAATAGTAGATACACAAAAGATAAAGAGAAAGGAATCTAAGCATACCACTACTGAAAATCATCAGTAGATAGGTATGGATTTACTATTGCCATTTGATAATTGTTTTCTTGCTACTTTATATAGTTCTTTGTTCATTTCACATTCTCTTATCTCTTAAATTGATGCAGCCACTGTGGAAAACACTGTGGAGACTCCTCAAAAAATTAAAAATGGAACTACCACATGATCTAGCAATCCCACTTCCGAGTATATATCCAAAAGAAATAAAAACAAGATATCAAAGAGATATTTGCACTCCCATTTCACAGTAGCATTATTCACAATAGTTAATATACAAAAATAACGTAAGTGTCCATCAATGGATGAATGGATAAAGAAAATACAATAGAGTATTATTCAACCATGAGAAAGAAGGAATTCCTGCATTTGTGACAACATGGTTGGATCTTGAGAGCATTATGCTAAGTATAAACCAGACTGAGAAAGACAAATACTGCATGGTATCACTTATATGTTAACTCTAAAAATAAGTAAAATGAAAAAAATGAAATAAAATAATAGATTTTAAAAAGTCAACTCATAGGGACTTCCCTGGTGGTGCAGTGGTTAAGAATCCGTCTGCCAGTGCAGGGAACATGGGTTCAAGCCGTGGTCCAGGAAGATCCCACATGCTGTGGAGCAACTAAGCCCGTGTGCCACAACTACTGAGCCTGCGTGCTGCAACTACTGAAGCCTGCGTGCCTAGACCCCATGCTCCACAACAAGAGAAGCCACCACAATAAGAAGCCCGTGCACCGCAACAAAGAGTAACCCCTCCTCGCCACAACTAGAGAAAGCCTGTGCACAGCAACAAAGACCCAACACAGCCAAAAATAAATAAATTAATTCATTCATTAAAAAAAAATAGTCAACTCATAGAAACAGAGAGTAGAAACCAGAGCTGAGGGTTTGTGGAAATAGGGATTGGTAGAAGGTTACAAACTTTCAGCTATAAGGTGAATAATGCCTGAAGATCTAATGTAAGACATGGTGACTATAATTGAGAACACTGTACTTTATAACTGAAATTTGCTAGAGAGTAGAACTTAAATGGTCACACCCCCAAAAAAGAGTTATGTGAGGTGATGGGTGTGTTAATCAACTAGATGGGGGGAATCCTGTCACAATGTATATGTATATACATTGTATTGTATATATACATGTATATATGATGTACACTTTCAATATCTACAATTTTTTATGCCAGTTATACCTCAATATGGCTGAATTTTTAAAAAAATAGAAAAGGAAAACAGTCTGGAGAGAGGGCTGAGAAGGGCAAAGGCAGTGTTACCATAAACTTAACAAAGCTTACACTCTATGGCTCCTCCCTCACACTGGCACTGCCTGAGGCCTTGGAGGATTTTTGCAATTTGATGACAGCATCATATATGTATTCATAATTTCATCTTCTTTTCCTTAAACAGGGGTCCAAATTGTAAAAATTTCAGGTCCTGCGTAACACGGATCTACCTCTAAGAATAGAGAAATAATCCAGCACTTACCCACTCTTCAATCAATAATTGATTAATAATTTCATTTGAGTTTTAGCAATAATAATGCATTATTATACTAGTTGAATAATTTAAAAATAAGATTAAAAATACATTAAGTAATTCCTCTCACCCACAATTCTGTCTAGCATACTCAGTATAAAAATAATTTTTCAAAGCATGTATGTTAATTTAAAGTTTTTGATAAAATATGACCTAACCTGTTCCACTACGACACATGCTGGGATTTGTTCCAGATTATATGCCTTGACAAGGAAAAATGCTCATGATCCATTGCTAAGAGAAAAAACAGGTTATAGAACAATATGTATGATATAATTCCTTTTGTGTTTATAAATATGATTATATAAACAAAAATATTGGAAAAATATTCAAACTGGTAATAGTAGCCATCTCTGAGAAGTGAAATTATTAGAAGGTGGGAGAGATTTGCTTTGTTTTTTTTTTAATATTTCCAATTTGAATTATCCCTGTCTTATGATCTGAAGTATTTCTACTAAAAGTATAAGTAAAAATGAATGAGAGGTGAGGAAAGTGAGAAAGAGGGGAAACCAGCCTGAAGATATTTAGCAGAGGAAGAAATTAAAGGAAAGTATATGAAGTAGGATGCCAGAAAGTGTATGGTATTGACAGCTACTTCTCAGAATTAAGCTGGGCTTTGTAGCTGTTGATGATTAGGACAGAACTGAGCATATATTGAAATTAATTCAGTGTAATTATTTTATCAGATAAAACTATCTTTTTTTTTTTAACAGCCATTGCTTTCTTCGTGTATGTCATAAAATAGTATTTACTGATGAATTTGAGTATGTCGGATATCTTGTGATACTAATGAATATATTTCCTATTATAATTTCTTGGATATCTGTGTTAAACGATATCTATGAGCTTGAATTAGCATATGCTAACTACTCTTTTCTTGCATTTTATATCATGGAAGCACTACTTAAGGTAAGCTAAAATGTGATTTTGTGTGTGTGTTTGTGTGTGTGTGTGTGATATGTCTAACAGGGAGATTTCCTAATTTCATTTTTCAACACTAGCTACAGACAGTTTTCCAAAGGAGTGTATAAAATTCTCCCTCACTCCTCAAACAAATTTATTTTTTAAAGGTGATTTTAGGGTGACAATAGAAAATATTCATACTTTAAGGATTGATTTTGTATTTGCAAATTTTTAATTAGTGTGTGTCAAAGAGATGCAGAGTGAGTTAAAAAGGTATTGGCAAAGTTCTTTAACTTAGCAGAGAGGTGAGCACCTGGATGTTCATTTTATTATTTTTTTTTAATGGAAGATTTTTTCTTTCTTTCTTTCTTTCTTTCTTTCTTTCTTTCTTTCTTTCTTTCTTTCTTTCTTTCTTTCCTTATTTTTGGCTGCTTTGGGTCTTTGTTGCTGCGCACCGGCTTTCTCTAGTTGTGGCACGCCGGGGCTACTCTTCGTTGCAGTGCGAGGCCTTCTCATTGCAATGGCTTCTCTTGTTACAGAGCACAGGCTCTAGGTGTGCAGGCTTCAGTACTTGTGGCATGTGGGCTCAGTGTTGTGGCACATGGGCTTAGTTGCTCCACGGCATGTGGGACCTTCCCGGACCAGGGCTTGAACCCATGTCCCCTGAATTGGCAGGTGGATTCTTAACCACTGCGCCACTAGGGAAGTCCCATTTTATTGTTTTTATACTAGATAGATAAACAGATGGATAAGTAGATTGATAGAAATTCATTTATACTTGAAAAACATTTCATAATTTGATTTGTTAAATCCAGTATAAAGGTAGCTGTTAAATGATGGAAATGTATTGATGGGTGCACAAACTGATAATAGTATTGTGTCATATGGATCAAGTTGTAATATAAAATATTTTTAGCCAGACGATTTAAATAGAAGAATTATATATGATATTCAAACAAAGTGGATGAAATCTCGCATCGTTACTGGAAAATTAAAATGCTACTGCAGAGCTGTGATTGGTGGGGAGAGGGGAATGGCTTCACATTCAATCACATTGTATGTAATAAATTCCAATTAGTTGGAACGACCATAGGGGATGTCACTTAATTAAGAAGAAATAAAGCAATTAGGGTTAGGGTTAGTACCAGGGTGAGTGTGAGTAAAGGATTCCCTAAAATCACTTAATATGTACTATAGTGGAAAGAACACCGAGCTGGGATGCAGCAGACTTGGCTCTGGTTTTGGTTTTCTCTGACAGACAGTTAGCTGTTCACCAAGTCACTAAACTTTTCCCAACCTTAGTTTCTTCTTCTGTAAGATATCAGGATTGGCCTAAATGAGAGGAAATGATCCCTCCAGCTCTGTGGTCTTTGTACTTTGCCAAGTTTAAGCTTCTGTCACAACTGTGCATAGCCATAGCTCCTTCAGTCAGGTCCACTTAAGAGAGCAGAAAAGGACTGCAGAGACTTCGCTACACTTCATAGCTAAGAGGGTACTCCCAAATGTGCAACTCTGTTCTTGTCTCTCCCTTCTATTTAACTCAGGATTCATCTTCACTGCCCGATTTACAAGCTTGCCTTCACTTATTTTCTTTGCTGTCTTTTCTACACAAGTTCAGTTCTGCCCCCTTTGTACTATGCCTATTAAAAATTCATTATGTTAATAACAACAATAATAAATGATCACTAAGGTACCAGGTATCATTGCAATTATAACATTTCAAATCCTTAAGTTAGCCCTTTAATGTAGATATATATTATGACTTGCATTTTACAGATGAGGGACCTGAGTCTCTGAGAAGCTGTTTAAGGTCACATAGCTAATGATAGTAGAGTTTGGATCCAACCCCTCAAAGTGTGTGTTCTTTCTAATACACAATTCTACCTTAAACTTTCCTTCTTGTATTTTCAAACTTTTCCCAAAACACTCCTCAACCTATTAGAGTAATGGATCTTTTGAAACTTTCTCAGAGGAAGAGTAATCACTCTTCTATATCTGAGTGCTGGAGGCTTCCATTACCTGAATTTCTAACCATTCTTTAACAACCTTATATTTAACAAACCCTCTTCCTTTGAAGCCTACACTATCCTTTTATACCAAGCTCTTCCTCTCCTGTGGCTGTATTCTATTGACCTCCAAAAAACTCCTTCACGTTTCCAAATACTGGGCATCTGGATAAAGTCTTACTGTTGATACCAGTTCTTTCAAGTTCCTAAGAGAATGATCTAACCTATATTCTGTTTCAATAAGAAGGAAATGAGACATCTACAGTAGCTGAATGGTGCCTTGAGCAGGACCTCACAAGACCAGGATCTGGTCTTCTGCTCCCTAGATTCAGACACTGAATTTCCTCAGCCCCGCCAAATGTGAGCAGACTCAAGGGAAATGACTCTCTACCACTAAACACACAACAGTCTGTTTACAAACAAGCATGACAGTTTCCTAATTTGTAATCGAGCTTACACTTTCCCTGGCGTAAATAGGTCTGTCTCCTACAGTCTCTGAATCATAGTGAGTAGGGGGATCAGGCTGCTAAAAAAGACAAATTAATCAAATTTACAAATCAGTATCTTAAGTGTTATGATAGAGACCTACACAGGGTGCTATGGGAAAAAAATGGAGTTCCTTACACAGAATAGTAGGTTTAGAGAAGGAAGGCTATTAAGGAAAGGAGATGCTTGAGTTGAATTCTGAATAATGAATAGGAGTCAAAGTAGGGAGTATATGAGTGGACAACAAGAATAAAGGAAAACTTAGAAGCAACAATGTGACACATACAAGGAACAATATTCCTAATGACAGGAGCTTAGGGATGGGTTGGTCACGATGCAGATTGGAGAGATGTTAAATCTGTGAGGAGGATATGGAAAATGAGACAGGAGACACAGACGTGAATTAAATAATAAAGGGCCTCATGGGTCAGGCTATCTCAACCACTTCCCTGGCATCAACTACCATTCATAGTCTAATGATTCCCAAACTCATGTCTCCAGCTCAGATTTTATTCCGAGCCTCAGATCATATAGACAACTGATGACTGGATCTCTTCAATAAAATACTGTGCAAACATCTCAAACAGCGTATTCAAAACAAATGTATCATCTCTAAACCTACTCTTGCTTCAAAATTCCCCTGGAAACCTAATTTCCCAGGCTGGATTCCACAATCATTTTTGACCGCTCCTACTCTCTTAGTTATAGTAGGTTTTCAATAAAAATTTTTTAAATAAATAAAGAATGAATTAATAAGTTAGTAGGTATTTTGAATATTTTATCTCTTGGAATAGATATTTCAATATTTTAACCATTTAATTTCAAGTTGATATGATCACTTCCTAGTATTTTAGACAAGTAGAATCTTAAGGTAGATCAGAGAAAAACCTAACTAGTAATGTTTCAGTTATTATGGAAAATGGTGTAGTAAAAGCAAAAACAAATAAGATAATATAATTTCTTTTTAAATCGACAGATAGCAGCAATGAAGAAGGAATATTTTTTACATGCCTGGAATCTATTTGAGTTAACAATTACATTAATTGGCATCATAGATGTAATGCTTATTGAGACAAATTCCATTAATTATCATACTTTTGATTTGATTCAAACAGTGGCCTTTATAAAAGTTGTTCGATTTCTTCGCGTTCTACGCATTTTGAAGGTAAAGAACTATTAAATCATGCAGTTTCGAACTGCTCCTGACTGCTTCATGAAATATGGACTAAAATCAGTTTACTAGTGTTATGGTTTCCACTTTCTGTTGGGCTGATGTTTATATTTTAGATCCCTTTGACAAATTAAATTTTATAACAGATTATATTATGAATATCCAAGTTATATTAGAAATTTGTTTAGCACATGAAAGTACAGAAATACTCATCACAGCTTCTCCTTTGAATAGAGAGCACATGAAAACTCCAAAGTAATGTTTATTCTTATGAATACCTGAAATAAATGATGGAAATCAACAAAACAAACCATGTAGCGACAAAGCAAATAGTATACATTCATACAAATTAAGAAACCGAAAAATACACATTCTGTGTTATATAAACTCATAATATTATAAAATCACAGCATCAAAAATGACCTTTGACTGTCTAATTAATGTCTTCCTATAACAAGTATAATGAGTAGTTATTTATTTCTATATGAGTGTGGAGATTATGGAGCATGGACTTAGGGATCAGCCAACTCTGCTGAAGTTAGGAGACTGTACAAGGGTAACAGATAACCTGGGGACTTAAACCCTCAGCAAAGAAACAATGAAAAGTTAATTGTGGGGCCAAACAGGGAGTATAGTTGTGGTGGACTCTCACTCAAATGAACCATCTAGTGAACAGTTTAGTGGGAGGTTTAGCAGGTAAAAGTGACAGTACTTTATAGACGGTCATTTTATGGCCTAAGCCCAGAAGATTAATCACATTGTTTTCCAAGAATTTAAACCAGTTGAAAATAGCATGCAATTCTCTCTAAGGGAAATAAGTAAAGAATAAAGTCTTAACCTCACAGAGACATCTAATATTATTAGTTACGGGGAAATAGCTCTAGCCATGAAATTATAGAGATACTATGAATAAAATAACCAAGAATCTTGACAAGTTACTATAGTTACCATTGAGAGCATGTCATTTTTTATTAATACCTATTTTAAACTAACCAACATAAAATCAACTATAATTTGTACAATTTATATTAAATAGTGGTCCTGTTTTTTAGCTCGTAACACCAAAGTTGCTGCAGATATTAGATAAAAAGATGAGTCATCAGCTGTCCTTTAAGTATGCTATACTAAAAGGATATATCCAAGGTGAAGCAGACATAATGACTATAATTGATAAGATTGCAAGTTCTAAACAGATTAAACAGGTGAGGAAAACTTTAAATACTAAGAAAATGGTTTATGTTCCTCACCCCTCAGTCTCCCTCACCCATCATGTCTTCTGTCTATATATGACCTTTGATTCCTGGTTTGCTAAGAATTGTCTGTAAAAACTGAAACTGATCAACATTTAGATTACTCAAAAGGCTCCTTACTGAAGTGTCTATGCCATATTAACAAGTTATGAGGCTCTTGGAGCACATCCTTTTGTCCTTGTGGAGCTGTCATGAAACCTGTGTGCAGCGGTCAGCTTCTCTCAATGCAAGTTCCAGGATCTGTCAGGCTACAGATGCATTAAATAGGAAATATTGGAGGACGATAAGTGATGGCAGGGTTGAGCCAACGGACCTTCCTCATAATTCCCAAAGGCTCCTTCTATTTCTCTATATCCCTGATTTTCCCACAGTAAATAATGAAAGAAGTAAAGGATGGGGATATGGCAAATGGAAAGGAGTACCAATAACTTACTTAGAGGGAAATCACATCTAATTCTCTCATTATACAGATGAGAAAAATGAAGCCAAGAGAGGTTAAATGATTATGCCAAAGTCACACACATAGCTAATAAACAGCAAAGAGAATGCTAGGGCCTAAGTTCTAGACCTTATTTTTCATTTTCTCAATTAGGCAGATTATATGTCCCCACAAATTTGCCAGCTATGTGGAATTAAGCAGTCACCTTTCAAGATAATTTAGAACATTTGAATGCTATAGTCTTTTTTTTTTTTTTTTTTTTTTTGCGGTACGCGGGCCTCTCACTGTGGGGAGAGGCCTCTCCCGTTGCGGGGCACAGGCTCCGGACGTGCAGGCTCAAAGGCCATGGCTCACGGGCCCAGCTGCTCCGCGGCATGTGAGATCTTCCCGGACCGGGGCACGAACCCGTGTCCCCTACATCGGCAAGCGGACTCTCAACCGCTGCGCCACCAGGGAAGCCCTGAATGCTATATTCTATATGCTATATGTCCAAAGCTTTGTAGTTGAGAACATTGACACTCAATATGTAGTTGAATACAAAGAGCTGTATCTTTTCTCTCTTCACCACCTGTAACTATAAAACTATTTTGCTGCATTTTATTACCTTTATAACCACTCATATTGAGGATACACAGTAGAAAATACAGAAGGACTTGAATCTCTAAGATATTGGCCAGTTTCAGTCCTCATTTCTGCTCCCACATAGTTTGGTTAAAACTTCTATCTCATTTAAGGTTGAAAGCCACACCTGTTTCCGAAATTTGGAGGCTATCAAAAATTGAATGGGAGAGTACTAGCATGCCTGCAGTTTTCAGAATCAATAATATCCTAAAGTAAGTTATTTTAAGAAAAAATATATGACTTACCTTTAGGCTTCTCAAAATTAGCCTAGGTAATGCCGCTTCTTATCCTCTCCACCACTCTTGCTAGAGTAAAATAAAATTCATTGCACAAAATTCAATTCTAATTCCTGAAAAGTTCCCCATCATATTTTTCTTTAAAGTTATTTTTTTAATTCAGTTTATTTATTTATTTTTGGCTGCGTTGGGTCTACATTGCTGCTTGCAGGCTTTCCCTAGTTGCAGTGAGTGGGGGCTACTCTTCGTTGCAGTGCGCAGGCTTCTCATCGCAGTGGCTTCTCTTGTTGCGGAGTACAGGCTCTTGGCACACAGTCTTCAGTTGTTGTGGCACGCAGGCTCAGTAGTTGTGGAGCATGGGCTTAATTGCTCCACAGCATGTGGGATCTTCCCAGACCAGGGCTTGAACCCATGTCCCCGGCATTGGCAGGCGGATTCTTAACCATTGCACCACCAGGGAAGCCCTAAAGTTATTAATTTAGGTTAAAAATTCATCAGTTGCAAATGTAAAGACATTTTATAACAGTTTTTTCCCAAAACATTTCTTTTGTTCCGTAGATGTTATTAAGGAGGATAACGAAGAATACAGGACATGCTATGGAAGAGCTAGGTAGGTACCTCTCACCCTAAAGATCTAACATGACCATCTCTTATCATCGTTTCTTCAGAGAGGCAATGGTTTTGATAACGAAACTGATCTTTGAGGAGACCTACTTACTATCAATAATAAAATGAATAACTTCAACAATCAACATGATCGTATCTTTGGCTGGATGAGAATAGTGTAATATTACCCCTCCACATTTGTTCTCTCTGCCTTATACCACAGTGAAGGACTTTTAATTTCTGTTTAAAGAAAACACATTTGCATGCCATGGTTATGCATGTCTTTATCACCTTATAAATTCTGTTTTCTTCCAAACATACCTTCCTGAGCAACACAAGGAAAGAAGCTATTTTTTCCTCCGTTTGCCACAGAGTTGCCATCTGACAATTTAGGCTTTAAAACGAGTTGAAATCGGAACAGAGCCTCACAGATCGCTGATGTGACTGCTAGGAGACTCAGTGCCCAAACGTGACAACAGCCTGTTCTCTGAATCACACCAATTCATGGTCCTAGTGCAGCACAAATCCTGGGAGTGAGACAGACACATCCCTATAGCACAGTGTTTACATGTATGGAGAAGAAGGGGGTTTGGTACCAGATGGTGGACAACAAAAGAACACAGCAAGCCTGGGAATGAGGCCAAGCATGAGAGATCTTGCATGGCAGATGGTTGTCAAGCCAGACAAGAGGTCATGACCAAGAAAAAGTCCTAAGTGGATGAAACTCTCATGGGCATCCAGGAATCCACATCAGACAGGCAGGAGAACATAGATGAGTGATCTAGATGCCCAGGCAGGACAGGTGGAAATGACCCAGGAGGAGTGAGAGAACTTGATCAGAAGCCATATTTAAGCACAGTCTGTAGTCAGAAATCTTCATTTAAACAGAATGAAAAATTGGGTCATGAACTCCAGACCTAGAGCCCAGGAGAGCCTCTCAGTGTCCAGCATAGGTGCTTCAGTATAATTTTGATCCTAGGACTAGGGCTGTCTGTCCTTCACGGGCTTAGACACAGGTATGGGCTGCCAACAAGAAAATGTCAGGCAGAATTCTGTAACTACTGGTGAATTTTGATTGATTGTAGAGACCTCTTCAGGGAGAGATACATTTCCCTGTGGTGAGGGTTATACTCCATGAGTTTAAAGAAGAAATATTAGCTTACTGTCCACATGAAATATTTAAGCAATGTCCTATTTCCTCTGAAAATATTTTGTTATTTTTCAGGCTACTTAGAGTATGACCACCCAGAAATCGCTGTCACTATGAAAACAAAGGAAGAGATTAATGTCATGCTCAGTTTGGCTAGAGAAATTGTTAAAGTTTTCAGGTTAAAAGGAATTCTTCATAAAATTGAAGGTTTTGAAATTAATAAGGTATGGTAGAATATTTTCAAAACAAATATACTTACTTGATATATAGTTATTTATGATCATCAAACCTACTTTTGGCTCTTTCCAATATAGGCCATTCCTGCAATATAAATATATAACTTAAAATAGTTGTCTAAAGAAAAGCACCTATCAGAGAGAGTTTCCTTCCTGCAGTTCTATAGGTCAACTTCCCTTTCCTTTCTTGCCATAGTGAGGGACAACTTCTTTCTACGCTTTGCACCCAGACTAAAGGTATAATGAAACTATTCCTCATCCTAGGCTAAACTGGGTATCAATATGTTCCTGGGAGTTACCTGTGACACTCAAACAACTTTTTCCATAAAAACTATGATTTATAAGAACACTCAATTATAGGGTAAAAAATAATTACATTTCCTTTCTCTAAGTTATTTAAATGGTACTGTGACATGTAAAAAGTTAGAGAGGGTCCCAACTCATTCTGTAAGTATAAAATTTATTCTCCAAATCGAGAATAGTATAAGGGGAAAAAAGTTATTATACTTGTGAATACATATATAAAACTTTTTAACACAATAGTAGCTAGTTGAATCTGGCATAATACACTATGACTAAGAAGGTTTTGTCTCCCAAAATAGCTATATAACTCACTTATTAAGAGATCAAAGAAGAAAAGTCATCTGATAAAATCCAACTCTCATTCAGAATGTTCAAAGGCTAATAAAAGAAGTAACATCCTTAACTGGATAAAAAGTATCTGTTAAAAATCTGAAGCAAACATTGTATTAGATGGCAAAACATTTAGAATTATTCCCATTAAAGTCAGAACAGTACCATTCCAGGTAGTGAATGCTGTGCTTGTAAGTCTTAGCCAGATCAAGAAGAAAAATAAAAGGAACTTGAGAGATGGAAGTTTTGGAAAAAGAATAAAACTGTTATTTCCTATTGATTGTTTAATCTAAAACCCTAGAGAATTAACTTAAAATTGATAATATAGGATCAATAAAATAATTCAATAAGGTTTCCAGAAACAAGATCAACTTTCAAAATTATTCCACAACTAAAGAAAATGTGGAAAAATATTGTATTCACAATAGCAATTAAAAACTCTAAATCCTTAAGAATGAACCTAAGGTAAAATATGTATAACACCACATGGCAAGAACTAAAAGGCATAAAAAAAAATAAGTCTCCTTGAAAACAGGACCATGGAAATTATAGCATCTGAGGAATAGAAAGTAAAAGATAGAAGAAAAGTGAGCAGAGTCTAAGGGACCTGTGAGATACCATCAAGTGGACCAACACATGCGATGTATATGTCCCAAGAAGACAAGAGAGAGAGAAAGGAACAGACAGGAAATTTAAAGAAATATTGGCTGAAAACTTTCTAAATTTGATGTAAGGCATGAATATTAACATCCAGGAAGCTCAGTGAACTTCAAGTAGGGTGAACTCAAATAGACCCACATCAAGGCACATTGTAATCAAATTGCTGAAAGATAAAGAGAGAATTTTGAAATCAGCAATAGAGAAAAAATTCATCACATACAAAGGATCCTCAATAAGATTATCAACAGATTTCTCATCAGAAACTTTGGAGACCAGAAGAAAATGGGCTGATATATACAAAGTACTAAAAGAAAAAATAGTCAACTAAGAATCCTATATCCAGCAAAAATGTCCTTAGAAGTGAGAGGGAAATTAAGACACTTTCAGACAAACAAAATCTGAGGGAGTTCATTACCACTATACCTGCCCTGAAAGAAATTCTAAAACATGTCATGAAGATTGAAATGAAAGGACACTGGACAATAACTCAAACCCATAGGAAGAAATAAAAATCTCAGTAAAGGTAAATACATGGGCAATTATTAAAGCTAGTATTATTGTAATAATTGTATCTGACTCCATTTTTTTTGTTTTCTACATGATTTAAGAGAGTAATATATTTTTAAAGTAATTATTAGTCTAAAAGCTAGAATTATTACAGCTTTGGCTTGTAATGTCATATTTAAGAGATGAATGCATTTTTAAAAATATTTAGTTTGTGTTTTGGACAGACAACACATAAAGATGTAATATTATGACATCAACTGCAAGGGGTGGGGATGAAGCTGTTAAAGGAGCAGAGTTTTGTATGTTATGGAAGTTAAACTGTTATAAATTCAAATTAGAGTGTTATATTCTAGGATGCTAAATGTAACCCCTGTGGTAATAGAAAAGAAAATAACTAAAGAATTACATATAAATAAATGAGAAAGGAGTTTTAAGTGTTTCACTACAGAAAATCAACTAAATACAAAAGAAGAGAGTAATGCAGAAAATGAGAGACAAAAAAGGATACAAGATAATGAAAAGATGATCCACAAAAAGGTAGAGGAAATTTTCAAAATAAATATATCCAAAAAAGTGCTCATGTTCAGAATATATAAAAATATCTTACAAATCAATAAGAACAGGACAGAAAATTCATTTTTTAAAAAAAAATCAGCAAATGATATGAACAGGCACTTCCTAACAGAGAATATTCTAGAGGCCAATAAACATAAGAAAAGATGCCAAATATCATCATCATAAGCTTAATGCAAATTAAACCCAAAAGTAAATACAAATACACAACCATCAGAATACTTAAAATTAAAATAAAAACAAAAATACTGGCAATACCAAGTGTCGGCAACTGGAACATTAGAGTGGGAATATAAACTGATGCAATCACTTTGGAAAATTATTTGGCAGAATCTACTAAATTTGGACATATACATATCTTAAGACCCAGAAATTAGATTATATAACCATATATACAACAGAAATGAGTACATATGTACAGCAAACAAGTATTCACTGCAGCATTTCAAAAGTCCAAAACTGGAACAGCCCAAATGTCAATCAACAACAGATAAATAAAGCTGTGGTATATTCATAAAATATAATACTACACAACAGTGAAAATGAAATGAATGAATGTTTACTCCTTGCAACATTATAGATGAATCTCAGAAACATAATGTTGAGCAGATGAAACCAGACACAACTAAGTACATACTCGTTGATTTCATGCAGATAAAGTTCAAAACCAGACAAAGCTAAACTATGGTAATAGAAAAAGAGTGATTAATTTGGGGTAGAAGTAATGACTAGAAGAGAACATAAGGGAGGATTCTAGGGTTCAATAAATGTTTTATTTTTTAATCTGGGTGCTGGTTACGCAGATATTTTCATGTGGTAAATGTTCTTTGATGGACATTATGATTTGTGCACTTTTTGCATATGTGCTATACTTCGGTAAAAGATTTATTTATTTTTCTTAGTTTCTGCTTTATAACAAAGTGAATCAGCTATACATATACATATATCCCCATATCTCCTCCCTCTTGCATCTCCCTCCCATCCTCCTTATCCCACCTCTCTAGGTGGTCTCAAAGCACCGAGCTGATCTCCCTGTGCTATGCGGCTGCTTCCCCTAGCTATCTATTTTACATTTGGTAGCTGGGACGAAGTGAGAGAGTGGCATGGACATATAAGATTTACTTTTAAAAGTAATCTGTGACTTCAGAATAATGATAACATAGAAAAATGCTATAACGGGAGAGGTTGAAGGTTTCCATGGAAGAACAAAAATCTCAGAAAAGCAAGAAAAGGAAATAGTATAAAACCATAATTGTTTTAAACATTCTGTGAACACCAATTTTGTTCATCTCCTTTCTTAACTTTTGTGGTTTTAGTTAATAATGGCCAGAAAAAGAGAGATACTTGATCTTCAACCTATGTACAAACCTCTTACTGTTGACAAAGCACTCTATCATATTCCATGGCTAGATAAAGACCAAGACTATATAAGCTTTATTCAGGTAATATTTGTATTTGCTAGTAATACTATCTCTAACGTATCAGCAAATGATATTTTAAAAGGTAAAGATTTAACCATGATACTCTTCAGTTTTAAATTACCTAAATGTCATTGATTACCTGTAGGATAAAATCAAAATCTCTTTGAATGACATGCAAAGTTCTCCCACAATCTGCCTCCTGCCTACCTCTCCATCTTTACTTTCTGTTACCCATGTGTCATATACCCCATACTCTATTTATACTGAACCACTCATGGTACCCCAAGAACTTTATACTGTTCTTTAAGTCCATTCCTCTGTGAGTGCTATTTACTTATCTTGAAATGCTCTTTGCTTTCATTTTTTCCCCCAAAACCTCCTCTGCTTATTGCTTCTCTGGAAACACCCCCACCACAGGTACTCTGAAAAGCAGGCTTTAGAGTCAAATACCCCACCAGTAGAAGAACATCCTATGGTCCATCCAGAGTTTGGAAGACCAAAGGAATCACCACTGTTACTGTATATCTTTATTATAGCATCATTACATTGTATTACAATTATTATCTTTACATCTCTCTCCCCTACTATAATTTTTACCTCATCCAGCTTTTGAACACTCAACTCCTACCATGTAGCATCTCACATAGCGGGTGTTCAGTAAGTGTTTGTGGGATGAACAAATAAAGAGATTTAACCTGTTCTATTAACATCTTTTTCTATATCAAATAAGTAACAAAAGACAAATTATATTTTTTCACCTGCTTAAAATATTTTGAATGAATGAATTTTTTTATTACTTCATCAGCTGTTTAGAGCACGAGTATGTATAAGACACATATGTGCCATTAGTTTCTATCTGTCCTATCTTTCATCCAAATGAAATATTTTCATCCTTCTACTACATTCTTATTCCTAGATTAGATTGTTTTTTAATCTACGTATGAACACCCCATCTGAAATTACATACACCTGTGAATATCCACCTTCTTCTGTTAGCCATAATTCCTATTTTCTCTTACAAATTTATTACTAACACAAAATTTCAGATATTTTAAAGTAACATTTACTTTAAAAATGTACAACTTTTTAAAAAATGTAAACTCCAATCACCACTAAAATATTATTTATGGCTTATGTATTTGGTGATATTTTTTAGGAAAGATCCAGAGTTGTAACATTTGATTGTGGAAATGATATATTTGAAGAAGGTGATGAGCCCCAAGGAATTTATGTAATTATTTCAGGCATGGTAAAGGTAAGGCAGAGACATTTATAAATGCCCTTGTGAGCACTAGTTAAAAAGTTACATAATACAGAATAAATACCTTTCAATGTTAAGAACTCCATTATTCCTTTTTTTGGACAGCAGCTGTTATCCAAACAACAATTTTCTTCCTCAGACACAATGATAATACCAGCCATCACCTTTAAGTCATACGTTGCTATTGATAACAAGAAACCTCAAAGGATCAGCATTAAGATGGAAAATTATAATATACATTGTTATTTATCTTATATTTGAGTTGGGCTTTTAGCCATTCTAAGACAGGTATAGGTTGAGTGAGTAGGTGGGATCAGAAAGATCAGAGTATTTAAGAATGCTTTTTTTCCAAGTCATTGCTAATTTAATAAATTCACTTTAAAAGTTATGAGTAATACGTGTTCTCAAACAATATATAAATATTAAAACTGTTAAAACCAAAGGGGGAAAAAGCCATAAATTAAATAGTTTTGGTAAATTAACTGGCCTATGTATTTTTTTTCTTTCTTTGTTCCTGAACAGCTTCAAAGATCAAAGCCAGGTTTGGGAATTGACCAAATAATCTGGGAGTCAGAGGAGAAAGATTACCAAATAACTTACACAGACTTTGTGATCAGTGGGGCAATAATAGGAGAGCTAAACTGCTTGACTAATGAACCTATGAAATATTCTGCCACCTGCAAAACTGTAGTGGAGGTCAGAAAACATCACCTAATGTCTTACTGTTGTACTTTGTTAAATATCTAGTACAAAATTTAAGGTTATTTTTGTACTTGTATATGTTTACAGTCTAGCGACAATTTTTTAAAAAATAAGGATGATAAAGAAATAAAACTTGTTATAAAATTTTATGAACACACTATAATGTCCTAACAAAATGGTTTGTAAAAGTTAACCTACCATATTGAAACAAGGATTTAACCAGAAAAACTGGTTATATGAGATCTCTCATGGGAAAATTAGATGGGATATGTTAACTATCAATACCATAATTTGGAGGGTAAGGAAGGGAACAAGTCAAAGAGCTGGGGTTTATTACTAGAAAAGTTGAGCAAAGTGGACGGAAGTTTCCTGACACACAATTGAGGACAAAATCCTCAAAGCAGCAGAGACTTCCACTGGCCTAATGTGAACTCAGAAAAAATAATGACTGTAAATAATTGAACCTCCAAAATATATAAAAACCCATAAGTCGATAATGACACCTATTTTTTTATTCCATAAAGGTTGCTAGGATATCAATTTATGTCTCTGAAAATGGATTGCTTCTTTTTTTTTAAAGGACCGTGTTTTATTTATTATTTTTTTTACTATATATATATATATATATATATATATATATATATATATTTGGCCATGCTACACAGCTTGCGGGATATTAGTTCCCCAACCAAGGGTCAAACCCGGACCCCTGGCAGTGGAAGCCCGGAGTCCTAACCACTGGACCACCAGGGAATTCTGGATTGCTTCTTTTAAAAAAGAAAAAATTAAACATTTATCTTGCCTTTCCTCTATGAACTCTTTCAAGGAAGCTAAAAAGAAAAAAAAAATGATGAAAAATTCTTCTGTGTAGAAGAATTCCAGCTAACAAATATAGAATGACAGAATTAGAATATCTCCATTTTGCCATCCCTAATGAAGTAATAAAACCTCTGTCAGAATGTCTATCATCAAAAAGTCTACAAATAACAATGAGACTTCCCTGCCAGTCCAGTGTTTAAGACTCTGTGCTTCCACCATAGGGGCCCCAGGTTTGATCCCTGGTTGGGGAACTAAGATTCCACATACTGCAAGGTGTGGTCAAAAAGTGAAAAAAAAAAAGTCTGCAAATAACAAATGTTGGTGAGGATGTGGATAAAGGGATGCCTAGTACACTGTTTGTGGGAATGTAAATTTGTGCCACTATGGAAAACAGTATGGAGGTTCCTAAAAACTAAAAATAGAGCTACCATATAATCCAGGAATTCTGCTCTTGGATAGGTATATGAAGAAAATGAAAACATTAATTCGAAAAGATACATGTACCCCAGTGTTCACAGCAGTATTATTTATAACAGCCAAAACATGGAAGCAACCTAAGTGGTAATATATATATATATTATATACATATATATGGTAATATTACTAAGCCATAAAAAAAGAATGAAATTCTGCCATTTGCAACAACATGGTTGGACCTGGAGGGTATTAACGTTTAGTGAAATAAGTCAGAGAAAGACAAATACTATAAGTTATCACTTATATGTGGAATCTAAAAAAAGAAAACAAACAAATTAATATGACAAAACAGAAATGGACTCACAGATACAGGAAACAAATTAGTGGTTACCAATAGGGAGAGGGAAGGGGTTGGGACAAAATAAGGGTAGAGGATTAAGAGGTACAAACTACTATGTATAAAATAAATAAGCTACAAAAATATATTGCACAGTACAGGGAATAGAGTCAATACTTTGTAATAACTTTAAATGGAGTATAATCTATAATAATATTGGATCACTATGTTGTACACCTGAAACTAGTATAATATTGTAGATCAACTATGCTTTAATTTTAAAAATTGGGCAAAGGATTTGAACAGATACTTCACAAAAGAATATACAAATTGCCCATAAACGCATGAAGAAAATAATCAATATCATTAGCTCTCAGAGAAATGCAAATTAAAATCATGATAAGTTATCACTACACACCTACTACATTGGCTAAAAATAAAAAAACTGAACAGTGTATTAGCAAGGATGTGAAGCAACTGAAATTCTCATACATGGCTAGTTAAAGGGTAAAATGTTACAACTTCATCTGAAAACAGTTTGGCAGTTTCTCATAAGGTTAAATACACACTTACCCTATTACCCAGCAACCCCACTCATAGATACTTACTAAGAGAAATTAAAACCAACATACACAATGTCTTCTGTATTCATAGCAGCTTATTCCTAATAGCCAATAGTCTGTTCATTGTTAGTATCCGCATTTTATTATTGACCAAAACACTCGCTCCCCTCAAATAATGTGTTTTTAGAAATACTTATGTCTTTAGAAAAGGTTAAATGATCTTTGATACTTGGTTTTCTATTTTTTTCAGAATCTGTAAGAATAATAAAGAACCTCTCATTGGATCATGTAGTCTTTTAGTGCTTAGTGTATGACAAGATTGCACAAATATTTACTAAATAGATACATTTTATTAGGTTTCCAGGAAATAACATGAATCTATATAATTGAAATTATTAGCTTTAATGTTACATATATAAATGGGAAAACCTCATTTCATTAAATCATGGGTGCACAGGATGAAATGTTAAACTGATATCCTCTGGGACTTCCCTGGCAGTCAGGTGGTTAAGACTTCGTCTCCCAATGCAGGGAGTGTGGGTTCCATCCCAGGTTGGGAAACTAAGATCCCACATGCCTCGTGGCCAAAAAACCAAAACATAAAACAAGCAATATTGGAACAAATTCAACAAAAGACTTAAAAAAAATTGATATCCTCTTCTTTCCAGGCATACTTTATTCCCAAACATCACTTGTATGAAGCTTTTGAACAATTCTGTCCTCACATTGAATATAAAATGTGGCTAAAACTTGGACTTTCTATTACTGCCAAAAAAATCAGGGAACATTTATCTTATGAGGTAAGAGGTGTTTATATAAAATTGTATTTCTCTCTGAGTGAAATAGCCCTAAAGTTTTGTTAGAAATTAACTATTTAGGAATTTATATTAAACTTTATAAACAATAGACTATGAAATTGTGTTTTTCTTATAGGATTGGAATTACAAGATGCAGTTAAAACTCTGTAACGTTTATGTAAAAAATATACCAAAGAACACCAAAACTGATATCTATGGTGAAACTGTAATTTATGTCATCCTCATTCATGGAGCTGTGGAAGATTGTCAGTTACGAAAAGCTTATAAGGCTCCTTTCTTAATTCCTATAACATGCCATCAGGTAAAGAAATATTGATTCAAATCTTCAGGTCAATATGCCATTTGTCCAATGTGTTAATGTTAGAAAAATTGTCACTTTTCCACCTTCCCATTCTCTCCCTTTCCCCCACCACCTCCATACCCCCCCCCCCACACACACACCACACACCAAATTAATTGATTGCTTTTGCACTGGGTAGCCCAAACACCAAGCTATTCCTATTCACTGTCAATGAATTGGGCCAAGCTATACATTTTAACCACAGTTAGATTTTGGTGCAAATGTAAATAGCAAAAGAGGACCTATTAAGTTCATGTACATATTGCAGAAGGACTACTCTCTCTGGACTGTAACAGCAGTGCTCTAAAAATGTTCTGTCAGTCCCATGCTGAAGTGAGTACCAGTGGTATTTCCCCAGATACTTTCAAAGTGAATGTAGAAATGAAGGACTTCTCATATTTAAGCTGTTGGGTTACCCTTCCAATTAAAATGAGAAGCTGTGCCATGAGAAGAAAGAAAGAAGTAAGACTGTATTATGTGTGTGTCTGTGTGTGTGTAGAGTAAGAGAGGCACATGTCAGGAGGAATCAGAGGACACATAAAATACAGCTAAAGAAAGTAACTTGAAAGAGGGACCTAGAGTCAATTAAATCAGGTACTTTTTAAAAGCAACTATGACAGAAACAGTGCTAGATGCTAAAGTGGTCAAGATGAATGAGACTTTAAGCTTGCCCTCAAGAGATCTCTCAACCAAGCGAAAAGAAACATATATAAATAGATTAATAAACATTTACAGCTATGGTAGAAGTGCTTAAAAGGTAGATTTGGGACACAAGGAAAAAACTGAGGTGGGAATAAGAGGAATTCTAAGCTGAGAAACAGTCACAAGAAAATTTTCTACGTGGATGCCACTAGCATCAATTTGATGCCAAGTGAGAGGAAGTAAAACATTATTCTTAACTATGGTGCTCCCCAACTCTATTCTTGAATACATAACAATAGAGCTTAGTTGGGGGGTGCTGGTTGGGAATTTAGATGACCAAGTAAGAGATTCTCAAGGCAGCCCAAACCTGCCCAACTCTGTCTACTCTCCTAGGCATAAAACTCTGCTCACTGTGGATTTGGGCACCAATGTTATTCAAAGCATATTGAAGACAGTCACAAGGTTGGAAGATTTCTTGAAATCCATTGATTTTCAAACTTCCTTCCTGCCACATAGAAAAACTTTCTGGGTGATATTTTAAAGGGTCATTGATGATTAACTCGATTATTTTTCTCATTTGTAATAAAAATGAGCAAAATAATTAAAAATCAGTGAAAGTATGTAGAATATTGACTCTCACAAAACTAACATATCCAGGTATTTAAAGATATCTAATATCTATTGCTACTGTCAATTTTCAGGCCCAGATATTTAGCGAGGGTCTGAGATAGTAGCCTAACAGAAACATTCAACTGTATGATATAGCTTGTAATCTGTCAACTTTCAGATACAAGGCACTGAAGATTTCACAAAGGTAACAATTGTTCGAACTGCGATTGATTCAAAAAAATTCAGGTGGAACACTAGAAAGTATATAACTTCACGTAAACGTGCTCATCCTGTAGCATCAGGTATGTTAGATTTCTTTGAGCAATTGGGAACTTACTTTCCTTTTGTAAAATACTCCTATATGTATTTGGAAACTTGTATGCATTCTACCTAGAGTGTAGAACCCTGAGGAATCCTTTTAACTGTCATATTTGATATCCAATGTGTGAATTAAAACTGAGAACATCTAAGTTATTAGAAATTTTAATATTTAATCTATAAAAACAAACACACATAATAGTATTATATATTATACACATTATTTGTGTATAAAAGTAATTAATGAGGGAATTCCTAATTCATCCCAAAAGTTAAAATATTTTATATAGCAGTAATAGTGAAAATATTGTTGCACTGTCTGAACAACAGAGATATAAATCATGTGACTAAATGAATAACTTTATTATTTTTAAAAATTTTTTTTAATTTTTTATACAACAGGTTCTTATTAGTCATCCGTTTTATACACATCAGTGTATACATGTCCATCCCAATCGCCCAATTCATCACACCCCCCCCCAACCCCACACAGCTTTCCCCCCTTGGTGTCCATACATTTATTCTCTACATCTGTGTGTCTATTTCTGCCCTGCAAACTGGTTCATCTGTACCATTTTTCTAGGTTCCACATATATGCGTTAATATACGATATTTGTTTTTCTCTTTCTGACTTACTTCAGTCTGTATGACAGTCTCTAGATCCATCCATGTCTCCACAAATGACCCAATTTCATTCCTTTTTATGGCTGAGTAATATTCCGTTGTATATATGTACCACATGTTCTTTATCAATTCAGCTGTCGATGGGCATTTAGGTTGCTTCCATGACCTGGCTATTGTAAATAGTGCTGAAATGAACATTGGGCTGCAGATGTCTTTTTGAATCATGGTTTTCTCTGGGTATATGCCCAGTAGTGAGGTTGATGGATCATATGGTAATTCTATTTTTAGCTTTTTAAGGAAACTCCATACTGTTCTGCATAGTGGCTGTATCAATTTACATTCCCACCAACATTACAAGAGAGTTCCCTTTTCTCCACACTCTCTCCAGCATTTGTTGTTTGCAGATTTTCTGATGATGCCCATTCTAACTGGTGTGAGGTGACACCTCATTGTAGTTTTGATTTGCATTTCTCTAATGATTAGTGATGTTGAGCAGCTTTTCATGTGCTTCTTGGCCATCTGTATGTCTTCTTTGGAGAAATGTCTATTTAGGTCTTCTGCCCATTTTTGGATTGGGTTGTTTGTTTTTTTAATATTGAGCTGCATGAGCTGTTTATATATTTTGGAGATTGATCCTTTGTCCATTGATTCATTTGCAAATATTTTCTTCCATCGTGAGGGTTGTCTTTTGGTCTTGTTTGTAGTTTCCTTTGCTGTGCAAAAGCTTTTAAGTTTCATTAGGTCCCATTTGTTTATTTTTGTTTTTATTTCCATTACTCTAGGAGGTGGATCAAAAAAGATCTTGCTGTGATTTATGTCAAAGAGTGTTCTTCCTATGTTTTCCTCTAAGAGTTTTATAGTGTCTGGTCCTACATTTAGGTCTCTAATCCATTTTGAGTTTATTTTGTATATGGTGTTAGGGAGTGTTCTCATTTCATTCTTTTACATGTAGCTGTCTAGTTTTCCCATCACCACTTACTGAAGAGACTGTCTTTTCTCCATTGTATATCCTTGCCTCCTTTGTCATAGATTAGTTAACCATAGGTGTGTGGGTTTATCTCTGAGCTTTCTATCTTGTTCCATAGATCTATATTTCTGTTTTCATGCCAGTACCATATTGTCTTGATTACTGCAGCTTTCTAGTATAGTCTGAAGTCAGGGAGTCTGATTCCTCCAGCTACATTTTTGTTCCTCAAGACGGCTTTGGCTAATCGGGGTCTTTTGTGTCTCCATACAAATTTTAAGATTTTTTGTTCTAGTTCTATAAAAAATGCCATTGGTAATTTGATAGGGATTGCATTGAATCTGTAAATTGCTTTGGGTAGTATAGTCATCTTCCCAATATTGATTGTTCCAATCCAAGAACACGGTATATCTCTCCATCTGTTGGTATCATCTTTAATTTCTTTCATCAGTGTCTTATACCTTTCTGCATACAGGTCTTTTGTCTCCCTATGCAGGTTTACTCCTAAGTATTTTATTCTTTTTGTTGCAGTGGTAAATGAGAGTGTTTCCTTAGTTTCTCTTTCAAATTTTCATCATTAGTGTATAGGAATGGAAGAGATTTCTGTGCATTAATTTTGTATCCTGCAACTTTACCAAATTCATTGATTAGCTCTAGTAGGTTTCTGGTGGAATCTTTAGGATTCTCTACGTATAGTGTCATATCATCTGCAAACAGTGACAGTTTTACTTCTTCTTTTCCAACTTGTATTATTTTATTTCTTTTTCTTCTCTGATTTCCGTGGCTAAGACTTCCAAAACTATGTTGAATAATAATGGTGAGAGTGGACATCCTTGCCTTATTCCTGATCTTAGAGGAAATGCTTTCAGAATTTCGCCATTGAGAATGATGTTTGCTGTGGGTTTGTCGTATATGGCCTTTATTATGTTGAGGTAGGTTCCCTGTATGCCCACTTTCTGGAGAGTTTTTATCATAAATTGGTGTTGAATTTTGTCAAAAGCTTTTTCTGCATCTATTGAGATGATCAAATGGTTTTTATTCTTCAATTTGTTAATATGGTGTATCACATTGATAGATTTGCATATATTGAAGAATCCTTGCATCCCTGGGATAAATCCCACTTGATCATGGTGTATGATCCCTTTAATGTGTTGTTGTATTCTGTTTGCTAGTATTTTGTTGAGTATTGTTACATCTATATTCATCAGTGATATTTGTCTGTAATTTTCTTTTTTTGTAGTATCTTTGTCTGGTTTTGGTATCAGGGTGATGGTGGCCTCATAGAATGAGTTTGGGAGTGTTTCTTCTGCTGCAATTTTTTGGAAGAGTTGAGAAGGATGGGTGTTAGCGCTTGTCTAAATGTTTGATAGAATTCACCTGTGAAGCCATCTGGTCCTGGAATTTTGTTTGTTGGAAGATTTTTTTTTTTTTTTTTTTTTTTTTTTGCGGTACGCGGGCCTCTCACTGTTGTGGCCTCTCCTGTTGCGGAGCACAGGCTCCGGACACGCAGGCCCAGCGGCCATGGCTCACGGGCCCAGCCGCTCCGCGGCATGTGGGATCCTCCTGGACCAGAGCACGAACCCGTGTCCCCTGCATCGGCAGGCGGACTCTCAACCCTGCGCCACCAGGGAAGGCCTGTTGGAAGATTTTTAATAACAGTTTCAATTTCATTACTTGTGATTGCTGTGTTCATATTTTCTATTTCTTCCTAGTTCAGTCTTGGAAGGTTATACCTTTCTAAAAATTTGTCTATTTCTTCCAGGTTGTCCATTTTATTGGCATAGAGTTGCTTGCAGTAGTCTCTTAGGATGCTTTGTATTTCTGCAATGTCTGTTGTAACTTCTCCTTTCTAATTTTATTGATTTGAGTCCTCTCCCTCTTTTTCTTGATGAGTCGGGCTAATGGTTTACAAATTTTGTTTATCTTCTCAAAGAACCAGCTTTTAGTTTTATTGATCTTTGCTGTTGTTTTCTTTGTTTCTATTTCATTGATTTCTGCTCTGATCTTTATGATTTCTCTCCTTCTGCTAACATTGGGTTTTGTTTGTTCTTCTTTCTCTCGTTCCTTAGGTGTAAGGTTAGATTGTTTATTTGAGATTTTTCTTGTTTCTTCAGGTAGGCTTGTATAGCTATAAACTTCCCTCTTAGAACTGCTTTTGCTGCATCCCATAGGTTTTGGATCATTGTGTTTTCTTTGTCATTTGTCTCTAGGTATTTTTTGGTTTCCTCTTTGATGTCTTCAGTGATCTCTTGGTTATTTAGTAACATATTGTTTAGCCTCATTTAATCATGTGTTTCTGTTTTTTACATTTCTTTCGCTGTAATTGATATCTAGTCTTATAGTGTTGTGGTCATAAAAGACACTCGATACAATTTCAATTTTCTTAAATTTACAAGGCTTGATTTGTTACCCAAGATATGATCTATCCTGGAGAAGATTCCATGAGCACTTGAGAAGAAAGTGTAATCTGCTGTTTTTCGATGGAATGTTCTATAAATATCGATTAAATCTATCTGGTCTATTGTGTGATGTAAAGCTTGTGTTTCCTTATTAATTTTCTGTTTGGGTGACCTGTCCATTGGTGTAAGTGAGGTGTTAAAGTCCCCCACTATTATTGTGTTACTGTCAATTTCCTCTTTTGTAGCTGTTAACAGTTGCCTTATGTACTGAGGTGCTCCTATGTTAGGTGCATATATATTTATAATTGCTATATCTTCTTCTTGGATTGATCCCTTGATCATTATGTAGTGTCCTTCATTGTCTCTTGTAACATTCTTTATTTTAAAATCTATTTTATCTGATACGTGTATTGCTACTCCAGCTTTCTTTTGATTTCCATATGCATGGAATATCTTTTTCCATCCCCTCACGTTCAGTCTGTATGTGTCCCTAGGTCTGAAGTGTGTCTCTTGTAGAGAGCATATAGATGGGTCTTGGTTTTGTATCCATTCAGGAAGCCTGTGTCTTTTGGTTGGAGCATTTAATCCATTCATGTTTAGGGTAATTATCAACATGTATGTTCCTATGACCATTTTGTTAATTGTTTGGGGTTTGTTTTGTGGGTCCTTTTCTCCTCTTGTGTTTCCCACTTAGAGAAGTTCCTTTAGCATTTGTTTTAGAGCTGATTTTGTGGTGCTGAATTCACTTAGTTTTTGCTTTTCTGTAAAGCTTTTGATTTCTCCATCAAATCTGAAAGAGATCCTTGCTGGGTATAGTGATCTTGGTTGTAGGTTCTTCCCTTTCATCTCTTTAAGTATATCATGCCACTCCCTTCTGGCTTGTAGAGTTTCTGCTGAGTTATCAGCTGTTAACCTTATTGGAGTTACCTTGTATGTTATTTGTCATTTTTCTCTTGTTGCTTTCAATAACTTTTCTTTGTCTTTGATTTTTTCCAATTTGATTACTATGTGTCTTGGCGTGTTTCTCCTTGGGTTTATCTTGTATGGGACTCACTGCACTTCCTAGACTTGGGTGGCTATTTCCTTTCCCATGTTAGGGAAGTTTTCGACTATAATCTCTTCAAATATTTTTTTGGGTCCTTTCTCTGTCTCTTCTCCTTCTGGGACCCCTATAATGCGAATGTTGTTGCATTTAATGTTGTATCAGAGGTCTCTTAAGCTGTCTTCATTTCTTTCCATTCTTTTTTCTTTATCCTGTTCCACGACAGTGAATTCCACCATTCTGTCTTCCAGGTCACTTATCCGTTCTTCTGCCTCAGTTATTCTGCTATTGATTCCTTTTAGTGTAGTTTTCATTTCATTTATTTCATTGTTCTTCTCTGTTTGTTTGTTTTTTAATTCTTCTAACTCTTTGTTAAACATTTCTTGCATCTTCTTGATGTTTGCCTCCGTTCTTTTTCAGAGGTCCTGGATCATCTTCACTATGATTATTCTGAATTCTTTTTCTGGAAGGTTGCCTATCTCTACTTCATTTAGTTGTTTTTCTGGGGTTTTCTCTTGTTCCTTCATCTGGTACATAGCTCTCTGCCTTTTCATCTTGTGTATCTTTCTGTGAATGTGGTTTTTGTTTCGCAGGCTGCAGGATTGTAGTTCTTTTTGCTTCTGCTGTCTGCCCTGTGGTACATGAGCCTATCTAAGAGGCTTGTGCAAGTTTCCTGATGGGAGGGACTGGTGGTGGATAGAGCTGACTGTTGATCTGGTGGGCAGAGCTCAGTAAAACTTTAATCCACTTGTCTGCTGATGGGTGGGGCTGGGTTCCCTCCCTGTTGGTTGTTTGGCCTGAGGCAACCCAACACTGAAGCCTACCTGGGGTCTTTGGTGGTGCTAATGGCGGACTCTGGGAGGGCTCACACCAAGGAGTACTTCCCAGAGCTTCTGCTGCCAGTGTCCTTGTCCCCACGTGAAACGAAGCCACCTCCCACCTCTGCAGGAGACCCTCCAACACTAGCAGGTAGGTCTGGTTCAGTCTCCTCTAAGGTTACTGCTCCTTCCCCTGGGTCCCGATGTGCACACTACTTTGTGTGTGCCCTCCAAGTGTGGAGTTTCTGTTTCCCCTAGTCGTGTTGAAGTCCTGCAATGAAATTCCACTAGCCTTCAAAGTGTGATTCTGTAGGAATTCCTCCTCCTGTTGCCGGACCCCAAGGTTGGAAAGCTTGACATGGGGCTCAAAACCTTCACTCCAGTGGGTGGACTTCTGTGGTATAAGTGTTCTCCAGTCTGTGAGTCACCCACCCAGCAGTTATGGGATTTGATTTTACTGTGATTGTGCCCCTCCTACCCTCTCATTGTGGCTTCTCCTTTGTCTTTGGATGTGGGGGTATCTTTTTTGGTGAGTTCCAATGTCTTCCTATCAATGATTTTCCAGCAGCTAGTTGTGATTCTGGTGTTCTCGCAAGAGGGAGTGAGAGCACGCCCTTCTACTCTGTCATCTTGGTTCAGGGACCCAATAAATAACCTTAGTATAAAGCCTATTCATACAAATTTTGCATGAATAAAGTTGAATCAGAACATAAATGATTATTTAATAAATACTATTAAGTCATTGATTCAAATTTAGAAAATGAGTTTGAGGTAGATTTAAAAATTAACTGGTAAATGATTAAATTATTGAATAAATAGCAATATAATTTAATATTTATCATTTCACTGAAAGAGACATAGTTCTAAATTTAGAAATATAGAAATTAATTTTAAAATTCTGTGTCAATAAAAATATTACCAATCAAGAGGTCAGCAAAGGACAATTCATGGAAGAAAAGTTACATTGAAAACAAAATGTAAAAGAGTTCAACACTACTAACATTTATAGAAACAGAAATTAAATATTGCTCTGTTTAATTAGTGAGATTTTTAAAGAATTATAATGTCTAATGCTCAAAAAAAATGTTGTGAATCTGATATACATTCTTACCTTGATACCAGCACTAATTGATGAAATAAATTTATCACAAGATTCCAAAAGCCGTAAAGGTTTTTATATCCTTTGCCTAAATAATATAATTTTTATATATGTCAATTATACCTCAATAAAAAATTAATTAATAATATAATTTCTAGACATTTATTGTAAAGAAATAAATCAAAAAATGTGATAAGGGTAATTGAGCATTATTTATAAAAATAAAAAGTAGAAGTTATCAAAATGACTAATGATAAATGAATGGTTAATTAAATTAACACATTAGTCAACATGATTAAATGCTAAATAACCATTAACCAATTAATTTCCCATGTAGTAACTTGGAAAAGACCAATGATACATGTCAAGTAAAAATACCAATGATACAACATTGTGTTGCTAACATTAAACAAATTTTATCTTTATTATGTTACAATTATATACCTTTGAATCCATGTGGACACACAATACTGTCATCACATGAGTCTCCTCTCATCTTTAGATTAAGCAGAAATGGGACATGGTATTGAAACCTTCACCATCTTCTCTTTTTTCAGCCATCTCCCCTCCCCACTCTCTAAAACGTAGCCATACCAAACAGCTAATGGTTCACATAATCTGGGAGACCTCATGTTTTCTCATTCCTGAACTTTTGCACATTCCTTCTTTTCCTTCTGCCTGGAACTTCTAAACATGCCTCTCCCCACATCTCCCCATTCCACGGAGCTAACTTCTTATTCTTCAAATCTCAGCATCACTGATACATTCCAAATTCACAACACTTCACTCTCCTGTGTGCTCCCATAGCCCGCTATGCAGACAATCCTATTTTCCCATTTTGTATTTTTTTTTGCTGACCCATCTGCTCCAAGAGGGCACGGATCATAACTCGTTTGTTTTCTTATGTATCCCCATTGCTTACCAATGGGCCTGGCATGCTCAATAGATATTAATATAAAAGTATTTTGGGGATGGTGGGACAATAGATGATTTTGTCTCTCTACTTTCCAAACCTTCTGCACAATTGTTACACAATCTTTATAATAGAGGACTTTTAATCCCTTTTTTGAAAAGTGACCCCACTTGCTACCAGTCAAAATTACCACCAATTTCAGATCACATGTCCTGGGTGTAAGTGACTTGAACATGGTTGACTTTGAGAGTCGTACTATTTGATACAGTCCTTTGTTTCAGTGCTTGAACTAACACAGTCTTTTTTGAAGCAGCTGCAAGCAGAACAAATGAAGAACACCCTCAAGAAGAGACAAGTACTCAGGTAAACTGAGAAATAGAGTGAAAGTACAGTCAGCCCTCCATATCCTAGAACACGGAACCCATGGATACTGGGCGCATACTGTACTATGCCACTTTATATAAGAGACTTAAGCATCCATGGATTTTGGTACTTGTGGGAAGAGGGAATGTGGTCCTGGGACCAATCCCCTGCCAATACCTAGGGACGACTCTACCTCACTAGATCTACACCAGTCTACCTGTAGACTGGATTTTAGGGAGTTCCAGGTGGGGTAGAGAGTTTATTTATTTATTTAATAAATTTTATTTTTTAAAATTGAGGCATATTTTTTAAATTTATTTATTTTATTTTTGGCTGTGTTGGGTCTTCATTGCTGCACGTGGGCTTTTGTCTGGTTGCAGCAAGCGGGGGCTACTCTTCGTTGTGGTGTGCAGGCTTCTCATTGTGGTGGCTTCTCTTGTTGGGAGCACAGGCTTTAGGCACACAGGTTCAGTAGTTGTGGCACACAGGCTCAGTAGTTATGGCACATGGGCTCTACAGTGCAGGCTCAGTAGTTGTGGCACACGAGCTTATTTGTTCCGCGGCATGTGGGATCTTCCCAGACCAGGGCTCGAACCCATGTCTCCTGCATTGGCAGGCAGATTCTTAACCACTGCGCCACCAGGAAAGCCCAATTGAGGCATATTTGACATATTAGTTTCGGGGAGAATTTATTTTTAATTCTTGTCTTTTCCAAGCTGGTTGTATTTTTCCAGGAGATGTTGATTATCATGCCCAGAATCTGAGAAATATCTACTACAAATACATCAGAAAATTGTATATTTGATTGTTAAAAATGTTTTACATCAGTTAAGTCTGTTTGCTGTATTAGCAGTAGGCATCAAACTCAAAATACATGCTCCCTTTCCCCCGAAACTCTCCTCATGAGTGTATGTTGAATGAAAGTTAATTATAGGTTCCTTGGGGGACGTTGAAGGTGTTTTTCTCATGTCCATCTTAAACTCAAATGTGTCCAAGTTCTCAGATTTTCAAGAGGCCAATACTCTTCTTTAACACAAATGTTCTCATTCTGCATAAAAGCAGGAAGTTCACTTTCTCCCTAAGTATTTTGGAGTCTTCCTGGGGAAGCTTTTCCTCAAACCTTCCCTGGTTGTTGCTTGTTACCTAGAACTCCTGACCCAATAGCTTTGGGGCTAAGAGTATGGGCTCTAGCATGAAATTCTCTGGTTTGTCTCCTGGTTCCATCATATATTAGCCATGTGACCTTGGACAAGTTTCTCAACCTGCCTGAGCATCACTTTTTCCCTGTCTATAAAACAGGGATAATAACAATGCCTATTTCATATAGTGCGACCACATGGGGATTAAAGAAATGGGAAGTACACTGCATAGTATTTGACATATAACAAGCAATACATACACAGAATGTCTATTATTCTTTTTAACCCCTTCTTAACATTGTAAACTACGTCTCCAAACCTCTTTTGCTCTCCCCATATTAATTTTCTAAAAAAAAAAATATGGACACAGTCACCTCCTCTAATTCTCGCAAACACAGTTGCTGCTGAAGACTAGGAAATAGCAAAGGGAAATTACAATTAAAAAACAAAAAAAGAGGAGTAAGACACTTAAGATAAAATATTAGATGGCTTCATCTAGCTTACCGATTAAGCCATCTTTCTCCTTAGCCCTGGCAGGCTGACAAGCCTGTAGGATTCATCTTAATAGCATATTTGAGGGGATGGAGGGAAGAGCCAGGGAAGCTAGTGCTCTCCCGGTACACTTTGCCCCAAAATGCTGCTTTTCCTTAATTAAAAAAAAGGATTGCATGATGGTTGCTAACATAGAGGAAGTAGTGTTAAAGTGAGAGACAGTCCATTAAATGGTAGAAACATCAGCTACTGAGACATACAGAGATCAACAAAGTGTGTTATGTAGTAAATTCTTTTTTCTCCCTGATGTCAGATCTTGGCTATGTTTCTGAGCCAGCTCCCTTCCTACTCCCCTCAAACCTTTGCCCTACTACTACCACCCCAGAACTGTAGCTTTACCTTTACATAATGAAAAAGGCTGACACAACATAAAGTGGCTCCTTACAAAATGTTTTGGTCCCCACACAGTGCTGTCACTGGCAGAAGTCCCAGTTCTAGGTCCCCTGATCTACAGACCAGATCTGACACCAGCTCTGCTTTATAAATCTGACCCTTATTAACAGTCTCAGACTTTGACTCCTATCTCCATTTTTAGAATCAACAGCCTACAGAATCAATTGTTAAGACCACGGAGGATAAGAACTTCTATGAGGATGCCTATAACAAGCCTAAATGAAAGTCTGGTAAGCTGCCTCAGTTTCTCCAACATGATCAGGAGCACACCTGTCCCCAGAGATGTAGAAGGAAGCCAGTTTATTTGCCTTTGTGTGATAGTATGATTATACTACCTTCCACTAGCCAGAGATGCTTCTAATGGCACTAGCTCTAAATTCTAATTTGGAAAATTAATTTTAAAATAAGATTCCTTTATCTGGATTTCTGAAAACTTTGTAGTCTCGTGGTTCCCTCTCTATATTCTGCTATTTAGTCTCACATGCAACACTGGTTGCTCCCTATTTGGCAGGTCATTTTTCAGGCAGCCATGCACTGTGGAAGATGTAAACAGGCAATAAGCTATGACTTCATGTTCAAAAGTTTATGTTCTAGTTAAGGAGACAAAACATACCACACAGAAGGCAATTAAAATAACAATACGAGATACACCATGGACAGTGTCAACTGAAGCTAAATGAATTCAAAAGAGGAAAAGTAGCTACTGAGCATAAACAAAGTCTTTGTAGAGAAATGAAGCGGACGCTCAGAATAGAAGACACAAGAGAGCAAGACTTTGGGGGAAAAATGAGTAGACCAGCCTGACTGTTGACCATTCAAAATGTGGTATCTCTGGGGAAATATGTGTTCATAAGTGCTTTATATGACTCTATGTTACATTAAGAATATCACTGGGTTAAAAGTGACCTTCAGATAAATCTTATCTCCATTTAAAAAACGTTAGCTCTTGCATACCACTTCCTATGACAAAGATCATATTTAAAAATAGATTTAAAAGCTAACAATACACCATCGAAAAGGTGTTTGCAAGAATTATTTGCGACACATGGGAAAAATTTATACAAAATGATGAGGAAAACACTATGATTCCAACAGGCAAACTTATGAACAGCCAGTTCAGGGAAAAGACAATACCCAGAATATAGAGAAAATAAAAAATGCAAAACTAAACAACAATGAAGTATTAACATTTGTTTTTTTAAATGAACAATTTTTATTCAATGGTAGAATTATTGCCTTTGAAATAACTGAAAATAGAGTGATACTTGTTTTCTCATATTTAGCTGGTGGATAAGTAAAAGTAATTTGTTAACAAAAGTCATAAAAATGCTTACACACTTGGGCTCAGTGTTTTTTGAAAAAATCAGTCTGAAAATTGAAATCCTAAGAGAGTAAAAATCAATCCAAAGAGAGAAATCCGAAGTATTCAAGTAGACATATGTACAACATGTCTAGCACACTACTATTTCTAGGGGCAAAAAATTTAAGAGCCTAAGTGTTCAACAATGAGAAAGTGTATAATTTCACTGCAGAACATCTATACACGGACTATCATAAAACCATGAAAAAGACTGGTTGAGTCGTCCAATGTAAAATATAAAAGCTGAAGGCGAAACTGTACTTATACCTTGTTTAGCATAAAACAAGGCCAGAAAAGATAAATCCAAATGATGTAATTAAGTGGAAAGGTGAGAGTAGGGATGGCCTTATTTACCTTTTTTATTTTATGCAGTTTTATTACCCTTATAACGAAAAATATGATTGTAAAACTATCAAGCATTATTCAAATATAAATTACTTTAAAGTTGTCTTTTCTTTTTTACCACCGTTTACACTCAGCAATCCATAGTGTTAGGAAATGGAGTGGTAATAGCCAGAGCTGAAACTCAGTGAGTGACTCAGAAATGACTCCAGTGAAGTTATTCCCACAATGGAAAACCCTCCTCCTGACAATGCATAAAATACCCCTGTCCGGTTCGGCAGACGCCAAGGGCTACCTGGATTCAGACTCCCAGTTTAAATCACGCTGCCACCCCTTTATGAGGATGAATGATTCGCACTTCCTTGCTCAACTTCCTTCCTTGGCCTCATCAATAATGACCAGATGTTTCTTGTGAGAATGAAAATGACCCTCCAATACATCCTATCCCAGGTTGTGGGTCAATGTTGAAAGATTCCAAAGTTCTTTTGCCTTTGTTTTCTTTCCTTTCCGTTTTTTTAGAAATGGTTGACAAGGCTGTTTTGAAGACTGACACATGCATTAGTACTGCTGTCATGAGATGCCTCCTGTTTTTGAAATGCATTTCCCTACCTCAAGAGGGAGCAACTTCGAGTTGGATCCTGTGCAAATGTTCTTGGTGTCACAAGGAAAGAAGTTTGGACCTTGCAACTGTTCCGTTTAAAATACTTTTTTGCAAAATTTCCTTGATTTAAAATATCTATTATTTAAAATATGTAAAACACCCCAGAAATTTTAGAGTGAGTTTTAGTTTTAGAGCCAGAAAATAAGCTTATGCCGCTTCAATAATTTGCATATTACTCTTAAAGCAAAAATGGTTTGCTTCACTTTATGAAAATTAAATGCTATTAAAATGTATTTTAAATGTTGCTCTTGAACCAAGTATTGATTTTTTTCATTCATTACACTTCACTCATCTTGGAAGCACTCAGTGAATTAAAATAGCAAAGCATGGAAATTGATTTAGACTGAACCATGTAACTCAGTCCTAAGCGAAACTGCCAGTGTCCATTTTGTTCATCATTATATTTACAATAGTGACCACAACACCCAGCACATAATTTTAAAGGATAATCTTAACAGTGAATAGATATTGTGTGCTTTCTGTATGCTGGTATATGACAAATGCTGTACAGTTATGAACTTACATAATCTTCACAACAACCACGTAAGGTAGGTACTATTATTTCCAATTTACAAATGAGTAAATTGAAAGAGTGAGTGTGAGCAATTTGCCAAAAACCTCCCAGCTAGTAAGAGGCAGAGCAGAGAGTTGAAAACAAGCCTGTGATTAGCTATTTTACCATATATACCTCCAGTATGGTAAGTCTTAAATAAGTATCTGAAGAATTTATAAAAATTTAAATATATGTCTTTAGGATCATGCTTCCACCCAGGGGTTGGGAAATGTTATTCCAAACTTTTTTCTTGCTACAACTGGTGGGAGGCACAGTTTTCAGAAGCCAAGTGTAGAGACTCCATTCACAAAATGCGCTTGTGGAGAAGACAGTTTGGTTTGTTGCTGTTGGGAAAGTCAAATCAAACTGCTATCACTTCTCTCCAAAACTAAACTCAACCAGTTCTTTTCCAGTGATAGTTACATGACAGCTCTTTTAATGTCTGAAGGGACATTATTTTTTATTACTGAGATGTAGTTGATGTACAATACTATACAAGTTACAGGTGTACAACATAGAGATTCACAATTTTTAAGGTTATACTTCATTTTTAGTTATTATAAAATATTGGATATATTCCCTGTATTGTACAATATATCCTTGTAGCAGATTTATTTTACACATAACAGTTTGTACCTCTTAATCCCCTATCCCTATATTGCCCCTCTCCCCCTCCCCACTGATAACTACTACTTTGTTCTCTCTACCTGTGAGTCTGTTTCCTTTTTGTTATAGTCACTAGTCTGTTTCAATTTTTAGATTCCAAATGTAAGTGATATGTATTTGTCTTTCTCTGTCTGACTTATTTCATTTAGCATAATATCTGAGAGATCTTATTAATGAGTACCCTTCCTCTCCTGAGTTCCGAACCAAGTGAAAATTAAGACGGAGGATTAAGGCACTTAGAACCTAAAACACACACATCCCACTCTCCCCACACCAACACACACACCTTTATTAGTGACTGAGCTGACATGGAATACATGGTTGCCTTTTGACTCCCAGATTTGGACAGATTTACCACTTTAGACATTTACCATTAAGCTTACTGCATAGCTGAGAACAGTAGAAAATAAGATTTCTAAGGGCAAGTTCACCCCCAAAAGGAATCAGGAAGAAGGGACTGGACAAAGAACATCCAGACTCTGCTTCCAAATTCATTAACCTGATAAGGCACTGCACCTCAGCAGAATGAATGAGGAGGTATGGTGACAGGCCAGGAGTGTTAAGGCAATGGAGAGTGAAGCCCTCAATCTGGAACCAGAAATCAGGAGAGGGAAGAAGTGCTCTCCACCAGTAGCCATCACTGACAGCGAGCTTAGTGTGCACCAGGCACTCTTCTGCGGGTCTTGCCCTCATTTCAGCTTGAGCCATCACTACACTTTAGGTGGTAGGTACTATCATCATCCCATTTTAAAGAGAAAGTAATGGAGCTTAAAGAATTCAGAGAATTGCTCAAAGTCACAGCTAGACATGATGACACTGGTACTCAAATCGCCCAAATACATTCAGAATAATTTACAATGCTTTTTAAGTTCTCTAGATTTTTTCTGGTGGGGGGGGAGGGGGTGGAAATCTGAGCCAATGGAGAAGAGAAGGATACACTCCAAAAAATATTAGTCATTGTCAGTGTCTGACTAGGTCCGTGTGCTTGACGGTAAACATTTCCACGTGGGGAAAGAAGCCTGAACAAGGCACCGAGATATGAAATAATTGCAGCACCTTGCAAGGTGTATACCCACCCTCCTCATCAGGGTATGGTAATTGTGTGCCCAGGACTCCTCCTTCACCAGAAAGAATGTAATGCCGATTTTGGCCTGAGAAGGGTGCTTAGAGCTCATTTCCATTTGACTCCTCGGGGGAAGCCCACTTAATTGCTTACAAGGCCCAGAATATTGTCTGCTTTTAATATTTTTAGATAAGGGCTTTACTTGGTCTTTCGACCCTTGGAACTTTATTTTTAACTTAGCTTTTAACTGTTACAGTGTTTAAACCTAGTTTGTATTATTTTTTTTCCCTCCAGATACATAACTTAACCTTCTATAGTCTATGTTAGTCTTACTAATTAAAAACAGAAAACTTTGCTGATGAAGGAATATTCTTCCCAAGGGTCATTCATTCTGAAACAGTAGTCCAAGAAATGACAGGGAAGAGTGCTGTACAATCCACCTGCCTGGGTACATTGTAGGAGCCCTCTCAGTGAGCTGAACAAACTCCCATTTTGTTTCAAATAGTCCCCTTACCATTAAAAATAATCTTCTGTTTTATTATTGCCCCCAGCAAGTCATATGCTAACATCCCTCCCACAAAGCTCACTTAGAGAGGTATTGGAGATGTGTTCCTACCTACTTTTTGAAACCAAATACTCCTTATATAAACAAACGATCCTTTTTAAAATTGCATCAAAATAAATTAATTAATTAAATACTTAGGGACAAACCTCACCAAGGAAGTGAAAGACTTATATGCTGAGAAATACAAAACATTAATAAAGGAGACTGAAGATGATTCAAAGAAATGGAAAGATATTCCATGCTTCTGGATTAGGAGAATTAATATTGTTAAAATGGCCATACTACCCAAAGCAATCTACAGATTTAATGTGATCCCTATCAGATCACCCATGACATTTTTTACAGAACTAGAACAGATAATCTTAAAATTTATATGGAACCATAAAAGACCCAGAATTGCCAAAGAAATCCTGAGGAAAAAGAACAAAGCAGGAGGCATAACCCTCCCAGACTTCAGACATACTGCAAAGCTACGGTTACCAAAACTGTGTGGTATTGGCACAAAAACAGACAGATCAATGGAACAGAATAGAGAGCCCAGAAATAAAACCACACATCTATGGACAATTAATCTTTGACAAAGGAAACAATAATATACAATGGAGAAAAGACAGTCTCTTTAGCAAGTGGTGTTGGGAAAGTTGGATAGCCTCATGTAAGTCAATGAAGCTAGAACACACCCTCATACCATGCACAAAAATAAACTCAAAATGGCTTAAAGGCTTAAACATAAGACAAGGCACCATAAAACTCCTAGAAGAGACCATAGGCAAAACATTCTCTGACATAAATCATGCCAATGTTTTCTTAGGTCAGTCTCCCAAGGCAATAGAAATAAAAGCAAAAATAAATGAATGGGACCTAATCAAGCTTATAAGCTTTTGCACAGCAAAGGAAACCATAAAATAATGAAAAGACAACCTACACACTGGGAGAAAATATTTGCAAATAATGCAACCAATAAGGGCTTAATTTCCAAAATATACAAACAACTCACACAATTCAATAACAAAAAAACCACAAACAATCCAATCAAAAAATGGGCAGAAGACCTAAATAGAAATTTCTCCAGAGAAGACATACAGATGGCCAAGAGGTACATGAAAAATGCTCTTCATCGCTGATTATTAGAGAAATGCAAATCAAAACTACAATGAGGTACCATCTCACACTGATCAGAATGGCCATCATTAAAAAGTCTACAAATGATAAATGTTGGAAAGAGTGTGGAGAAAAGAGAACCCTCTTACACTGTTGGTGGGAATGTAAACTGGTGCAGCCACTATGGAGAACAGTATGGAGACTCCTCAAAAAACTAAAAATAGGATTGCCATATGATCCAGCAACTCCACTCTTGGGCATATACCCATACAAAACTGCAATTTGAAAAAATATATGCACCCCTATGTTCATAACAGCACTATTTATAATAACCAAGACATGGAAACAACCTAAATGTCCATCGACAGATGAATGGATAAAGAAGATGTGGTGTATATATGTAATGGAATATTACTCAGCCATTAAAAATCATGAAATAATGCCATTTGAAGAACATGGATGGACCTAGAGATACTAAGCAAAGTAAGTCAGAAAGAGAAAGACAAATACCATGTGATATCACTTATATGTGGAATGTAAAATATGATACAAATGAACATATCTATGAAACAGAAACAGACTCACAGACATAGAGGACAGACTTGTGGTTGCAGGGCAGGGGAGAAGTATTGGGAATTTGGGATTAGCAGATGCAAACTATTATATATATAGGATGGGTAAACAACAAAGTCTTACTATATAGCACAGGGAAATATAGTCAATATCCTGTGATAAACCATAATGGAAAAGAATATGAAAAAGAATATATATGTGTATAACTGAGTCACTTTGCTGTATAGAAATTAACATAACACTTTAAATCAACTATATTTCAATACAATTAAAAAAAATAAAACCAAATACTCCTTAATGAGGAATATCAGCAATTAACAGTCATAGTTTTCAAACACATAACTCTTTGACATTAGGCAGGATTCCTAATCAACTCATATTATGTACCAAAAAGTAAGTAGTTAGAAAATTATACTCAGGAAGACCTCTCAATATTATCCCATCATGCAGCCTTCACCCTCTCTTTGAGACTTTTTGCAGGGAAGGCAGAATGGTGATGTCTTAACTAAGCCATTATATTCCTGACTCTACAAGAATTCTTGAATAAACCAGTTCTTTTCCTGTCATAAAATGCTCCAAAATGATTTTCCTTAGCATAAATAGCTCTCCCAGCTCCCATCTCTAATCACAAAAGTCTAAAAAGGACTACCTAGGGCTTGATTTATACCATCTGTTTTTTTGAGACTGAAAAAGTTCAAAGAATCACTCTTATCCAGAAGACCTCTAACCAGCCTTGGCAGCTGAAGTCAGTCTGAAGTTGAAAGTGCCAACTAAATGTCACTCACCATCTGGTTCTACAAGGATTGAGTCATTAGCCACTGCAGTCGCTGACTTTCAACACACCCTGAAAGGAGCTCAGGGTGGAGATAAGAAATGAGACACTCTGTGCTTTGGGAAAATTGGCATATATTTTCAGGAGAAAATTTTATAAACCTAATTTCTTGTATCTTCCTGTACTTAGAAAAATCATTAACAGAGATATCTGTTCTTTGTGACTAGCAGCAACCTTCTACTGAGATGTGTGCTTGACTGCATGTACCCCTTCTCCAAAAATCACATATGTACTGACCTCCCTCCTTACATCTCCAGAGCAGCTCCTCAGAGCTATCCCCAGGCTATAGTCCTCAATAAATCTCCAAATAAAACTAAACTCACAGCTCTCATGTTGTGTTTTTTTTGTTGTTGTTTTTTTTTTTTAGTTGACAAAAGCCACACAAGAACTGGGAAGCCATGACACACTCAAGACATGTAAATATGTTTCAGCCTTTCTGGACACATTGCAGTGATACAGACCTAAGTTCAAAGTCAAGGCCATCTTTCTACAAGTACTCATTGAATAGGAAAATGAATAAACTGCATGGCCTGTTTGCACTTATATCCTAGATTACTACTGGGGTGTCTTGAGCAAGTCCCTTGACTTCTGTAAGCCTAGTGTCCTCATCCATAATACAGAGGAAATGGTATTTATCCCATAGAATTCTTGCATGAACTAATAAGAAATTATACCTAAAACATTTAACGCAGTACGTAGATTATAGAAAGCTCTCAAAAAATGATTATTCTGATTATACTATCCTATGATCTTAGAGATATAGCAAAACAGGCTTTGCATTAGTAATTAACTCTCTTACAGTAATGCCTAAGGATAGGAAAGTTAATTTAAAGATTCCAATTGAACCTTCCTCTGATTTCACAGTCATCTGCTTACAAACATTCAGGCTTTTATTTAGAATTTAATTCATATAATTTCTCATATGTATTAGGCACTGGAGTAAGCACCAAGAAGGACAGAGAACGTATGATTCAAAGATTTGTTATTTTGGCTTCTTTGTGTGGGTGTGTATATTTCTGGACTTTCATTGGTGGAGCAGAGGTAGATTATTTAGTCCAGAGTTGTTTTCACAGCAATAAATGTGCATATTATACGTGTCCTGCTCCTTCCTGCTACCTTACACAATCATAAGAAATTTTCATGATCAGTAGCTAACGCTTCCACAGCTCAGCTTCTCCATCTAATGGCCTGAGTAAAACTCAAAGTTGAAAGTTAGGGAGCCATCCCCAGCCTTTTCTTAAATTATAATGGAAGGTTGATTTCCAACACTCACCCCTATGGTGTTGACTCTCTGAACGCAAAGAAGGCTTTGCTCAACACTGGAACTAATTAAGCCACCCTTGGGGCAGCGTCCAGGCTGTTTGCTCAAGCTGCCCTACCCAACGTCTAGGATAACTTAATTTATACTGGTGAGGAGTCAACAATTGCCCTACTCACTGGCTAACTCCCTTGTCCATTTTTTCTTTCCTCCATGATGCTGAAAAACTCTGGTTCCCTGCTTCTGACCTCTAGGTGGTACAACACGTAGAGAGGCCACTGAGGAGAGGGACTTTAAAGTAAATTTTTAATTTTTTCCTGAAAGTAATAGGGAAGAGAAAGGTTATTATAACAGTGTGTCAAGACACCTTCATACTCTCTCTCTCACACATACACACACACACACACACACCACTTTCTTCACACACAAAATGGCAGACCATTGGCTGTTATCTCAGATTCCCTATATATGGTGTAGGGGAACAAAACTTGCCACCCTAGACTATCCCTTTAGCTTGAGAATTATTTGGATTGGAGATTTTTTTAAAAAAGCAAAAGGCTCAAGAACGCTTTCTTTTTACCCACCTCCTCCTTAACTGCCTAAAAGAATTTAGACAAAGAGCCTGGTCCAGGAAGAGCACTACCACCAGAGATACCTACAAAGAATTCGGGCTACGTGTGGTATGGGGAGCTCAGCAGAGCCTGGAAACCAAATTCCTGTCTGTGTCCCGTTGTCTCTGCATGGCCCAGCAAACATTTGTTATCCAACATTTACATCTTCATCTCCATGTGAATTGCCTTCCTCCCCTTTGAAGTCTCAGGTCCCTACCCCCTTCTTCTGCTCTCAGAAGCCATATTAGCCTCAACTGCCTAACTTGTCCTTGGGCCTCATATTCTTATGGAACCCCCGTAAGTATATAATTAAATTTGGTTTTTTTCCTGTTAATCTGTCTCCTGTGGATCTAATTCTCAGACGAGCCAGAAGAACCTAGAAGGGTAGAGGAAGTTTAGTTTAGTTTAGTTTTTTTTCTCCCCACAACAGAATAGAAAGCTTTAGATAACTTGGAAGAAATTCCTTAAAATTTATTGTAATTATTCAACTTGGGAAAGGAAGTGGTTTTGACACAGGAGAATGGAAGAAACAGATTAGGGCAGCCCCAGATTTCTTAGATCTGTATGCAGTAGACATCCCTAATTTTTATATATGCTTTGTTAAGAATTTTCTTTCTTCACTGTTCAACTAACTTACTGAGGAGAAGGTTTCCTGAATTTCAGATATTCCCAAGATAAGAAAATTTGCTATCTTAATATCTTTCCTAGGATAAATTACCCAAGGGATTAATGAAAAATTGAATGGAGGTTCTGTTGGAGAAATATAATTAAAAACGCACAATCTCCTGCTGCCCCAGAAAATCTCTCCACAAAAGTAGAAGGAAGAGAAAGTTTTATTATTGAATAAGCATTAAACCAGAATGTAATGAGAATCATAGGCAATCCGCTAAGGAGATTACAGAAACAAAGAAATCTTGCCCTTTTCTGTAGCCAAACAGATACAATCCATTGTATACACTTTTTCAAGATAAACAATGTCTAGTCCTCAAATAAGAGGACTTGACTGCATTATTTGTCACACATTATTCACCCTAAATGCATTTGGTAATATGTTTGCTGATTGTCCTTGAAAGAGAAATTTTCCTCTTATCCTTTTGCCTGTAGGTAAGTTTGAAATTTGGAGCCAGGGGTCAGCTGAAGTCTGGCTCCTATTCTCCCAGGAAAATTGGGACATAAGGGCCTTATCTTCCTTGTGATTACATTTCAAAAAGATGGGTCCCAGGTTCCGGGGGAAATGTTCCGGATTGTTTATTCAATTTTTAAAAGATTTACATGTATTTGAAAGATGGAGAGAAAGAACTTACAAGTTTTCTAAAATAAATGCTCTAAAAAAAGGGAGGGGAAAAAGTCTCTGCCCTTATTTTCAACAGAGAGAATTAGGCTCTTATCTTTCATTTGTATTTTCCCTTGCAGGACTAAAATGTTATCAATCATAATATATTTTACTTCATGCATTGAGCCCTCCTAGACTGGCATAACCCTCCTTTCCCTCTCACAAGCCCTACTCACTCCAGAATACTTTGTCCTCCTAGGCAAGTGTTGTCCACCTCTCAGCCCATTTGTCATAAAGTGCTCCTGGAAACCCCCCACATAGACAGCCTGATGTATGGAGAGCAGCAACGGGGGCATGAGTGATGTGTGATGGGTCTGGTGTTGCACAACGAGTACCCCAGCTTCTCTAACATGGTTTCTTCTAAGCTGCTTCCCCATGCTGCCCTGCCTGTTGCAGGTATGACCTCTCCATTACTCTAGGACAAGCAGTAACGTCTTTTGCACTTTGTTTCATTTCATTTCAAGGAGCTCCATGAGGGCAGGCCTGTATCTGCTTCATTCACCGCTAAACCCACAGTGCCCAGCATACAGTAGGTGCTCAGCATATACTTGTTGAAGGAATGAAGGAACAAATGAGTGGCCAAACTTGAACCAACCATCAACTATAAGAATAATTTTAAAATTCTGTAATTCCTGTCCCCAAGTTAATTTCTTTCATATTTAACCTTTCTTTCTATTGAGATAATTTACACATGGTAGAATGTATGCTTTTTGATATACAGCTCTATGAATTATGAGAAATGCATACAGTCATGTATGTCACCACCACCACAAGATACAGAACAATAACAAAAAAATTCCCTCCTGATCCTTGAAGATCAAACCTTCCCCTACCCCTTCTCTGGCCACCACTGATGTGTTTTCTGTCCCTACAGTTTTGCCTCATCCTGAATGTCACAAAAGGTAGATATTAAATCTGGATTCTTCCATTCAGCATAATGCATTTGAGAATCATCTATGTTGTTGTATATATTAGTAGTCCATTCCTTTTTATTACTAGGCAGAATCCCATCGTGTGGATGTGACATAATTTGTTTAGCCATTCACTACTTGAGATTATCTGGGAATTATTTCCAGGGATTTTTTTCTGTTTTGTTTCGGGGGCTTTTTGGCAATGATGAGTAAAGCAGCTATAAACATACACATGCAGGTTCTTAGAGATCTTAATTTTTTATTTCTCTTGGGTAAATGCCTAAGAGTGGGGTTGCTAGGTTGTGTGGTAAGGCTATGTTTAACTTTGTAAGAAACTGCCATACTCTTTTCCAAAGAGGCTAAACCATATTGCATTCCCATCAGCAGTATATGAGACTTCTAGATGCTCCGCTTCCCTTGTCAGCACTTGGTATTATCAGATTTTGTTTTTATTTTTTTATTATTTTTATTTATTTATTTGTTTTAAGAAGATGTTAGGGGTAGGAGTTTATTAATTAGTTTATTTAGTTTTGCTTTGTTGGGTCTTCGTTTCTGTGCAAGGGCTTTCTCCAGTTGTGGCAAGCCGGGGCCACTCTTCATCGCGGTGCACGGGCCTCTCACTATCACGGCCTCTCTTGTTGCAGAGCACAGGCTCCAGATGCGCAGGCTCAGTAGTTGTGGCTCATGGGCCCAGCCGCTCCGCGGCATGTGGGATCCTCCCAGAGCAGGGCTCGAACGCGTGTCCCCTTGCATTAGCAGGCAGATTCTCAACCACTGCGCCACCAGGGAAGCCCATCAGTTTTTGTTTTTGTTTTCAATGTTATCCATTCTAATAGATGTGCAAAAGTATTGCGTTGTAGTTTTGATTTATATTATTACACCCCTAATGACTATGGTGTTGAGCATCTTTTCATGAATTTGTTTGCCATCTGCATATTTTCTTTGATGAAATGTCTGTTCAAATATTTTGCCTATTTTGTTATTTGATGTTTGTTCTATTCTTAGTAAGTTTTGAGAGTTCTTTACACACTTTGGATAAAAATTTTTTACCAGATGTGTGTTTTGCTAATATTTTCTACTGGTCTATGGCTTGATTTTTAAGCTTTTTTGTTTTAAAACAAAGTTCCCCCCATCTGATGTTTCTTGGACTACAAAGTGCTTTAGTAAGTTCAGGCATCTGAGGTGAAAAACCCCCATGGCCTGTTTACAATTGCAGATGGGACTTCCCCATTTGTTCAACACTCTCATTGACTAACGACTTCTGGTTAAGGGCAATAACCCAGTTGGTTCAGCCTCTGACATTTTAGGAAGTTGTGCATGTGTGCACTTCTGAATCTCCTCCCCCCAGGCTCCTCCTCTCCTCTGCAAAGGGATACTCTCCTCTCAGCTCTCTCTGCCCTGGTGGCTGAGCAACGCAACCCTGTCTCTAAGTCAGGAGCAGCGCTTGTCAGAACACAGGGCAAGCCGAGGGGAAGGCACCAAGAGGACTGAGAGGATGGGGAACTCTCTGCTGAGGGAAAACAGGTGAGCCCAGACTCCCTAATGGGGAGCAGAGGAGATGGGTCTGGGCAATGTAGCCGGAAAGAGAAAAAGAGGTCTACTCTTGGGGAGAAAGCAATTGGATGAGGGACTGACAAGAATGAAGTGCCTACTATGTACCAGAGAACACATTCAATTCCTTATAGGTTGGCCTTCTCCCCAGAATCACAGTGAGCAGCTGGTGGAGGACAGCTGAAAGGCAAGACTTTATCAAGGAAGTTCTGTGCCATAGACTACCCCCTAAGAAATGGAACAACTTTCTGGGGGCCCGGAGGTATGCTCTTCTGAGGTTAAAGACACCACCACCCTTTTAGTCACTATTGAAGTTCGAAATAAACAGCAAGCTTCCTGATAGCATAAGACCTTACCTGGTGCACATTCCCTGCAACAGGTAAGCAGAGGTCATTGAAATTGGTAGAGAACTTGACTTAACTTTTCTGGGCCTCAGTTTCCTCATGATAACTGGAAATAATAACACAATACCTATGCTGGAGGGTTCTAGTGTGTGATGTTAGCATAGTACCTGATACAGAGTAGGGTTCAATAATTAGAAGATATTCTTTTTTTGGACCATCATCTTCATTAATGTCAAAGCAGCCATTGTAAAAATTAGTACCACCCAAAAAAGGGAATCCTTATGGTACAAAGTGAGGTGGTTTGGAGAAAATGAGCTAGCTGGGGAGTTGGGGGGTGGTCTTTACAGGATTGTGTTTGGTGTCCCAGAGCTCAGTTCATGCCATTGAGAGCTAGAACATAGAATCTAAAAAGCCACCTGCCAAAAGGAGGCTTGGTGAACCCGAGGAATGTCTCCCGACCCTCCCTGAGGGTCAGTGTTGTCTGGGACTTCTCCTCCTCAGATCCTCACAGCCTTCATTCTGAAACTCTAGCATTCTTCTATCAGATTATAAGTCCCTATTTTTATGTCTAGATGTGAGGTCCTCAAAAGTAGAGACTGTTTCTTATTCATCTTTGAATTTCTGTTTCCTAACATTGTTTCTGGCATATAGTAGGCACTCAATAAACACCAAATGAATGACTGGAAACCTAAATAAATACTGTCTTGAAAAGAAAAATAAAACAAAATACAGGTATGATGTGACTGAGAAAGTTATGATTGATGTTACATTTGTAATTTTGTATTTTAGAACTTTAGTGAGGCAGTGAAGGATTGTGACATTAATACATGTTAGTTGTAAAAGAAATTGGAGAATAAATAAAGTATAAATAAGAAAATAAACTGGGAAGTCACAGTTATAACTACTTATAACATTAGAAGCATTATTTTTATTTTACTGTCTATATCAGAGATGTCTATTTTTTCATCTGTGAAGAGCTAATATGCCTTTTGCCCGCTTTTGTTTTGGATTTCGGTCTACTTTGTTTTATTTATTGTAAAAGTTATTTTTATTTTGAAGAAATTAGCCCTTTCTCATAAATATTACCAAAAAGATTTTTGTCCAATCTGAGTGTCTTGTCCCATACAGAATTTTTATGTTTTTCTTATATAATTAAACATAATTGAATTAAATCTAGAAAGCTTTTTGGTTTCTCCTTCATTTATCATTTATGCTTAAAATTATTTCCCCATCCCCAAATAAGACAAATCCACAGTATAATTTTCATAGTTTTATTGCTTTACATTTAGCATCGTACATTCATTATATGGTGTCAGATAGAAATACATATTTTTCTACATAATTACTCAGTTGGCCCAGCATCTTCATTTCTATGCTGACTTAAAATGTCTTCCTTACTATACTCAAAAGTCTTATATTTACTTGGATCTTATTTTCAACTTCACCTTTATCACCTGGTTATCATCCAGTCAGCACACTCCATCATGTCTCTCCAGATCAAATTTGTTACTAAAAGCAGGGAAATTCCCACCATCAGGCAGAACGGCACCGATTCCCTTCATGAGAGGAGCTCAGAGTTTCAGAGGATGAATCTGCCAGAAGCAAACTCAGCTTCTCCCACTTATTCCCACTTGTCCTCAGACAAGTTGCATAAATTTTTTAACCTCAATTTCTTCATGGGTAAGACATAGAACCATAATACCTACCTCATGGATTTATTCTGGGATTAAGTGAAATATAACATAGAAAATGTATATGTTATTTACATTTAGGAAGTAGTATGTATAGTAAGTAATATATATATAATAGTAAGTAGCATTTATAGTGTGTGTGCATATATATATGTGTATATATATATATATAGTAAGCACATAGTAAATTGTGTTTAATTTTTAGTTTCTTTTTCTCTATACCCTGAACTCCCCACAAATAAAAAGATAGTTATACAGAAACCCAAACAATGAGCCAATTTATTTTCTTTATTTAATTCTTTCCTTCCCTTTTATCCCATGTTCTCTGCCTTGGTGCTTTCTGTGAAAATTGCAATTTACATGAGACAAGGCCAGTGCCCTTCTCGGTTCCTGTGGACAGTCCCTGAAACTGCATAGAGCAGATAAGCCTCTCTGTACACTGATATTCTTGCAGTTGTCATGAGGCTGTCTGGACATTTGGGAACAAATGATTGGGGCCTGGTGGTGTACGGCAGTTGCTGGAGAACGTTGCGAGGGCTGTTCTATGGCAATGGAGGGGAGGTCAAATCAAGGACAGACTGAGGTATATGCTTTAGAAGGGCGTATTAACAGATGGGAGGGCAACAAGAGGAAGCCGAGGCAATTCTGGGGTTACACACAAATAGCAGAAATGAAGAAAGCTGGAAAAAGTATCAAGCAAGGTGGGAAGCCTGGAAAGGAAAGACTTAGCTCATTCTTGATATGTTGAGGTTTGGGTGGCAGCAGATCTCTCATGAGACACCCTGGAATCTGAGAAATCAAAGCCCCAAACAGAGAACATCCAGGTGACAGCAAATCCAACAAAACTTCTCCCAGGCTTTGCCTGCGAGGAATGAAGTCTGTCAGGTCCTGGACTTCACATACGCCCCAACAGAGGACCCTGCTTAGACGCAGCAGCAGTTGTAATGATAGTAAACGTGAAGACAAGACAGAAACACTCTGAAACCTTGGACAGAAGATGTGCCATTTTGCTAGGAATCTAGTGTAACTCCTGGCAGCTGGAAAGAAGACCCTTATTTCCTGTAGTCTCTTTGTCTGTCGATTTCATGTACCTTTCTGCTCCAGCTCCATCCTGGCCATTTCACTTTAAGCTCTGAGTTTCTATTTCTGAGGTAACCACATCCTCCACACGGCTACAATTGTTGAAAGGGCTGTGCAGAGAGACACTTGTGATTACCCCGATGCTCTTAAACAAAGTCTTCCTCATCAATCCTTTCTGACCAGGCCTTTCGAGTGTCAGGGAATCGCTAAAATATGGAACGAGCGTCCCTGAATCCAAGAATCCCGAAGTGTGGCAAAGTCAGTTGTTCCGTGGCTTGAAGAGTTATCTACACTTTCCCCATGGTTTCAGGAGAAGTTTTTGAAAGAGTATCAGTTAAAAAGCAGCTACACAGCCAAAGGCTACACAGGCATCCCCCCAACAGGGTGCTTTTCTTCAGTGCAAATTAAGGATCAAATATTTGGTGTGTAGGTTAAAGTATACAGTCCAAAGGATGAAACAGACTGGAAGGGCCATGGGCATTAGAAGAAGGGAGAGCACTGGGCAGACTGGAGCCAGGGAAGCTTTGTGTAAGAGACAGGAACCTGGAATTGCTGGCACATAGCCTGAACCTACCCCAGACCAAAACTCCAAACTGAAATGCAAGAATATATTGCAGAAAAGTTGACTGGGGGAATTAGTTTGAAAATAGCTTTTGTGCATATTTAACTTTATGTGACCCTTACAACTCCATGAAGTAAGCGGTATAAGTATCCTCATTTTATACATAAAGAAACTGTGGCTCAGGGTGTCCAGAGATATTGATCCAGTAATGCAAAATTAATCATCTCCTTTCATCTCACTCCCATATCTCCTCAGCGAACCTGATTTCTTAGCGTGAGTGTGATTTAGTGGTTTCCTTCCGGTGTTTCTTTAATGGCAGAAATAGGAGATATAAGCAAATGGGCTAAAGAACCCTGAACGAAGCCTGAAAAGGAGGAAGAACTATAGCCATACCTCTCAGCCCCAAAGGCTCTAATGGTACACAGACCCCAGAAGCTGTCAGAAGACTCAGCACGCTGGTGCCCACAGCCAAGCTCAAGTGCAGCAGCCTCTCTTCCACTGCCCTTTCCAAGAGAACTCCATGAAAAATCTCACTGGGGGAGATATTTTTGTGTTTTCCAAACATTTTTGCATAGTGTTACTGGTACATGCAGTACTTCATAAAGGCCTTTCCCAGTCAACCGTGTAGGTAGTTAACCATGCCTCAGTTCAGAAAGATGCCCAGACTTAGCCTCAATGTCTGACTGCAGAGAGACCCTGAGCCTTTCTGCCATTAAAGAGATAACAAGTCCTGTTTATATAGCTATACCTTGAGGTCAATAAGGCAGATCTGATGATCTGAGCCAGTTAGAGTTGCTCTGTTCTTAGCCACTCCTTCATTTATCAAATACTTATTGAAAATATATTTACTATGTGCCAGACACTGTGGCATATGCTGGTAATCTATACCACGATGAACAGACAAATATGGTCCCCAATCTTGTGAAACTCGCCTTCTAGTGTAGGATATAGACAAATGAGCAGAAAATTATAATAGAGTGGAAATAGGAGAAATTCAGAGTGCAGCGGGATCCTATGTAAATATTGCCTAATCGGTGCCTAGAAGAAATTTCTCAAATGTCCACACACTTTTACTTTGATCTCCTGGAGATAACTCTGTGTGTCCTTCATCACAAGAGGCCACATAAATCGCTGGAATTGGAGATAAGCAAGCCTATTTTTCTTTTCTGGGAACACAGCAGAAAGTTCCTTCTCTGATTAGGAGTTGATAATGTCATATTTCCAAAGGTCCAGTTAATGTCCTGGGAGGACGAAGCCATTCTAGTATGACAGATGTGTCCAAGTCACCTAGAATGAATATTCTCTTGGGGGAGAAAAAAAAAAGGGGTTTTTACAGAAATGACAAAGGAAAGAGAGTCACCCTAACAAAGTTGCAGAAACTAAACTTGTGATTTGTGTCATCTCTTGGGTATTTTAGATGCTGGGACTGCCACATCGCTGACGGGTGTTTCTGCCTTCCGTGGTGAGTGGAGAACTGTTTTCAGGGGTTATTTCCCTATAAGTGTAGTTTCAATGTGGTATTTGCTGTAAGTTACCTGTGAATTACCCACTGTCTGTGGCCACAGTGGAAGCTGGGCACTAGCCCAGGCACCATCATCTGAGAGTCAGTCAGGGAAGTGATGCTTCGAGTTTGGTGAGAAACAGGAACAATAGCCTCATGGGTGGTTACACACTCTTCAAACGGGAAAGCCTCAGAAGCAAGGATGAAACTGGCCATCAATGTAGAGAAAGCCCCCTTAATCACACTGCAAATCCCAGCGTCTACCTGGGACAGAAGCATGCATTTCCGTCCCTTGCACAGAGAACGTATAGCCAGGGTGACCATATAATTCATTGTCCAAACTGGGAAACTTTTGCGAGTGAAAAGGAGGCTAAAAATAGTCAAGTGTCACTAAATGATTGATAACAACATTAACTAAACTGTCTGTGTAAACCAGGACATATGGTCATTCTCCTTAGAGCAGATGCTGTCCTTGTCTCCTGTGATGATAACTGGCTGCCATTATATTTAGAATGTGTTTTTCCAGGGGTCATCAGTACAGTGCAGTCACCTCTGTGCTCACACGGGAGGTGTTTGATTGCTCGCTTGCTTGTTTGTTTGGATATCATAGATTGGGATTGGGGTTGGGATTGGATATAACAATGGCTCCTTGATATAAAAGAAATTGAAATTTTGTCAGAAAAAAAACTCTCCAAAAAGTTATGTAGAGGGGACTGCCCTGGTGGCGCAGTGGTTAAGAATCCGCCTGCCAATGCAGGGGACACGGGTTCAAGCCCTGGTCCTGGAAGACTCCACATGCCGTAGAGCAACTAAGCCCGTGCGCCACAACTACTGAGCCTGCGCTCTAGAGCCCATGCTCCGCAACAAGAGAAGCCATCGCAGTGAGAAGCCCGCGCACTGCAACGAAGAGTAGCCGGTGCTCACCGCAACTAGAGAAAGCCCGCGCACAGCAACGAAGACCCAAAGCAGCCAATAAAAAAAAACCCAATTATATATAACATAACCATAGTTCTCCATCTATAAATCAGTTCCATACCAGCCTCAGAAAAAGGAGGAGGAAGGAGAAAAAGGGAGAGAGAGAAATGCAAAGGAGTAGATTTCTATTCGATCTTATCTTTGCTTTTTTCTTTTTCCTATCCTCTTATTTCTCTGGCTGAAGGCGGTATTATAAGAGGCTTATAACTTTAACAAATGAGTTAAGCATAAGTTTTCATAGTTGAGTGTAACTCCCTTTGAGAGTTTCTGAATATTAAAACAACCGATTTCTTTTCCTTTTCTTTTATAGGAAAAAAATGCACATTTTTAAAGTGAGACAAGACTCCCCAAAGCAAAGTAAGTCATTGCTTTCACATCATTTTTACTTTTGACAGACTTAGGTTTCCAAGCTGCCCCTTCCCTCTGCTCCCAAAGCTCCTTGGGCATATTTCTAGTATAACACTCACACATTTGCTGCAATTTGTTCAATTGTGTGTCTCTCTTTCTCCACTAAATTGGGAGCTCATTGAGACAAGAATGGGCTTATCGAACTCCATAGCCTTCTGTTATTTCCCAAGGTCTGCAGGCTGAAGGAGTTAAAAGGGAACAACAAAAGCAAAAGGTGGAGGTGTGAGGCACATGTAAGGAACTGCAGTGAGGCCAGTGTGGGCACAGAGAGCACAGAGGAGGGGCAGGGCCTTGGGGTCAAGTTTAGGGTTAGGGTTTTTGTCTTGAGAGCTACAGGAGGCACTGAAAGGCTTTAAACAAGGGCCAAGTATGACCACATTTGCATTAAAGACATCACCCAGTTTACTGTGCAGAGAACAGATTGTAGGAAGGAGTGACAAGAGCGGATGCTGGAAGACCACTTGGGAGGCTGATGCAACAGTCTCTGGTGACCGAACAGGGCTAAAGTTAAGGAAAGAAAAGCATTTGAAGGAGAGGGTGGCGAAGAGTGTCACGTGTAAGGGGGGAAGCAAAGGAAGTACAGGCCTGAGGACAGGCCACAACGTTTCTAAAGAAGAAAAACAAATGAGTTTTGCCTTTGCCTTCCTGGGTTTAAAGAGGAGAGCCTGGTTCATTCACTCTGACTCTGAAAAACGAGCCCTACTGGTGTGTAAAAATATCATACAGCCCTCCCACCCCTAGTCTTTTCACCCAGGAGAATTGTGGGCGCAGGAAACCCCAATCTGCATCACAGCGAAACAGAAATAGAAATAGACCTCTAATGGTAGAAATAAGACCTCTAATGCTGAAACTCACAGACCCTTTTAGTTTTTTTTTAAATTTTATTGAAGTTATTGACGTATAACGTTACACTAGTTTCAGGTGCACAACGTAGTGATTTGATATATATACCATATATATCAAATATATATAATATACCATCACCATACAAAATTATTATAGTACTATTCACAATATTCCCTATACTGCATATTATGTTCTCATGACTTATTTATTTTATAACTGGATGTTTGTACCTCTTAATCTCCGTCAACTATTAACTCACACCCCTGCCCCTTCCCCTCTGGTAACCACCAGTTTGTCCTCAGTATCTATGAGTCTGTTTCTATTTTGTTATGTTTGTTCATTTGTTTTGTTTTTTAGATTCTACATATAAGTGAAATCATACTATATTTTTCTTTCTCTGTCTGACTTATTTCACTCAGCATAATACCCTCTAGATTCATCCATGTTGCTGCAAATGGCAAGATTTCATTCTCTTTATGGCTGAGTAATATTTCATTGTATATATATATACCACATCTTCTTTATCCATTCATCTACTGAGGGACACTTAGGTTGCTTCCCTGTCTTGGCTGTTGTAAGTAATGCTGCAATGAACATTGGGGTGCATATATCTTTTCAAATTCGTTCTTTTGTTTTCTTCAGATCAATACTCAGAGGTGGAATTGCTGGATCGTATGGTAGTTGTATATTTAATTTTTTGAGGAAACGCCATACTGTTTTCCATAGAGGTTGCAGCAATTTACAATCCCACCAACAGTGCAAAAAATTCCCATTTCTCCACATCCTTGACAACAGTTGTTATTTGTTGTCTTTTTAATAATATCCAGTATAGTAGTAGAGTATTTGTACCATAGTACTACTATAGTAATAGCGTACTACAGTAGTATAATATAGTTTGAAATCACCAAGCATGATACCTCCAGCTTTGCTTTTCTTTTCTCAAGACTGCTCAGCTCTTCTGCATCTTTTAAGGTTTCATACAAACTTTAGGATCATTTATTCAAGTTCTGTGAAAAACAGTATTAGTTTTTCCAATCCATGAGCACAGTATATCTTTTCATTTTTTGTGCATGGTCTTCAATTTCTTTCATCTATGTCTTATAGTTTTCAGAGTACAAGTCTTTTACCTCCTGGGTTAGATTTATTCTAGGTATTTTATTCTTCTTGATACAATTGTAAATAGGATTGTTTTCTTAATTTCTCTTTCTGATAGTTTGTTACTAATATATAGAAATGCAACAGATTTCTGTATGTTAATTTTGTATCCTGCAACTTTACTGAATTTATTAGTTCTAATAGTTTTTTTTTTTTTTTTTTTTTGCGGTACGCGGGCCTCTCACCACTGCGGCCTCTCCCGCTGCAGAGCACAGGCTCCGGACGCACAGGCTCAGCGGCCATGGCTCATGGGCCCAGCCGCTCCACGGCATGTGGGACCTTCCCGGACCGGGGCACGAACCCGTGTCCCCTGCATCGGCAGGCGGACTCTCAACCACTGCGCCACCAGGGAAGCCCTAGGGTTTTCTATATATAGTATTATATCATCTGCAAAGAGTGATAGTTTTACTTTTTCCCTTCTAATTTGCATGACCTTTATCTCTTTTTCTTGTCTGGTTGCTGGGGCTAGACTTCCAATATTATGTTGAATAAAAGTGGTAAGTGTTGGGCATACTTGTCTTGTTTCTGATCTTAAAGGAAAAGATTTCAGCTTCTCATCATCAAGCATGATGTTGCTGTGAGCTTGATGTATATGGCCTTTATGCTGAGGTATATTCCCTCCATATTCAGTTTGCTGAGAGTTTTTATCATAAATAGATGTTAAATTTTGTCAAATGCTTTGTCTGCATCTATTGAGGTGATCATATGATTTTTATCCTTCATTTTGTTAATGTGGTCTATCACATTGATTGATTTGTGGATATTGAATTATCCTTGCATCCCTGGAATAAATTCCACTTGACCACAGTGTATGATCCTTTTGATGTATTGTTGAATTTGGTTTGTTAATATTTTGTTGAGGATTTTTGCATCTCAGTTCATCAGGGATATTGGCCTGTACCTTTTTTTTTCTGTAGTGTCTGTCTGGTTTTGGTATCAGGGTAATGCAGGCCTTGTAAAATGAGCGTGGAAGCATTCAATATTTTAGAAGAGTTTGAGAAGACTAGGTATTAACTCTTCTTTAAATGTTTGGTAGAATTCACCTGTGAAGCCGTTTCACCCCAACCTTTTGTTTGTTGGGAGTTTTTTGATTACTGATTCTACTGATACTAGTAATTGGTCTGTTCATTTTTTCTATTTCTTTCTGAATCAGTCTTGGAAAATTGGATGTTTCTAGGAATTATCCATCTCTTCTAGATTGTCCAGTTTGTTGGCTTACTTGTAGTTGTCTCTTGTGATTGTTTGTGTCTCTCTCTCTCTCTCTCTCTCTCTCTCTCTCTCTCTCTATATATATATATATATATATATATATCTTGTTAGTTTTAAGCTGATAGTTACTTGTTTGAATGCATCCTAAAAGCACTACATTTTTACTGCTCCCCACCTATGTTTATGTTATTGTCATTATATTTCACATTTTTATTCTGTGTATCCCTTAACTTCTTTATTGTAGTTACAGTCGATTTTACTACTTTGGTCTTTTAACCTTCATACTAGCTTCTTAAGCGGCTGTTCCACTGGCTTTAGTATATATTTGCCTTTACCAGTGAGATATTTTCTTTCGTATAGTGTCTTATTTTTAGTTATAATCTTTTCTTTTCTGCTTAAAGAAGACTCTTAAACATTTCCTGTAAGGCCAGTCTAGTGGTGATAAACTCCTTTAGTTTTTGCTTGTCTGGGAAATTTTACCTCTCCTTCAATTCTGAATAATAACCTTGCTGGGTAGAGTTTTCTTGGGTTGTTAAGGTTTTTCCTTTCAGCACTTTAAATATATCATGCCACTCCCCTCTGGCCTGCAAAGTTTCTGCTAAAAAATCAGCTCATAGTCTTATAAGAGCTCCCTTGATATGACTTGTTTTTTTCTTGCTGCCTTTTATCTCTTTATCTTTAACTTTTGCCATTTTAATTATGATATGTCTTGGTGTGGATCTCTTTGGGTTCATCTTGTTGCTTCCTGGACATGGATATCTGTTTCCTTCCCCAGATTAGGGAAGTTTTCAGCCATTATTTCTTTAAATACATTTTCTGCCTCTTTCTCTCACTCTTCTCCTTCAGGGACCCCTATAATGTGAATGTTAGTTTGCTTGATGTTTTTCCCAGAGATTCCTTAAAACTATCCTCATTTAAAAAAATTCTTTTTCCCTGTTGCTGTTCTGATTGGGTGATTTCCACTCTTCTGTCTTCCGATCACTGATCCTTTCCTCTGTATCATCTAATCTGTTGTTGATTCCCTCTAGTGTATTTTTCATTCCAGTCATAGTATTCTTCATCTCCAATTGGTTTTCTTTCTTACCTTTTCTAATTCCCTGTGGAGGTTTTCACTGTGTTCCTCCATTCTTCTCCTGAGTTTGGTCAGCATCTTTATGATCATTATTTTGAACTCTATCAGGTAAATGACTTATCTTCATTTCATTAGGGTTTGTATCTGGGGGGTGATTTTGTTCTATCATTTGGAACATTCCTCTGTCTCCTCATTTTGTTTGATTTCCTGTGTTTGTTTTTATGAATTAGTCAAAACAGCTACCTCTTCCAGTCTTGCAGTCATGGCCTTGTGCAGGAGTAGGCTCTGTGTAGACTGTATGTGCTGGGCAGCTTTGGTGGGATGGCTAGAGCTGGGGTAGGAGTTGGGGGTGGAGAGCCAGAGTGCACCCCCATGGTGTTGCTTTTGGGGGATGGCTGGAGCTTCTGTGGGCCTGGAGCCTGCAGGGGCAATCTTGGCAGCCTGGCTGAAGCACCTGGACTATGTTCCCATCTGTGCTATCAAGGTGAAGGAAGAATGCAAAAAATGGTGCTCTCCAGTGCCTTTGAACCTGAGGAGTATTCCAGTAGTTGCCTGCCCATTAGGTAGATGCTCTAGGGGTAGTAAATGGATTTCTTCACATAGAGTCTAGGTGCCTTTAAAACCACTATTCTTATGGCTGTGCCCCCCCGGGGGTGGAGGCAAATGTACACATGGGCCCCCCCCCCCCGCAGGTTGCTGTATCAAGGACGGGGTTCCTGTCCATACCATCTCTCCTATCCATCTTTGTTTGGTCCTTCTGTCATTTATTGTGCAAAGCTGTTGAGTCAGCCCTCAGTTCTTCTTCAGAAAGAATTGCTTTATATGTAGGTGTAGATTTGGTGTGTCCATGGGAGGTGCTGATTGTAGGGTCTTCCTAAGCCACCATCTTGGATCCCCACAGACCCTTTTCTTGCAGTGATAGTCACGGAAGTCCTAGATAGCCAGGGGAATTTACAGAGATGTGAGAATCTGGAATGTCAGTACTGAGGGACTATAAATCTTTACACAGCAAGGTGGCCTGCAGCAGCACAACCACCTCCCACGTAGGGTGATATCCTGAGGCTTCTTTGTGAATTCTCATGTTTTCTTATTCAGCTAGTGTGTTTGCCTCTTTGCTGAGTGGCCAGAGCCAGCTGGTTTTAAGTACACTGGCTTTTGAAAAATTGGTCTGCTTATGTTTGTTTCTGCCAGCAGTCTCAAAACTGGGAATGTTCAGTTTAAGAGTTTCTTTCTCTGTAAAGCTTTCCCTGAGCACCAGCTTCCACACTGTCATCATCCCCTGTCACCTACAGTAGAAACGACAGCTTTCCTCTGCGTTGTGGATCTCTCTTAGGTCCTTGTCTGCCTCCTATGCTTGCCTGTGAGCCCCTTGAGGACAGGGACTGTCTGATTCTTCTTTGTCTCTTCAGTTCCTGGTACAGGGTAGACATGCAACAAATTTTAGGGAAGGAAGGACAGAGAAGGAAAGGAGTGAGGAAGGGAGGGAAGTGTGATTTCCTACCCAAAGACCCACTGAATGTGTTTCCGTCCACTCAGCGTCTCAGCACAGCTCTGGCTGTTTCTTGTCTGGATGGCCCTGTCACTCCCCAGGGAGCTGAAGATCAGGCTAGCCTGAGGAAGACTACCCCTGCTGTTCCTTGATTCTCTGGTTGCTTCTCTTTCAGTGTTCCTCTCCTCCCCTCCCAGAAATCTCCCCATGACCTGAAATTCATTAAGTGTGTTTTCTTTCTCCAGATGAAGAAACATCATCTGCTCCCATCCAGGTAATGCAAACATTTCTGAGACTTTTTCTGAGATAACAGTAGAAATGCAGACCCCTCAGATAGCAGGAGAAGACCTCCAACACCCCTTCTGACCTTAATATTGGATTCTTTAGACACCAGTGCTTGTGAGCCCAGGGACATATGCAGAGCCTGATGGCAGAAGCAACAGTCATCTCTGTTGCACAATTTATTGAAAGGAACTAATATTTTTTGAGTACTTGGTTCATGCCATGCAGTGGGCTGAGCGCTTCACATGCATCAGCTCATGTAACTGTCACAACAACCCTGTAAGATTTGTACTATCATTTTCCTACCCATTTTACAGATGAGAAAACTGAGACATTAAGTGATGTTCCCTCAAAGCCGGACAGCCGACAAGATGGCGGGGGCATGATTCAAAAACAAGTCTCACTGCCAAATCCATGGTCTTTCTCCTGTACCTTGCTGTTTTGCTTTTTATCTCCTGAGATTTCACTGAATGAGTCTTTTTAATAATGCAGATATCTCTAGAATGGGTGGTTAAACACCATAACCCAAGCACTTTAAGGTGTCTTCAGATTGTTCTCTTATATAAGAATGAGCAGCCTCAGGGTCCTGAGACTTTGGGAATTACATAGTGTGCTCTGGGGTCACTCTGGGACGTGGGGCAGAGAATGCATGCCTGAGTAGGCTGAGTTCTCTGAGCAGCATGAGAACTCTGGCAGCTTGGGCTAGTGGTTGGGCTGGGGCAGCCACTTAGGAAAACCAGACACAAGAGATGGAAGGGAAGCGGCCGTGTACGACAGATTTTGCCCCAGGCTGAACCTCTGTTGAGACGAAGTATAAAGGGAATGGCAAGAGGCCAGGTCTTGATGATGGCTGTCCTTTGACCAGCAGGAGAATGCTGACCAGGGCTCCTCGGAGGATCTGTGCTACACCCTCATCAACCACAGCGTCCTCGGGAAAAGGCCATCAGGGAACGCTGCTGAGGAGTGCTATGAGAACGTTTCCTTCAAGGCTGAGAGACCCAGAGAGTCGCTGGGCGGAGACGGGACTGAGTATTCGCTTCTTCGTGTGCCTTCCGCCCCTAGGCGTCCGTCCTCCCCAGAAGATGAATATAAACTTCTCATGCCCAGTAGAATCTTCTCTGACTCCCTGATATAGCCACATCCACTTACGCCCCCTTCTCAGGCTCAATCTTCTCATTTCTAATGAAGTGATTGGATCAGCACTTAATACCAGCAAATAAAAGCCAGGGTTGGGGAGCTCTGGTTGAAGCAGGCATGGGGCACAAAGCCCTTTCAGCTTATCTGCCCCTCAACACACACACAACGGCCCTTTCTATAGGGGTCACTGGAGAATGTAGCTTGCAAGCCTCAGGGCCTCCTAGATCCTTCTCAATGTCCAACATCCAAACATCAACCAACTATCCCAAACACCCACTCTTTGAGAAGGAAGTGACCATCTTTGGTTCTAAGTGGCTTTAAGAAATGGGCCATTCTACTCAGTGGTGGGAAGAACTCCCTCGTCCCCTGCTCCTCTGTTCAGGTTCTTCCTATAAAATGTCCACACGACTGTCCTCTGAAGTCACAGGGAAGCTTCACCCATCATAGTAAGTGCACCCAAAGGGGAGTCCTCATTCCACACATGTGTGTAGACCCAGCTCCTCACTCATAGCCTTCCGGGTGGGCACCTGTGGCGTTCCTCTTACTCCACACCTCTAAGCAGTGTCCTTCGCAGAGCGTTCTTTGACTCATTGGCTCTGGTGGTGTGGTTGGTTACATGTGTTGAATTAGTAAGTTCCAGGCCAAGTTTTTATATATTTTTAATCCATATTTTTTAACTTTGTATTTCTCCCTAGAAATCTTAGGAAAATCATAGCATCAGAGAAGGATAGGGTAGATCATTGGAGATCCTTTAATCCCATTATTTTTTCTGGCTCAAAGAGGATAACTAGCTCAATGCAACATTTCAAGTGAGTGGCAGAACTTTACCTAGAGCCTGATTTCCTGGCTTCCAATTCAGTGCTCTTCCAACATACTACATAGAAGGGCCTCTACTACAGGGTATATGTATGTGTTAAATAATATGCCACGTATAAACTATGAATAGTGTCCACACTGGAAAAATCACACGCACACACACACCCCTCTTCTCTAATGAGCATTTCTCCCTACGCCCCAATTATTTATTTTCCCTTATCTTTCTTTTAGTGTTTCTACAATTATGCCTATCCCCTAAAACAGGGGTCAGCACACTATGGCCCACAGGCCAAATGTGGCCGACTCGCTGTTTTGGTAAATAAAACGTCACTGGCCCACAGCCCGCTCATTTGTCTATGGCTCATTTGTCTGTGGCTTCTCAACCTCAGGAGAGTTGAAAGGTTGTGATGCACACTGTAGGTCCTGCAAAACCAAAAATATTTATTTGGGGGCCCTTTTCAGAAAATAAGTTTGCAGACCCCTTCCTTAAATAATCATAACTATAGATAAACTAGACAAAAGTGTGTTTGGGTATTGGTGTAACCTGTAAGAGCTAGTACCAATAAAATGGTATGGAAATATTAAACCAAAAATTAGGGTGAGAGCAAGAATAATTAGCAAATTAGACTATTTCTATATGCACACCTGCGTTCTCAACTTCCTGTTTTATTTAACCCATAGCTATTGTCCTAATTTTTAGGGGTGTTAAAATAGTAAAAAGTTTGTTGAGATAAGCAGTAGATGCATTATGAGTTTAATTACTGTTTTGTTCCCCAACCGAACCAAAGTTAAATAATTTTGCTATTTAAAGTGTGCTAGGGGCCCAGCAGGGATAAATCCAGTGGCTTAAGGTTGGATGTGTCAACACAGGTTTGCTGAGACTTCAGCCAGTTGATGGTCTTGATCTAAGAGCCAATCACATCTTAATATCTTATACTCCACTAACTTCCTATTTTTAGCAAAATCCTTCCACATGGAATCCTAACTTTGACCTTTGGCCAGGATTCACTCAAGTTCAAAAGGAGACATGCATGATAGCAGGGAATACAGTACAAGACGTAACATGGCTTAGGGCAAAGAATGCGGATACTGGAGTCAGATAATCAATGATTCGAATCCTGATTCCTGTTCTTCCTCCCTCTGAGAACTTGAGCATGTAGATTGGAGGCTCAGTTCCATCACCCATAAGCAGGAGGATTATATTCAATGTACGTACACCATCTGTCACAGATTCTGAACAAATGATATCAAGAGTAAAGGAATACAAAACTCTCTATGATGTCTATAGAAAAACATGTGCTGATGGGCCTGGTGATGCAGGGCCACCTGGCAGTCTTCCAGAGAGGCAGAAACACAAAATTGCTGGGGTTTACACTGGGATTTTTCACTTGGACATTGGACCCCTGTGGAAGTTGATTGGTTTAAATATTCTTAGTACAACATGATAAGTTGTAGCTGTTTGAGTCTTACCCCATGAAAGAATTACTTGTCCCAAATATGTTTTCTAGGGAACACGTTAAGTATAAATGCTTAAACAAAGAAAATTGTTCTTATAATGAAATGTAGAGGGATTCTGAAAGGGAATTATTTTTGAGCGGGAGAACCCTTTGGGAGTGCTTTGAAATACCTACTAGGGCTGTATATAATGCTGATCTATTTTCCATAGATTTCAGGATTTCTGATGAAAGCAGGGTACCCTCTTTACAGAAAATGTACATTCACACACACACACACACACACACACACACACACACACACACACACATATCTGTATACAATTTCAAGGGGTTGGGGATGCAACCCCTAAGTTAAAGAATTTCTGTTCTTGATAAGAGACTGAGGATTTAAATTGGTCCCTTAAGTCACATATATAATCAGAAAATTCCCCTCCCTGATGTTGATCGTAAAACTATACACAGCCTAAGTTCACAGAGGCATATTTTATGCAGTATGTGCAGGCTTTGTGGTTTCCGCTTTAAGTTCATACTAGTAGCTATAAATAATCTTAGTCTGTGAATAAATTCTTACACAGAACAGAAGAGAGGTACAAGAAAAAGACAAAGATAGGTCAGGAAATCCTACCGTTGACAACAAATAAATTCAAATGCTCACGTTTTTAAGACAACCTTGGGTGACAGATGCTTCCAATATGCTCAGGAATGGAAAGGCATGGGTAGAACAGGAAAGTCGAGTCCCCAAGATTCCACAGGAGCCTTCCGAGAAAAAGGAGATTCTGTTTACATTTATCTGACTCTGTTCTTTTCCAAGCCAACCTATTGAGTTCAGAAAGCCACTTGATCTGAGTGTGCCTCGGTTCTGTCAACAGTTAAATGGATCTGTGTAAGTCTCTCCCCCTTTCCTAACAGAGGGTTCCTTTGCGAGGCACTGGGTGAAGCGTTGAGTGGTCGTTATCACCCCAGAGAGTCTTGTACAGTCTGATAATCACAGCTCTCAACCCATCCCTTCCCCTCACCACCTGTGCTCCTCATGGATTCCCAGATGGTAGCCCAGCCTGAACTGAGCATGACCCTGGGGTGCCCACCAGTTGGAGGCCATTGATCATGTGTGGTTGCCCACTAGACTGGACTTTGCTCCCCAACACTGTGGAATTCTGGGCTGGTCCTTCCACCTCTCCAGACTCTGGTTTCCTAACTATAAGATGAGAGGGCTGCCTTCTGTTACTAAGAGGATAATGAACTTTAATCATAAAGGAAAGATTGCTGCTAGCAATGCAGTAATAGTGTGAATTAGCTTATTTTAAAACAATGAAACAGTAATGGGAGCAGAGAAGGGAAGACATAGAGATTTCTCCCATTTTTCTCACCACTAATCAGACTCTGAATAGGGCAGAATCCATGTCTAGAGTCCACATCTAAAGGGGAAAGGAGAAAACATGCAGCTCATCCTAAGACACAAACATGTATAAAGGAAAGCAAATCTGTTTATTCAAATCCCACCATTGCTTCAAGGTTCAGCGCCAGTCCTACTTCCTAGGCAAAGCCTTCTCCAATTAAACTATACTTTTCACCCTTTTGCAGCCCTGCAGTTTGTCTTTATTTATTTTTAACACCTATTTTTTCCTGCTGTTTCCTGTTTCATCTGTGCAGAGCCTGACTCCCTAATAAAATCAGTGGCTTTTTTCCTTATCATCCTCTTCTTCATTGGAATATTCTACAGCCTTTTGCAACACAGATCATTAAAAAATCTGCAGAACTAAGTTAAATTGAAAGGGAGAAAAGAATAGGACACGTGGCTAGAATTTTTGTCAGTAATAGGAGGAGGGGCAGGTTCCACTGATCTGGCTGTATCCTTTCTGCCTGTACCTCAGTGACTCCCAGAAAAGACCAGTTTTTTTTCCTCAAATCCTTCAGTGAGGGACTTCCCTGATGGTCCAGTGGTTGAGACTCTGCTCTTCCACTGCCGAGGGCCTGGGTTAGATCCCTGGTCGGGGAACTAGGATCCCACAAGCCGCGTGGCCAAAAAAACAAAACAAAACAGAACAAAACAAAACAAACAAAAAAAGCCTTTCAGTGATACCACAGATATTCGTTGAAACCTTCTTATGTACCTTCATTATGCTCGTCATGAAGATGTGTGATGGCCAATCAATTCATCCCCTATAGCACCACAGTATATAAGTGCCATTTTCCCCCCAAACACCTCAAAATGCTTTAGTCACAAAGTTCAGTTCTTTCCACACCATTTGGGCAGAAGAGTCAAAACTAACGGAAAATCCTCTCTATGACTTTCAAGTGGTCAGAACCCAAGACAAGGTGCCTGCACCTTGGTGGTTTCCAAAAGAGAAGGGAAGATCAGAACCAAACCGGGTCCTGCCTCCAGACAGGAAACAGCCCTTCCTTCCAGTCCCAGGCTCTTCAGACACCTGGTCCTGCCTGAGGGGCCCCGGGGGCGGGTGGGGGGGGTGGAGAGGAGAGACGGCTGCCCTACTCCCCAGGCAACAGGAACAGGGAGAGGAAGACACAGGCCAGCCCAGTTCAATCTTATTCACTCAGAAGGGGAAGCTGCCCTTGGGGAAATGAAAAGGTCACTTCCAATACCATTTACTGTGAGAACATGCCAACCCAAATCCTGGCCCTGGAGAGTCAACCCCTACGCAGCAAAGGTCAACGTGGCAATGCGGAGGCAAAAATAAAGTTCTTCATTATTTTCTTAAAAGTACAAACATGAAGGTTTAGGTTTGACGTATAAAATAAGAGGAAGAAGGGAAATTCACCTGTTTCACTAGTTGGAGGAACTATCCTCAAAATGAAACACCGACTTATGATAAATGTTACCTTTTAGTTAAATAACAAAGCACATTCACATTATGCAGAGTCCTGGGTCATAAAGAGCCCCAGGCAAATCTAGCCTGAGACTCGTACTCCAACACATCCCGGAACGCAGCTGCCCCCAGCCTGACTGTCCACCCAGGGCCAATTTAACTGAGATACTGAGGCTGAGAAACTCTCATTACATGACCACAAAACTCTCCTGGAAATTTCCAGCAAAGCCATTTTCCTAACAAGACACTTTGTTCCCTCGTGACAGGTAATTCTATATCTGTAGAGGACCAATAGAGTCACTCTTGTTCACTCCACCCTCACCCCTCCAAAAGGATCTGACGTTGAACTTCCAGCAGTTTATTTCCGAGCGTGGTTCTTCCTGTTTCACAACCATCTTCAATAAGATACATAATCAGTGCCTGAAGACACTGAATCCTACAGGAAGGCTAGTGACTCTGGACAACAAAAACCAACGTGTACTACCTAGAGCAGATGGTAAGCAGTATTAATGATTCTCTGTTGAAAGTTGATGAAAATATAAATGGAGAAACTATCCAAAATGAGAGTCGTGTGTTCAAAACTAACATGGACCCGTGTTTCCATAAGAGGTGTTCAGCAGTCGCAGGAACTATGCACAGGAGGGAAATAAGAAACACACACCTCATTTCTGTAGCTCTACATAACATTGCATGGAGTGCCAAGGCTAGTTTGCTGAGATATGCGGCTATGGAAGGAGACACAGACGATGCTGCTTACATCTGGTGAGATGCCTGCCTTTTCCTCACAGCCTTGCTTGGAGGTAGATCAGACATCGGGGTGGGACGGAGGATTTCAGGGAGCGACTGGCTCAGCTCTCCCTCACCTCGCCTCTCCCCGTTCTCTCGCCAGGGGCTCAGGCTGGCGGGATCCTGCCTCAAAGGCCACCCTTACCCTGAAGAGAGCGTGTCCACGTGTGGGTGGAGGCAGAGAGTGCTTCAAGAACAGCAGCGACCTGGCCCTGCAGGTCCACCCGCCGCCTGGTCACCCCGCCCCATGTGGACCCAGCTGGGGCAGCCCTGGGTGCTGTTTTGCTGGACGTAGTGCCAGACTCTGCAGAATCAGGAGAAAAAGGGCCGTCTCCAGCCCTGGAGTCACTGTGCGTCCTTCTACGTTAATTCACAGGATCTCTTCTGTAAAACGGAATGAATTCTCCTCATCCCAGAGTTCAGTGGAGTGCTGCTTTCAGACACAGATCGACCTCGACCGCTTCATTCTGAAAAGAAAATGCAAAGTCACCATTTTTTAAAAAGCATGGTTATTCTAAACATTGATGTTTTTATTTTATTTCATTGGGTTTGATTATAAACTCTAATGTAAAAGTGGATATCTGTAAATTCCTAACAGAGGAGGTTTACTCTTCAGGCAACACACACACACACGCATGCACGTGCACACGTGCACACACACACAGAGGCACACATGCAGAGGCGCACACACGCACACAGAGGCACGCGTGCGCAAACACACACACAAGCATGCATGCAGAGGCACACAACTCTGAACTCCTTTCAAAAGGCAAATGACATTGTCTGCTTATTTGCTTCGGTATAATTCATGATAAATAACATTTTGACGAGGACCTTCGGATGCAGAGGACATTTTAACAGTCTTTTTGCATAATCTAACCATAAAAATACCTCTACATTTTCATTTTTAATACAGCGCAATATTCAATGAGACATTCTGATGAGGGAAATGGCGCACAGCTGGCCTGACTAAAGCAGAGGTACCCAGGCAACGACTCGGGACAGGACACAGGGGACCCACGTGCGCCACAGCAGGGTTCTGGCCGTTGATGTTGGGGATTTCTTTGCCATCAGGAGCTGTCCTGTGCATTGTAAGAGGTTTAGAAAAATCCTTCTGGCCTCTTCCCACTAGATGCTAGTTTCCCACCAACACCCCCAATTGTGACAACTAAAACGTCTCTGGACTTTGCCAAATACCTCGGAGCGGGCAAAACTGTCCTGGCTGAGAAGCAGGGCCCTTTGGCTAAACTCTGTGTTTCCCGGGGAATCTACCAACAACCTAAATGTTTTCCCTTGACACCCCAGGCAGTCCTTTCAAGGGCAGAATGCATACACTGGCCTCTCTGCCAGCAGCCAGCCCATCCATTTACCCCAAATCTGTGCAAACAAGATTCACTCTTCTCATTGCCTAGAGCTTTTTCCTCTTCTCTCTCACATGAATCAGTTTTTGCTTTTGTTCCTTACTCAGTCTACTGGTTAACTCCTTCACATGTCAGAAAACACGACAAAATAACTTACCCCACGTCCAAAATAACTCATACAGCTGTTTTACATTGTAAAACAGATTTCCCCTCCTTGTCTCTGGACCCCTCCCTCCACTCGGTGAAGAAGCTCAAAGGTAGAAGGGAGGTGGGGGCAGTGATCCAATAAAAAAATTCCCTTAACCTTGAGGACATTGTGCCAAGTGAAATAAGTCAGGCAGAGAAAGACAGATACTGCAGGATCTCACTTATATGTGGAATCTTAAAAAAACAAATTCACAGAAAAAGAGATCAGATTGGTGGTTGCCAGGGGTGGGGTGTGGAGGAGGGGGAATTGGATGAAGGTGGTCAAAAGGCACAAACTTCCTATTATTACAACATAAATCAGTCCTGGGGATGCAGTGTACAGCATGGTGACTATCACTAACACTGCTGCACGGTACCTTTGAAAGCTGCTAAGAGAGCAGATCCCTAAAGTTCTTGTAATGAGGGAAAAGAAACTTTTGTAACTATACGAGGTGATGATGATGGCCGTTAACTACACTTATCACAGCAGTCATTTCCTAATACGTGTGTCAAGTCATTATGCTGTATCCCTTAAACTAACACAGTGCTATCGGTTAATTATCTCTCAATAAAGTTGTAAGAAAATATAAATTTAAAAATTCACTTATGGGCTTCCCTGGTGGCGCAGTGGTTGAGAGTCCGCCTGCCGATGCAGGGCACATGGGTTCGTGCCCCGGTCCGGGAAGATCCCACATGCCGCGGAGCGGCTGGGCCCGTGAGCCATGGCCGCTGAGCCTGCGCGTCCGGAGCCTGTGCTCCGCAACGAGAGGTCACAACAGTGAGAAGCCCGCGTACCGCAAAAAAAAAAAAAAAAAAAAAATGCACTTATGACTATAATATTAAGGGAAGTTTTTATTTGTAGAAGGCATCAATATGCCTGCAGTTAGGCCAAAGAGTTGTCGTATGTCCAAATTAGAGAATGAGAACTACACACAAAATCCCTTAGGAATCCAAATTACAAGCTAATTTAAGGTTCTGACTCTTTGGCACACACATAGGAACCCCAGAGGAACTGCAACCCGGCTCCAGGGAATCCTTGGAATTCCTGAAATTGTAAAATTCTGTCTAGGGGGAAGAGTGTGTGCATTTTTTCCTGGGAGAAGGTACATGGCTGTCTCCAAATTCTCTAAGGGGCATATGAGCCAAAGAATTTTAAGAATCTTTGCTCTTTGTAGAACAGAATTGTGGTTGCCAAGGGGGATGGGGGTGGTGGAGGCATAGACAGGAAGTACGGGATTAGCAGGTGCAAACTATTACATATAAGATGGATAAACAAAGTCCTGCTGTATAACACAGGGAACTGTCTTCAATATCTTGCGATAAACCATAACGGAAAAGAATATGAAAAAGAAGGTATATATATGTATAATTGAATCACTTTGCTGTACAGCAGAAATTAACACAACATTGTAAATCGACTATACTTCAATAAAATAAATTTTTTTAAAAAGGAGGAAAACGTTAAAAAACAAAACAGGGCTTCCCTGGTGGCGCAGTGGTTGAGAATCTGCCTGCTAATGCAGGGGACACGGGTTCGAGCCCTGGTCTGGGAGGATCCCACATGCCGCAGAGCAACTAGGCCCATGAGCCACAACTACTGAGCCTGCGCGTCTGGGGCCTGTGCTCCGCAACAAGAGAGGCCGCAATAGTGAGAGGCCCGTGCACCGCAATGAAGAGTGGACCCCGCTTGCCACAACTAGAGAAAGCCCTCGCACAGAAACGAAGACCCAACACAGCAAAAATAAATTAATTAATTAATAAACTCCTACCCCCAACATCTTCTTCTTCAAAAAAAAAAAAGAACTTTTCTCTGTGAAGAATCAGAACATCATCTTTGTGGGACGGTGCCTGCCCAGCTCCTGACAGGAGCGGGGGGATACCTCGCCAAGCCCACCGTGCCTACGAACACAGGGAGCTGGCGTCGGTACCCCCGGGCCTCACTGGTCCCTCCCAGAGGCCTCACACCCCTCTCTTCCCTCCCTCTGGACTTGGTACTGAGCTGCCCCTCCCTCTGCCTCCCTGCCTTCTCTGCATCTCTCTTCTTCCTTCCTCGCTTCCCAAATGGTCACAGTCTACCCTTCTATTTGAGAAGGGACTGATACTCATACTCCTGAAAATATCAAACACTGCTCATGCTCTGCAAGGTGGGTTGGGGGGTGGTCACAGAAATCCCCATCCCCAGGAAAAATGCCTGAGAGAAAGAGTACCATCTCCTGAGGAGCCGAAACAGTGTCGCTCAGGCCTGCATCCCTGATGCAGAGTCTGATGTTCAGTTCCAGGTCTTCTGTCAGACCTCATAAGCCACCTGCCGGCCTCATAATCCTCCTCAACCTTGTCTCACCCTCCTCCCACCGCATGGTCTTCATTTAGAAAGTGCTGGGGACCACAGCTTCAAAGAGGAGGCTCAGGAAGTCAAGGTCAGTCACCACACAGCAGGCAGGGTGGGCCTCCCCTCTCTCTGCCGTGCACAGGAGTGGGCTGAAAGGTCCTTCCTTCCTTCCTTCCTTCTCTCCCTCTCCCTCACCCCCTTCTTTCTTTCTAAAATTCCTGTACAGGGGGCAGAACCTCTTCACTCCACACAGTATGTTATCTGCCTGGCCCAGAGACACACTTCATTTATTTAGATGCTCAGTGAAGAAACTATTCATTTATGTGACTTTCCCAGTGAGCTATAAGTTGGCCCTCTGAAAGTCATTCCTTTTATTCATTTGGGAAAAAGAGAGCTTTAAGAACTGCTTTATAAAACTCTCTGCCTTCCCAGGCCGAGATCAGTCCACTTCCACTTTCCGTTCCCAAGAATCAAGCGTCATCACAATAAACGCCTCTTCTCACAGCGTGTGGTAACGCGTGCGCTTTATAATCTGTTGCACTCTCCTGACCCTCGGCTGCTGGCCCCGTGCCTGCCACTCACCACACCTCCTTCTCGTTCACCTTTTTCATTCTTTCCACTAGTATTTACCACTGCTGATGTGCAGTGTTTCTGATGGGTTGTGGCTGAAAAACCATCCAAGACTGTTGGCATTAAACAAGAGCTAAAACCAAGTGAGGAATCAGAAGTGGGAAATGAGAAGAATGGGAAGTAAGGCCAAAGCTCAGTGCAGACACACGTGAGGGAAGGAGGTCTCGAAGGCTGGTGGTCATCTCACCTTTCCACCTTCCTTTCTGGCAGGTTTTGTACAACATTCTCAGATTCTGACAAGTCGGGTATCTTCTATCCTTGTTAAAAAACATATCCATTTCCCCATCCTTTTCTTAGTTTTAAAAGTAGATGAGTAAATGTATTACAATCCTCTATGGAAAGAGACGAACTTGTCTTTTTATGTCCCTCTATTAATATCTTAATGCAGCAGTCCCCAACTTTTTGGCACGAGGGACCGGTTTCACGGAAGACGACTTTTCCACAGACTGGGGGTGGAGGTGGGAGTCGGGGGGGTGTTTCAGGCGGTAATGCGAGCAATGGGGAGCGAGGGGGAGAGCTGGGGGTGGCAGATGAAGCTTCACTCGCTCGCCCGTCACTCACCTCCTACTACGCGGCCCGCCTCCTAACAGGCCACGGACCGGTACCGGTCCACAGCCCGGGGGGTTGGGGACCCCTGTCTTAATGGACTCAGTGGCCTTCAATAGAAAAAGAGATAGATTCCCCATACTGAGGTCATCTTTCAACAATTTAACTATATTGTTTACTTCAAACTCTTCAGCACTTGCTTCTCTGTGAGACCACAGTGTTTCCATGAAAGTTTCTAATGATATTCTGATGTGGGATATGGGGCTTAGAAGGTGGGTGAACCACAGCAAGGAAACACATAGCAACCCTCATGTTTATAGTTTAGTTGTTTCCGTAACATTATTTCCAGTTGCTCTGTCTGCTCACAGAGGGCAGGGACTGGGTGACCTCCACGGAGCGTGGAGCATCACCTGCTCAGAAAGCAAATCGAGCCATCTGCCCTGTCTGGTTCACTTGTTTATCATCACAGCTCTGCCTTCTGATGTGCTCGACTTACCAGAGAACCAGAGGGACGCTGGGTCAAGCCCCAGAGTCTCACAACCGGACACGTTCTGATCATGGAAATCCTGCTGCAAAACGCCCAGCACCAGCTCTTCACTCATCACATACTTCATAAAGTTGTGGTCTTCTGACGGAAACCCAAAGTGCAGGTGGTAGGTTATTGTGGCGTTTTCACCACTGAAAGGCAAACCAAACAGAGACAGTTAAAAATATCAACAGAGGGCTTCCCTGGTGGCGCAGTGGTTGGGAGTCCGCCTGCCGATGCAGGGGACACGGGTTTGTGCCCCGGTCCGGGAAGATCCCACATGTCGCGGAGCGGCCGGACCCGTGAGCTATGGTCACTGAGCCTGTGCGTCTGGAGCCTGTGCTCCGCGACGGGAGAGGCCACAACAGTGAGAGGCCCGCGTACCGCTAAAAAAAAAAATTAAAAATCAACAGAATCACACTGCAACTCATGAAACTGATTTTAGGAAAAACATCTTTTTAGTTCTGCATTCCCTCCCAGGACAAAAGGGCAAAGAGTGTACTGCCCTAGAAGCCCCCTCATCAATGCATTCATCACACAAAGTTGAGGTGGTCCTAACCTCCTCCTTCCACCTAGAACCCATCCCCTTGGAGTCCGCCAGGAGAGGCCATGCAGGGGAGATACTGACTCGGCTATTGTCAACGAGGCTCCAAGAGCTGCCCAACACCAGGCTTTACCCCTGAGGCAGGCCAGGGAACCCCTTTTTCTCCCTGTTCTCACACCACAGCCTCTCCCTGCCCCAACAAGTATGTGTCAGAGCTACTCAGTTTAACTAGTTCATTACTTAACCTATAAAATGTTCAAGGTAGGGCCCAAAGCTCCCTGCCATCAGCTGGATGCAGACTCCTAATCTCTCACAGATGACCCTGGGTACCAGCAGCAGATCATACCTCCCTGGTTTGTCCCCAAAGTGAGAAACTTTTTCTGTCCCATTTCCACTTCCTAAGGTTTTGCAACTCTCAGTAAGGGGACCTAAGGAAAGGGAGTTTTCATCTTCTTAGAACATACTTTCCCATTTCTAAAATAAAAATAATCATGAGGCTATCCTCAGCTAATCAACAGTCTATACAGCTTGTTAAATGCTACCTTAACATTTAGATTTCTCAACAGATATCCTTTGGTTCAAGAAGGCCTAGATTTTTTAAAAAGGTCCAGATTAAGAGCCAGCAATAAAATATTTAAGAGTGGCCACATCTGAGACCCTCACCCAAGGGCAAGTTTGGGTTTTTTTTGTTTTTGTTTTTTAACATCTTTATTGGAGTATAATTGCTTTACAATGGTGTGTTAGTTTCTGCTTTATAACAAAGTGAATCAGTTATACATATACATATATTCCCATATCTCTTCCCTCTTGCATGTCCCTCCCTCCCACCCTCCCTATCCCACCCCTCTAGGTGGTCACAAAGCACAGAGCTGATCTCCTTGTGCTATGCGGCTGCTTCCCACTAGCTATCTATTTTACACAAGGGCAAGTTTTGCAGACAAGCCAGTCCCAGGAGTGAATCAGAACACTGTCCCTGCCAACGACTGGCAAAGAGCTCCCTCTTGTGGCCAGAGGTCACATACACCAATACTCGGACTGATGCGCAGGCTTTGGAGGCAATGCGTTTGTTTCTCAGTTCGACACTGTTGAAACTCTGTCTGGACTTTAAAAAATGAAACAAAAATGTTTCCCAGCAGAATTTCTTTATCCGAAAATCCTAAAACCCCTGGGTTTTTCTTTCAAATAACTTTTAAAAATAGATTCTCTCACATTACTCTTCAGATTTTGTTTTACTCAGTTTTCTGATGGGTTTTCTCAGTGCTTACCCCAACCCATTATGCAATCCCACCTCCTCTAGACCCGTAATATGGGCTGGATTCTTGGTAAGACCCTTTACGCTCTGAATATCCTTCCTCTCTCACCTGTCTTTGAATTGTAAGTTAGGGCAAGCGCACTAAGAGGAAAGTTGGGTCTGATTATGCATTTCTCCCTTTTCTATTGGCGTTTTAATACCAGTAATTTATGAATAAAATAGGCTAGGTCAAAAGTGTCACCATAAGGTAGCATGCACACTGGCGGTCCATAAAGAAGGAGGAATAGTGCTGTTGACAAGGCAACCTGCCACTGTGTTTTCAGACTCCAAATCCCTTTGGTTTTACCCCACTGTGCACTGGTGCTTCCCCTCCCAGGTTTGGGAAATTTATGGTTTGAGTGGAGGAACCTCAATGTAAAATTGCCTTTGATGGTCACATTCCAGGGCTATCTTAGGCACAGCAGGTAATAAAGCTTTGCCTTGTAAATCTTGTCCTAACTATATAAAAGGATAATCAAATGACTCTTCTACATACATACACACTTTTACCTAAGTGTCTATAGACATATATAAAAACATAAGAGATTAGGAGGAAAGGAAACAATACATATGCGTGCGTATATGTTACACATATATAATACACAAAGTATATATGGTAAATACATGCACAGAAGAAATCACACAGACCAGTGATTGTTGTTCATTTTGTAGAAGGGACTGGAATTCACTGCGGAATTGATTGGCACAGGAAGTGTCCAGGGGTAGTGGGGCAGGGGAAGGCGGGATGTGTACTTTGCTGGTAGCATGTATCTTTATTTTTTAATATTATACAAGGAGCGTGAACTTGTATATGACTTGTGTTCCTCAAAAGCAAAAGCCAGTACATAATCCAGCACTATCTGAGATCTATTTCTATTTCTACTCTTAGCTTATTCGAGCATCTGCTGGGAAACAGAAATGGTTTGTCTGGGCTTTTGCTCTATTCCCTGTTACTGTGTTGAGTCATATGATTTATCTGGATTTCATTTTTTTCCTTCGTAAAATAAGGGCATTGAGCTAGTTGGCCTCCAAAGACCCTCCCGGCACTGACACTATGGTTCTATCTTCCGTTGGTCCCCTCCGTGCTTTCGGATTAGGGAAGTCCTTTTTGGTGACTAGCGATGAGTGTCGATTTCCAGAGAGACACCAGCACGTAATGCTCCACATTCTTACCTGCAGTCTACGATTTCAACTGAAGTAAAGTAACGGCTCAGAGCTGGTGATGAACTGTACACATCTGTGAGCTAAAACAAACAGGGCCAAATTAACAACCACACACATTACTGCCAGGTCATACTGCATATCTATCACCTGACAAAGCAAAACTACTCCTAAGCAAAGGAGATCCAACTCTAGGGAGGAATTAACTTACCTAGAGGCTCTGGATGAAGAAACAGGAAGGGGTGGGCCCCTCACCAACCAAAATTCAAGTTAGCATTCATTTCAAGGGATCTCATTTGTAAGGATCAAGTGACCAGCCTGGGATTTTCAACATCTCGTATGTTGCGCTGAGACCTGTGGCCTTACTGGTCGGCAGCCTGAGCCCACACAGACCCGAAGCACCATGGGAAGGAGGGAACTCCCGCGGGGCTAGGAAGACTGCAAAACAGGCCGCTCAGGGCCCCGTTTATAACCAAACAAGGGCCTCTTCTCTCTTTTCTCCAGAGCTTCACTCCAAGGAGAAACAGCCATGCTGTTTCTGGATAATGGGACCAAGGGGGGAACAATGGCAAAGATTCGGAGTTCTTATTTTATCCATGAAATGTTGCAACCATAAAAAATAATGACATCTGTGTTCGCAACTACCCAGGTTTCATGCCCTCACATTTTACCATATTTAGTTGAGCCCTTTACGTGAAGAAACCCAGCACAGCTAAAGCTATTCCTACACACTATTCTGTTTTTCCTCCCTCCCTCCCCACTACTAACCACTGTCCTGAAGCTGGCATGTATCCTTTCCATGCATGTTTTTATAAACCTAACACTCCCCTGTGTAATCATAACTATACATAAATTTAATGCACATTTTTATTCAAATAAAACATACCATATTCTACATAATCTTCTCTGACTTGCTTTTTTTTCCACTCAAAATCACATGTGAGGTTTACCCATAATGGTACATCTGGAGGGAGGTCATTCAGTGTGACTCCTAACTCTGCAGAGATTCCATGAAATGATCGCTCCACTTCATCCCTTCCCCTACTGGTGGCCATGGGCTTTGTTTCCGATTTTCTCCTGCTACAAACTATGCTGAGGTGATCCTGCCTGAACCTCTCTGAGCCTCTCTTCTTACACAGGTAAGAGTTTCCCTGGGCCATATACCAAGAGATGGACTTGGGTCCAAGAGTTAGCACATCTCTACCTTAACTAAGTCTTTCTGAATTGCTCTCCATTTCACTCCCCTCCCAGCAATGTATAAATGCTCTATTTCCCACAGCCTTGCCAGCATTTAATGTTACCAGATTTTTCCATTTCTGCCAATCTGATTAGCATAACATCGTGTTTTACATCATTTTCATTGGCAATGTCTCGCTTTCTAGTGAGGTTGAGTATCTTTTTGTGTGTTTATTAACTCTGGGATTTCTCACCTTTGAATTGCCTATTAGGGCCCTGTCTTTCTCTTGAGTTGTCTTATCCAAACTGATTGGTGTTACATTCTGGACACTAGCTGTTGGTTTTGTGTCATAAATATCTTCTCCCAGTCTTTGATTAGTCTTTTCTTCATGCTTCAGAGATGTGAATTCTCACCTATGGTACCCGAGAACTTGTGCCTGAATGTATTTACGTTGCATCTCTTTAAAATTTACTTTGAAGGTTAAACGCCTTGCTCTTAGCAGGCAGGAGGACAGTGCTGGGATCTGGGTACACCCCCCAGCATGGACCCAGCTCTGAGGCTGGAAGCAAGCCCACGGCCAGGCCTCTGAGAGCCCGGCCAGAGACACTCCTGCCGGCCTAAAGCCTCAGCCCTGACGTTGTTCTAGAAATTCCACACCTACGGTTTCCCCCATGCTGAGCCTGGCACGCCCTGCAGCACCTATCACAGCTCAGTGCCTCACAGTTTTATCCTGCAGCAAGCAGCAGAACTACCCCCGAGGAAAACGTGCCCACCTGTCTCCCCCGCATCCCAAGCGGAATCTCATGCAGGCTGCATCCATATTTCGCTCCCACTTAACTCACTGGTGACAATTCATTCTCTCCCAGGTAGAGCAGATGAGATTAGACCACCTCCTCTAATCCTGTCACTGTTGCTGTGATCTGCATAGGAATCTTGACATAAGAGGCATTGCTATCTCTGCTATCTCTCCCTTTCTCACTGATCAAAAAAGAAAAAAAAATTCCAGGCATTCGGGGAGGTTACAGAACATGGCCCAGGCCACTCTGCTAGTAAGGGATTCAATCCTAGATGTTACAGACACTAAGGCCAGCTTCCTCATGTTTTATCACACCACGCAGTGGAGATGGAGCAAGGAGGAAAGTGGATCCTTCTGAATATCAAGGAGGAAAGTAGCATTAAGTGTTAAGAACTTTGGGGGAAAACGACTGGGTCATCTTATAGTTCTTGAGCCCAGAGAAAAGAATATTGCCAACAGGCCGACAGTCATTTAGAAAACCCGGGAGGTTGGAAAGTGGCTCTCCCAGGGCTGCTCAGAAGGAGAGGGAAGAAGATGATGATGCTACAGACGGGATTATTTTTCAAGAGCTGAAAATAATAGCAATAATAACAACAATAATGCCACTCTCTTCCTTTAAGATTGAGCTTCTTATGTCAGGAGTTATGTTTGTCCTTCCTTCTTTTTTCCCTCCCTCTCATCCTTCCTTTATTAATCCTTAGGGCCCTAATCACTGTGTTTTGCACATAGTAGGTACTCAGAAGAAATGTTAAGTTAAAATTTTATGTTAAGAGATGGAGTGGTATACTAGATCACTTTCAGTGTCCACTCTAACGTTCTTTTTGGCGGCATGGTCCCCGGCTATAATTAGGACATATTTAGGAGCTGTTAATCACACTACCCACTTTGGGACCAAAAAAGTGAAAAGAGGGGCTCCTCACCCCTTGCTCTGGTGTCTCTCACACTATGCCTATGAGGCTGGGTACAGACTGAGCTCAGAGCCCGGTGAGCGGATCACCAGAGTCAGGTGCAGTGGCTCATCAAAAACCGCTTCCAATTATTTACAATAGCCAAGACATGGAAGCAACCTAAGAGCCCATCAACAGATGAATGGATAAAGAAGATGTGGTTCATAGAGACAATGGAATACTACTCAGCCCTAAAAAAGAATACGATATTGCCATTTGCAGCAACACGGATGGACTTCGAGGGTATTATGAAATAAGTGAAATAAGTCAGACAGAGAAAGACAAATGCTGTAAGATAACAATTATATGTGGAATGTAAAAAATAAAACAAACTAGTGAATATAACAAAAAAGAAACAGACTCACAGATACAGAGAACAAACTAGTGGTTACCAGTGGGGAGAAGGAAGCGGGGACAGGCAAGATGGGGGTAGGGGATTAAGACGTACAAACTACTATGTATAAAATAAATAAGCTAAAAGGATGTATTGTACACACACAGGGAATATAGCCAATAGTTTATAATAACTATAATTGGAGTGTGACCTTAAAAACTGTGAATCACTATGTTGTACACCTGAAACTTATAATACTGTATATCAACTATACCTCAACCTTTTAAAAAGTGATAGTGTTAAAAAAAAAAGAAAGAAAAGAAAACAGCTTCCAGAGGAAGAGGGATGCCTTCCCTGCATCATCAGAGGGGCCAACGCTAATTCGGCAACAAGCACGTGGACTGAGCTACGACACCACAGAGCTAACGGGCTGCCTTAAGCAGAGTATCGGCCCCAACCCTAAGAGAAGGAAACTGGCAGTCAGATATGAGAGGGGCCAGGAAAACTGTGCTTAGAAAAGCAAGACAGTAAAGCAAAAGAGAGGGCAGTGTTTCAATATCGACTCCCATTTACCTTCCATGTCCAGAAGCTTCTGGAAACTGGCCTAAGTGGAAGAAAGGGGTTCTTGACCTGATAATTAGATAGTAATTAGATAGTAATATCTCTCAGTTTTGTTCCTGAACATATTTGATTGGGAAGCCAGGGGCAGGAGTCATTTCAGCTCACTGCACCTTACGTTTATCATCTGCAAGTCAGATAATTCTTTTTAAAAATGTTTTACAGGGCTTCCCTGGTGGCGCAGTGGTTGAGAGTCGGCCTGCCGATGCAGGGGACACGGGTTCGTGCCCTGGTCAGGGAGGATCCCACATGCCTCGGAGCGGCTGGGCCCGTGAGCCATGGCTGCTGAGCCTGCGCGTCCGGAGCCTGTGCTCCGCAACGGGAGAGGTCACAACAGTGAGAGGCCCGCATACCACAAAAAAAAAGAAAAGAAAAAACAATGTTTTACAAAGTTCTGTATAGGCACCTCATATGCACCTGTGGGTATACAGGGAAAGTGCAGTGATCTCCATTTACCAGAGCAGGAACAAGCTCAAAGAGGCCTGTGAACTTGCCCCAGAGATCTGCCAGTCCCTGTTCCTCAGCCACTACACGGTGATGAGTTAAAAACACCTGTAGAATCTGCTCACGCCTGCTTCTGTGCAAAAGAGATATGGCTTTAAAGTGAGTGATTAATATCCAGTTCCCCTGGACGTAGAGTGTCCAGTCTGTAACACGTGACACATGTGGACGCTGACTCACTTGGTTTCTGCTCAGCCAGTGCAAAACCCCTCAATCAAAAAAGCACCCAATGGACTTACTTCCCTAGTGGTCCAGTGGTTAAGACTCCGAGCTTCCACTGCAGGGGGTGTGGGTTCGATCCCCGGTAGGGGAACTAGGATCCTGCATGCCACACGGTGTGGCCAAACAATTTAAAAAAAAAAAAAAAAAAAAAAAAGGCAACCAAGAGGAAAGTAGCAATAGGCTATTCACTCAGCAGCTTGCTCTGGAAGCAGGTGGCAGGAAAGGAGGAAAAGGGAACTGCAGATAAGATATAAACAAGGAAACGAAGGAGGAAGAGAAACCTGGAATAATCCTCGCAAGGTACAAACTCCTGTGATCAAAGGGGCAATCAAACGGTATGCACCTGGCTGCCCAGAAACTGACTCTGGGGTGACCTAGATGGAATCAGATGGAAGCCAAATAAAGAGGGCTCACTCCGTTCAAACTATCAACTGCAGGGAAGAGGGTAACAGACGGCAGGCTAGTCTTGCTTAGGTTTTCTTATCAAAAACTTTTCTGGGTCTGGCCGTGAACCACCCTGTCTTTGACAAGGTGACAAGGGCTGCCCACCAACCCTCGTGGTCTGGCTGCAGAGCCCCCATATTGCACAGAGGCTCATTCTCCTTCATTTCCTGCTCCGTGAATGATGTCACCGTCCACCCACGTGGCCACCCAACCAGGAGCCTGGAGCCATGCTCTCCCTCAGACCCACATCCAACCAGCCATGAAGTCCTACTGAGGGAGAAGACCTCTGAAATCTCACTTGAACCTTAATTACTCCCCCTGACATTGCCCTAGTTCAAGGCTCTCTCATTTGTCACCCAACTTATTACAACACCCTCTAACTAAGCGCTCTACTTCCAGTGTTTTTCCATCATCACACAGAACAACTGAAATCAGAAGCTGACCATGTCAGCCTGCAGATTAAAACCTTTCAGGGCCTCGTCAAAGAACACAGAAACCTTCACGAGCTGACCCGTCCCCTCCTGTTCAGCCTCACCTCTGCAAGTCCGCTACACAGTATGCAGGGGACCTAGCACATCCTCCAGTATTCCCTGCTCTCTAATCTGAAACACCCCTACTTCATATTTCAAGATTCTTCCTGAGTGTCACCTCCTCCAGGAGGCCCTGCGTGCCTCCATCCCCACCTCCATGTTTATATAAAACACACTGTACGTATCTCAGTGATGGAACATATCACACTGTTTATAACTATTTAATTGCTTCCTCTACTTGGACCGTGAGCTCCCACTGAGCGCTCAGACTTTGTGACCCTAGCACCGGGCATGTTGTTGAGCACATCGCAGACCCTCAATGAAACTTCAGGTTGAATCAAGTATAAGACCGGAATGAGAAACAGAACACTCTCCTCTGGGATGCATTTAGCTGGAGGCCAGGGCTCCTCCCTCTGGCTTTGCACTACAGAAAATCCATTTCTAAGCACCGGTTTCTGCCACTACCCAGACAAAGAATCCAAGCTTGAAGCTACCTACCGGCTAGCTCTAAGCCAACTGTTCCAGGAGAATTCAGACTCTAATGCTAAGAACTCAGTAACAATGCATAAGGTATCCTACCCTTTTCGTGAGCAGGTCAGGCAATTTCTCTTCAGTAACACACTCCTCTGGAATCTTTAGCGTGACCAAGAATGTTTTATTAGACGACAATTCAAGTATTTCATTTTCATCCTCATCGACATAGGTTACTAAAGAGAATGGGGGGGGGGTATAAAAAGTAAAAGTAAACACATGCATAAAATAATAAACTTATTTACTCCATTGGCTGCTATACTTAAAAAACAAACAACGAATATTCATCAGGGATAAAGCCTGGACACAGTAAGCAAGAATAAGCAGAAATGTTTTCTCTTCTCAGTAAGGCTGAATAAAGACAAGGGCTCACGTCTATCATGATACAAATTTTGTTGTTTTATTTGACACCACGGGGGGCTCAGATTCCACTGAACACAGACTGGGAGAAGGGCGGTGGGAGGAAGCGGGAAGAACGTGAACTCCTCTGTTAAACTGACCCTGTAGCTTAGCTACATGCACAGGTGTCAAGGCAGACGCTGGAGACGTTCTGGAGGGGCCAAAAAACAATGGGGGATGGGGGACAAGGAGTAGAGCAAGGAACTTTGCTGAATCCTCTTCGGTTCTGTACACATGCTGAGGAAGTGTCCATCCTCCAGCAGAACAGCTTGGGGATTAGAATCTGAGAGCGTGAGCATGAAGTCATCGCTCTCCAGGATGTCCCACGGCGGGGATGTTGACACACTCTGTTTGCACTCAGAGCCCCAGGGCTCACAGGACTTACATTCCTGGGACAACAGTTGGCTGCTTTGTTCTAAGGACTATGAGTTAATTGATTTCTTAAGCAGTTAGAGCCAAAGGAAAAACACACAAAGTCGGAGACAGGAGTTCAAAGCTGGCATGCTGGCACTAATTATGCTCCCCTGGCTTCCTGCCGGGGTCACTCGGGGGACAACCTCTCCGGCCCTGAGAAAGGCGTGGATGACTGGAACCAGGTGTTTGTTGTGAATTTTTTTCTGTAATCCCACACCTCAAACATAACATTATCAGCCTCTTTTACTGGATTCTGAAAAGGCCACAGTGGCATCAATTCTGGGTTTATGATGGAAGAAAGAGTCCTGGTACTTATTCCCTAAGGAAGTCTGAAGTGTGAGGCATGAGAAGCAAGGGAATGTGCAGGAGAATTAACAGAGCGCGCCGGAGGCTGCCAGCCTTCGCAAGTCCAGCGCAATGTTGGCCCCTGGCTGGAATCTGGAGTGTTCCCACGTTTCCTGGTAAAGAGTGGCTGGCTGTGCCTCAACTGTTTGCAGAAACAGTGTTCCTTGTGCTGAGCCTCTCCTTTCCTTCTGGGAGTCTGGAGTTTTGGTAGGTACCGGGCAGAGCCTGCCTATGAGACCAACTCCAATAAAACCTGAATCTCTAATGAGCTTCCCTGGTGGACAACATTTCACACGTGTTGTCACAACTCATTGCTGGAGGAATTAAGTGCACTCTGTGTGACTGCACTGGGCAAAGACTCTTGGAAGCTTGCACCTGGTTGCCTCCATATTTTCCTTTATATCCTTTAGCTGTAATAAATCAGTCATCTTTATGACTACAGGCTGAGTCCTATGAGTCTTACCAGCAAATCACTGAATCTGGGGGTGATCTTGGGGACCCCAACACAGGGAATGATCCCTGCATCCTTATTTGTTGTAAGTCATCATGTTATTTTTGTCTGAGAATAAAAGTTATGCCCTCAAAGCAGAAAACTTGCAAAGTATAGGAAATTGCAGCAAAGCAAGAAAAAAATTACTAATAATTCTTTAATCAAAAGGTCCCCCCCATATTTTATATTATATATTTGAGGTCTTAATGAGAAGGTAATTTGTATACTGCTTTTTGTTGTTTGTTGTCATCATTTCCTCTCTGTCTTGATTCTTTCGTTGCTGTTTACATATCAAAAGCCATTCCCCATGTGTTTAAAATTCCTTGCAAAGATTATTTAATGGCTGCACTAATGTTCTAAAACCATTTAGTGTTTTTATCTTTCCAATTTATAAATGCTGCTGCAATGGGTATCTTTGAGCTCTACACCCACCACATACATTTCCAGAGTAGATATCATTGCCTCAGAAAGGAATAAGGATGCCAGAGAATGGATACAGGAGTCACAGAACTGCTGAACTCAAGGGCACTAAGAAATGCCAGGTTTGCCATTGTATATTCTTGCCTCCTTTGCCACAGACTGATTGACCATAAGCGCATGGGTTTACTTCTGGGCTCTCTATCCTGTTCCGTTGATCTGCATCTCTGTTTTTGTGCCAGTACCATACTGTTTTGATGACTGTAGCTTTGAAGTATAGTCTGAAGTCAGGGAGCCTGATTCCTCCAGCTCTGTTTCTCTTTCCCAAGATTGTTGTAGCTATTCAGGGTCTTTTGTGTTTCCATACAAATTTTAAGATTTTTTTGTTCTAGTTCTGTGAAAAATGTCATTGGTAATTTGATAGGTATTGCAGTGAATCTGTAGATTGCCTTGGGTAGTATGGTCATTTTGAAAATATTGATTCTTCCAATCCAAGAACGCAGTATATCTTTCCATCTGTTTGTGTCTTATTTGGTTTCTTTCATCAGTGTCTTATAGTTTTCGTAGTACAGGTCTTTTGCCTCCTTAGGTAGGTTATTCCTAGGTATTTTATTCTTTTTGATGCGACGGTAAATGAGATTGTTTTCTTAATTTCTCTTTCTGATCTTTCATTGTTAGTGTGTAGGAAAGTAGGAGATTTCTGTGTATTCATTTTGTATCCTGCAACTTTACCAAATTCATTGATGAGCTCCAGTAGTTTTCTGGTAGTGTCTTTAAGATTTTCTATGTACAGTATCATGTCATCTGCAAACAGTGACAGTTTTACTTCTTTTCCAATTTGGATCCCTTTTATTAAGAAATGCCAAGTTCAGGACTTCCCTGGTAGTCCAGTGGTTAAGGCTCTGTACTCCCAATGCAGGGGGCCCGGGTTCGATCCCTCGTCAGGGAACTAGGTCCCACATGCATGCTGCAACTAAGGAGCTTGCCTGCCGCAACTAAAGAGCCTGCGTGCCACAGCTAAGGAGCCAGCACAACCAAAATAAATAAATAAATAAATGATAATTTAAAAAAAAAAAAAAGGAAGAAAGAAATGCCAAGTTCGAAAAGAGGTCTCCAATAATAGCTCTAATGACATATACTTAACTTGTATTATCTGAATGAATCTGTACCCGACCTGGCTAAATAGTCGTGCTTGTTAAAATAACAACAACAGCAAAAAAAAATAGGCTTACCCAGTCAGCAGAATTTTCATGTTTTTAATGGGATTTAACCTAGTCAGTATTTCCATGTAGAGAAAACGTCTTTAAAAAATTGTAGTACATACACAGAGGACACTGGAGGCACACAAAAACAGCTCTTAGGCAGGAATATAAGAAATGAGGCTGGAGAGGTAGGTCTTCAATGCCAGATGTCTTCAAGAGATAATGGAGGTTGTTAAATGCCTCCCAGGAAGGAGATGAGGGTAAATCTGCTGGTGACAGATGGGATGAAATGGAACTGGGGGAGATTGGAGGCAGAGAGGCCACTGGACAAGAATGGGAGAGACAGATTTCGACTGACAGCAGTGGGAAGAGGAAGGAAGGAAGGGAGGGAGAAGAAAGACCAGGATGGTGGAAACAGAGCTGGCTGTAAAGGCAGCCAGACTTAGTTTGAATTCCAGCTCAGTTAGTCATTAGCCATGTTACTTGAGCAAGTCACTTAAATCTCTGAAGCAGTTTCCTCAACAGAAATGCCTACACGGTAGGTGACGGTAAAGATAAGAACCACCATATATAAAGTATACAGCACAGAGCCTTGCCGTAGGCAGGTAGTCAATGTTGAAAGTTTCTATCAAGACACTACCAAGGAATGATTGATAAGACCTGGTCATTATCTAGCTATAGGAAAGAAGAAGAAATCAAAAATGTTCCAAAGTATCAAGCCTAGGTAACAGGAAGAATAACAGCTACTGTATGAAGCATTACGCACATGTATGCACTTGTATTTACCTCATGTAATCCTCAAATCAACCCTATTAATTAAATATTAATGTTTTTATTTTAAAATGAAGACATTGAGGCTTAGAAGAAATGCATAATTTGCTTAGGTCAGTCAATCGAGCTAGTAAGTAGGAGGGTCAAGGTACATTTATAGACACAGATCCAGAAATCATTTATATTTTACAAATGTGGAAACTGAGGCAAGGAGCGTTGAAGAATTTGCCTAAAGTTACACAATTGGATGATATAAACCTGGCCTCATGACTCACCATGAAACTATAAAAGGTGAGCTCAGTGGAGAAGGGGATACACATGACTAGTAGTTTCACATGGAAAATGATAAAGACGATGACAGTTATTTCCAGGTAGAGAACTACAGCAAAGTGCATGACTAAAACTCAGGGAAAGTGTTCCAGGGGGCACCTCCGAGAGGGGATGACTGCTGCCTTGGGACTAAATGAGCTTCTCAAGGGAAAGAATGAAGAATGAGAAGAGTGAGAAGGCTGAAGACATGCCTCCTGCAATCACAACATGGGGCCAAAGGCAGAAATAAAGTCCTGAAGTCCAGAGTTCTGAAGGCCTGGACGAGTACAATACAGTGGACAGAGCTGAAGGCTGCAAACAGGGCAGGGGAAGGGAGAAAGGCCATTGGGTTTTATGATCAGACACTTTTTGTTGACCTTTGGAAGAACAATTTGGGACCAATGGATACAGTGGTTTAGGAGTGAGCAGGAGATAAGATCACAGACCTCTCTTTCTAGAAGTTTGCCAGTGAAAAAAGAGGGAGAGACAAATATATAAATGAAGTAGCAAGATGCTGATGGAAGACTGCTCTGAAGGAGAGACCATGTGAGCACATTTGAAGAGGCCCGAGAGGATGCTTAGAAAGAAAGGGCGCTATCTGAAGGTCCACGGGTCAGAAGAAGCTGGAGAGGATTCTACGGAGAACACAGGTGAAGAGGTCAGTCTTGGGAAGGCAGGAGAACATATGAGATGTGAGGGAAAGAGAAGCAGGTGAAAATGCAAAGAAATTCCAAGATACCGGGCTTGCTGTCTGCCTAGGATTTTCCCATGAGTCACCCTATACCAGGGAGCAACCTGTGCAACTTGCTTGTCTGCCAGGACCATGTGATGTCATAAGATGTGATGCTTATTCCCAACTCAAGGCAAAACAAACCCATCCAATACAGCATCACGTAGGAAGTCCCTGCCTGCATCTCAGTACCAGAGCCTCCCCTACTCATAGAAAAGCCCTTATGGTAAGAGAGCTGGGGGACATCACATAAGGGTTCCTAGACTGTTAAAACTGGTCACCTTTAACTCATGTTTCTAAGCATCCACCTACTTGTCACAGTTTGGTTTCTGTAACATTTAAAATATTTTGCCCAAACCAAGGAAAGGTTTCACCAGTTAAGGCATTCCTAGGGTCTCTCCCCTCACTGTTCGGACACGTTAGTAAAGAAAGCAGAATCCTTGAGGATGTTTATCTGATTCTCCAAATTATCCAGACAGGAAATGACTTTGAGAGAGAGGAAAGCTTTTTTTTTTTCCTTTACCCTTCACACCAAGGAATTTATAATTCCTTAGGGAGAAAGAGAAAAATCCATTAATACTTTTTTCCTAAAGATCTGGGACAAAACCAGGCCTCTAGATTTAACGGGAAGGATTCCCTGAGCTCTGCCCGCGCCCCCCTGCCAACCCCAAATTGTCCATTTTAAGAAGGTTTCATTGTCTCTTGTGAGCCTGGCGGAGTGCTAGCCTCTCCTCCACACTGTGGACACAGCCCAGGCTCAATGCCTTAAGCCGAGCCGTGATCCTGAATTTGCCATCACTTCAGTGGTGGACCACGGGCAGAGTCGGGGGAGAGCCCACTCCAGGTGTAGGCAAGAAGGGGTGCACAGTCTGTAGAGAATTAATAATAATAAACCTGACCACAGGTTGGTCTGCTTGTATTATCACCACATCATGGCCATTCCTATCAATATCAGTGACAAGCTACAGCTCCCCACTGGGCACCTCCTTCTGGTACCCTATTGGCCCCTCCCCAGATGGGATATCTTTCTGTACTGGGATGTATTTAGTGTACCCTCTGGGTCCACTCCAGCTCCACATTTATTATCACCTCCACCTCTGAGCCTCAGTCTGGAGACTACAGAGCCCCGAGACAGGAGAGTAAGGAGTGGGGAGAAAGGGAAGGAGGAGGGGCATGGCAAATGGAGGTGCTGAGAAACTTCACTTCTTAATGAACCAGACAGCATCACTTCTTAAAGAATGTACACTCATTCTTTTTTTTTTTAATTGAAGTATAGTTGCTGTACAATGTTATATAAGTTACAGGTGTACAATGTAGTGATTCACAATTTTTAAAGGTTATACTCCATTTACAGTCATTGTAAAATACTGGTCATATTCCCCGTGCTGTACAATATACCTAATAGTCTGGATTTCTTTCTCCCCTACCCACATATCGCCCCTCCCACATTCATTAACGAATGCACAGCCTTCGACTCTCCCACCTGCCCTTTTCCCAGACAGCAGCATTTTCTACACAGTGCCCAGAAGTTCTACCAATACTCGATTCATATCAACGGGCTTGACAATTGGACAATGGCTGATTTTTGCAGACTGTCATCCCAGAAGTGCCCGTGGAGCTGCTCTGGGTGAGGCTGGGACTGTCATGGAGGGAGTCCTGTCCCTGCTCCTTTTTACCCATTAAACCCGCCACTGCCTACTATGACCCTCTCCACAAGCCCAAACTCTTGAAAGTTGAGATGCCAAGTAAAATAAAAGTATTTCCCTGATTTAAAAAAAGTAAAAGTTTGAAAATCTCTCTTACGGCATTAACATATTTTAAACACAATTTTATAACCAGACTGAAAACAAAGTTTGCAACGCAAGTGTTAAAAAACTCTTCCCTGAATCTGATCCTGTGAACTCTCACGTCCCCCTGAGAAACTGTGGAGGAAAATGGAATCCCTTCTTCTGCAGGTTGCTCTTCGTGATCTGAAGAGGTCAAATGACTTTCTGAGAATGAAAATGGAAGACAGCTCTTGGATCTTGAGTTTTTTTTTTTTTTTTTTTTTTTTGGCCACTCAGCTTGCAGGATCTTAGTTCCCCAACCAGGGATCGAACCCGTGCCCCCTGCAGTGGAAGCATGGAGTCTTAACCAATGGACGCCAGGGAAATCCCTGGGTCTTGAGCTTTAGAATCCTCAATATCAAACCAACCAAATCTGTGGCATCATCCTTTGTTATAGGCCCCAGATGCCAGCCGATGGTTCAGCCAACTTTTAGGACAGCACTGGCTGGTTGTGATAGGACAAGGCTGTGTGACTCAAGTTCAGTTTCAATATCCACATGTGGGAGATGATGGGAAGAGGGAGTATCAACACTCATACCAAAGCGATTGTCCTCAGTGTGATGAAGGAGGGGCAGCACCTCTTATCAACTTCTCCCTGCCTCAAAGACACAGCCATTCCACCTCAACACTGCCTTAAGTAACTAAGCAAACATGCTGCCTGCCTGGGAAGCTCACATGCTAGAGGTTGGCACACCTCAGCAGAGTTTTCCTATTTCTTCAGGTACTGTAAAACTTTGAGACAGGAGATGAAAGTGTTGGGACAAGGAGGAACAGGAGGTGAATGACAAATGCAATTCCTTAGGAGAATTCCCAGGGCCCCCTCTGGAGAAACTCAGGGGCTGCCATGCTTGCTCTCATCCTGTAACTTGGTTTGCTATGGAGAATCCAGCTCAACCCTTATCTTGTGATGATCGGATCACCCTCACAAGTATCCCAGTTCCAGAAGAGGCCCCCTCACACCCCTGTACCCTACAATCACCCACACATAGAAATGAAAGCACTTTTCTTCTTTCCTATTTTGAAATTGAAATATTGCCCACTGGGGGCGGGGGGGGGGCCGCTATATTTATGCATCATAAAAACCTTAATACTGATAATCATAAAAAAATTAGCAACTACCTAAAAGGTTTTAAAAAGATGTGGAAGGGCTTCGCTGGTGGCGCAGTGGTTGAGAGTCCGCCTGCCGATGCAGGGGACACGGGTTCGTGCCCCGGTCAGGGAAGATCCCACATGCCGCGGAGCGGCTGGGCCCATGAGCCGTGGCCGCTGAGCCTGCGCGTCCGGAGCCTGTGCTCTGCAACGGGAGAGGCCACAACAGTGAGAGGCCCGCGTACCGCAAAAAAAAAAAAAAAAAAAATGTGGAAGAGTACATCATGCAGTTATAAAAAAAAATGTTCACAAATAATTTTTAATGAATTGGCAAAATGATCTCAATGTAACATTAAAATCTGGAAGGTGAGCCACAGAATGATAAAAAACAATCTGATCGCAAATCATTTTTAAAATGCAAGTAAGAAAAAGACTAGAGAAAAATATAACAAAATATTAATAATGTGGATGGGATTTATGGGTAACTGAACATGTACTATGTTCATATTCATAATAAAAAATAAAATGAGATAATGCATGTAAAATATATATTTAGCACCATGTGAGTTTTTGTTTTGTACCGCATACAACACAAATATAACAGTGATTTCTAAAATAAGTTAAAATAATGACAGCTTACAGATGCATGGTTCTATGAAGTTTTTTAAATGCTTCCAAATACATTATTCATCATTTTACCATTACAATAATATACTAGGTATATCAGATAAAGTTATCGTTATACAATAATTACCTTTTTACAATAATTATCTTTACTAAACAAATTATTTTAAAAACTTTTCAAACACGCATGGGTAAGGTACAATAAAACATAGTGTTTATGGAAATTAAAAAGTTAAGAAATCTTCAACATCCAATGGGTAGAGTTTAAAGTAAAACAATGACCCCCATACTTTTTCCAGAGTTTATAAAACACACAAAAAAAAAAATAAAAAAGAAAAGCAAAAATCGTGTATATCTCCCATCTATTCAACATATCGCAAACCAGTTTTAAATTCATATTATAAACGATGAAGTAGCAGTGAGTATGTCTTTGATTTCAGCGTTTAAGTGTCATAAGCATTATATGAGTTCTCAAAATGCATCAATTTAGTCATGTTTAAAACCTCTTACCTCCAATCAGACATAAGCTTATGATGATGACTACAACGAGACCGAGGAAAACAGAGGCGAGGACCATCCACAGTTTGCACTTTCCAACCAAGTTCTTATTACAGGATTTCCAAGGGCTTTCCTTGTCAGCCTGGAAAGCAGAGGGAGACTTAGAGGCAGGCATTTGGTTTCAACAAACATTTTTTAATGCTCACTATGGGCCAGTGACACTGAAATGAAGGCAGCAGGATCCTGACCCCGAGGGGCTCCACCCTACTGAGTCAAGTTTACAAAAGGACAGAATGGAACCTCACAAAGAAGTTAGCAAGAAAATGCTCTGGGGACTCTGAGGTGGGAAGGACAGGCAGGATTTTGAAGGATGGACAGAGAAAGGCATTGCAAACCCAGGAAAGAATATCCTCCGTGTCGACTCACAATGAAATTGGCCAAGAGATGCATCTGATAGGAATGTGGGTTTCAGAGGCAAGTAATGAGAGTTAAGATTAGAGGGAGTGAAAGGTTGAAGCATATCTGAGAGGGTCTTAAATGCTGCCAGAGCAGTTTGGACTTAAATTGGCGTGTACTGGGAACTCGTTGAAGGTTTCTGGCACACAAAAGCTGAGGAGAAGATTAAGAGAATGATGTATAGTTTAGACCAAGAGAACCTTCTGCTGGGGCCCAGACTCTATGTAATAAGGGCCTGGAAAGGGAATGAAAGGGAGGACAAGGACGGGAGAGATACCAGAAAATAAGCTGCAATGTGTGTAGTGAGGCAGAGGGTGGGGTTAAAGTAAATAATTTCAACCACTCTGGTCTGCTGAACATCAACACCGTTTCACTTCATCTGAACACCCCTGCAAGGGAGGTATTAACCCATTTCAAAGATGCAGTTGGGAGAGATTAGCCAGGGCTAACCCCTGCTGCGTGACACTGCCCCGCTCACTCGCTCTCCCATTGGTCTACAGGGTCCCCCAGGCACTGTGTGGGGCTCCAGGTTAAGAGTGCGCCCGGCCACCTCCACGCTCAGTACTGCCACCTGCCCCTAAAAGGTTCCATTCCTCTCCTCCTACTTCCTACATGGAGACCATGGGAAACAATGGAATATGACGCAGAAAAAATGTGTTTCTCTATCAGGATCCCAATCCCAGCTATAGCACTTAAAGGCAGGGGGACTATCAGCAAACTCCTTACTGAAACTCACCAGCCCCAAGGTCCTCACCTGTAAAACACACAAGTAATAAATCTAGCTCACGGGCCTGTTATAAAAACTAGAGATCACGCACATGAAGCACTTGCTAAACAAGGGTAGAGCGGAGGTCACACTCCGGAGCCCCTGAGCACCCTTGACACTGGAGCCAGTGGTTACGTGGAGTATTCACCTGCCTCGCCAGTCTCAACACACAGGAGCCAGTGGTTACGTGGAGTATTCACCTGCCTCGCCAAGCGGCAGCAGGGCACTTCCTGAATCCGCGCCTCGTTAACTTTCTCTTCCGTCGTGATTTTAGTGGCAGCTATCAGAAAAGGAAACTGTCCACGCAAGGACTACAGTTTAATCTTTCTCAAGGAGAGGGTCCAAGCCTGCATATCAGAATCACGTGAAGGGGAATTTAAACAACACCCAGGCCCTACCCGGACCCAGGGGATCAGATTGCAGGGAAGGGGGGAGCAGACCCAGTTTGTCAATGTAGACTTCCCAAGGTAAATCAGCTGCTTTACGAGAGGTGGACCCCTGGTCTGGAGCCTCCCTGCTCTTCAGGAACCTGGTCAAATCTCTCCTTTCGTGGAGGCCTCCCTACCAGCCCACCCGTGGAGAGATCTCCCAGTACACACAGCTCGTCTGCCGCTGCCACTGCCTGCCTTGTCTGGTATCAGGTCCGAATATAAACAGATACTGGCCTATCTTCCTAGGGAAAGTGAAACCACATAGAAGGAAGGGTGGCTCTTAAAATTCCCCACTCTTATATCCCATACCTCTGCCTCATAAAAGTAACAGGCACTTAATAGACGTGTGTTGCTTAGTTATAGTGGGCGCCCAAAATTTTGAGAATGCACTTTGAGAAGCTCTAGAGTAGAGGTCACACTTTGGAGCCCCTGCATGCCCTTCAGGTGGGGTATGAGGGGTACAGTAAAGGCCCCGTCAATATCTGGACAGAGGGAAACCCTCTTGAGGTAAGTGGGTGTGGAGTCCAGGGACGGCACCACCGCTCACCCCTACCCACAGACTGAGCATTGCTCCAAGGTCACCAAAGCTAGCGGCTCAACAAGGCACACAAGAAAGAGGAGTCCCAGTATAAGAAGCCTTGAACTTCTCAGGGGACAGAAACATATCTTCCTATTTACAGAGCTCCTGAGACACATGCCATTTTCAGTCCTTGTACAAGACACAGCAGGAACCATAAAGATTCGTGCCAAATGAAATGGTCTGGAGTCTCAAATGAGCCCATGAAAGAGGGTCGATGCACCTCTTTGGCCCTTTGTGCCTTCACCTATGCTATCCCTTAGAGACCACAAACTAGGACGCTGGTGGTGTGAGGAGACCAATATTCTGACTTCCTGGGGGAACTCAGCTCAGAATTATATAGCCCTCTTCTGTAGGAAATGCCTCTTCCTGTCCAGCCCATCACTGCCATCCTACAGGCCGGCCCCTTCTCCTGCTGTCAGCCCGAAGGCAGAGACCACTATCCTTTGAATGACTAATCTTCACATATTTTAAGTCATCGTAAAGTGGTCTGTCAGACACACCCAACCCATCAACAGAGTACAGCGCTGCTCAGCGGTCTGCACACCAGAATCAACACAGGAATCCTAGTTTTTCGAACTGCCCCCAGGAGAGTCCACCCTGCCTTGAGAGAGCCTCTGATCCAGCAGATGCGTGCTACCCACGCACACTGGGCCATGGAAACACAATGCCTCCTTCACTGCCTTCTTTGGCATTTCTTGCCCAAATTCTAGGCCATGAGGAGAGGCCACAGGCAGGTTCTTCTCCAGAGTGGCTTCTGAAGATTTTTGCAAACTGCATCTTACACTCTATGATGGCAGCATATGGCCCAAGAATTTCTGTGACTTTCCTCTGACTATTCCCCCAGATATATTCACATCCCTCTTCAAATAAGGTCCAAATACATGACATAAGGTCCTGAAACAATGGCAGGACTACGTATCTCTTGGATACAAAAAGCTTTTCTTCTCTTTGGCTCAATTAGGAAAAGGTATTATAGAGATCAGGGGAAATTTTTCTTAGCACACAGTAAAATCTATATTTTGTAATCTTCATTGTGGGATTTAATCCACTTGTTGACTCAAGCACAAAAGAGCCAGCCGAGTCTTGTCCTCAATTCCGAACAACACATGTCAATGGGCTAATTTTTAGCTAGCCCATTCATATATGTATTGCCTGCCTCAAAACTACCCATGGATTATTACTGCTATTATCAAAATGATGCTGCCATCCCTTAAAATGCCTCTGGGACTTCTACCTGAAAACTGAGGTCCGAGTCCGTGAAATGAGCCATAAAAGAAAAGTAGTCTTACTCAATTATCCCTAATGCCTTTTCCAGTTTTGACCCAACTATATTGCCATGTTTACAGTGATGGCAGGCAAAGTGAAGTTTACTGGCTTACAATCTTTTTCCCTCAAGCCCCAAACCCAAATTAAGAAACACAAAGTTCTTTCTACTGCCTTTGAAAACCCTCCCAGATGAGCCCTTCCAAGTAGGAAGATACCCATGATATGGGATGTCTTCTTCCCGATGATTCTCAAACTCTTCCCTGCTCGTCACGCATCTACCCGTCTGCTCACATCTCCCTCATCATGCCAGATACGCTACTCAATTCCTCATGTTTCACCTACGTTCCATAACTTACAGAAATTAGTAATAATATATAACAGGCAATTATACATAAATAAATATAAGTTATATACGTTTATATATTCAAATTATGTACATATATATAGACATATAAAATAAATCAACAAAAGCAGCATAGGTTTGAAAAACAGCCTGAGTTCAGTCTCAGAGCCACCACTGGGTGAACTTGAGTATTTTGGTAACTCCGCCTGAGTCTCAAGTTCTTCACTCAGTTTCTTCTTCTGTCAAATCAGAATGCCACCCCCTTCCTCTGAAGTTTGTTGTGCTCATTAAATGCATTTATGTAGCAGAAGTGTTTGGCACATGATAGGTACAAAATATATGTTTAATAAAAACACATGGACTTAATGCTACATTTCAAAGTTGGAAATCTTAACATATAGTTTAAAGAGACCTACACACAAAAGTCTTAAGAGTCTGGATCTTGCGCTTGTGGCTACATTAGTTGACTTTTCAAGTTAAAATACACTTCAGCTGATTCTATGGAACCAAAGAGAATGATTTACACATTAGATGAGGATTTTTTTTTCCTCTTTTTAAAAATTATTCCTCTTCAAGCATTTCTAGAATGTTCTCCAAGTGCTGATGTAACCCTTCATCTTCACGCCATTCTGTCCCTCACACAGCTTTCCTATTTCCTACACAGCTTTGTATTTCCTACAAAGCTGGTTCACAAGGAAGTCTCAGATATCTGTATACACCTGGCTAACAAGGAAGTAATTAAAACATGAAAAAGCAATCTCTACCAGGTAGGTTAAATGATAATAAAATACTGACACCCTGTATGTGTCCTGCACAGTCTACTCCTCCACTGTATTCAACATGCATTCCCAGGCCTCACAAAGAAGACTGGCTGGCCACATTACATTACCATCAGTTGACAGCTGGGAAAACATAGACCTTAGTGCCTTGCCTTGGGACACACCTTTTAGTGGGGAAGTTGTCACCAGAATTCAGATCTCTGGATTCAGTCCCAAACCATGGAGTCCGTGGGGTGTCCTGGGTCTATCTGACATGAGGCAAGTACTCCCAATTCCCATTCCTAGACATCGCCTTGGAGGATCCATACGGCAAGTCCACAGTTGCAGCCACTTGCACAGAGATCAAATCATCTTCCTCCAACTTTCATTTTTCTATGGTATTCATCTTTCATTCAAATATAAGGTAGCAAATTACTCTCCAGGGTACCTATAAAAGCAGACTTTACAGTATTACTAGGAATCAAGGAGGAAGCAAAAGCAATGCTTTCAACTTCTGAGTTTCCTGCGTATCCCCGAAATCAGCAGTTGAGCTGCCAAAGGGATGGCAGTAGAGGAGAGGGCCCTAGAAAAATCAGGTTGGAACCATATGTGTATATATGTGGAGTTCCATATACCAAGTAAACATCAAGCCAGTTAGAAGGGTTAATCAGAAGGTAGAATTCAAAGTCTCTGCTGTGTTACAAGCATTTGATCAGAATGAATAATTTTCCTGCCCCTGTTAGAGCTGAATCAGAAGAGTTCAGCCTAAACATCACCAGGGACTTACTTAGAAACTGAGATGAGGCCAAAGCGAATGAGGCGGTCTAGTTCTTTGAGACAAGAACTTGTAAATTATTCCCCTTAGTTGAGCAGGGCAAGTTCACCCCCCAGGCCTTCTGTACTTGCTCTTTTCTCCCTTCTCCCCTACATCTCTTCCTGTGAAATCAAATGGCCAGGCTGAGAGAAGACAAAAAGTGTGGACCCAGGGGATGGCGAGCCGGGATGGGGGATGGTGAGCCGGGATGGGGGATGGCGAGCCGGGATGGGGGATGGTGGGCGGTGGGTGAAGGCTGGGGGAGGGTGGAGGGTGAGGGCAAGTCGCAAGGTCGTATAGGAAAGGAAGACAAAGAATTCTCAAGAAAAGGAGACACCAGTTATCGCTGGCTCACCCTACTGGAAACAGAAAAACCAAGTTAAAAGTTAATGAACTTTTTAAAACCACCTCTACCTCTGGGGATTCTCTCTCTGAAGAGAGGAGCCGCACACCTCCGGGATAAGATTCCTCAAGTTCCTTGGAGCCGGAGGGATCCGAGGGGCCTCGGGCAGGCTCAAGGTGGAGGGCATTGTTGTGTCTGCTCCATTCAGAATATTCCAGCGCGCACCACCGGCGCTTGGGGTCTGCTGCGCCCAGAAAGCTGGCTGGAAACCGGAAACTGCGGTGCCAGGCCCGGGTCCTGGCCGGCAGCCTGGCTCAGAGCCCGTCGGATAACGCTGCCAGAGCGAAGACGGCCTTACCTGAACTGGGCAGGGCTCCTCCTCCAGAGGAAAGATGCCCTGGACGGCTCCACTGAGAGGCGTCTGCTCGTCTGGCTGCCCCTGGATCACCGAGAGCTCCAGGTCATCTCCTGGCGATGGGGGCCCGGCCCCCTCCATGGACGGGGAGAGGAGGATTAAACAGCCCGCCAGAAAGCAGGACGCGTACACCCGAGGGTGCGAAGTGGCCTCGAGCGTGGCTTGCCCTACGCCCCCGGTGGGCGGGGCGGGGAGCTCTCGGGCGGTGGGCGGGGCCTGGTGGGGCGTGGGGGGTTGGAGGCGGGCTTTGACTCCCGGGAAGCGCCCCTAGCTCCCGCCAGGTGCCGCAGCCTTGGGCTGCTGTGAGCTCCGGAACACAGCGGAAGAGGGCTGTTTTTCTGGTTTGTTCAGGGCGCTGCTTGCTCTGCCTTTTGCTATTTGTACATATACAAAGCAGAAGCTGAGCCGAGGGCCTGATTGGGCGTCGGGCTGTGGCATGGATGGACATTCCACCCTCCTCGAGGAGCTGTCTGTTGCACGGGCTTGCCCCAGTTTTCGCTGTCTAGCAAAATTTCATTCATTTAATCAACATATAACTATGAACATATAACTATCTCCTGCGTGCCAGGCATCGTGCGAGGTTCTGAGCCAATGAAGGTGCATAATACGAATACACTCCTTCCTCTTACGAGTCCAGAGTCAGGCAAAGACACCGTAGTGAGTGGTGGAGGGAACAGCAGGCTCAGGAACCAGGCTGCCCAGATTAATCCCCTCTCACAGGGTTCCTAACTGCGAGACCTTGGACTTTCATCTTTCTGTGCCCAGTTTCGTCATCTGGAAAGCTGACATAATGTTAGTACCCCCCTAAGGGAGTTGTTGCCCGATTTATAGAGTTGATGTCAGCAGAGCACTCAGACATATAGCAAACATTCATAAACGTTGGCTATTATCTACCTTTGGGAAGAGGGTCAAGATACCCCACCATCACCACCTACACACACACACACACACACACACACACACACACACACACACACAACCTGAGGAAAAAGTATATGCACCCACTCACAATCCACAGTCCATAGTTCAGAACTTCTGGTCTTGAGAGCCTGAAATTATGTTTGCTCTGCAGGGTGTGCTGATGCTCTCAAGCTTCTGCTCAGAGCTGGCTTGCTTCCCTACTTCTTCCCTGCCCCCAACAAACATACATACTGAGATGTGTTTGAGACCTGGACCTGGCACATATAAATCAGCTCCATTTCAGAAGATGTTGACTTGTGCCCAAAAATCCAGCACCCTCGATGCCTACAGTTCAGACACTGCCTAGATATCGGGTCTCTAGTTGTCTCTTGCCTGCTGCCAGCTCATCTGGACTCTGGACTCCATCTGCCTGCTGGATGGGGTTGTGCTAACTGCAGCCACTCAGCTGCTGGCCGGCACTGACTTCTGCTTTCTCTGCCCTAAAAGGCAGGACTCAGTCTGCATTCTCAGCTGGGATTTTGTAAGAGGCTTTCTGATGAAGGAGCAAGGGTTAAGGGAACCAAGAAGGGGCACCAAGTCACCCAAGGACTAGCAACAGGAGAAAGCCCTCCGTACCCTGAGGCTTAAAAGGGACTAGAGCTTGATTAAAAACTAGAACCATCAGTTGGGCCCTCTTGATAGGATCCGTAGTCACAAAAATTTGCAGCCACTGCCAGGACTACAGTCCAGCAGAGAGGAAAAATTCTCTGATCTTTGTCTCCACCCGCCAGGGTTTTGCCCGTTAACTCCCACTGGAAACTGGTGATGGAGGTTGGGGGTCGGCCTCCCAGGCTAAGAGCAGAGAATGAATCAGAGGTGAAAAGAGAGAGGAAGCCTGCATGTATACCTTTCCCTACAATAACTAACTTCTAGTCTTCCTTCTCAGACATTCAGTAGTCAGTAGACTCCTCTGGTCTGACCAGATTCCTCTTCCTGGCTGGTCCTTCCTTCTCCCATTCTGTTGCCACTCCCCACGTCTTTGTTTATGACGCTCCCTCTGCTTGAAATGCTTTTCCTTCCACTCCAGCCCACTTTCTGTACGGACAGCTCCCCTTCATCTTTAAATCCAAGCTGAAACACACTTTTCCCAATAAACCTTCTCTGATTCCCTTCCTCCACCAAAAGTTATCCACACTCTTCTCTGCTACCCATACACGTTGTTCCTGTGCTAACCATGTCACATGTTCAGTCTAATTTAATTCAGCAAGTAGTGCTGAATTCTTGCTCTGTGTCAGGCATTCTTCTTGGTGCTTGAGATGTAGCTGAAGAGATAACTAAATAAAACACAATCACTGCCATTGTGAAACTAATATTTATTAAGGGGGAGCAAACTTAAATAATGTTTTTAGAACATCAGGAGGTGGTGCATGCTATGGGGAAAAAAAAAAGGTAAAGAAGAGTATGGGAGGTTGGAGAGCTGAGCGGTGCAGTCGGGAGTTGCGATTATAAATAAGGTGACCAACTTAGGCCTCATTAGGAAAGTGAAATTTGAGCAAAGAGTTGAAGATGGCGAGGAATTAGCTCTGCAGATTTCTGAAAGAAGAAGGAACTCCGGGACAAAGGTCCTGAGACTGGAATCTGTCTGACTTTTACTGTCTGAGAATCAGTAAAGAGGCCAGAATGGCTAAAATGGAATATAAGCAGGAATTTTTTTTCCTTGTCTGCCTCCACCAGTTGTTTAATCTCCTCGAGGTATCTATGTTCCCAGTACTCCGCTCTGTATCCAGCACAGTGCCCTCTGTAAATGTTGATTAATTTGAATATTCTCGGTAATGACAGCTTGCTAGACCCAGGGCCTTAGACCCTGACTAGAACCATTAAAACCTCTCTAACCCTGACTCCTATCCTTACCCAGCCCCAGACCACCTTTCCCATAATTTCCTCATTTGACTGCAGGAGCTCATTCTCAGTGGGAGATTCCCTCTGTTGTGTAGGATGGACTGTGGCTGTCTTCCAAGCCTGGTTTCTCCATGAACAGATGTCTAAAATCTCCTTCACTCTCCCAGAGAACCAGAAAGCTACTGTTTCCTGTCACAAACGTATTCTACACCACATCTCTCAATGCCTTCTGAGTACCACGAGGCGAGGTTTATTAATTCTCTTATCTAGACGCGAATGCATTTCCAGAATTTCATAAGACTAGCCCTTGTACACTGTTGACATCCCTATGGTAGTATAGGTTTTGAAGACAAGAAGAGTTAGGATCAAATTTAAACCCTCACTAACTGTGTGTTCTTAGGCAAGTTGTTTAAAGTCAATGAGCTTCTTTCCTCCTTATAAAATGATTCCTACCCAGTAGAGTTAGGAGGATTAAATGAGGTAATTAAAGTAAAGCATTTATTCCTGTGCCTGGCAAAAGCAGAATCGCAGTAAATATTCCTTTCCTTTCCATAACTATGAGTATCTCTGTAACTAACACCCACCTACCCCAAACTCTTTGCACACAGCAATAACGTTTGATTCAATATACTTTCTTTTTTTTTTTTTTTTTTGTGGTACGCGGGCTTCTCACTGTTGTGGCCTCTCCCGTTGTGGAGCACAGGCTCCGGACGCACAGGCTCAGAGGCCATGGCTCACGGGCCCAGCCGCTCTGTGGCATGTGGGACCTTCCCAGACCGGGGCACGAACCCGTGTCCCCTGCATTGGCAGGCAGACTCTCAACCACTGCACCACCAGGGAAGCCCCAATATACTTTCTTTTGATATTGATTTGTGTTCCTGTCTTGTCATATTTTCTGGATTGCTGACACTTGCTCACACCTCCCCATATTGCCTGAACTACTTAAATTCTTATTTGCAACCTGTTCCTGATTTCTGATAACTGCAAATTTCTTCATCTCCAGACAGCTGACCTAGAATGTAGGTGAATGTACCAACTTCTACTTGAGGACTTTTTTTATCCTGCCAGTCTGACTCTAAACTGAAGATTCAGATGAGTTAGAAAGAAGTGTTTCTCCCTGGAGGTAGAACCAGGTTTAGATTAAATAATTCTTGTTGAAGTTTAGGAGTTGTGAATGAGGAATCAAATTCTATCTAGATTTCTTTTTGCATTTTCTTCAAAACTGACTTCTATAGGGGTAGCTTTTTAAAGGATATTGTTCTTTCATAAATAGTTCTTTAAATGTGTTTTTAAAAGTATACTGTTCTTGCACAAATAGTTCTTTTTAATATAATCTAAAGATTATTATTGACTCAAGTACTTTAGTTCGTTCAAGGGGGTCAAATGTAAATAACATTAAAAAATTCAAACATACTTCTTGCCAAGACTTGCTGACCAGTATAAGATTTTCAATTTTGCTTTTCTTGTCATAGTACTTGCTCTTCTTTCTTCATCTCCTTTAAGAGCAAATAATTTCCTAGATGGTTATCATATAAAACAAAAAATAAAGTAACATCATTAAAGTGAGGTCACCAAAGCATCTCATTAGCTTCAAATAGATCTATGCCTCTTCAAAACACCACATTTTGGGGGCTTCCCTGGTGGCGCAGTGGTTGAGAGTCTGCCTGCCGATGCAGGGGACACGGGTTCATGCTCCGGTCCGGGAAGATCCCACATGCCACGGAGCGGCTGGGCAGATGAGCCATGGCCGCTGAGCCTGCGCATCCAGAGCCTGTGCTCCGCAACAGGAGAGGCCACAACAGTGAGAGGCCTGCGTACCGCAAAAACAAACAAACAAAAAAAAACCACCACATTTTGTACCCATATGTTGACAGATGGCAAGCAGTACTATGCTGAACATCAGCAGTTAGAGCAATTGGATCAGCCACTCAGGATAATCAAGCAGAAAACAAATGAGAGATAGTTGGTTGGCTTGTGGTATTTCATTTTGCAGTTTTCCAGGCACTGTGAAGGGTGAGTCCCTACAAATTCTGCCCAATAGTCCAGCACATGGAAATGCTCCTGTCTTTGTTTTTGGAGACCATTCCACTCTGTTAACTAAACCAGTCTTGGAATTTGCCTCTACTCACACCTTTGCAAAAATAAAGTCGATATTCCTACATCATTCAGGTTCTAAAGGCATCTTGGCATGAAGTAGCCAAGTAAGTTAAACTGGTGTTTCTCAACCTTTCCCCATGTCTGCACTGATGAGGAACATGGTACACACACATTAGCACCAGCAAGTGCTTAGAATGGTGGCATGTATGCGTGGTTTGAAAACTCCCTCTGATGAATCTGATAGATCATGCTAGCCATCCTCCATATCCTAACTGAGATCACAAACTTATGCAAAGTTGTGAGGTATTTTGTTGAATAGCAAATCTCCTTAGAAATCACCATAAGTAAAAAGTACAATTTACCGTGTACCTAAGTCACAGCAATACCAGGCAAAATAAACCTAGGTTTTAAGAACTGTCAGCCTAATTTTTTCTTCTATGCCATGGGTTCAGTAGCTAAATCTCCCTTTGTGGATTAAGGGGAACACTTGGCCCTCTGAATTGCACTATGCCACAGCCAGTTTACTGAATCCTCAGGGACCTCTTCAGAGGTGTATCATTAAAACATTTTTCCTTTATCTGAAGGAAACAGTCTTTTAGCAAATCAAAATATGTTTTGTGAAATGGAAAACATTCACTATCTCAGGGAAATCATATCCAGGTTTCAGTCTTACTATCTGATCTGGGTTATGACACCTTTTATTCTCTCTTCTTTTGCTGTTACATTAAGATTTTCCAAGGTCCTATAAAATCCAGTTTCATTATTTTGGATCCTACTTAAAAATAACATTGCTATTACTTTCTTTAACTTTGTCCCAGGGAAAAAAATAATATCATTCTTCTCCTTTCTGCTGTTTTTACCTACTTGGTGATATTGTTAAGTACAGCCTCTATTAATGAAAAGTTTATTCTGAGATTATGTGTGAAACACTCTAAATCAAAACAAAATAAATCAATAACTATGATGTATTGAGCATGTACTATAGGTTTACAACTACGCTAGGTATTGCACGGCTCTGATAATAAAAGAAAGTTTTGGCCACTGGAGTTTTATAAAGGGATCAGAAGTCAGATAACAATATTCTGAAATTTTTCACTTTCAAAACAGTCATCCAGGGCTTCCCTGGTGGCACAGTGGTTGAGAGTCCGCCTGCTGATGCAGGGGACACGGGTTCATGCCCCAGTCTGGGAAGATCCCACATGGCGCGGAGCAGCCGGGCCCGTGAGCCATGGTCGCTGAGCCTGCGTGTCTGGAGCCTGTGCTCCGCAACGGGAGAGGACACAACAGTGAGAGGCCCGCGTACCGCAAAAAAAAACAAAACAAAAAAAACAGTCATCCAAAAATTCCTTTGTCTTTCAACTGCTGACCAGCATTGCCACAATTTTCTTAAATCCCCCGTAAGTGCTTTCAATCCAACTACCACAATGCTTCATTCTATCATTTTAGTGAAGATTACTAATTAGTAATTGACAAATAAGTTTTGTTAGTTGTTTGATGGTTTCTCTGTACACAATATTACCATGTTACAGCTGAAGAAAAGTCTTGTGATATGGTTAGACAAATTGGATTAGAAAATAAGGAAAATATAGGTACTTCCTCTGTCAATAACTGAGTTTAGCTTTGTTTGCATTTGTGAAGGAGTCATTTTTATGCATTTAATTTCATTAGAACACTGAAGATCTGGCGTGGTTTTTTTAATGGAACTTATTTCAATAAATCAGTTTTGCCTGGATCCTTATAAATATCTGCCCTTGAATAGGAACGTAAAGTAAGGTATGGATTCTTGAGCGTCTCACTCACTTTTTATCTTATTTTAGAGGTTTGCTTCATGACATTAGTTTTCTTCCATTCCTGGATCAATGGCCCTTTGACGCTTAAGAATGAATACAGCTCTATCCTTGAGGCAATTTTTCAGGGAATAAAATACATATTAATCTTTCTGTCTTTCAATACCAAATGTATGCAATCTGAGAGTTCCAGAAGAAAACAATTATCTCATTTTACTGATAATTATTGCATTCTTTTTAAAAGAATCTATCACATAAAACACAGTCAAAAATCAAACTTGCACAATTACAAAAGAGAAGGGACATATTTATGAATCCAGGGAACAAAGTTTGACACCCTTGTATAAACACCAGGAAAGTTTGGTCTTCCACATCCATGTCCCCAGCTAACAATGCCAGTCAAAATCCATTTTCCATCACTTTTTCTTCGACAGGACAAAGGTCCACCCGAATCTCCCTACACAAGAAGATAATGTAAGTAAAAAGCACATTTGTCCCATGATCATCAATTTTGCATTAAGGTGTCTAATGAATTGTGAGCCAACGCCTACTCTGACAGGTTCTTGCTTGGCTAACTACTATGCAGTTTGGAGAAGTAACAAGAAATAATGTAAAACTTCCAATGTCATTTTAGAATTATTTTTCCTATAATCAAAAGGTGCATTCATCATAAGAAACTAGATTCTTTAGGCCAAGAGTGACATCAGAAGATTCTTGCAGAGGAAACAATTCTCACATACCTCCAAAAAAATAACAAACCTCAATAGTAATAATAATGACAATAATAATAATAGCTAACATTTATTTAGTGCTGGTATGTGCTAAGCACTGTTTTGGGTCATTTAATCCTCACAAGAACATTTTGAGGCATGGTTGTCTTGGAAGGTAGGTTGACTTCTACCTCTAGGTCATGCAACTTTAGTGTTGGCTCATGGCCCTGAGGAAGAAAGAAACGGAGACCCTGTTTAGCTGGCCAGGTCCAATTATGAAACCCCAAGGATCACTGGCCGATAATTATTACAGAGAAATCACCCTCACTTGAGAGTCCTTTCTGACATCTTAACTCCAAAAGCAAAGGCTGAAATAATTCAATGTTTAAACAGAATTCCTACTGTGCTCGGTATTTAAAGTATAATATCTGGATTTTTATTTCCTTATTTTGGAGCATACCTGAAGCTACAACTTACTCAGAGGCAAAGATAAAAAAAGCATTCCGAATGTGTCCCTGGGTGCCACCTTTACAATTCTAAACCCGATTAGGTGAATTCTAGCTAGTAGGAGACTGGGATCTTTTTATTTTAACCGTTGCCACACCAACTCTACGAAGTCTAATTTAACCTCTAAACCCTGGTGGCTATGGGGAACAGGACTATATAACCAACTAGCTGCAGGAAGCACCCAAAATATAGTAGCTTTAGCATTACAGAGGTAAATGTTCAAATCCCAGCTCAACTAGCTGTGTGACCTCGGGTAATTTACTTAGGCTCTCTGTGCCCCAGTTTCCTCTTCTATAAAATGTGGATGAAAGAATAATTTGAATGAATTTATGTAAAGGACCTAGTACAGCTCTTGTCACAAAATAGGAGCTTAGAAGATAGAAGTCACTACAGTATTATAATAAGATGATTTTTAAGGTTATGTAAAGATGCAGGAACAGCTCCCCTGCCCTCCTCATTCTCTAAATCATCTGTTCACTTTTTGGCAATCAAATAGATATCTGCATACATTGGAATCTGAGCCTCATAGGAATGTCCCCCCAAAGATGACCTTCAACTTCACCACTGTCAGGAGGCCTATCCAGAGGCATAAAAATGAGTGTCCCTGTCACCTCTCCCACTCCTCTTTCCTTTCCCCCAGCCTATGCGTTAAAGGAGTAAGTAAATAAAACACTGTTTCTTTAGAAGGTACATGGCCACTGCTAAGAAATAGCTAGTGATCCTAAAACACTGCGTGTGTGCGTTCTGCTTTGTTTTTCAGTTTTGGGTTATAAGAAAATCATGGCAGAATGATAAATGCTGACTTCATTCCCTAATTGTTGGAGGAAAATACATGGCGACTAGAAAATGAGTTTTACAGATCCGATTACTATTTAATCACCTTTTCCTGATCTCAGACTATTAGATTATAATTAATATATGAATGAAGGTAGGCCCCTGCCCGAGTTATTGCCCAGTGTTGTATAGATTAAACGTGAAAGCATTTATGGAAAGTACAACATGTTAGGCAAGGGAAACGTAAGATGACTTACCCTGCAAGCATCTTTCTTGCCTGACATGACGCCCGCACAGAGCATCCTCGAAGTGATGATCCCATAGGTGGAAACACAGAGGGTTTGGTCGATGAGCTCTACCTCTGCTTGCTGCAAAACAGGGGAGCCTTTATTGTCTGGAAAACACATAGAAGTAGAAATCACAGTAATGATTACATTTACTTTATTAGACAGTTTACTCATTTTCTCCTTTTACCCTCATAACAATTTTTTTAGGTAAATTCTATTATGATAACCATTCTTCTGATGAAGAAATGGAGACTTAAGAGGATAAAGGACTTCACCAGTAGCACAAGAATAGCTAGGAACAGAGCAGGATTCAGACCCAAGGTCTGACTCGACCATCTGAGCTACCGTGCCATACTCCTTCACCAGGTATCTCCGGCCTTTAGGACTGTGAATCAGCAGCAGTTATTACCAATGCTCACTGGTCAGGAAGGTCCCTTAAGCGGAGCATGTTAACTGACATATGGGAGTATCCTCGGAACCATAAAAACATAACACTGTGGATATAGCTCTTTCACTTCCTTTTCTAACCTCTGTGGCTAAGATGATTCAGAAAAATAAACACTCACACACTCATGCTTGTAAAGAAAATGTCCCATGATATGGGGTTTGAATAGACTCTTTCCTCTTGTGATATATGATGATGTAATTAAAGCCCTGAGCGCAGTCCTGATAGGTTATAGGTGTTCGAGCAGTGATCTGCCTTCCCTCAGCAGGGCCAAACAGGTGGTGAATTTCATGATTTCAATAACTAAATGTAGGCAGTTAGCACTGGAGAAGCTGCCCATAGTGAATCTTTAGAGAGTGTCAAAGCAAGGCCAAGATAAGGTTCAAGACTTACAGAAAATGTATCTGTCCTAAGCCCTTGGAAATGACTGCAAGGGAATCCAAGATGACTGGGAGATCAAGGGAAAGCATTAGCTCTAACCTTTGGATTAAAACTTTGGATTCTTCTCCTTACTGTGTATTTAGAATCCTAGGCCATAAAATCCTTGGCAGGACAGACGTAGGGACTTCCCTACCATAAAGTCTGACCTTTGTGCATATGAAAAAAGATGCCCCCTCTGGCTGGAAGAATTGTAAAAAGGTATCCCCTCTGGGTGGATCAATTCTAGGCTGATTTAACCCCCTATGCCTGAATCTGCAGTCTGGGAAGCTAAGGGCAGGCTGGATTTCAGCCCTCACTCTCCTTCACTTGGCCAGTTAGTTGCCCTTGTGAAGGACATACTCGTATTATCCTCCAGACAACTGTCTATGAGTTGACACAGTAAGATGTGTGTGTGTGTGTGTGTGTGTGTGTGACAGAGCATCCTTCACTTCCTTATGAAAATCAGGCAATTTTTTTGGATGAAAGGGAGCTAGCAAACCCCTCTGAGTTTGCAAAGAGCCCATACTATCTATCCAGTGCCTTGCCCAGAGACCTTCCCTTAAGAAGTGGGTCCTGCTTCTTTTTGGGGCAAGGGGAAACATCATAAAACAAGAACTATAATACTCTCCTCCATTCCACCTCTCAGAGTTCTTAGAAGGCTCAATGAGATCATATACAAAAACCCTCTCCATGAACCCTAAAGCACCACATCAACACGAGTTACTACGATCTGGAGAGGAGGGCATGGCGTTCAATGACACACACACACCTGCTTCGTGCCTTCGCCCCCAGCCGGTCACCCAGCACTTCTCTCCACTGCGCACTTTCTGGCCAGCAGGAGGAATGCATATTGGCTGAATGAGCTGTTTCAGGGTCTCAGGCCAGGCGACACTGAGCTGTAGCAAGGCAATATCATAGTCAAAGGTCTGGCTGTTATAGTACTCGTGGACCACGATTCTTCTCACTGGGGAGACGAACTTGGCATTCCCCTGCACGTACATGCCAAGGTGAGCAGTCCATGGTGTGGGGTCGGAGAGTCTGGTGCAAAAGGAATGAAGCATGGAGTCAGAGGCCTGAAGAACCAGACATGGTTTGGAAAAGAGCACTCCACAGAGGGAGGAGGGCTGCAGGAAGGGAGGTCTGACTTTCAGTCCCTATCTTAGTCGTTGCCTCTGTCCATGGGCATGGCAAGAAGCACAACTTCTCTGAGCCTCCCTTGTCTCCTCAGTAAAACCAAAGATGAAGTAAGGTAGAGCAGGGCTGGTGAATGATAGCTAAGGTCCAGAAAATGTCTTCAACCACACTCTAAGGACACGCTGGCGATTTTCTTGCCACCAGTATTTCAGGAATCACACACAGGTCAAGATGGTTAGTGACTGGAATTCATTTGTTACCTTCTCCCTATTCATGCTGACAGTGGTATTCGATGGAGACAGACAGGGCCAGTAAGACAGTGGTCTGGGGATCCTTTTGCCAAATTCAAATGATATGAATACCAAAATAGATGAGAAATCAAAGTATTCCAAGCAGGAATGTAAGGAAACTCCTTCTTGAAAACTACCAGAAGCCTTAAAGGTCACTGCTCTAGGGCTTCCCTGGCGGCGCAGTGGTTGGGAATCCGCCTGCCGATGCAGGGGACACGGGTTCGTGCCCCGGTCCGGGAAGATCCCACGTGCCACGGAGCGGCTGGGCCCGTGAGCCACGGCCGCTGAGCCTGCGCGTCTGGAGCCTGTGCTCCGCAACGGGAGAGGCCACAACAGTGAGAGGCCCGCAAAAAAAGATCACTGCTCTAACTGTTCATACTTGACTATTCACAGGGTCTCACTCCCTATGAGCCCTTCCAGAATTCTAATCCTGACCCCGCTAGCCTGGCATGAAGTCACTGAGGGTCTTGTAACCTCCACCTGAGGTTTCTGTCTCCGTGGGTGCAGCAGCTTTGCTCTGGTGGGGTGAAGAGAATGTGGAAGCTGTGGAAGAAAAATAAGGACAGATCCCAAAGAGTGTGGCCCCTTACCTGCTTAGCTGACATCTCACGGGCAGCACTGGGGACCCAGGGAAGTATTGAGGGCCACGTATTACTTGGAGCAGTTTCTTAGCATAAAAGACTAATGGTGGAACAGAAGTGTAGCCGTTTTAGTCATTAACATGAATCCTGTAACTTCCAGGAGAAACAAATACTCTAATTGTATAAATTTATTGAAATACTCCACTTTAAAAAATTCTGAATGAGAAATGAATGGCATATTTTTGTACCTAAGCTCCAATAGATTCCAAATAAGGTTATTTTTTAGTGAAGTTGTTTTCTGAGCTTCCCTTTCACCCTTAGCTGGTAGAGTGTCTGCCCCATAATAACCCCATTAGTAAAGGCAGACAGAGCCCTTCGGACGACAACCCTAATGGACTTTTTCATGATCCCCCCATGATATTGTGATTTATAATAAGAAATATATACTTGGTTTTCCTTACATTCTGGCATAGAGCTCCTAAAACAATTTCCTAAGTGATGAGAGGGGCAAATGTGTCTTTTGTTATGCTAATGAGGTTACTTTGGGACTGCAGCTAAGGCTGGGGGCTGGTCACCAGGAGAACTAACTATGTGATTGGAGGGTTAGAACTTTCAGTTACACTCCCAACTTCTAGGGAGGAATGAGGGGCTAGAGGTTGAATCCATGGCCAATGACCAATGATTTAATTAATCATGGCTGTGTAAGGAAGCTTCCATAAAATTCCAAAAGGACGGGGTTTGGAGAGCTTCCAGGTTGGTGAACGAATGGAGATTCGGAGAGAGTGGTGCACACCAGGAAGGCATGGAAAATTCTGTACCCTTTCTCATACCTCGTCCTATGCATGCCTTCCATCAGACTGTTCCTGAGTTATATCTTATTATAATAAACTAGTAAGCCAGCAAGTAAAATGTTTCTCTGACTTCTGTGAGCTGCTCTAGCAAATTAATAAAATCCAAGGAAGGGGTCATTAGAACCTCCCCTCTATAACCAGTCAGTCAGAAGCTCAGGTGACGACCTAGGCTTTGGACTGGCATCTGAATTAGGGGGAGAGGGGTAGTTTTGTAGGATTGAGCCCCTAAACTGTTTTGTTTGTTTGTTTTGTTTTGTTTTTTGCGGTACGCGGGCCTCTCACTGTTGTGGCCTCTCCCGTTGCGGAGCACAGGCTCCGGACGCGCAGGCTCAGCGGCCATGGCTCACGGGCCCAGCCCCTCCGCGGCATGTGGGATCTACCCAGATTGGGGCACGAACCCGCGTCCCCTGCATCGGCAGGCGGACTCTCAACCACTGCGCCACCAGGGAAGCCCCCCTAAACTGTTTAATCTGTCTATCTGGGTAGACAAAGTCAGAATTGAGTTGAATTATAGGACACCCAGCTAATGTCAGAGAATTGCTTGGGACTGTAGGAATCCTCCCCCACTCTACACTGGAAATTGGATGCAGAATCGCTACCCTCACGCTCTAAATAGGGATTCCTGTACCCCAGCAATCCCTTAATACCCGTTCTCCACACATTCCCATACTCCACAGTCTTCACACGTTCCCACAGAATTTCTTCTGACTTGAAAGCCCTATCCTGTTTTCTCAGTCTGGTAAAAGCCTGTTCACTCTTGATATTCCTTTGTGTTCTTCTCTTTGTATCAATAATTCCTAAAAAGAATGTTCGGCATACAATTGATGTCACAAAAACAAAACAAAATAAAAAACCACCAGTTGAAATGACTGAATGTGTCCAACAGGGAGCTTCTTCCCACAACATGGGGGCAGGTGTATGGTCTGTGGTCTGTGGTCACTTCAGAGTAAGAATTGAGATGCCCTACCTGTTTCCATGGAAACAGTGGGCGGCCGAGAGAAGCCACTCCCTGGAGATGACTGAGGCACCACAGTAGGCAGATCCAACAAAGTGGAGGCTGACTTGCCATGGCCAACCCCCTTCTTGGGTGTCGGTGCCCCCGATGATGCGGTGGAGGGTGGAGGGACTCCTGCTGCAGCCTTTAGGAAAGGAAGGGTCACACGAATTAAAGGCAGACTTGGAAGAAAAACTGGAAATCCAGTCAAGTTTTGAGCTGGGTTGGGAACTGACTAACCAGATAAGCAATTTGAAATCCCCTGCTTATCTAGAGAGGCGAGATGCGGGTCTGTCTGAAACCAGCACCAACAAATCACTACCTCCCTCCTGAAAACAGGCCTTGACACAGAGTCTCTGTACAATAACGCACATGAGGGGAGGAGCGGACCTATTAGTAACAGCTGTACTGATAAGAACAGGAGCCGTGGAGTTCAGGTTGTTAGGTAGAGAAAAACGATTAGTTCCAAATGCAACAGAATTGAGAGTGTCCTTGAAGTTGTGCTGATTTGGGAGAGAATTTGTAAGTACCAAACAAATGAAAACCTAGTTGGACTTACCTGGTAGCACAGTGATTAAGAATCTGCCTGCCAATGCAGGGAACACAGGTTCGAACCCTGTTCCGGGAAGATCCCACATGCCGCAGAGCAACTAAGCCCGTGAGCCACAACTACTGAGCCTGAGTGCTGCAACTACTGAAGCCCACGCGCCTAGAGCCCATGCTCTGCAACAAGAGAAGCCACCGCAATGAGAAGCCTGCGCACCACAACGAAGAGTAGCCACCGTTCGCCGCAACCAGAGGAAGCCCGCGCACAGCAATGAAGACCCAATGCAGCCAAAAGTAAAATAATTAATTAATTAATTATTTTTAAAAAACCTAGTTAAGAAAAACTAGTTATCAGAGCAATTATTTTCCAGTATAAATAGTATTGATAAGGATACATAATTAACAAGTTGGCACATGGCCAATTAGAAACCACACAACTAATAATAACATAGGGTGGATTACTGTTCTCAGGTCATAGCTAAGGAACGAACCAGCACTTGACATTGATCACAACATAAGGCATAATTAACAAAGTCATCCATGGCATTCCAGTACCTATTTCCTTTCTCATAGGTTTTTTTATTTAAGAGCTTATCCCTGGATTAGAGTTATTAGAAAGTGAAAGTTCTCAGTATAAACATCTAGTGCATGAATGCTTATTATCAAGAAAGAAGACAGAATCCACTCTAGAATTTTTAATTCTGAGAAACCATTTCAGATTCAGTTCACCAATGTTTACTATTCTTCCCTGGCCTGTGGCAACTTCTGCCTGGGGCATTACACCAAGAAGGGAATAAAAATGAAAAACAGATCAACTGAGGAACAAATACAAAGGATCAGAAGGAACATGTTTCTACTCACTGCAGCCTTCCTCATCACTTCCATCTGGACAGTCCGCAGCGCCATCACATTTTGCATTTTGTTTCCTAATGCAAATATCATTGCCACACTTAAAAGTTCTGTTGTTGCACGGAATACCTAAAAGTGAGCAAAAAAGAAAGAATTTTTCCTACTCAGAGACAGATTTGAGTGAATGACACTGAATTCCGTCCACAAAGGATGGCTTAGCCACAGGATCGGTGTTTGCTGCTCTGGGAAACATGACAGAGGGAAATGAAGCAAGCCCACACTGTCCCGTCCCTGCATCTCAGCAGAGCCACTGAAAGGAAGGCAGGCAGGTGCACTAGTTGAGAATCAACCCAATAGTCTCTCCTTTCTTCCACTGTAGGGGAGATGCCAAGCAGTTGGCCATATCCGTGGCTTAAGCCATGGCTTCTTTGCCATTACTTTACCTTGTTCCCCAAGAAAATTTTTGAGCAAAAATCAACACCATACTCAGTCCTTTTATACCATTGGGGGTGGGAGGGAATGGACAGATTTTGTGAATTACTGCACATTTGTTCACAACTCTGGCAGTGTGTGTTTTTGCAGGGGCTAGAATAGACCATACCCTATCACAGTATCTGGCAAATCCCTCTATATCCGATCCTCAGTTTCCTTGAGTCGTGTACAGCATTAAAAGCAAGTCAGCAAGGGAAATCTTCCAGAATTCACACACACACACACACACACACACACACACACACACACGCACACTCCACCCCAGTTAGAGTGACCAACTCTTCCACTTTGTCTGGGCCCAGGAGGATTCCCAGGACCTGGGATTTTCCATGGGGAAACTGGGACAAGTCGATTGCCCTAACCCAAGAGAGATATTTTGATTTGGGCTTAGAAGAGTCTGATTAGAAGAACAGCAAAGGGCAGAGGGCTCCTCCTCACTCTGAGTGCAATTCTGCTCATCCCGGCCATCCTCACAGTCCCTGAAGCCGTCGCAGACCAGAGGGCCGTGCTGCCTGAAGGAGCTGGAGTTGCAGGCAGGTCTAAGAGTCGCTGGAAGGAGAACAGGCAGAAAGCTCGTGAGCCTGAGATATCAGTGGGACTCCCTGATGACCAGCAGTGCCCCTCAAAACGTGCAAACGGTTAAGATGACTTAAACAAAACAAAACATGTGTTTTCTCAAAACTGACACCTCCATGAGGAAAAGCAGATGTTTAAATTTTGGTGTAATTCTTAGCACTTTGAGCTTGTCAGATGTGACTTTTGCTTGTGGAGAAATACATTAAACTCTGGTGGTTTGTTTCTTTAATTACAATTAAATGCATCATAAGATTTTAAGGAAAATAAAAATCATAAACTGTTATCTAAATTGGACTTGTCTACCTTCCTAAACAAAATGGAGTGTCCTGAGATTGGGGGTTTTGTTTTACTCATCTCTGTTCTTCAGGCGCCTGATCAAATAGTAGGTGCTCACTAAAAGTTTGTTGACTAGATTAACGAATGTGAGATCTTAAAGAACAACAGACTTGTAGTCTATTGGTAAGGAAAACTCTCTTTAAAATTATTTTACCCTGAGACACTCATTCCCTGAACTAGGAAATACCAGTGTAAATCTGTTACAATTTTTCTTCTTTGGAATATTTTCGGGAATTGCCTTTAGACCAGTGACAGACACAATATAGTAGCAAGCACTCTTAGAAGGTATAATTCCTTAGACATTTCTGTTTTTTTGAAAAGTTATCATTTTTGTTATCTGCTCCTGTTTTTTCAGAGGTATGTCTTGTGAGGATCAGGGGGGAGGACGTTGCTGCCCTGAAATAGTTCATTTATTTACTCTGAGAGTATCTAGTACCTAGTCAACTCCTAGAGAATAGCTCCCAACATGGCATGATGAGATATGATAATTACTAAAACACAGTCCTTGTTACGAAGTAACAGTAGTCACTTTCATTTGGAGCATAATAGTAGGGAATAAAAATAACATAAGAAACAAAAGCAACCTCAATCACTATACAATGGTATTTATTTTCTTAAGAAATAGAAGACCCTATAGATTTAAATTGTTAATGAAGCCTAAGTTAAGAGGGTTTTAATTTGTTTTGTCAATAAAAAAAAAAGGTGTAGAGTTACAGGTTATTTTTTATGAACATTATTTTTCAGCTAGTTATATTAACTTTAATATTTCTCCAAAATATGAAAAAGATTAAATAGCTTCATCATTGCAATTGTATTGGAATTAAACTCTGGATCTTTAGGAGAAAGTGTTGCCAGTGGTGTCATATGGTCCAGTGAACTATTCTCCCCATTTTGCTCCCTGAAACTGGAGATAGATTCAGGAATTAGGTGCAAATAGTAATGAAAAACCAATACAGAGACTCTCTGCCCAAAATAAGAATATCCAATACCCCACCACTTAGTTATTACCAATGTGATGTTGATGCAAACTATACAGGTTAAAAAAAAAAATCAACTCTTTTATTCTCAACACCTGTGCTCCATAAATGAGCACGCTGAAAGTGTTTACTTCTCTGCAGATTCTGAACTTCTTTCTAGAGGGAAGATCCGTGCTTTAAAATAGGATTATGTTTAAGATTGTGGCTGCTTGATTTACTAACCATAGATCCTCATTCTCTATGATAGTATTATGCATCCCCACACTTGCCACGGCCCCAAAGTGTGCAGAATAAACTTCCCTGCCCCTTGACTGTGGCCTCAGTTATTTGACCGATGGAATATGACACAAGTGATGGTGTGCCAACTCCAAGCCCAGGACTTAAGAGGAACCTTATATTTTTGGTCACCCCTCCTTTGCTTCTACCACTGCCAGGGCCAGGTGCCTAGCTCAACAAGGAAAAGAACCATGAGGAGTAGAACCAACCCCAAACTGAGAAGAACCAAGCTCAGGAGGCTCCACAGCTTAAAACAGTGCCACCCAGCTGAGCCCAGCCTAGATTGGTCCTACCTGAGACAACACAGAGATGAGTGATCCAGGACAAACGATTGCCGTAAGCCACTGAGTTTGGGGGATAGTTTATTATGTGGCAATAGATAACAGCTACAAAGACCCAGGATATGCATCAGCAGCAACAGTGGTCCTGACAAGCTATTTATTCCTAAGAAAGTCATAGTAAAAGCTTAAATACCCACCACAGAAGAGTTCATCACTTTCATCAAAGCAGTCATTTACTCCATCACAGCGCTGGGCCTGAGGGACACATAAACCGGAGGAGCATCTAAAAGATCCAACAGGACAGGCTAGAGACAATAAGACATAGGAAATCTGTGTGGGTCCCTAAAAGTCACCAGACCACATTAACAAAGAAATGTGAATCGTTAAGTGGCTGAGTGGCAACATAGCGGTAGTAATTATACGGTTTCTCCATCAAAGCGAAGCTATAGCTGGTAATTGAAAGACCAAAAAGGAGTATTTAAGAACAAAGAAATCAAACTAATCCACCAGAAGCTCTGAGTCGACATTGCAGCCAGGTCACACGTACAAATTCCTACACCTCCATCCTTGACTCAGCAACCTGGCTTTATCACAGACTTGAAGAAAGAGAAAGCTGGAAGCTGCCTTTGAGTCCAGTATGCTCAGTGTGCCGTCTTTAGAATCCCCGGGGAATTTAAGTGGCCTTCTGGTGTTTCTGAATCCCCTATGACCAGATGCATTATTCTGAGGGTTGGTGCCTTTAATTACATGTTCAAGGGATCTCTATGGCAAAATGTATTAGGAACCACTGATCTTAGAAGTTGGACCTAGAGAGATTAATGACTGGTTTCAAAACTCAGGACTCCTAGGGCACTTCAACCAGGCTACTCATCAAAGATCCATTCCCTGGAATGGAATCTTTAATCCTGGGCTTATAGCTAAACATGATAGTACTAATAAATCCTTTCTCTCTGCCGTGGTCTGAATATTTGTGTGCCCCAGCCCCCAGATTCATATGTTGAAATCCTAACGCCCAGGGTGATGGTAGGGGGAAGTGGGGCCTTCAGGAGGTGATAAGTGATGGAGGCAGAGCCCTCATGAATGGGATGAGTGCCTGCCTTATAAAAGAGGCCGCATGCTAACACATATATAAGAAATTTAAGAAAAAAAAATGTCATGAAGAACCTAGGGGTAAGACAGGAATAAAGACACAGACCTACTAGAGAATGGACTTGAGGATATGGGGAGGGGGAAGGGTAAGCTGTGACAAAGTGAGAGAGTGACATGGATATATACACACTACCAAACGTAAAATAGATAGCTAGTGGGAAGCAGCCGCATAGCACAGGAAGATCAGCTCGGTGCTTTGCGACCACCTAGAGGGGTGGGATAGGGAGGGTGGGAGGGAGGGAGATGCAAGGGGGAAGAGATATGGGAACGTATGTATATGTATAACTGATTCACTTTGTTATAAAGCAGAAACTAACACCCCATTGTAAAGCAATTATACTCCGATAAAGATGTAAAAAAAAAAAAAAAAAGAGGCCGCACAGAGCACTCTCACCCCTTCTGCCATGCGAGGGCACAACGAGAAGTCTGAGACCAGAAGATGGCCCTCACTCAACCATGCCGGCACCCTGATCTTGGACTTCCAGACTCTAGAACTGTGAGAAATAAATTTCTGTTCTTTATTAGCTACCTAGCCTGTGCTTCGTGCAAAAGAATGGGGAGGGTGCATGGTCAGGTCAACCACTAACTCAACGGCACACGATGGAGAGCATGAGCTCCTAGGAAATACTCATGGTTTGAAATAAGAGTTAAAAATAAGATGGCTTACTAGTTACCTGTATCATTGATGGGAATTATAATATTCTGATATTCAGAAGTGTAATAATTCTGAATCCAGAAGCAGGTATGTTAGCATTGGCAAAGAAGGAAGGGTCTAACTGAGCTTTCTCTCAGGACTTAACCTCATGGATTCCTAAGTGGTCAACTCTTACTTTCCCCCTTTTAAAATGGGTTGAGACACAATCACTGTTTCTCCAAGCACAGAGTGGCATCCCAGTGGCAGGAGAAGTGACTGTAGGTGGAATACAGACGAAAGCCTCCTATTTGAATTGTCATATATTTTAATTTCTACTACAAAAAATGCAATTAGATTATTAAACCTCAGAGACTACCGTTTAAGACAAAAAAAAAAAAACGGGTTGAGAATTTCCTGAGTCAGTATCTACTCTTTCCAGCACTAATGACTTCCCTCAGACATTGCCTTTTCTGCTGACCGCTTCCTGGCCACTGTTCCAGCAGTTCTCAGTGTGAAGTTCAACACTCTGCAGGCTGCTATTTGGACTCTCCTTGAAAGACCAGTCCTTCTATGCATCAGAAGCCACAGTGAGTTGCAACTGCTGCCCTCCGATCCATCAAATGTTGGCGTAAACCTCATATTTACAAAAGCTTATGGCTAGCAAGAAGAACAATGAATCAAGAAATTGTCCTATATTTCAGGAATAATGTAAGAAACTATTTTTCAATTGTAACAAACAATGATATTATTTCTTCTATAATTTAAACTTCAGCATAATAAATACATAATTGTATGTAGTATTTATCATATATTTTGTTCTTACTATATAGTTATTTAAGTATTATTATAAAAGTATACTAGTCAATAGCAGAAATAAAGAAGCAGTTTCCATTCCTTAAATTCTCAACCCTTAGAGTCAATAAAGTGTTAGCCTCTGTTTAACCCTTCATTACGGTTTTCTAAGGGGCTGATCCCCGGCTTACGTTGACTGATGTTGTAACTGCCATATTCCACCAAAAGTGGCTTGTCCGAAAGCCTTGAACTGCACTGAAGCTGAACGTGAACCAAGGAGTTGGGCACTCGGAAAATCGTCTGGTGATCCATGTAGGAGCCGCAGTACCTGAGGAGTGAGGGTAGGGGGACACACAGCATGAGGGCCTGTCAACTGCATTCCTGTCTTCTGTCAACAGCGAATTCACTGATACTTTGGTCATTTGAGCTTCATAAACGGAGATGCTTATGGTAGAGCTGATGGTAGTTATCCATCCTATGCTAAGTGATTGTCATTGAGTCACTTCTGTCCCCTTGATTTTCTCCTCTGCTAAATAAAACAATAGCGTTACTACCAACTATCTGTTACCTGTTGCTTTCCTCACCAATACTTATAATTAGAAGAAATACAGGTTTAATTCTCCTAGGCCTCTCTCTTCTTTGAACATAAATAACTGCCTAACAAAAAAAGAATTGCCTACTCTGGCCACAAACCTCTCTGCGGGGCAGAGTGGAACCCATGAACTCAGGTTGAAAACATGCAGAGAATTCCAGCAACACTTAAAGCAAAAGACAACAATCTTTCAATCTAAATTGAACTCTGATATGCACTTCAGGGCTTGTCCTTGGCAAAATTTCAAAATAGTGATGTCTATCTGCAATATTCCCCTACCTTGGTTTTGCTTTGCATCACCTAGGAGAAAATGTCCCTCCTATTAGTAATCCTTGCATGAGCACTGCCGTTAGTGGACCATGAAGTACAATTACACTGGGGCCCATGGTGAGTTAGGCTTCTGCCTTGTGTGAGCAAGACTTTCCCAGGTGTCTATTGTTTCTCAAAGGGAAACAGTAGACACTAGGCTTGAAGGGGGACGTCCTCCACTGGAATCTGTGAATGCCCATCACTCCAGGTCCCCAAAGCATTTGGGAACCACACGTTTCATGGATCAGATGTTGGCATTCAGTGTGAAGAGCACGGGGATAACCTATCATTTTACAGTTCAAAGCATTCACGTATATTTCAGGATGAATCTTTTGCAATTGGCTGAAGTTCAGGAGCTGATCGGCAGATAGACCAGCTCCTGGGATACGAGGAAGAGACAGCAGCTGCAGGTGGCCACCTGGCTAAGCGGAAGCCAGCATCTGAGAGGTGCATGAAAGCCTAGTCAAGCTCTTGGGGCCAGAGTCTACTCTAGTTGGTCATCTTGGGATCAGAAGCCTTCATTCTAAAATCATGATGATTGTTATCTGTATCTCATAGTTTTTATTGGAATTCTCCATTAATATTTACTAGAGTTTTCTTGCAAAGATTAGCCTCACTTCGACATTAAAGAGGAGTTAAGAGGAAGCCTCACTTCGACATTAAAGAGGAGTTAAAGGAAACTCCAGCCCAAGCATGAAACCATGCTTGGGCTGGAGTTTACAGGGGGACAGTATGTAATGGAGCATAGTGGTGGTTTATGAAATGAAAGTAAAATAAAGCGAGAGATTGGAGAAACCCAGCAAGTGTTAGTTTACATGGGCAGACATGTGACAGGTAAGAAAACTGAGACATAAAGAGGTGAAGTAATTTGTTAAAGTTCAAATAGCTAGTAAGCAGAGGCAGCATTAGGACCCAGTTCACCGGATACTAAACCCTAGCACTTTCTAACGCACCAATAGCCTTGCCCTCCGGAACTTTGCTGGACAAAAGCTTAGGAAGGCTGTCCATTTCTTCAGGTTTGTATACTGCATTCTAGTTGCCCTGAGCACTCATACCCCACCCCTGTGTTCTCTGAATTCAAGATCACTAGGCTTCCTGGTCTCAGCATTACTTTTTCTCCCTTCTCCATGACAGACCCAAAGCCTTTAGGCTAACCTTAGCAGCAAGGTGCCAGGAATTAGTTCAGTCAGAGCCTTTCTAATGAAAAGGATGGATAATGGGAAGGGCTGGCATTTTAAATCCCATGGGTACAACTAGTATCAAAAGAATCTGATAGAATTTCAGCCAACCCACAAGACAAAATGAAGAGCTGGTCCTTCAGGGAAAGTATTTAGGGCAGAGAGCTTTCCTGGTATTTGCAGAAGGAAACTATTCATATTTTGGCAGCAATACATCATGGGTGGCAGCGGTTGCTACTTAGGGGGAAAAAGCATCTCATTTTCAAAGCACTGCTTTATTTTAAGCATACAAGCTTACAATAGATTTGTAAAGATTTGTTTTCTGGACCGCTAATTAAATACCAAAATGCAGTATCTTTAAAGCCTTGGGGCACATTCCATAGTATTTATGCATCCAATGTCATTTCCTTAGCAATCCTATTAATCATATTAATCATAGCTAAGACGTCCTGGTGTGTGGTAAGCATCATTTCATTGAATTCTTACCGAAAAACCCCACCTCATTACCTCATTTTACAGACTGACAAAGTGATTAAATAATTTGTCCTAGTTCATGTAGCTACTAAACAGCAAGGCTGCAATTTGAACCTAGGTCTTCTGCCTCCTACTTAATAGACCCTTGATTCAAAAATACTCCCAAAAGGAGTACAAGCCACATGTTAATAATGGATCCAAGAAAACCATTAAATCAGGGAGATTCTATTCCAAGTCATTGACTCTAGGATCAATGACTATTTAGCAAGTCATCTAAGAGTCTAAATGAAATCAAAGAAGGTTGTTCAGGAAAATCATTTAGAAAGGGAAGGTTTCATTCATGGAATAGCTGTGAGCAAAGAATTAGCAGACAAGTCCCTCAGGCTAACTTCACAAGTTTCCTTAGAGTAAACTGAGAAGCTATTTGGCAAAGACAGGGCATCCTGTATTTTTTTTTTAATACAAGACCTATTATAACTTTAGAAGCAAGTAAACAATAACAACAGCTAAAGGATGAATTAAGGGAGAGAGTAAGGACCTTCTAGATCAGTTCGGGAAGCCCAGGTGCCTAAATTTCTCTCAGCTTCTTTCTCCTACTGCACAGAACTGGCTAATGGTTTCTAGCTTTTGTAATCATCAGGACTTCTATTTACTATTTTCCTCCATGGCTGCAATGGTTTTTCTGCCAATTATTTTTGTAAAGTATGGAGCGTGTACATCCATAGCCCAACAGTACAGAGCAGTGATGGAAACAGGGACTTGGGAGCCATAAGGATTTGAATCCTGGGTTAATCTCTTATGAGCTGAGTGACTTTGAGCAAGTTATTTAACTCCTGTAGTCCTCAGTTCCCCTGTCTGTAAGTAGTAAAGTGCAGATTCTCTGGGGGAAAGGAATCCAAGGCTTTGAACTCCTGGGTGAGGCTTTTCATTAGATTCTTCACATATGGAAACCACTTACATGTGCTCATTAATTTCCCACCATCCGTGGTCACAGCCTTTCAAACTCTTCTTGGTTATTGAATAGTTATGGAATTTCAGTGCTATGCCGAGAGTTGATAGAGGAGTCTATGAAAAACAAACGTAAGTCAGAAAAATGACTCAATTGAAGAATATGTTTCAGACTAAGATTTTGTTACTCAGAACTCATTCCTTGGGCTTGCTATTTTAAGGGCATTTTATTCTCTGTGCCCTGTGGCCCTTGGTGGGGTAGACCAGCTCCCCTGAACAAACTGACCTGAAGAGAAGAGCACAACAGAGAAGGAAGTGAGCTGCCTCCCCAGCCCACCCTGTGCTCAAGGAACAGCTGTGATGCCCCAGTGTGATAAGCTGAGATAGATACATTAGATCACCTCTAGGTCTCAGTTTCCTCCAAGTAAGTGAGCTTAACTTTGAAAACACCCACTTGTTAGCAAGTTTACACACTTTCCTCCGTAGATGACAATAATGACAGTTTATTTAAGGCACTATTCTGATTCTTTAGATAAAGGAGGAATGAATCAGCATCCTCTTCATATTAAACCTTGGTATTTCAGAAGTTTCTGAGTCATCCCTACATCTTCTCTGAAGAGATCAAACAAGGGAAGCAGCTACTTATGTGGTACGTGCACAAGTGAGCGCATACACACACACACATTCACATGTACACACACGCAATGCAACTGGCCTTGTGACATTGTATGACATGCACATACGTCACATCTGATATGCCATAATTTTTGTTTTAATTTTCACTTTAGCCCAGGAATTATTTAAGAGAGAGTTCTTACATTTCCAGGGAGCAGAATTTTGGCTTCCCTATTTTCAAGGTTTTAAATTCTATCTGAGCTAGATAACAGATTATTTATTGCAGTATAGCTTTTAATTTTTTAATTTACTAACAATTTTGTTGGGATCAAATTTATGAAGGCCCCAAGGTCATTTTTTTAAAAGGGTAATTTCTGTTTTTATATATTACCAAACTCATTATTTGTATGATTTAATACTCTTCCTAGCCTTATTTATTGTCCCCCACTGTCTCTGTCATGAACCAAGAGAAAGGAAAATCTCTTATTGAAGCACTCTCCATTTCTCTTTGTACTTCATATAGGTTTTACGAGTATTAACGCTATATCCTTTGGTGCATAAATAATTGTAGTAATTAGATCGTTATGTGGATCGCCCTCTTTGTCACTGCAGATTGCTTTCCTTTTCCCACTGAACGCCGTAATTCCAGCATTGTCTGGCATTAAGGCTGTGATCCTTGCTTTCTGATTGCTTACATATGCCTAGTATGATATTGCCCATTCTTTTATTTTCAACTTTACTAAATCATTTTTTAAATTCATTTTGTCTTTTAACAACAACATATAGTTAAGTTTTAGATAATACTTTGCAATTCAATCCTACTGTCTTATTCCTTTAACAGATGAGTTTTGTCCATTGACTTTTATTGCTCTGACAGACATTTGGTTTTTCAGTTATGTCATCATATTTTATGTTATAGTTTCTTTGCTGTATGGTGTGCTTCTTTCTAACTTGTGTTTAAATATAGTTCCCCTCCCGCCTTAGTCTACCTTTGAGAGGAAATGGATTGGGCACTTTATGACCGATTTAAACATAACAACATGGTTAGGCAGGTAGTATGATTCCCATCTTATAGAAGAAGAAACCTAGACTAACCAAAGACAAGCAAATTTCCCAACGCAGACCAGAAACTCAAACTAGTCCTGCATTTCTCTGAAGGCCTCCCTTTTCTCAGCACTGCCTGGAAACGCATGTCGGGAACCCCAGAGGAACAGGATTGTCTTTCATTCATCATAAGACTCACAAGGCTCATGAGAACACATATCACACTTTTTTCACTCTTGTCATTTGGTTATTTCTTCACATTAAAAAAAAGAAAACAAGATGTGAACTGAAAGATAGTAAGTATATTTAAGGAATCAATTAAATTTTCTAGCATGAGAACATATTCCAATGCAATCCTCCACCAAGAAGCTTGCTTGGGCATTGTCACTGAGTTCCAGAGCGCTGAAACAAAATGGATTTATATGCACCCCAAGCAAAAAGCCTCTCCACAGTGAAAGGAAATATGTCCCCTTGCACACTGATTCCGCTGACACAGAATCATACACTATTCTACTTTCATGCTCAGATTGGCCAAGAGACTCTACTGATATTACCGTCCTTGATAAATGGATGGATGAGGTGCAGTTTCACAAAGGATTGCAAGCTATTTCAACAAATGAACGAGAAACGTGAAACTACTAAGTACGCTATTTCCCTCTATGTTCTGTACTCTCTGTTCCCACTGCCCAATGCTGTACCTTTGTTTTGGGAACTTTAACCAAGTAAGGAGAGGAATTCTTCTGATCTGGACCTGCTGTATTTAAATATCTGTCTAGTCAGTGATGGTAACAAAATGCAGGACATACCTTACTTTTGGTCACCCCTAACTTGCCAGTGGTTGTGTACATGTGTACACACAACACAAGAACCCACCTCAGAAGAGCACTGGAAAATTATTTGGCAAATATGCTTGCCACAGAAGCATGGAAGAGAGGCTCCCTTCTGGGGAATTCCATCTATTTCCTGTGTGATATGAGAAGGTGAACTTGCATGGCCCACAGTGATCCCTGCTTATGTCTGGTGGACCTAACTGGGTGGTGCTGGGCTGATGACATCTGTGATAAAACAACTCAAGGGACTGCTTTACTTTTTCTTCTAAGACTCTAAAACAAAACTTATTATTTGGAAAACAAAAAGAAGGAAGAGAGAAGGAGATGAATGTTCAGATAAGTGAATGTTATGACAGATAGGGAAGCTGAACATCTTCAGGAGCCCAGAAAAAGAGAGGCTGTTGAATTTATTTATGGAGGGGGCGTGATCCCTTTTAATCCTACATGGGTCACTTACTATTGGAGTGGCCTCTGGCAAATGCTTTGTCCCCATTTCTGTTTCCTTATCTATAAAACCACCAGAATATTGCTCCTATATCAGAGGTATGCTTTGAAGAGCAAATAAAATTATGTGTGCTGAAAACACTGAAGTACTAAACAAATGTAGACAACATATTATAACCACAAAGTCCTTTTTTGGTTTTATTGATTTAATATCTCCTTCCTGCCCTGTAGTCTGTTAGCTCTGTGAGAGAAGGACTTTCGTAACCTTGCTATTAGGCATCCCTGTACAGTGACTGACATGCAGCAGACATTCAACAAACATTTGTTGAACAGACAGGAGAGCTTGGGAGAAGAATCAGATGAGCTTTAAGTTGGAGCAAGAGTTAATCCTTCTCAGATAAATAAGACCTTAAAAACTCAGCTAGAAGTGAGTTTGAGAAGGGAATTGATTGTTCTTCAGTAGATTTGGAAATCAAACCAGTCACTAAGAAGGATTGAGGATGATAAAATTAACTCTTGTGCAGAAAAGGTTTTATCATGACTTGAGTCAATATTTTTGTTACTTAGGTCATGCAGTTCTTCGTCATTTTTATTAAATGCAAAGATATTTAACAGGTCACAAATTATTTTTTACATGATTTCCATTGAGAAACATGATCTCTAAAGACAAAGCAGAAGCCACAATGAGACAGTAGGAGGGGCGCAATCACAGTAAAATCATAACCCATAACTGCTGGGTGGGTGACTCACAAAATGGAGAACACTTATACCACAGAAGTCCACCCATTGGAGTGAAGGTTCTGAGTGCCATGTCAGGCTTCCCAACCTGGGGGAGGAGGAATTCCTAGAGAATCAGACTTTGAAGGTTAGCGGGATTTCATTGCAGGACTTTGACAGGAGACTGGGAGAAACAGAGACTCTACTCGTGGAGGGCACACACAAAGTAGTCTGTGCACTGGGAGCTAGGGGAAGGAGCAGTGACCCCATAGGAGACAGAACCAGACCTACCAGCTAGTGTTGGAGGGTCTCCTGCAGAAGAGAGGGGTGGCTGTGGCACACCGCAGGGACAAGGACACTGACAGCAGAAGTTCTGGGAAGGACTCCTTGGGATGAGACCTCCCAGAGTCCACCATTAGCCCGACCAAAGAGCCCAGGTAGGCTCCAGTGTTGGGTCACCTCAGGCCAAAGAACTAACAGGGAGGGAACCCAGCCCCACCCATCAGCAGACAAGTGGATTAAAGTTTTACTGAGCTCTGCCCACCAGAGCAACAGCCAGCTCTACCCACCACTAGGCCCTCTGATCAGGAAGCTTGCACAAGCCTCTTAGATAGCCTCATCCACCAGAGGGCAGATAGCAGAAGCAAGAAGAACTACAATCCTGCAGCCTGTGGAACAAAAACCACATTCACAGAAAGATAGACAACATGAAAAGGAAGAGGGCTATGTACCAGATGAAGGAACAAGATAAAACCCCAGAAAAACAACTAAATGAAGTGGAGATAGGCAACCTTCCAGAAAAAGAAATCAGAATAAAGATAGTGAAGATGATCCAGGACCTCGGAAAAAGAATGGAGGCAAAGATTGAGAAGATGCAAGAAATGTTTAACAAAGATCTAGAAAAATTAAAGAACAAACAGAGATGAACAATACAATAGCTGAAATGAAAACTACACTAGAAGGAATCAATAGCAGAATAATGGAGGCAGAAGAATGGATAAGTGACCTGGAAGACAGAATGGTGAAATTCACTGATGGAGAACAGAATAAAGAAAAAAGAATGAAAAGAAATGAAGACACCCTAAGCGACCTCTGGGACAACATTGAACACAACAACATTCGCATTATAGGGGTTACAGAAGGAGAAGAGAGAGAGAAAGTACCCGGGAAAATATTTGAAGAGATTATAGAAGAAAACATCCCTAACAAGGGAAAGGAAATAGCCACCCAAGTCCAGGAAGTGCAGAGAGTCCCATACAGGATAAACCCAAGGAGAAACACCTTGACACACATAGTAATCAAACTGGCAAAAATTAAAGACAAAGAAAAATTATTTAAAGCAGCAAGGGAAAAATGACAAATAATATACAAGGGAACTGCCATAAGGTTAACAGCTGATTTCTCAGCAGAAACTATACAAACCAGAAGGGAGTGGCATGATATACTTAAAGAGATGAAAGGGAAGAACTTACAACCAAGATTACTCTACCCAGGAAGGATCTCATTCAGATTCGATGGAGAAATCAAAAGCTTTACAGACAAGCAAAAACTAAGTGAATTCAGCACCACAAAATTAGCTCTACAACAAATGCTAAAGGAACTTCTCTAAGTGGGAAACACAAGAGAAAAAAAGGACCTACAAAACCAAGCCTAAAACAATTAAGAAAATGGTCATAGGAACATACATATCAATAATTACCTTAAACATGAATGGATTAAATGCTCCAACCAAAAGACACGGGCTTGCGGAATGGATACAAAAACAGCACCCATATATATGCTGTCTACAAGAGACCCACTTCAGATCTAGGGACACATACAGATTGAAAGTGAGGGGATGGAAAAAGATATTCCATGCAAATGGAAATCAAAAGGAACCTGGAGTAGCAATAAACATATCATATAAAATAGACTTTAAAATAAAGAATGTTACAAGAGACAAGGAAAGACACTATATAATGATCAATGGATCAATCCAAGAAGAAGATATAACAATTATAAATATATATGCACACAACATAGGAGCACATCAACACATAAGGCAACTGTTAATAGCTATAAAAGAGGAAATCGACAGTAACACAATAATATTGGGGGGACTTTAACACCTCACTTAGACCAATGGACAGATCATTCAAAATGAAAATAAATAAGGAAACACAAGCTTTAAATAACACAATAGATATTTAATTGATATTTATAGGACATTCCATCCAAAAACAGCAGATTACACTTTCTTCTCAAGTGCGCATGGAAGACTCTCCAGGATAGATCACATCTTGGGTGACAAATGAAGCCTCGGTAAATTTAAGAAAACTGAAATCATATCAAGCATCTTTTCTGACCTCAATGCTATGAGATTAGAAATGAATTACAGGGAAATAAAAATAAAAAACACAAACACATGGATGCTAAACAATACATTACTAAATAACCAAGAGATCACAGAAGAAATCAAAGATTAAATAAAAAAATACATAGAGACAAATTACAATGAAAACACGATGATCCAAAACCTATGGGATGCAGAAAACTCAGTTCTAAGAGAGAAGTTTATAGCTATACAAGCCTACCTCAAGAAACAAGAAAAATCTCAAATAAACAATCTCACCTTACACATAAAGGAACTACAGAAAGAAGAACAAACAAAACCCAAAGTTAGCAGAAGGAGAGAAATCATAAAGATCAGAGCAGAAATAAATGAAATAGAAACAAAAAAGCCATAGCAAAGATCAATAAAATTAAAAGCTGGTTCTTTGAGAAGATAAAAAATATTTGTAAATCATTAGCCAGACTCATCAAGAAAAAGAGGGAGAGGACTGAAATCAATAAAAATAGAAATGAAAAAGGAGAAGTTACAACAGACATTGCAGAAATACAGAGCACCCTAAGAGACTACGGCAAGCAACTCTATGCCAACAAAATGGACAACCTGGAAGAAATGGACAAATTCTTAGAGAGGTATAACCTTCCAAGACTGAAGCAGGAAGAAATAGAAAATATGAACAGACCAATCACAAGTAATGAAATTGAAACTGTGATTAAAAATCTTCCATCAAACAAAAGTCCAGGATCAGATGCCTTCACAGGTGAATTCTATCAGAGATTTAGAGAAGAGCTAACACCCATCCTTCTCAAACTCTTCCAAAAAATTGCAGAGGAAGGAACACTCCCAAACTCATTCTATGAGGCCACCATCACCCTGATACCAAATACAAAGATACTACAAAAAAAAAAAATTACAGACGAATATCACTGATGAATATGGATGCAAAAATCCTCAACAAAATACTACCAAACAGAATCCAACAACACATTAAAAGGATCATACACCATGATGAAGTGGGATTTATCCCAGGGATGCAAGGATTCTTCAATATACACAAATCAATCTATGTGATACACCATATTAACAAATTGAAGAATAAAAACCATATGATCATTTCAATAGATGCAGAAAAAGCTTTTGACAAAATTCAACACCCATTTATGATAAAAACTCTCCAGAAAGTGGGCATAGAGGGAAACTACCTCAACATAATAGAGGCCATATATGACAAAGCCACAGCAAACATCATTCTCAATGGTGAAAAACAGAAAGCATTTCCTCTAAGATCAGGAACAAGACAAGGATGTCCACTCTCACCACTATTATTCAACATAGTTTTGGAAGTCCTAGCCATGACAATCAGAGAAGAAAAAGAAATGAAAGGAATACAAATTGGAAAAGAAGAAGTAAAACTGTCACTGTTTGCAGATGACATGATACTATACATAGAGAATCCTAAAAATGCCACAAGAAAACTACTAGAACTAATCAATTAATTTGGTAAAGTTGCAAAATTAATGCACAGAAATCAATGCACAAAATTAATGCACAGAAATCTCTTGCATTCCTATACACTAATGATGAAAAATTTGAAAGAGAAATTAAGGAAACACTCCCATTTACCATTGCAACAAAAAGAATAAAATACCTAGGAATAAACCTACCTAGGGAGACAAAAGGCCTGTATGCAGAAAACTATGACACTGATGAAAGCAATTAAAGATGATACCAACAGATGGAGAGATATACCATGTTCTTGGATTGGAAGGGTCAATACTGTAAAAATGACTATACTACCCAAAGCAATCTATAGATTCAATGCAATCCCTATCAAATTACCAATGGAATTTTTTACGGAACTAGAACAAATCATCTTAAAATTTGTATCAAGACACAAAAGACCCTGAATAGCCAAGGCTGTCTTGAGGGAAATAAATGGAGCTGGAGGAATCAGACTCCCTGACTTCAGACTATGCTACAAAGCTACAGTAATCAAGACAATATGGTACTGGCACACAAACAGAAACATAGATCAATGGAACAAGAAAGAAAGCCCAGAGATAAACCCACACACCTATGGTCAACTAATCTATGACAAAGGAGGCAAAGATATACAATGGAGAAAAGACAGTCTCTTCAATAAATGGTGTTGGGAAAACTGGACAGCTACATGTAAAAGAATGAAATGAGAACACTCCTTAACACCATACACAAAAATAAACCCAAAATGGATTAAAGACCTAAATATAAGACCGGACGGTATAAAACTCTTAGAGGAAAACATAGGAAGAACACTCTTTGACATAAATCTTTTTGATTTATGATTTTTGATCATAAATCTTTTTGATCCACCTCCTAGAGTAATGGAAATAAAAACAAAAATAAACAAGTGGTGGGGGCTTCCCTGGTGGCTCAGTGGTTGAGAGTTTGCCTGCCAAGGCAGGGGACACGGGTTCATGCCCCGGTCCAGGAAGATCCCACATGCTGCAGAGCAGCTGGGCCCGTGAGCCATGGCTGCTGAGCCTGTGCGTCTGGAGCCTGTGCTCCGCAACAGGAGAAGCCACAACAGTGAGAGGCCCGTGTACTGCAAAAAAAACAAGTGGGACCTAATGAAACTTAAAAGCTTTTGCACAGCATAGGAAACCATAAACAAGATGAAAAGACAACCCTCATAATGGGAGAAAATATTTGCAAACGAATCAATGGACAAAGGATTAATCTCCAAAATATATAAACAGCTCATGCAGCTCAATATTAAAGAAACAAACAACCCTATCCAAAAATGGGCAGAAAACCTAAACAGACATTTCTGCAAAGAAGACATATAGATGGCCAAAAAGCACATGAAAAGCTGCTCAACATCACTAATTATTTGAGAAATGCAAATGAAAACTACAATGAGGTATCACCTCACACCAGTTAGAATGGGCATCATCAGAAAATCTACAAACAACAAATGCTAGAGAGGGTGTGGAGAAAAGGGAACCCTCTTGCACTGTTGGTGGGAATGTAAATTGATACAGCCACTATGGAGAACAGTATGGAGGTTCCTTAAAAATCTAAAAATAGAATTACCATATGATCCAGCAATCCCACTACTGGGCATATACCCAGAGAAAACCATAATTCAAAAAGACACATGCACCCCAATGTTCATTGCAGCACTGTTTACAATAGCCAGGTCATGGAAGCAACCTAAATGCCCATCAACAGCCAAATGGATAAAGAAGATGTGGTACATATATACAATGGAATATTACTTCACCATAGAAAGGAATGGTATTGGGTCATTTGTTGAGACATGGATGGATCTAGAGACTGTCATACAGAATGAAGTAAGTCAGAAAGAGAAAAACAAATATCGTATATTAACACATGTATGTAGAACCTAGAAAAATGGTACAGATGAACCAGTTTGCAGGGCAGAAGTTGAGACACAGATGTAGAGAACAAACCTATAGACACAAAGGGGGGAAAACCGCAGTGGGGTGGGGTTGGTGGTGTGCTGAATTGGGCGATTGGGATTGACATGTATACACTAATGTGTATAAAATTGATGACTAATAAGAACCTGCAGTATAAAAAAAACAAAACAAAAAACAACTAATACTAATCTTTCTTTGGGTTATTTATATAGAAATATGTTAATATAAATGTTTCAGACATTACATGAAATTTCTAAAAATCTTATATGTTCTGGTATAATGTTATAAGTTATAATTCTAGTTATTATTTTAAAATGTATATCTCAGAAGTAACTAAATTTCCTTGTCAATTGCATTATTATGAACTTTCATCAAATCTTTATCTGTGGTCATTTTTAAGTCTTGTCATTTACAGACAGTTCTGGGTATACTCTGATGCTTTTGCAAAAATGTTCCTCTAAAAGTGTTTCATCTTCAAGGAATTCATGGAAAAATCTCTGACAAGTACAGGTTTCTGGTAACTGACTATACTGCTGAACTGAATGAATAAGCATTTTGAGAACTCTAATGGAAAACTGATGAATTCATAAAAGTGCTAAAAAAAGATCAAGATGAAAAAAAATTAATTACCTGGGACTGGGTGAACTGATGGGGATGATTATAATTTTTGTGACTTTCTGTTTGAATAAAAAAAAAAGAAGAAAAAAATAACAAATGCTGGAGAGGGTGTGGAGAAAAGGAACCCTCTTGCACTGTTGGTGGGAATATAAATTGATAAAGCCACTATGAATAAAAGTATGGAGGTTCCTTAAGAAACTAAAAATAGAATTACCATATGAGCCAGCAATCCCACTACAAGGCATATACCCAGAGAAAACCATAATTCAGAAAGACACATGCACCCCAATGTTCATAGCAGCACTACTTATAATAGCCAGGTCATGGAAGCAACCTAAATGCCCAATGACAGACGAATGGATAAAGAAGATGTGGTACATATACAATGGAATATTATTCAGCCACAAAAAGGAATGAAATTGGGTCATTTGTAGAGATGTGGATGAATCTAGAGACAATCATACAGAGTGAAGTAAGTCAGAAAGAGAAAAACAAATATTGTATATTAATGCATATATGGGGAACCTAGAAAAATGGTACAGGTGAACCAGTTTGCAGGGCAGAAATAGAGACACAGATATAGAGAACAATTATATGGACACCAAGGGGGGAAAGCGGCAGGGGGTGTGGGTGGTGGTGTGATGAATTGGGCGATTGGGATGGACATGTATACACTGATGTGTATAAAATGGATGACTAATAAGAATCTGCTCTATAAAAAAATAAATTAAATAACATTCAAAAATTCAAAAAAAAAAAAAAAAAAGAAACATGCTGTCACACAGCTACCGGTGGCTGCTCAAAGCCTTCCAAGAAAGCAATAGCTTTATTTAACCTCCTCACTGAGAACAACCAACCTTGACCTCTGGGGAATGGTGTCTTCGCACAAGTCTGTCCTCAATGTTTCCTGTCTCCCCTTTCCCATCCCCCACCCCCATGCTCTTTTCCTTGTCAAGATTTCCTATTGGGGCTTCCCTGGTGGCGCAGTGGTTGAGAGTCCGCCTGCCGATGCAGGGGACACGGGTTCGTGCCCCGGTTCGGGAAGATCCCACATGCCGCGGAGCGGCTGGGCCCGTGAGCCATGGCCGCTGAGCCTGCGCGTCCGGAGCCTGTGCTCTGCAACAGGAGAGGCCACAACAGTGAGAGGCCCGCGTACCGCAAAAAAAAAAAAAAAAAAAAAAAGATTTCCTATTGTTCAGCATTTCTAACCCTTGACCCAGTGAAACAGAAAGTGATCTGATTTTTTTTTTGTACCCTGACTAAAACTTAATCACAGCAACGTTTAGGGATTTTCCTTTTAAATCTTGTGAGTTACCATGGGATCAACATTTGTTTTATCTCAAAGGACTTTCAAACACTTGATGGAGCTTCTGGGAACGGGGTCTTTCTTGTTCTAGATATTATAAAGAAGATAACTCTGCTTATTGGAGAGTTGAAGAGGCAGAGGTTTGATGCCTTTCCCTCCTCTTTCCCCAGCGCTTCTTTTCTTCTCTTTCCATCTACCCCTCTCCCCACCTTCAGACTTGCTAGTCACCTGAGGCTCTGAGCTTTTGCTGCTCTAAGGCACCAAGAATTGGGCAGTGAGCAAGAATCCAGAACCTTTATGTCTTCATTATATTTTAAATATTTGGGATAATGATAAAAAAATAATTTAAGGATGCCTACTAGTAGGTAGAGATTTGGGTATAATAAAAACATTTCAATATTTAACTGTTAGGACTGTGCACGAACCCTACATGCAGCAAGCACTCTCCTGCCTCCTCGGGGCCTTTGCCTCAGCTCTTCCCTTTGCCCGGGACACTCTTACCCTCAGCACGCACCAGGTTAGTTCCATCGTGTCTCAAGTTTCTATGCAAATGTCCCCTTGTCAGTGAGGCTTTCCCTGACCATCCTACTTGAGATAACAAATCCCAGACTTCCTACCTTTCACACCCCCACCACCCCCACTCAGCTACAGAGCCCCTCCCCTGCTGTATTCTCCATAGCATTGTACCATCGTGGAACACACTGCATGTATTTTACTTGTTTATTTCTTTGTCACCTGTCTCCCCCTACTTTATAGAGGACTCCATGACAGCAGAGCTTGTGTGTGTGTGTGTGTGAGAGAGAGAGAGAGAGATCTCATGCATCCCAGTGTTCAGAATACTGCCTGACACGGAGCAGGCATTTAATAATAATATGTTGAATGAATACAAACTAGACACTGCTTGTCACTTACATCTAACTGCTATGCCCCACAAAAATGATTTCATATGTATATGCTGAAAGAGCAAAGGCGACCTCCCTCCACATTAATATAACAGCTGGAGAAAGAAAAATAGGTTAGACACTGAGATTTTGAGAAACAAACAGAAACCAGGGACTACCTGTCTAGCGCCAGAGGGAGACATATGTACCTTATATAAATTTACACTCTGATTTGCTTATACAGCTGAAATATATATTGCCTAATTCAATTTATTATTTCTTTATTATTCTCATTATAATGCTGATGAAGTAATTAAAAATTAATAAATGAGCTCTACCATAATAAAATAAACTGTTTGATCCTATAACAATGTCTTTGCTCTTTTTAATACAAAGTAAGAAACTGGACAAATAAGCCCCAGTCTGCAAAAAGCAGTTAATTGTGAGCAGCGGCTTGAAATTACAACAAACCTTCATGTTCTAGATAATATATTTTAATAAGGTTTAAATATTATAAAATTAACTGACATTCTTTTTGTAATTTAAAAAATAAGTATAATTAAATTCAAAAATAAATAGCTACTAAAAATAGGATAGCAATATTTTTCTAAGATACTGTTAAAACTAGGCTACCTGAAATTTCCAGGTACACTTGCATTTTGGAGGGTAGTAGCTTGGGTAATATGGACTTGAAATTTTCCCTTCAAAGCCAGTGATTTCTTTGACCAACACTGTGTTTTCACATTCTGAAAAAAATATCCAGTAACACACAATGATTTTCAGTTGTGAGATTATGGGAAATAGACAGCATACATTTCTTTAACTACAAATGCACATTTTCTTGGTCAATAAGCTTATGTATTTTTGAAATTAAACTATTTAAAAAAAATAGTACCCTATGGATGTATAGCTAATATACTGTTCAAAGTCTATACTTGTTTTCAAATCTTTTTTTTTTTTTACATCTTTATTGGAGTATAATTGCTTTACAATGGTGTGTTAGTTTCTGCTTTATAACAAAGTGAATCAGCTATACATATACATATGTTCCCATATCTCTTCCCTCTTGCATCTCTCTCCCTCCCACCCTCCCTATCCCACCCCCCTAGGTGGTCACAAAGCACGGAGCTGATCTCCCTGTGCTATGCGGCTGCTTCCCACTAGCTATCTATTTTACTTTGGTAGTGTATATATGTCCATGCCACTCTCTCACTTTGTCCCAGCTTACCCTTCCCCCTCTCCATATCCTTAAGTCCATTCTCTAGTAGGTCTGTGTCTTTATTCCTGTCTTACCCCTAGGTTCTTCATGACATGTTTTTCTTAGATTCCATATATATGTGTTAGCATATGGTATTTGTCTTTCTCTTTCTGACTTACTTCACTCTGTATGACAGACTCTAGGTCCATCCACCTCACTACAAATAACTCAATTTCGTTTCTTTTTATAGCTGAGTAATATTCCATTGTATATATGTGCCACATCTTCTTTATCCATTCATCCAATGGACACTTAGGTTGCTTCCATCTCCTGGCTATTTCAAATCATTTATTTTGGTTACATATCTATAGGAGGCTATTCCTTTCTTTAAAAAACATGGTTTAAATATATTTTTTCTTCTAGTTTTATTGAGATATAATTAACATATTAACACTGTATGTATATTTTGACATGCAGCACTGTAAATATATATTTTTAAAGCTTCTGAGTTAATTTTGTTCAAATTAGTGTGTATTTGTTGTTCAAGAGATATCCAGTTTTCATAATGTGTTCTACTATTTAAATAAGACAATCTACATGTCTCTTCTTACTGTTATGGTCATCCTTCTGCTAGAATATAAGTAGCCCAAGAGCACTGATTTTCTTTCTATTTTGTTTACTATTTCCCTAACACCTACAGTCATTTCTGGCATACAACAGATGCTCAGTAAATATTTGTTGAGTGGATAGACAAATTCCACTATAATATTTCTGTTATAATTCTATTTTTAACCTTTGGAGTTACAGATAATTTTCAACCTAACACTATCTCAAATATCTAGTTCAATAAATCAATTTTACATTTTGTTTTGTAACAATTTGACAGAGAAAAACCTATCAAAATGAGCCACTGCCCTAAAATAGTGATGAACCTGTAGCTCTCACTATCTACTTAAGCCCAATTCTCTTCCCTCCTCAGCCCCATCTCCCATTCTGACCCCTTTAGCTTTGTTGATGCTCATAAAGAAGTTACCAAGACATGACCTGTAAGATCTGACCAGTTTCCAAGGCAACAAATATTACAAAAACATTAGAGTTTCAGTGAAGGCTCTTTTCATTTTGTTTTGTTTGACTTCGTCAACCCAAGTCAAAAAGAGAAGAACAAAGAGGAGGTCACTTTCTGCTCACTAGAAAAACCCATTAAAACCTCTGGGTTTTGGGCTTCCCTGGTGGCGCAGTGGTTGAGAGTCCTCCCGCTGATGCAGGGGACACGGGTTTGTGCCCCGGTCCGGGAAGATCCCACATGCCGCGGAGCGGTTGGGCCCGTGAGCCATGGCCACTGAGCCTGCGCGTCCGGAGCCTGTGCTCCGCAACGGGAGAATCTACAACAGTGAGAGGCCCGCGTACCGGAAAAAAAAAAAAAAAAAAAAAAACTCTGGGTTTTGCATCATGAGCACTTTCTAGGATGGCACTTATGTGCATTACTATAAATGAGAATTCATGAAAGAATGTGCTAGTTACTGAGCTATTGTCCCTCAGCTCCAAGCCCACCCCTCTCTACTCTGTTCTGCAAGGCTGGGCTGGACTATACAAACCACTTCTGTCCTTCACTACCTGATAGGCTCTGCCAGTAGGGGGTGCTAAAGGGAAACTAGAAGGCTGGAGAGGGAAGAATAAGACTTCACTCTGTTTCTTATTCCTGGGAGTGTCACCCCAGCAATGCTGCTTCACCCTTGCAGTTACTCTTCCTTCCTGTAACAGAGTTGAATCCGTTAGCAGTTTTTCCAACTTCCGCTTTATTGTGTCTCCCTAAAAGATGCCAGCTCAGCTGTCTGGCACCCTCTCCTCAAAGGTCTGGGTCCCAGGTTCATGAACACCTGCCTCCGAATTTATAGACACCAACACCAGCTGGGCATAGGTCTGAGTTCCATTACACAGACCACCTCCCCCTCCTCCAAGCCCTAAATTGTAATCGTTCCAATTCCTTTCCATTGTTCCTCTAGATCTACAGTGCTAGTTGCTTCCTACATGTGTTACATCCATGATACCTTACAGTTTTTTTGTGTTTTGTTTTTTTGCCTTTTGAGTTACCCAGTTAACACCTCTGTACTGAGTCAACAGTTCTTTACATTAAGTTCTCTGTTAGAATAACTAATACCATCTCCCTCTTTGAACCTGACTCAGGGTCCTGACTAATGCAACTAGTATTACAACACAGCCTTGGGAGAGATAAGACTGGAGTATCTATCATAATAAGTATTTCTCATGACTTTTTTTCAATTGGGGAAGCTTACCTTGTTCTGGAATGACCTCGAAATATGCCCGGATTCCTGATAGCCTTGGTATCTGAGGAGACTTAAATATCACCAACATGAGATTATTTGTCGAAACAAATGACATTAATGTTCTTGTGGGTTCACAAATTCTGAAACCAGATAACAAAACAAAAGCACATAAACAATAGGTTATTGAGGATCGGACCTCCATCCACCACTAATTCCACACATTTCTTGGGCCATCCACACAGTTCCTGTAAATCAGACTCTACCAGCCAGGTCTTCATCAATTAGTGGCCAGAAGGGACTACAGATGGAGCGGAGCTGATATAGATGCCGAAATTTTTGTCCAGTGACTAATGAAGAATTCTCTTGGATGGCTGTCACTGGACACTCCTTGAGAGCAAACAAGGTATACAGGCAGGGTATTTAATAGCTAAAGTCATGGGCTCTTCACCAGGGAAAACTGGGTTCAAAACTCAGCTCTATCACTTAACTGGGCAATGAAGTAACTAGTTCTTCATAAATGCCAGTTTCCCAACTCTGAAATGGTAGTAATAATAACAGTATACTCCTCATAGCATTGTGGTGAGGATTAAATGAGATAATAACTAAATATGTCTGGGAATAGTGAAAAGAAACCAAAAACAGTGATTGAGGGGTGAGCGTCAGTGACAAACTTACTTTTCACTACAAATCTTTAGACACTGTTTGAATTTTTAACATGATCATTCACCATCAAAATATAAATAAATAATACTTACATAAAGTACTATTATATACATACATAAACACCATTTAAAATGATAAGATAATTCATATGCCCTTTAGCACAATGAGTAAAAATAGCAAATTCTTAATAAAGCCTAACTGACATTACTAGGTTACCAAAATATTAAGCACTCATAAAAAGATGTCTACTAGTGAGTAAGAAATACTAGGATATGTATATGTATACGTGTGTGTAATTATGTACACGTATGAATGAAAGAATGTATGCAAAAATATAACAGACATTTATTCTGGGTAATGGGAATGGAAGATAATTGACATTGTCTTCTCTGACCTCATTTTCACAATAAACATTGTGTTATCTTTATAAGGAAAATAAATTGTTTTACTAATGCTATGCAATTATAATAGAATATTCATTCTCACATTCTATTGAAACAGTAGCCTTCACTGTGATTGCAATGAAAGTAAAATTAAACCAAAAAAATGTGAAATATATATCAAAACTATTGACTGAAGTTCCCAATGATTTTGACTGTTGTATGCTAGAAGTGAAAAGCAAACACTGTGTCTGACAGGCTCTGGCTAAGACAGGGGGCACTAAACAGGGCATGGGTCAATCTTTGACCTCATGAGTATATACAAAAATGGTTTAAAAAAATCCAAAGGCAAGCCAGATACTGCAAAAGAGAGACATTGTAAAAATTCTTTTCACTTGCCAACCAGAGTGCCTGCATAATACCTATACAAGATGGTGCTCCGGATTGGCATGAGGGAGTCGTAAATGGTCAGGGAGTCGGTGACACAGTTGTCGGCTTCAATCTGGACGGACTCTATTGAGAGACGGATCAGGTGGCCCACTATGGCCACCAGCTTGAAGTGGCACATCAGCCTCCCTGAGGTTGCCGAAATCTCCAGAGGGTAGCGGAGAGACAGGTGATCTGCGTAGAAGTACTGAGAGCAGCCTTTGTCTGTGGAGACAGCACTTTATTTTGCTTTGTTTTGTTTTAGGAATGATTTTTCTAGAAATCTTTATAGAAGAGTAAAGAGCAAAAGAGCTCACATGGAGAATATCTGCTGTCTTTGCCAACCTGGAATCCACTCTCATCTCTTCTGATAATAGCACCTAGATTTTACTTTGAGAAACTACACCTACCCTGTCCATGTGGCTTGGTTGGGGTTAAACTCACCCTAGGTCCAGAAGTGAGCACACGACCCAGACTGACCAATCAGAGCCAAAGCAGCTGTTTCAGGAGTGGGCACGTCAGTCAATTTGAGACAATGAAACTCAGCCCAAGGACTTCTCAAAATACAGGTGAGATTTTTTTCCACCATGGTAGCTAAACTGATAAATCATAAGCTTGGATCTGCTGGTGGCCATTTATGCCACCACATTGAAAGAACCCACTTGATGAAGTCTCAGCAGAAGAAAACAAAAATGCAGAGTCCTGACAATATTTTATCTTAGAACCTGGACCCAACCATGCCTGCAGCCAGCATATTCCACGTATGTCCCAGCAATCACATTTCTTTTGTGCTTAAGCTAGTTTGAATATACTATATCTGTCACTTGCAACAGAAAGAACACTAACAAACACCAGCATGTGAACAGGAAAACTACAGCCAAAAAGGATACTGATTTGGAGGCAGTTGGGGATGGGGAGGTTGGAGGGCAGGGGAGAAACCACAGACATAATTTACCAGATCCTATGGTTGAAGAGTAATCTGACCGAAGCCCAGCTGCATTGAAAAAGCACATAGAAAAAACACTATCAGTCCCAGCATTTCATTTTGTTAGAATTTTGCTTAGTAAAAATATCTTGTCCTTTAAAAGCAATCCAACATATCTGGGATTTGCTTTAAAATAATCCTGTGAGGGTAAAAGGGAGGTTGTTTAGGTATTTAGACATCAAATAGGACAGCTATGAGTTGATAGTTGTTGAAGCTGAGTAGTGTGTAAGAGTTCATTAAACAATTCTCTTTACTTTTGTGCTTGAAATCATCTGCTGTAACAACTTTTAAACATTTTTTGAAGATAAAAAAGCAACTAAACATGGTAATAATTGGTTCTATATCTGAAGTAGTATATGTGGTACAGAATTTTCCACTAGAGATTTTTTTATTGATTCATTACTTATTACAAACACTTATCAACCTACTATATGCCTAACATATATATATATAATTTAAATCAAAATAGAAAACTGCATACATTTTGGGTTAGACAATAATTAAACCACTTTACTGTCAAGATAAATGATGGAATTTGCATTCTGACTGTGTTTTGGGCAGGCCATTTTGGAGCATTGGGGCACACTATAGAACACAGGCGCAGTTCTGTCTGAACAAGGGAAGAAACAAGGAAGGTAAACCTCAGCAAAATTTTCCTTCTCCAGCACCTTATCCCTTGGAGTCTTAGTTTGAAGATGCATGAAGCCAAATTAAATATAGAAAAGGGTACGCTTTAAGAAATTCATTTTCATGTGTATTCTGACCCCAATTCTATTGTCTAATCACTGTATATAACATTTAGCAACTTCTTTTATCAATGTAGCTCCAATGTCTTCAGCTAATCCTGTTCCACTGGGATTGTGGAGAAGAATACAGTCATTCCTCAGTAGCCACAAGGGGATTGGATCCAAGACACCCAAGGATACCAAAATTCATGAATGCTCAAATCCCTTATGTAAAATGGCATAGTATTTGCATAAAACCTATGCACATCCTCCTGTATACTTTAAATCATCTCTAGATTACTTCTAATACCTAATACAGTGTAAATGCTGTGTAAATAGTTGCCAGCCTGTGGCAAATTCAAGTTTTGCTTTTTGGAACTTTCTAGAATTTTTTTTCCAAATGTTTTCTATCCATGGTTGGCTGAATCCACGAATGCGAAGTCCATGGATATAGAGGGAAGACTGTACTTCACGGCAACATTGACTACGACAACGACAGTATCAAGAGTGCTGCAGGAAGGAGTGCTTGAAGGAGAATTACCCAACAATCACCATTTAGTACCACAGAGTCCATGTCCACAGCCAGACCCTGCAGGCTCCCCACGGAGGTCCGGTTTATGATGCTTGTCTGGATGGAGTCCTTCAAGATGGCAGCCACACAGTCCTCACAGAAGATATGGCCCTTGGCATGTGGCATGACAAACACTAGCCAAAAGTGAACAAGGAGGCCACCTTTGTTGTTACTGCTGTAGTGAAAAGAGAAAGAAGTCCAGGGATACCTCTTAGGAAGTAGACTTTCATAAGGAGCCAGTGACCCAAGTGATAAATTCAAGGTGAGGCCAATGGACACATCTTTCAACTGACACATCTTTCAACATCTTTCAAGTTCATCTTTCAACTAACTTCCTTCTTTAGGAAGCCATTGACTCCTATCATGGGAATTTGGAAAGGAAAGCATCATGGTATGTGTATTCTTGTGCTGTGTTCAAATCTAGAACTGTTAGTATATTTTGCATCTCCATGGAGAATATACTATTTCTATGGATGTCAATCAGTATTCACTGCTATTACAAATAACAACAGTTAGAATGTTTGATACTTCACCGTGTCCAGACACAGTGCTAAAGCTGCTTTATCCCATTTAATCTTTTGAGGAAGGTCCTGTTACGCTTCCAGTTTTACAGATAAGGAAATTAAGGTCATCTACAACTCAAAATCACACAGCTACTGAGTAGCAAGTCAGGAATCAAGCCTAATTTGGTTTTCAATCTGACCCTGGAGTAGGAGCTCCTACCTGCACAAATATTGTCATATTTTATGAAAAAAACATAAGATAGTGTTCTATAGCACATAATTTGGGAAATGGAAGGTGAAGGAGAGGAAACAAATTGCTTTACTCCAAGACTTCTCAGTGCCTTTAATCTGCCCAAACGGATTGTGAATCTCTGCAGATATATCAGGGGTGGGGGGAGATGGGATACAGTACAAGGCACACAAAGTTTCCTAAAAATTATTTGACCATGGGATCCTTCTTTGCTCAGAAGATCTCTAGTGACCAGTTTTTTACTGAACATATTTTGAGAGACACTGACTGGTCTGTGTTTTCTGTTGGCCCTCACCCAATATAGTGGATGTGTTTATGGTCATTTTGCCCAGTGGCATTAATACAAAGGTCTAGGATCCCAGTTCTGGAAAGAGGGCAGGCTTTGGTAAATGAAGAAAAAAACTCAGCATGATAGCATGACAAAGAGTTCAGCTGCAGGTTTCCCTGGTGGCGCAGTGGTTAATCCGCCTGCCAATGCAGGGCACACGGGTTCGAGTCCTGGTCCAGGAAGATCCCACATGCCACGGAGCAACTGAGCCGATGCTCCACAACTAATGAGCTGGAGCTCTAGAGCCCCCGAGCCACATCTTCTGAGTCTTGTGTGCCACAACTACTGAAGCCCACGCACCTAGAGCCAGTGCTCCGCAACAAGAGAAGCCACTGCAATGAGAAGCCTGTGCACCACAATGAAGAGTAGCCCCTGCTCACCGCAACTAGAGAAAGCCCGCGCGCAGCAACGAAGACCCAATGCAGCCAAAAATAAATGCATGCATACATACATACATACATAAAGTCTTTAAAATAAATAAATAAAAGGGGTAAAAAAAGAGTTGGATTGCTATTGTGCTAGAAGGGTATTAACCCACAACTGCCCCCAAGTGGTTACTTGAGAATGGCACTCTTTCAGCCCTTCCACAGCCTTTTGAGGTATTACAGCAGTGAACATAGAAGTCCCAAAGCAAGGGACATTCATTACCTGACATCTGCAACTACCGACTGCTGGTAAAATTTGGAGAAGGCAGATGTTGTATAAACCAGGTTTACCTGCAAAAGAAGAACCAAGATGTCTGAAGGCTTTCAAATTGGCTTCCTCTCATGATACCCAGTGTGCCGTAGGTCCAAGCTCTGACAGTTAGCAAGGTGAAAAGCAAGGCTCAAACTAAAGGCCTCTAAGCCCAAACCCAGACATTATTCCTTGAATTCAAATAAATTCTTACTTCCTGTATCAGGGTTACTTACTGTCATTCTGCTCTCTGTGAAGATTAATCAGCTACCTTTATTCATTTATTGCTGTCTTTAGACACCCTAACCAAGCTTAACTGCTGCATTCTGCCTACTCCAAAAGTTAATTTTCTCCACAATGAATAAGCGAAACTCCTTTAAGCGTATTTACAAGGTATTCTGCCCAACCTCTTTTCTACCAATGCACGCCACGGAAAATGTATATTAGCCGCTAGAGGGCGCGTGGTGCCCACAGTCCAACTTCCATATCCCACTGCAGAACTCTCGTTTCCAGGGACACACCCAGATCTTTTAAAACACCATAAATGGATCTCAAAAGAGAGCTATTTCAGTCAATTGACTCTTTGCCCTTACTTAGCATTTCTAAAACCAATTTCTTCTGCCAAATCTTCTCCTCCTGTAGTCCCCTTTTTACATAATAGCAAAATCACCTAATTGCCCAGGAAAAAAAAACAAAAAATGAAAAACCTTAGAAATAATATAGCATTGTGGAAAAAAAAGGGCCATGGAGTTTAAATTCACTGTGCAACACAGAACACATTACCAAGGCATGCTGAGCTTCTTTTTTTTCTTTTTCTCTCTCTCTCTCTCTTTTTTTTTTAACATCTGTATTGGAGTATAATTGCTTTACAATGGTGTGTTAGTTTCTGCTTTACAACAAAGTGAATCAGCTATACATATACATATGTCCCCATATCTCTTCCCTCTTGCATCTCCCTCCCTCCCACCCTCCTATCCCACCCCTCTAGGTGGTCATAAAGCACTGAGCTGATCTCCCTGTGCTATGCGGCTGCTTCCCACTAGCTAGCTATTTTACGTTTGGTAGTGTATATATGTCCATGCCACTCTCTCACTTTGTCCCAGCTTACCCTTCCCCCTCCCCATATCCTCAAGTCCATTCTCTAGTAGGTCTGTGTCTTTATTCCCATCTTGCCCTTAGGTTCTTCATGACCTTTTTTTTTTTTAGATTCCATATATATGTGTTAGCATACGGTATTTGTTTTTCTCTTTCTTTTTTTCTTTTCTTTTGTTTTGTTGTTTTGTTTTTAACTTCTTTATTGGAGTATAATTGCTCTACAATGGTGTGTTAGTTTCTGCTGTATAACAAAGTGGATCAGCTATACATATACATATATCCCCGTATACCCTCCCTCTTGCGTTTCCCTCCCACCCTCACTATCCCACCCCTCTAGGTGGTCACAAAGCCCCGAGGTGATCTCCCTGTGCTATGCGGCTGCTTCCCACTAGCTATCTATTTTATTTTATTTTTTTAACATCCTTATTGGAGTATAATTGCTTTACAATGGTGTGTTAGTTTCTGCTTTATAACAAAGTGAATCAGCTATACATATACATATGTTCCCATATCTCTTCCCTCATGCGTCTCCCTCCCTCCCACCCTCCCTATCCCACCCCTCTGGGTGGTCACAAAGCACCAGGCTGATCTCCCTGTGCTATGCGGCTGCTTCCCACTAGCTAGCTATTTTACATTTGGTAGTGTATATATGTCCATGCCATTCTCTCACTTTGTCCCAGCTTACCCTTCCCCCTCCCCATATCCTCAAGTCCATTCTCTAGTAGGTCTGTGTCTTTATTCCTGTCTTACCCCTAGGTTATTCATGACATTTTTTTTCTTTTTTCCTTAGATTCTATATATATGTGTTAGCGTACGGTATTTGTTTTTCTCTTTCTGTCTCTCTCTTTTTTAATCTGTAAAGTGGTGATCAAAATGCCTACCTCTTTGGGTGGGATGTTAAATAACTATAATAAAATGCATTGAGTGCAATACTAACTATATAAATGGGGTCTACACAAAGCCAGCATTGACTCTGCAGGAGGCCGGGGAGGATTTCACAGAGAAGGAGGCTTTTTGATGGGTCATGAATGACGGGTGGAATTTCACTCCATAGAAATTGGACAGATGGCTTTAGGTCCTGAGTGAATAGCAGCAGAAACCAGGGCTGCCAGACATGTAAATGCAATGATTATTCATAACACAAGTAATGACTGCCTTAGATCACAAGGTTTCTGTTGGGAGAAAGTGGTAAGGAATGAGACTGGGACAATCAGGGGACAGATTTAGAAAAGTGCTTGCCTGCTATTCTTAAGAATCAGTATTTTATCTGGCTATTCTTAAGAATCAGTATTGTATCCTTAAGCCAAAGGAGAAATGTTATTTTTGAAGGATAACTTCAGCAGCAGAGAGGAATGGCTTTGGGTGTTGAAGGAAGAATACTGCCTGGGATTGGAAAAAATGGTAAAGAGATTTTAAAAGAATGTCCATCTCCTTGGGCTAATTTGAGGGATAATTGATATATTGAAATGGTAAAGGGTTTTACACTTTACCCAGTATATAGGAGGCCTTCAATCAATAAAAGCCACTATGCCTGCTACCGTCTTTGCTCGCTCTCTCTCTCTCAGCCCTTCTTCATTTTACACTGCAGAGCGCCTGTCACTGCAGGAGAGTCGCCACTGCTAGGCCACCCTCTCCATTACTGTGCAGATGCAAACTGGCAGAAACTTTCTATTGGTAATAGGTACCAAGAGCCATGATAAATATTCTTCTGTGTGACCAATTATACTTTTAGGAAATCAGCTAAGGAAGTAATCAGAGATACAAACAATTTACATGGCAGTTTTGTTATAGTGTTATCTGTTAATAGCAAAAATTGGAAACAACTTAAATATCCAATAAAAAGGGACTTGCCAACTTGAAGCTATCAAAACTTATGCTTTTTAAAGAATATGAACTTGCATAGAGACATGCAATCTTATGTTAAGAGGAAAAAGTCAGATTATAAAACTGAATATCTACTAATACTCCAATTTTGCCCTATGTCCTGTGTCTACGTGGTCCAGAATCAAAAGGGGCTCTATCTCTGGAGACGATGTTAAAGGAGATTATATTTTTAAAGTACTTTTGTAAATTTTATAAATTTTTACAATAAATACTTATCAGTTCTACAATAGGAAAGGTTTTTTTTTTAAGTGAAGAGATACCAGTGCATCAAGGTTGAAATAAATCTGTATGGATCACAGAATTAATCAGTATGCATGTAATTTCTGTACTGGAAGGCATCTTAAATATCACCTGATCCAATTCTTTTATTTTAGAGATAAGAAAAACTGAAGCTCAGAGAGCCATTTCTTTTGAATTTCAGGAGAAAAAAAAAAAAGCAATTCTATCAAATAAACAATTTTATCTTACAACCAAGATGAGCTAAATCCCATGTTTCCCTGAGTTCTTCCTTCATCCACCCTGCTCACCTGTGACACTGTAACCCCAACCCCTCATCCCTTACCCCCTGACCTCACCTTCCCCAGCCTTTCAAGATCCCCCCATCACCTCACCACTTGTTGCACGGTCCGGGCCACTGATAGAAATTCCCTGGACTCCTTCTGTCGGTATTCAGGAAGAAACTCAATGTTGGTGATGCGAAACATCCCAGCAAAGTAAAAAGCATCTCTGCTTTCTGTCTTACCTGTAAGAGAGGAGAGAAGGTGGTTAGGAGTCTTTCCATCTGTGTGACAGTGAGGCATTGTCTGATATATGTCACTGTCGGGCTCCTGAAATGATTTTATTTTAGACACCTTCTTTAAGCAGTTTTTTTAAATAATTTATTTGTATTTAATTTATTTATTTGTGGCTGCACTGGGTCTTTGTTGCTGCGTGCAGGCTTTCTCTAGTTGCTGTGAGCGGGAGATACTCTTCGTTGCGGTGCACGTGTTTCTCATTGCGGTGGCTTCTCTTGTTGTGGAGCACAGGCTCTAGGTGTCCGGGCTTCAGTAGTTGTGGCTCGTGGGGTCTAGAGTGCAGGCTCAGTAGTTGTGGTGCACAGGCTTAGTTGCTCCACAGCATGTGGGATCTTCCCGGACCAGGGCTTGAACCCGTGTCCCCTGCATTGGCAGGCATTGGCAGGCAGATCCTTAACCACTGTGCCACTAGGGAAGTCCTAGACAGCTTCATATTTTACAGACTGTGAAGCTCTAAATGTAGTTAATAACATCTCTTCTGGACTTCCCTGGTGGGAAGAGCCAGGCAAAGCAAGATGATAGGCCAAAGGAAACCCAGAAGAAATGCCCCATATAAGTGATTCAAACTACCACGAGGGTGCATCTCTCTCTCTGAGTCCACCCATGTGTTTATCTACACTTACTCTTTTTTCTCCTAATAAACACTTCACTTGTTTCACTACTTTCCGTCTCTATGTGGAAATTCATTTCTACAAAGCCATGGGCCAGGGTCTTATCACTGGCCACTGGCCTTCATGGTCTAGTGGCTAAGGTTCGGTGCTCTCACTGCTGTGACCTGACTTCAAACTCTGGCCAGGGAACTGAAATCCTGCTTCAAGCTGATGCAGGCTGAGGCCACCTGAGATCAACTCCTGCTCAAAAACTCTGCCCAGGGAAGACCATGGGACTGGGCATCAGGTGGGCCAGAAACTGCTATGAAGACAGACAAAGACATTGCTGTGTCTGAGATGCCTTCAGGCACCTGAGAATAGCCTAGGGAGATGAGGGACTCTCCTTTCAGCCGTTCCTTTTTGTTACAAGGTCTTACGGGTATGAGGCATCACTCCCAGGCTCTCATGGCTGTGGTATCTTTCTTTCCTGTGACACATGCCCCACGGTATCATAGCTTCCTTCTGCATGTCTGTCTTTCTAGATGAACAGTAAATTATTGTCCTTCAACCCCTAGCACAGGGTAGCAAGTGCCTGACTTAGCTTTCAAGCTCAGTAAATGTTCCTGGGAAGGAAGAGAGAGAGGAAGAGAGGGAGGGAATAATCTCTCTTAGCACAATGCCCAGTGCGTGGAAATGCTAAATAAGTGATGGCTGAATTAAAAAGAAGGTGCAGCCTCTGTGAAGGACAGGGAACAGCCTCCCTGTGTGACCCATCCAGGCTCACATTAGCCCTGTAGTGTAGTGAGGTTGTGGAGAGTGGGGAAGGGGCCAGAGGCCTGAGCTCCTGTCCTAGATTTGTTCTTCGAAGTTATGAAACTGAGCCCCCTAAAACTGAGTTTCTCTGCCAAGTTTATGTCTAAGCTCTCTAACCAAAACTTTACTCCCTTTCTTGTGCTGTACTTGTTCACCTCAAGATTAAGGAGTAGCAAAGAAAAGGGGGATTGAAACAGAGCAGGACCATTCAAGGCCCTCCTGGGTACAAAAGCCTTTCCATTTTCCCCATTTCTTGTTTGTAGGAAAAAGGCTTCAGCCTCCCAGACCTTCCCTGAGTTCCAAAAGGCAGATTCAAACAGTTACTAATTAGAAGTGAGGGAATGCAGAAACAAAGGAAAAGCAGTCAAGAAACAATAGTGCAGAGTCCCAGTTCCTCCTTAAGGGATAAACCTAATAATCTGATACATATCTTTGAGTTCTTCTATAGGAACTAAGGACCTATCCCAGTGGAGGATGGTGACTTCAGGCTGAGCACAATCACGTAGACCCCAGACTGGTTGCAACCAGAAGGCTGATGGTTGAGATTCCTGAAATACCATCCTGTTACCTCACCACCAACCATCAGAAGAAAGTCACACACCCCATAGCCCTCCCCAACAAAATTTGCCTTTAAAAACTCTTCCTTGAAGACCATCAGGGAGTTAGGGTCTTTTGAGCATGAACTGTCCATTCTCCTTGTTTGGCCCTTAAAATAAACCTTTCTCTGCTCCAAACTCCAACATTTCGATTTGTTTGGCCTCACTGTACATCAAGCACATGAACTTAGGTTCAACAAAAGTTATGTTGAGGCAGGAGATAGATGGGCCCTCAGGGCAAACAGTTTGAGTTCATTCCCTGTGGACCATACTCCAGATGGGAATAACAGGACAATCGAGAGAGGACACTGGGTCCTGCCCAGATAGAAGATAAGAGACCACATATTTTATTCTCAAAGTCAGGAGACCTCTCCGCCTACACATGCGTAGACTTCCAAGTGGCCAAATCTACCCATACGCCTCTTTGGTTGAATCCATCTTGGTTAAGAGATGCACACGCGCACATGGAAAGATCCTGAGATATACCAAATATGGACTCTGAACTAGGCAAATCAAAATGATTGTCCAAAGGAGACATGGAAGAAATGCCCCATAAAAGTGATTCAAACTGCCACTTCGCGACTCTCTCTCTGAGCCTGCCCATGTGTCTATCCACACATACTGTACTTCTTTTTCCCCTAATAAATACTTTACTTGTTTCACTACTTTCTGCCTTTGTGGGAATTCTTTTTTCTGCAAAGCCATAGGGCCAGGGCCTTGTCACTGACCACTAGTCTAGTGGCTAGGATTCGGTGTTCTCCTGGCTCAGTCCCTGGATGGGAACCGAAACTCTACTTCAAGCCACTGCAGGCCGAGGCCACCCAAGATCAATGTAACCTTGGACAAATCACCTTGCCTCACTAGGCCTCTTGTATAAAGCAATAGTTGTTTTTGTCTTTGATTTTACCAAGAAAGTCCTTAGATTTTTTTTTTCTGTTGCAGATTCTTTAAAATTTGAATGAAAGCTATGACTTCTACCTAGAAGCTCACACATCCTTCTACTATCAGTAAGTAATCAAGGGATAAGCAATGCAAGAGAGATCAATTTAGCCTTCAACCAGATTACATTTGTCTAACTCTTGAGCTCAGCCTAACATACAAGCCCTCCATGTGAAACTGAGGAAGACCCTGTGGGGCCATCCTGGGCACAAAAGCCTTTCTTTGTCTCCCTTTTTCTTATTTGCAAAAAAAAGAAAAAAGTCTTCTGCCTCTTAGACCTTCCTGAATGCAAAGAGCAGATTCAGACAGCTGCTAATCAGGGAAGTAAGGGAATGCAGAAACAAAGGAACAATCAAGAAACTATAGTCCAGGATTCTGATTCCTCCTCAAGGAATATACATAACAATATCTTTGAGTTCTTCTGCAAGAACTGAGACCACACACAGGTGGAGGATCATAACTTCAGGATGAGCACAAGGTTCCTGGAATACCACCCTGTTACCTCACCACCAACCAATCTGAGGAAAGTCACACACCCTGCAGTCCTCACCCCAAATTTTGCCTATAAAAACTTCTCCTCCAAAACCATCAGGGAGTTCAGTTTTCCTGAGCACGAGTTACCCTTTCTCCTTGCTTGGCCCTGCAATAAACCTTTCTCTGATCCAAGCTCCATTTTGTTTCATTTGGTCTCACTGTGTGTTGAGCACACAAACTTATGTTCAGTAACACATGGTTTTCCTGATGAGCTGTCCATCTCATTTCTGTTAAAAAAAAAAAAAAAATCACAAGCCCAAAATGTAGTCCTTTGCTCCCAAAACTGCAAACCAAGACTTAATTACAGTTTCACATTCTCTCAGGAATGTGACCTTTAAACAGAAATTTCCTGATCAACACTAGTGTGATAATCGACATGATAAAGACCCTGCTATTCCCTTCCCCCAAAATTTGATGGCCTGGCCTGAAACAATCCTTTCTTTTCTTTTGCTAATAGCTTCCTTGCCCCACCCTCCTTCTGCCTATAAAAACCTTCCATTTTGTACACCCCCTCAGAAAGCCCTTTTATTTACTAGAAGGGATGCTGCCAGATTCATGAGCCATTGAATAAAGCCAATTAGATCATCAGATTTACTTGGTTGAATTTTTGTTTTTTAACATTTCTCAAGGCCACCCTCCATACCCAAATTTCATCTATCAAAACTAACCCCTGTTGTTTGTTGAACAATTCTCACTTACTTATACCAGTTTTCCTTTGCTTGTACTGGTCTGTTTTGCTGAAATGCCCTTAACTGATTTTCACACAACCAACAAATTAACTCTTTACAATGATGTCCCGAAACCTTGTACAAAAATGCAAGGGCAATGCAAATGTATCAGTTTAGGGCTGGCAGAGAGCTGAAGGGAAATAAACTGGTTTGCTCTGGATTGGGGTCCTGTGTCTTTTGTGTTTTTCTTAATTGCTCATTGACTTGACCGCCCCCACTAGTCTGTAAAGACAGATTCTTTCCTGTCTACCACTCTGTTCCATGCTTATCACAGAGCTCAGCTCATAGTGGGCACTCCCAAGATGTGTCAAATGAATTTTCAAGAACCAGTTCATGAAGACTTATCTAGACTCTATCCCTGGGCAGGTTGTTGGATGTCTCCCTTCTGTGATTGCAAAGTAATTGCTTGAGGAAAAAAAAAAAAAGTCAACTCACACTCTCTCTCTAGTACTGAACTATGAGATTTTTTGAAAGTAGAAAAATGCATCTGTGAGCTTTTTGAAGGTAGGAGATGTATCTTGGTGTGCCTGATATCTTATATTGTGCCACACAAATTATAGGTGGTCAATTTCTATATGTAAATGAACTGAACTGTTCAAGACAATATTCATTCATTCTTTGCCTATAAATCTAGCTTTCCAACCAAATTTTAATATCTTTGAGAGTACACATATCTTGTATCAAGTATATTAATATGCGTAGGGTGGGAAGTCCAACATAAATCAATAAATGCTGTAGTTACTGAGCTGCTTGGGTAAGCACTCTCTAAGGAAGAACTTAGTTATGACTCCTATCCAAAAGGATCAATAAGACTGACAAAAACAATCAATTGGACAAATAAAAACATAAAAACAGAGGAGAAGGGCTTTCCTGGTGGTGCAGTGGTTGAGAGTCCGCCTGCCGATGCAGGGGACACGGGTTCGTGCCCCGGTCTGGGAAGATCCTGCATGTCGCGGAGCGGCTGGGCCCGTGAGCCATGGCCGCTGAGCCTGTGCGTCCGGAGCCTGTGCTCCGCAACGGGAGAGGCCACAACAGTGAGAGGCCCGCGTACCGCGTACCGCAAAAAAAAAAAAAAAACAGAGGAGAGAAAGACACATGAGTAAAATGAAGCTCAGGGAGCTAGAAATCTAAGGTTGCCTAGAAACAGGCAGTGGGTGGATGAGGAAATAAAACAGCTTAGCATCCCATTCATTTTTTAAAGCTAAAAATGCATTACATTTCTGAACCAGTCAGAAGCTCCTGAGCATTCTCCTCAGCTCTTCTCATCCTATTCCCCCATCTCTGCTCCTCTGGGAAGAAAGCAGTGGTGGTAAAAGAAGAAATGGGAAAGACAATTCTGGCTTCTTCCTTAAAACCTCAACAGTTTTGAAAATGACCGTCAGTCTGAGAAATAAGAAAATTCTATCAGAAACCCCCAAGGTCAGATCGGGCCTGCATTGCTGATGCAGAACTCACAGGGCAAGACTTAACCCCAAAGGTACACAGATTTCAACTCACTGATATAGAGCCACAGCAGTGTCCAGGCTACGACCGCTAAGATGAACAAAAATACTGTGAAGAGAATGATTTTGATTTGGACGTTCCAAAAGGGAGCTTTCTTCTTGAGTTGCTTCTTGGGTTTGGGTTTGGGTTTGTTGACGGGTTTTCTTGGTGGTCGTCTCCCTGGCAGCTTCCCTTGGGCACTGACCACCTGAACTGAGATATTGGATATCTTCAAAAGAATGAAAGAGGTGTTAACAGTTAGAAGTAGTCTAGAGCTTAAATGCAACCACCTAGTCAGGAGAATCTTGGTGCTAAAAGGCCTAAATAAGCCAAATTATTTACATAAGCATTGACTTGCATTGAATCACACAGTTAAGACCAATCAGAAAAAAACAGGAGGTATATGAACTCTAGTGGAATGGTTCCCAGGTCCTCAACTGGTTTCCTCAACTCCCCAACTCTGCTAAACTGACACTGTAGAGGATAGGCCTGAATTTTATGGAGTGTAGACTAGAGGACCTGAAGGTCAGACAGGATTCTATGGGGGTTGATTCATCTGTCCACCACTCTGGGGATGTGTGTGTTTGTACGATATAGCTTTTCTCCCACAGTGTCTTCTGGGCTGAGGCAGATTGAAAGTAAGAATAGAAGTGAGTTCCTCAGAGAAACTAATTGATTTCTTAATTATGGTTTCGTGACCTGGTGGTAATGATACCGAGCAGGACCCTGTGGGACTCCTGGGCACAAAAGCCTTTCTGTGTCGCCATTTCTTGATTACAGGAAATAGGCTTCATTCAGCCTCCATGACCTTCCCTGAGTTCCAACAAGCTGGTTCAAACAGTTGCTAATTAGGGAAGGGAGAGGATGCAGAGACAAGGGAGGAAAAGTCAAAAGAAACAATAGTGCAGCCTTGGGGCAGGGTCCTGGTTCCCCATCAAGGGATATATATAACAGTATCTGTGAGCTGTTTTTCAGATACTGAAATCCCCATCAGGTAGGAGAAATTAACAGTATGCTGCCCACAAACACATAGACCCCAGATGGGTTGGAACCAGAAGTTACCTTACCACCAACCAGTCAGAAGATTGTCTACGAGCTGATCATGCCCTCTTTGAACCATTACTATAAAACTCCTCACTACCCCCTCCAGGTTGAAACACACAGTTTTGAGGGCATTAGCCCACTGTGGCTCCCTTTGCCTGGCAAAGCAATAAAGTTATTCTTTTCTACTTCACCCAAAACTCTGTCTCCAAAAATTAATTCAGTGTTGAGGTACAGAGGCCGGATTCAGCTTCAGTAGGAAGAAAAATGTGAGGATGATGCTCTCGTTTGTGTAGGGATGCAGGACAAGGATCAAACTGATTGTTCTACCATTGCCTCACAAGCATGCACTTCGAAGCCAGCCACTGAACTGGTCAGTGACTCAGGTTTTCAATACAAATGAAAGAATGATTAAAAAATAAAGAATGAAATAGGGGACTCATGTTAGATTAGAAAATTACCGGGTTTAGTGCAAGGTGTTCTGTGCAACAGGAAAAAATACATTATTTAACTCTTTCCCCTCCTCTTTTTTTCCTCTATCCTCTGTCATTTGATGCTGTCAATTCTTTAATAATGTAAGTGAGAGTTTAACTTCTTTGAAGGAGAGATTTATACATGTCAGGGTAACTAAACTTCAGTGACAAAATAACTTTTAAACACACATTCTTTTAAAGGCAAGAATATGGAGCACCAGTTCCAAAGAAATAATCTTTCGAGCTCTCCTCTAAGAATGCTCTCATTCTCTCTCTCTCACTGTTCCCTACAAAGTACATGTCTTCCAGTCTTTAATCCTACCAATTAATGGGATAATATGTGGCCAAGAACATTCTAAATTATTCATGGCTCCCTCATTCTTTTTGCCAAACACTCCTGTCAACCCCTGGAGTGAAATGTAGCTTATATGCCTCCTGCTGAAACTGAACTAGACCAGATCTCATCTAATGTGATGTCCTGCAGGACTGAGGTTGGTGTTTCTAAAGAGAAAAATATTCTGTTGTTGGATGACTTGACTATAGTGTCAAGCTACTTTCAAATATTCCCCCCAAGAAGTAAAAAAGGAAAACACACAGAAATGCTAGCCCATGTAGAACTGACAAGGTCAAGGTTTGGTCTTTAAGTGTGGGAACACATTATAGGCAGTCTCAGTTAGCCCTGATTAAATTTTAAAGTGGAATTTGTGTAGAGATCAGTACCATTTCCCTGGAGTTTTAGAAAAACAGCTGCAAATCAATTGCCAAGTACAGCACTTTAAAACAAGCTCAAATTTGTAAAATCCATTAAGTTCCAAAGGAAAGCTAAGTATTTTATTATTGTTTCCTTTATTTCTGTAAAGTAACTCAGTCTCATTTTACTAAAAGGGTCAGCAATAAATGGTATTCGAGTAACAAAGAAGGCTTCTCTCGATGTACTTACATTCACATCAGCAGGTTTGGATGAAACATCGCTGTTTCCTTTGTCCATTTTTAGTTGTTCTGCAGGTGAACATCCAGAGGTACCTCCAAGCCAGTTTTCAGCCCCTTACATTCCCGCTTGAGAAGAATTGGTTGCCACATTCAAGCTAGCTTTCCGAGGAAAGGAATCAATTTACCTCCACCGGCTCCAGTTCAGAAACTGAAGCTGCCTCATTACTATATAGTGAATGTTAAAGGGACCTAGCAGAGAGCCTTGCAAACCCAAACTAAAGGCTTTTTAATGTTACCCTAATATGAGTCAGGCCTCTCAGAGCCCAGCCTCAAGGCAAGGTTGCCTCACAAGGATACAGTCCAACAACCCCCAAATATTTACAAGTCATTTATATTTTTGTCTGCACCTACTAAAGTATATTATGAGATCTAGTGTATAACCCTCAGCGTTGCTTCTTAGAAATCCCCATGCTGCCCAGGGGAAGGTAAAATGGGTGAAGGGGGTGAACTGTATGGTGATAGATGGTGATTAGACTTAGGGTGATTGTACATTGTAGTGTATATAAATATCAGTTTATAACGTTGTACATCTGAAATTACATAATGTTCCATTCCAATTTTACCTCAATAAGAAAAAAAGAAAAGAAATTCCCCCACACACACCCATTTCTCTTGCTGGCATCTCAAGCCAACTCCAGAAGCCTCACTGTCCAATTCTGCTCTTAGCTTTCCAGCTATACTCTCTGAAAATCCCTATCCAAGAGGTTGGGGGTTTTCCCCCCTTTTTTTCTCCCCCTTCTCTTGCAGTTCTCAGTAAACCCAGGCCTTTCCTGATGAAAATCTTCTTTTCCCCTCTCTCCCATTCGTCCCCATGTCGATCTGAATTAGGTTCAAGGGTAGGAAGCGGAGAGTAATCGTGAGATGCACCGTCAGGGTTTTCCTCAGCACACAGGTGGAACAAGGCTGACACGTTGCACCCCTTGTCCCTGTGACACAGACATGCTTCCCTCTAGACACTGAGAATCAATGGAAAGCTGATCAATTGCCCTTTAAAGGGGAAGCACTGCTCTGCTGATTTGGACACAAACTCTGCATCATTCAGGGGATGGTCATAAAGAAGCAAGTGAGAAAGTGCCTACTGAAAGTGGTGGAAAATTACTAGTTAAAGCCTCACAAACAAATTATGTCATGTTGTACAAATCTGCTTCCTGGCTTTGTTATTTATTAATAACAGTGATGAAATGACTGATAATGCTTTAGCCTTTATAATGATAAGATTGGGAAATTTAAAAATTTCTTTAATTGCCCATCCTTTTTGTATTATTTCCCTTATTTCTAAAATTACTCATTTCACCAATATAAGTAAAATATATGTCCTGGGCAGTGGCACTGAGAAGACTTTCTTCTTGAGAGTCAAACTTTAGACCGGCTCCTCTGAGCTCTCTTTGTGACCAGGCCTCATTCTTGGGTCCTGACAGCAACTGCCTACCCAGTTGTAATAAGAATCTTGCTATCAGCTTAGTGAGAATCCCCCCTACTTTGATATCTGATCAAGTTCTCCATCCTCCATTCTTGATGTATAAATCCTTGTCCTGCCTTTAGCAAGAATCTATCTACCCTTGGTGTTTCCTCTTAGTCATCTCCCATCCACTGACTCCCTCACTCTGCTCATTTGCCATAAATGACCAGCTGTCTTTACTGTATCTGGAATTGAGCTAAGTTCTATTCTGAAGACTCTTTCCCCTATTACACTAGTATTGAACAAAATCTGTCCTTACAGCTTTTCACTAGTGTGCCTCTGTTTCTCTTTGACACCAAGAATGGGAAAGGGGCAGCAAATCATAGGAGGCTGAACTACATATACAGAATTTTAAAACAATCATAAAACCAACTACAGGCTAATTTTTTTTTAATCTCCATTTGCCAGCAATTCTAAATAATTTCAGTGATAAAATACTTTTCTCTGAAAAAAATCTTTGGTATAAGTTCTAAACAATTGCTTCCATTACAACCGAGTTTTAATAATATATACATAAGCTTCAAAATGAGCACAGTTTTATAACTCATTGTTTAATAAATGAGAAATATTATATAGAAGTTAATTTGAAAAACTTCCATTTGTACAGTGGGTCTCAAGCACAAGAGGACTCTATGACACATGCTCATTTTGAGAGTAAGTTTCTAACAGTTTGGAATCATTTAAGTTTACTTGGAGTAGAATCCTTGTCTCCTGTGGTACTGCATATTCCTGCACTTAAACAGAATATTCAACATAAGCAATAATAGTACCATGATTGTAAAGATGAAGAAACAGAATCGCAATTATTTCATATCTGTTACTCCATGTGACCATTCGAAATTAATTAATATTTAAAACAAGTATACAGACTGTGAACTGCAAGGTATAATATTTTATATATAATATTTTTTCTGTAATACTTATTTTGTTAACTACTTTTTCTAGCAAAATTATGCATATAAAGTCGAATAAAACTTTTTAATGTGTTTTGTTATTGTTTTTTCACTTTATTCCATGATTATTACTGAAAATGTGTTCATTGTATCAACTCAAGGATTGTTTAAAAATGATCCCCTCCAGATGGATAGATATATGATAAAGTAAGTATAACAAATGTTAATGTAGAATCTAGGTGTGGATATATGCATTTACACTACAGAATTTTTTCAAGTATATGTTTCAAATTTTTCTTGATAAAATGTTAGAGAGAAAATTATCATCTCCAGGAGTCAAGTCTAGATAAGTCAAGTCTAGATAAGCCACTGGTTTTGAGAGGCAATAGCAAAGGCAGCTGGGGTACAGGAAAGTCTTGGTGAATGAGCTTGTATTCATCTCCTTTTGCTGGCATGGATGTTCTGGTGCAAAAATCCCTTCAATTCCCAGAACACATGGCCAAAGACAATCACAATGGCCAGATGTAAGCTAGTGCTTCCCTTCACAAAGATCTTGAAAGACAGTGAAGAGGTTTCTGTTCCTTTCCCAGGAACAAAGGTCCCTGTGCTGAGGGAAGGGAGACAGGTGTCTGCCCACTGGCTGGTGAGCAAATAGTGTGCAGTGAGCTGGGTCAGAGGAGAAATATCTCGCCATTGGATTCGGCAGTGATCGCTGAGAGCACATAACCTAGCCAATACATCAATTCATTGATGAAAGTATTTAAAATGCTTCAACCTTCTGCCCAAAGATGAGCCCAGCACATCTGAAGGCCTGGGGGTAGGGCCAAGTCATCCATCTAACATGAGCAAGGTTCTGAGCCTCTGGCACAGAAAGCACTTAGCAAGGGGCAGTGGCGGGGGAGTGACACTTCCAACCTTGCCTAACCAGAGGAGACACCGGCTCTCCCGCAACAGATAAAGTTCTTTTCTGCTATTTAGGATCCACTTCTCTCTGTTATGACAGATAGCCATGTGCAAAGTTGTCACCTGATCACCACTCACCACCAAGCTCTCTGCAGAGGGGAGTGAATCCTGAGGAAACACAAGGTTGCACAGGAGCCTGGGAAGCCAGCCTGCCACTTAACACTATCACCCTTGGGGTCCTGTAATAAAGGGACACAACAGTGATCCTAGCCTCTCTTTTCCTGCTGACTCACAGGGAGCTTGATCCTAATCTTTACATCATATCACATGGATTATTTTTAAAAATGAAATGACGTGGAGTGTCTTAGAGAGCCCCTAGATCTGGACTGTTGTAATATCCCCTTAACAGGTTTTCCTCGTCTAGGCTCATCCTTCCCATGTACACATCACTACTAAATACATCTTCCTAAAATAACTCTCCAGTGTCACCTCCATCCTTGACAATGGCAGCCCAGTTTCCTTTTGTTTAGCTCCCTAGTCTGACATTCAAGGTCTTCCTCAGTGTGGTACCAAGCCACCTTTCTGTGTCCTCCCATCACATCTGTTAAACCTGCTCTGTCAAATCATGCAGTTTCAATGTATATTCATCCATCTGTTCACCTACCCTTCTGTTTACTCAATACGTATTGCATGCCTACTATGAGACAGAGGCCAAATATTTTTTAACTGAATAAACTATATCTCTGCCCTTAAAAATCTCTCAATAGAGGAGGCAGACAGGCAAACCATTGATTACAACATTATGTAATAAGTGCTATCAAAGAGGTGTCAACAAAATGCCACAGAATCATAGAGGAGGCTGATATTAGCAGCCCTCTCCTTTGACTCTTGTGCCCCCAGTCCACATTACCTTATTCAAATCCTAACCACTTTCAACAACCTACTTTCCTGCCAGCTTTTCAACCCCAGACCACAGCACTCTCTTCTTCCCCCAACTCAAAGCCTTAATTGTACATATCAGTACTTGAGACTTAAATAAAGTTATAATAATCCATCAAACATTACTTTGCAGCATCTCTCATGTTGTCTTGTCAGTTATTTAGCTTGTCATCTGAATATTCTATCTCCAAGCTCCTTGACCTCATATTAACCAATTATATCTGCAATGACTCTATTTCCAAATAAGGTCACATTCTAAGATAGTGGGAGTTTAAACTTCATCTTGTCTTTGGAACAAATGACACAAGCCCATAACACCCTCAATTTCTGTAGGAGTGGGAGGGACTCTTCGAGGGTAGTCACTCCCAACAGAGTAAACTTGCTTTTAATGGACAGTATTGCAAACATTCTAAAGCCTGGTCATAGTCTGGGGCAGCTGCAGGTGGCATTCTAACCATATTATCTGGATGTTATCCTGAAACCCCACCATGCTTTTCTGACTCCTTTTCCCTCCCTGGTGAGGAGAGGGAAGGATGGTGTAGAATGACGGAGTCATGGTCCAGGAGGAGCTGTTAGTACATCATCCATGATCAGCCATATCAATACCAAGGGATGAATGTTCAAATGAGATTGTCTTACATTAGACCAGTAACGGGAAAATAAGGTGGTGGATGGCTACCGCATCTTCTTTTTCTGGTTCAATGGACACATTAAAAAGATCTCTTGGACTTCCCTGGTGGTGCAGTGGTTAAGAATCTGCCTGCCAATGCAGGGGACACGGGTTCGAGCCCTGGTCTGGGAAGACCCCACATGCTGCGGAGCAACTAAACCTGTGAGCCATAACTACTGAGCCTGAGCTCTAGAGCCCGTGCTCTGCAACAAGAGATGCCACTGCAATGAGAAGCCCACACACCACAATGAGAAGCCCACACACCACAATGAAAGTAGTCTCCACTGGCCACAACTAGAGAAAGTCCACATGCAACAACAAAGACACAATGTGACCAAAAATAAATAAATAAATAAAATTATATTAAATAAATAAATAAATTGTGACCTTTCTCTCAGGTCACACAGATTGTAACTTAAAAAAAAAATAGACCTCTTTCCCCTTTTTAAGTGTGTAATATAAAGAGTACTTAATTTAGTAAAAGCATGTGGTCGGGCTAAGGAGTACTTGAGTAAACTAATCCAGAAGTCATTCTACAATGCATCCCTTACCAGACAAACCATAGAGGGTCAGATTGGCCCAAGTTGGTAAACAGCACTGTCACAGAGAGATCTGAATATATAGAGCTGGAAAAGTTCTGGCTCACTGTAGGTGCTGAATTAACTCAATGTTTGATAAAGGAATGAATCTGCTTCACTAAAAAGTATTGATTTTGGAAATTATGGAAAGGTCACTAGAATACAAAGGAATACTTTTTTAAAGTCAACTTTAGAAACCAGATGAGATCTAGGGTTCAAGACGGCAGAGTAGAAGGACATGCGCTCACTTCCTCTTGCGAGAGCACTGGAATCACAGCTTACTGCTGAACAGTCATCGACAGGAAGACACTAGAACTCACCAAAAAAGATACCTTACATCCAAAGACAAAAGAGAAGCCACAATGAGACGGTAGGAGGGGCACAATCACAGCAAAATCAAATCCCATACTGCTGGGTAGGTGACTCACAAACTGGAGAACACTTACACCACAGAAGTCCACTCACTGGACTTCCCAACCTGGGGGTCCGGCAATGGGAGGAGGAATTCCTAGAAAATAAGACTTTGAAGGCTAATGGGATTTGATTGCAGGGCTTTGACAGGACTGGGAGAATCAGAGACTCCAATCTTGGAGGACACAAACAGAGTAGTGTGCCCACTGGGACCCAGGGTAAGGAGCAGTGACCCCATAGCAGACTGAGCCAGACCTACCTGCTAGTGTTGGAGGGTCTCCTGCAGAGGTGGGACAGACGTGGCTGTGGCTCACCATGGGGACAAGGACACAGGCAGCAGAAGTTCTGGGAAGTACTCCTTGGGGTGAGCCCCCCCAGAGTCCACCATTAGCCCCACAAAAGAGCCAGGTAGGCTCCAGTGCTGGGGTGCCTCAGGCCAAAAAACCAACAGGGAAGGAACCAAGCCCCACCCATCAGCAGACAAGTGGATTAAAATTTTACTGAGCTCTGCCCATCAGAGCAACACCCAACTCTACCCACCACCAGTCCCTCTGATCAGGAAGCTTGCACAAGCCTCTTAGATGGCCTCATCCACCAGAGGGCAGAAAGCAGAAGCAAGAAGAACTACAATTCTGCAGCCTGTGGAAGGAAATTCACAGAAAGATAGACAGAAAGATAGACAAAATGAAAAGACAGAAGGCTTTGTACCAGATGAAGGAACAAGATAAAACCCCAGTAAAACAACTAAATGGAGATAGGCAACCTTCCAGAAAAAGAATTCAGAAAAATGATAGTGAAGATGATCCAGCACCTCGGAAAAAGAGTGGAGGCAAAGATTCAGAAGATGCAAGAAATGTTTAACAAAGACCTAGAAGAATTAAAGAAAAAACACCTAGAAGAATTAAAGAACAAACAAACAGAGATCAACAACACAATAACTGAAGTGAAAAATACACTAGAAGGAATCAATAGCAGAATAACGGAGGCAGATGAACGGGTAAGTGACGTGGAAGACAGAATGGTGGAATTCACTGTTGTGGAACAGAATAAAGAAAAAAGAATGAAAAGAAATGAAGACAGCCTAAGAGCCTTCTGGGACAACATTAAACGCAACAACATTCACATTATAGGGATCCCAGGAAGAGAAGAGAGAGAAAAAGAATCTGAGAAAATATTTGAAGAGACTACAGTTGAAAACGTCCTTAACATGGGAAAGGAAATAGCCACCCAACTCCAGGGGTGCAGAGAGTCCCAGGCAGGAAAACCCAAGGAGAAACATGCCGAGACACATAGTAATCAAACTGACAAAAATGAAAGACAAAGAAAAAGTATTGAAAACAACAAGGGAAAAACAACAAATAATATACAAGGGAACTCCCATAAGGTTAACAGCTAATTTCTCAGTAGAGATTCTACAAACCAGAAGGGAGTGGCACGGTATGTTTAAAGTAATGAAAGGGAAGAACCTACAACCAAGATTACTATACCCAGCAAGGATCTCTTTCAGATTCGATGGAGAAATCAAAAGCTTTACAGACAAGCAAAACCTAAGGGAATTAAGCACCACAAAACCAACTCTACAAAAATATGCTAAAGCAACTTCTCTAAGTGGGAAACATAAGAGAAGAAAATGACCTACAAAACCAAACCCATAACAGTTAAGAAAAAGGTAATAGGAACATACATATGGATAATTACCTTAAATATGAATGGATTAAATGCTCCAACCAAAAGACACAGGCTTGCGGAATGGATACAAAAACAAGACCCATATATATGCTGTCTACAAGAGACCCACTTCAGACCTAGGGACACATACGGACTGAAAGTGAGGGGATGGAAAAAGATACTCCATGCAAATGGAAATCAAAAGAAACCTGGAGTAGCAATACTCACATAAAATAAAAGAGACTTTAAAATAAAGAATGTTACAAGAGACAAGGAAGGACACTATATAATGATCAAGGGATCAATCCAAGAAGAAGATATAACAATTATAAACATATATGCATCCAACATAGGAGCACCACAATACATCAGGCAACTGTTAACAGCTATAAAAAAGGAAATGGACAGTAACACAATAATATTGGGGGACCTTAACACCTCATTTACACCAATAGACAGATCATCCAAACAGAAAATTAATAAGGAAACACAAGCTTTAAATAACACAATAGACCAGATAGATTTAATTGATATTTATAGCACATTCCTTCAAAAAAACAGCAGATTACACTTTCTTCACAAGTGCACACGGAACATACTCCAGGATAGATCACATCTTGGGTCACAAGTCAAGCCTTGGTAAATTTATGAAAAGTGAAATCATATTAAACATCTTTTCCAACCACAATGCTATGAGATTGGAAATCCATTACAGGGAAAAGAGCGTAAAAGACACAAACATATGGATGCTAAACAATATGTTACTAAAGGACCAAGAGATCACTGAAGACATCAAAGAGGAATTCAAAAAATACCTAGAGACAAATTACAATGAAGACATGATGATCCAAAACCTATGGACTGCAGCAAAATCAGTTCTAAGAGGGAAGTTTATAGCTATACAAGCCTACCTCAAGAAACAAGAAAAATCTCAAATAAACAATCTCACCTTACACCTAAAGGAACTAGAGAAAGAAGAACAAACAAAACCCAAAGTTAGTAGAAGGAAAGAAATCATAAAGATCCGAGCAGAAATAAATGGAATAGAAACAAAGAAAACAATAGCAAAGATCAATAAAACTAAAACAGGTTCTTTGAGAAGTAAACTAAATTGATAAACCTGTAGCCAGACTCATCAAGAAAAAGAGGGAGAGGACTCATATCCATAAAATTAGAAATGAAAAAGGAGAAGTTACAATGGACAATGCAGAAATACAAAGCAACAAGGATGTCCACTCTCGCCACTATTATTCAACATAGTTTTGGAAGAACTAGCCATGGCAATCAGAGAAGAAAAAGAAATAAAAGGAATACAAATTGGAAAAGAAGAAGTAAAACTGTCACTGTTTGCAGATGACATGATACTATACATACAGAATCCTAAAGATGCCACCAGAAAACTACTAGATCTAATCAGTGAATTTGGTAAAGTTGCAGGATACAAAATTAATGCACAGAAATCTCTTGCATTCCAATACACTAACAATGAAAGATCAGATAGAGAAATTAAGGAAACAATCTCATTTACCATTGCAATAAAAAGAATAAAATACCTAGGAATAAACCTACCTAAGGAGGTAAAAGACCTGTACTCAAAAAACTATAAGACACTGGGGCTTCCCTGGTGGCACAGCAGTTAAGAATCTGCCTGCCAGTGCAAGGGACATGGGTTAGAACACTGGTCCGGAAAAATTCCACATGCTGTGGAGCATGTAAGCCTGTGCACCACAACTACTGATCCTGAGCTCTAGAGCCCGCGGGCCACAACTACTGAACCCACACACTTACAGCCCGTGCTCTGCAGCAAGAGAAGCCACCAACGATGAGAAGCCCGCGCACTGCAACAAGGAGTAGCCCCCACTCGCCGCAACTAGAGAAAAGCCTGCGCACAGCAATGAAGACCCAACACAGAGAAAAATAAAATAAGTAAATTTTAAAAAACAATTTGCAACTATTATATAAAAATATATTTATAAAAACCAAAGCTATAAGACACTGATGAAAGAAATCAAAGATGACACAAACAGATGGAAAGATATACCATGTTCTTGGATTGGAAGAATCAATATTGTGAAAACAGCTATACTACACAAAGCAATCTACAGATTCAGTGCAATCCCTTTCAAATTACCAGTGGCATTTTTTACAGAACTAGAACAAAAAATCTGAAAATTTGTATGGAGACACAAAAGACCCCAAATAGCTAAAGCAGTCTTGAGGGAAAAAAACAGAGCTGGAGGAATCAGACTCCCTGACTTCAGACTATACTACAAAGCTACAGTAAACAAGACAATATGGTACTGGCAGAAAAACAGAAATATAGATCAATGGAACAGGATAGCAAGCCCAGAGATAAACCCACGCAATATGGTCACCTTATGTTTGATAAAGGAGGCAGGAATGTAGAGTGGAGAAAGGACAGCCTCTTCAATAAGTGGTGCTGGGAAAACTAGACAGGTACATGTAAAAGTATGAGATTAGAACACTCCCTAACACCATACACAAAAATATGTTCAAAATGGATTAAAGACCTAAATGTAAGGCCAGAAAGTATCAAACTCTTAGAGGAAAACATAGGCAGAACACTCTATGACATAAATCACAGCAAGATCCTTTTTGACCCACCTCCTAGAGAAATGGAAATAAAAACAAAAATAAACAAATGGGACCTGATGAAACTTAAAAGCTTTTGCACAGCAAAGGAAACCATAAACAAGACCAAAAGACAACCCTCAGAATGGGAGAAAATATTTGCAAATGAAGCAACTGACAAAGGATTAATCTCCAAATTTTACAAGCAGCTCATGCAGCTCAATAACAAAAAAACAAACAACCCAATCCAAAAATGCACAGAAGACCTAAATAGACATTTCTCCAAAGAAGATATACAGACTGCCAACAAACACATGAAAGAATGCTCAACATCATTAATCATTAGAGAAATGCAAATCAAAACTATAATGAGATCATCTCACACCGGTCAGAATGGCCATCATCAAAAAATCTAGAAACAATAAATGCTGGAGAGGGTGTGGAGAAAAGGGAACACTCTGGCACTGCCACTGGGAATGTGAATTGGTACAGCCACTATGGAGAACAGTATGGAGGTTCCTTAAAAAACTTCAAATAGAACTACCATATGACCCAGCAATCCCACTACTGGGCATATACCATGAGAAAACCATAATTCAAAAAGCGTCATGTACCAAAATGTTCATTGCAGCTCTATTTACAATAGCCTGGAGATGGAAAAAACCTAAATGCCCATCATCAGATGAATTGATAAAGAAGATGTGGCACATATATACAATGGAATATTATTCAGCCATAAAAAGAAACAAAATTGAGCTATTTGTAATGAGGTGGATAGACCTAGAGTCTGTCATACAGAGTGAAGTAAGTCAGAAACAGAAATATAAATACCGTATACTAACACATATATACGGAATCTAAGAAAAAAAATGTCATGAAGAACCTAGGGGTAAGACAGGGATAAAGACACAGACCTACTAGAGAACGGACTTGAGGATATGGGGAGGTGGAAGGGTGAGCTGTGACAAAGCGAGAAAGAGGTATGGACATATATACACTACCAAATATAAGGTAGATAGCTAGTGGGAAGCAGCCGCATAGCACAAGGAGATCAGTTCGGTGCTTTGTGACTGCCTGGAGGGGGGGATAGGGAGGGTGGGAGGGAGGGAGATGCAAGAGGGAAGAGATATGGGAACATATGTATATGTATAACTGATTCACTTTGTTATAAAGCAGAAACTAACACACCATTGTAAAGCAATTATGCTCCAATAAAGATGTAAAAAAAAAAAACAAAAGAAAACAGAAATATCGATCAATGGAACAGGATAGAAAGCCCAGAGATAAACCCACACACCTATGGTCAACTAATCTATGAGAAAGGGGGAAGGATATACAATAGAAAAAAGACAGTCTCTTCAGTAAATGGTGCTGGGAAAACTAGACAGCTACAAGTAAAAGAATGAAATGAGAACACTCCTTAACACACAAAAATAAACTCAGAATGGATTAGAGACCTAAATGTAAGACCGGACACTATAAAACTCTTAGAGGAAAACATAGGAAGAACACTCTATGACATAAATCACAGCAAGATCTTTTATGACCCACCTCCTAGAGAAATGGAAATAAAAACAAAAATAAACAAATGAGACCTAATGAATCTTAAAAGCTTTTGCACAGCAAAGGCAACACAAACAAGACAAAAAGACAACCCTCAGAATGGGAGAAAATATTTGCAAATGAATCAATGGACAAAGGATTAATCTCCAAAATATATAAACAGCTCATGCAGCTCAATATTAAAAAAACAAACAACCCAATCCAAAAATGGGCAGAAAACCTAAATAGACATTTCTCCAAAGAAGACATACAGATGGCCAAGAAGCACATGAAAAGCTGCTCAACATCACTAATTATTAGAGAAATGCAAATCGAAACTACAATGAGGTATCACCTCACCCTAGTTAGAATGGGCATCATCAGAAAATCTACAAACAACAAATGCTAGAGAGGGTGTGGAGAAAAGGGAACCCTCTTGCACTGTTGGTGGGAATGTAAATTGATGCAGCCACTATGGAGAACAGTATGGAGGTTCCTTAAAAAACTAAAAATAGAATTACCATATGATCCAGCAATTCCACTACTGGGCATATACCCAGAGAAAGCCATAATTTAAAAAGACATCTGCACCCCAATTTTCATTGCAGCACTATTTACAATAGCCAGGTCATGGAAGCAACCTAAATGCCCATTGACAGCCAAATGGATAAAGAAGATGTGGTACATATATATGATGGAATATTACTCAGCCATAAAGAGGAACAAAACTGGGTCATTTGTAGAGACGTAGATGGATCTAGAGACTGTCATACAGAGTGAAGTAAGTCAGAAAGAGAAGAACAAATATCATATATTAACACATACATGTGGAACCTAAAACTTGGTGCAGATGAACCGGTTTGCAGGGCAGAAATAGAGACACAGATGTAGAGAATAAACGTATGGACACCAAGTGGGGAAAGTGGCAGGGTGGTGGTGGTGGTGGGATGAATTGGGCTATTGGGATTGACATATATGCACTAATATGTATAAAATAGATAACTAATAAGAAGTTGCTGTTTAAAAAAGTAAATAAAATAAAATTCAAAAATTAAAAAAAAAAAAGATGGCATCTAAAAAGAAAACAGGTAAATTAGGACTTCCCTGGTGGTGCAGTGGTTAAGAATCTGCCAATGCAGGAGACACGGGTTCGAGCCCTGGTCCGGGAAGATCCCACACGCCGTGGAGCAAGTAAGCCCGTGTGCCACAACTACTGAAGCCTGTGCGCCTAGAGCCCGTGCTCTGGAACAAGAGAAGGCTCTGCAATGAGAAGGCTGCGCACAGCAGCAAAGAGGAGCCCTGGCTTGCTGCAACTAGAGAAAGGCTGCGCAGCAACGAAGACCCAACTCAGCCAATAATAAATAAATAAATTTCTATTTTGAAAAAAAATGAGATGAATCAGATTGAAAGGATAAGATTGGGGAAATGACAGAATGGGGGAAAATGAGAACAGTTAGGTTAGAAAGAATGAAATAAATTAGATGAATCAAAAATGGACATGGCATAGGGCAGCATGGAGGAAAAGGAGGAATAAAAACAAGAGGAGAGGCTTCCCTGGTGGCGCAGTGGTTGAGAGTCTGCCTGCTGATGCAGGGGACATGGGTTCATGCCCCAGTCCGAGAGGATCCCGCATGCCACGGAGTGGCTGGGCCCGTGAGCCATGGCCGCTGAGCCTGCGCGTCCGGAGCCTGTGCTCCGCAATGGGAGAGGCCACAACAGTGAGAGGCCCGCGTACCACAAAAAAATAAATAAATAAATAAATAAACAAGAGGAGAAGAAAGCAAAGGGACAGGAGCAACTAATTCATTTTAAGTGTATATTCCATGCCATAATTTGGCCTGGAGAGCACCCCCCTTCGTAGCAGAGCCAAGTCCTACACTGCTTTCTGCAGAGTTAACTTCTCCACCAATTTCCTCTCTCTCATGCTGTTCGATGCTCCAAGCTTCTTTGGAGTTTAGCCCCTTGTCATTCCAACTTCCCCGTAGGCTGTGTACATATTTTGAAATCCGAAATAAATATTGTTCAACTCTTCGCTCATTATCCTAAATCATTTGCAATTACAGACCCCAGCGGCCTTGAAGTAATTTACAAATGTCAAATGAGAAATCCCTTATTATATATTCTTGTCATTTCTGTCAAAGATCAGATGATTGGGAGCACAGCTAAAATCCAGATGAAAACATCAGTGATGTGGTAAAACAAAAATCCTACCCTTCCCACCCTTCCACCCTCAAGAGAGAAGTATTTCTGAATTGAATTAGACACTGTCTCCTAAAAAAATGGTTGGGCTCACCAAGATTTTCTACCCTGACTGAGGGAAGTTACATAGTGTTGCAGAAGGGTTTTGGTTTGGGGGTTTTTTTTTCCTCCTTTTCAATTACAAACTGTAAGTTAAGGTCTTGTTCCAGCCAGCACATAGTGTCTGTGTGTGGTTTCTGTAGCATGAACTCCTAAATTATTTTTTATTCAATTTTTTAATCTCAATTTGATTAAGCTGACCTACCTAAAACCTCAGGGCATCAGGTAAATGTTTACTTGCCAGGAAGTCTCCTGCCTGTCATGCTGTTTTTGATCTCATCTGAGAATGCTACAATACGGTTGGGAGTGTTCATCAGGATGCAGGAGCCCCTCCTGGGATTTTATTGTCTTTCCCAACAGGCTAAGCGCTTTTGACTTATTGAGATGATTGCTGCCATCCTCTTACTTTCTTGTCAAGCATAAAGGGCAGATGAGTGGATGTCTCTGCTAAGTGATCACTCAGTGCATCAATTTGAGGCAATGGGCCGGAAAGGGTTTTATCTTAAACGGTATTTTTGTACTTTCACAAGTTGAATGTCACTAGAAATCCTTGAGAGCACCACCTGACAGTTAGCCACAGCTGCCAAATCTCCTTTCTCAAGATACAGGCTCTTCAGCCTCACTGACTGAATGCCTTAGTCTCTTAGCAAACCAGCAAAAGATGGAGTCTATCCACTGGGCTGGCCTCAGACAGGGAGAGTCATCATTCTCCACAGTCATCCAGAGCCACGAGGCAGGACTATGCAGGTAGGGGGCTCTGCTTCCGGACTCTCCTTATGATAAACCCACATCAGCTGAAGGAGTCTCTGTTCCTTACAGACACACTGAGGGTGGCATGGGGCCTGACATACAGCGGGTGCTCAGTAAATCTTGGCCAACGTATTAATTTTAATTAACAACATGTACTAATTACTATGAATTAATGAATACAACATTGCCAAAGACCTAGTTTCTCTATCCTTATTCCTTTTACCACAGGAGTATTAGAGACTGTTTTGTATTATATTATAGACTGGTTTGCTTCTCAGAATTAATTTTTGTGCCCAGAGAGAATGCCACTTTCACCTTACCCTAATTAAAAGATTCCAAAGAAAAAGAAAGATTTACATAATATTTACATAGCTTTGTAGGAATAATTCTGATCAAGAATCATGAGTTAAATAAAAAAGAATCATAGGTTAAACTTTTATATATAAAACAAGCTACCTTAAGTGTCGGTTACTTGTATACACAAGGGTGCTCCAAATTCAGGAAGGAATTAAGCACGTCTTTTGAGAAGGATCCAGAAAATCCTCCATATCTGTGCTTTCCTGAAGCACAAACAGGTGAGCTCTTCACTGTGCGTTCTCACTGGGGGAAGATGAAGTGTTAGTTGAGTACAGGGACCACGTCTTCACTTGTGTATCCCCCAGAACCTAGCAGTGTGCTTAGGATGGAGAAAACAGTATTGATGGAATTCATAAAACTTTGGAATCATAATGTTCAGAGTTCAAATTCTAGTTCCCCCTTTTACAACTGTTCTACTTCCTTCGACATGTCTAATCCTCACTTTCCTGATCTGGAATGTTATGTCAATACTCACCTTGCAGGATCATTGTATGCATTAAAGGAGATGAATTATATAGATTGCCCAATATTTAGTAGGTGCTCAATAAATATCATTCAAGTGAAATTCCCCTGGGTCATTATTTTTCCCTTCAATTGTTCTGAAGCAGGGTTCCTTCTTTGGCAGAGTTTCTCATTTTGCAATTTATGTGAGTCAATCTCATCCCATCACAAGAGCGATGCAATGTTCTCCCAAAGAATTATTGTTCCAAGAATGTGGAACCAGAATGGCTCTTTAACTTTATCTGACAGAAGGCCATTTCAATATCTGTTTCATTAAATAAAGGTCGGTAGGGTAATATTCACCCTAAACCCATTTGAACCATATGAGTTGTATCTTTGCCCTTCAAAATGGCTTTACATTCTCAGCTCAGGGCTATGAAAGTTGACATATTTATTCTGAGAATATATAATAGGCTCATTGCCACATCAGAACTTTAATTTTGCTGAATGACAAATCAATTAACCACATTTTGCTTTAATTCTCTTGCCTAAGACATTCAAGTTGAATTCTGGAAATAATCATTTCTGTTCTGGTCCCATATTTTGTAATTTTTTTTTACAGCCGATGCTTCTGTTTTTACCAACTGTGTCAACTTCAGAGTCATTAACAAGCATGAATAGCTCATGGATTTAATGTGCTCTTTGGCAGAAATGAAAAATGCTGGGATTTCGAGCAAGGACCCAGAAATCATAAAACTCCTTTGCAGCTGCTGAGGAAGAACATCAAGTTCCACCAACATCCTAGTAGATAGACGTTGTCTTTCAGAATATTCACAAATAGATTTGTGTGTGTGTGTGTGTGTGTTACGCGGGCCTCTCACCGCTGTGGCCTCTCCCGTTGCGGAGCACAGGCTCCGGACGCGCAGACTCAGCGGCCATGGCTCACGGGTCCAGCCGTTCTGCGGCATGTGGGATCTTCCCGGACCGGGGCACGAACCCGTGTTCCCTGCATCGGCAGGAGGACTCTCAACCACTGCGCCACCAGGGAAGCCCCACAAATAGATTTTTAAAGTGATAATTCTGATGGAGTGTAGCGAAATGGCCTCACTTATCTTTTACAGGTGAGTGTAAACTGGTACTCTGGATAAAATTTGGCCATATTAATCAAAAATGGATATTTAGCATCTAGGAAATTATCCTAAGGAAATTATCATAAAGATACATCTGTAAAAAATTTTGTAGTATTAATTTTAATGGTGAAATTTGGAAACATTCTAAAATTTAACAATAAAGGATCAATTAAGTGAAATGTGGTACATCCCTTCAATGGATTTTCAATGGGAAAGTATCCAGTAGTTTCCATATAGAAGAGCTTTCAACATAGAAGGGATTACTTCCTCTTCCTATTTGGTTGGGACATCCTCATGAGTCACATCCTCTTGTTTCTTGAGACGATATTTGCCCTTCGCTTTCTATGAAGCTTTAATGATGAACAGATTGTATCCAAGAGGAACTAGTTTCCTGCAAAAGGATAATGAAGTTGGAGACACTCTAAAAATGTGATGCTGATTGCATATGTATTTTAATATTCTATGATGATGGGCACTAAACTGTGGGCAGTGGTTATCCTGGATGATGGGATTAAGGAGAGTCATTCATGTTCCCTGAATTGTTCAGATATTTTACAAAGTTTTATCAAGAGGGGAAAAATGCTTATGTTGAAATTTAAAAATGGAAAAGTTATTATGCTGGCCCAATGCACAAATACTTTGAAGCTACAGTGATAGTAAATTAAGTATGCTAAACATTAATTGAGATCAGTGTTATTAATAAAGAAGCAGCAAGATAATAAAATAACTATAAGCCAACATCTCGAATCACTGTGCGCTTCCAAGGAGTATTGCCTCAGAGACTCATCTACTATGGATTATGTCATAACTACTGGCAATACAAGGTAATTTTGACTTAATCATATATTTCAGAAAGGATTAATGTTAGAAAATATTCAAATATCTTTCTTTTCTTTGTTGGGTGCACATGATGGCAAAGAATTGATTTGACATGGAAGTTCCCATTTCTACAATTTACAGTATGTCACATCACATGGAGAAAAACTAAGCATCAGAGGCCTAGAAGAAAACAACTCAGTTGGCCTCCTAACCAGTGGTTTTAATGGCATAATAGTGTCCCTGAGGAGACACAGTGTTTGCATAATGACTATTTAGAGTTTATTCTGCCTAAATCACCACTACTTGTAATTAGAAAGAATCATAGCATTCTAAGTAGATCTATAATTTGAGAGAGAAGAAAGTTGTTCTTTATTTTTCTTTTTGGCCATGTGGCATGTGGGGTCTTAGTTCCCTGACCAGGGATCGGACCCATGCCCCTGCAGTGGAAGTACAGAGGGACCACCAGGGAAGTTCCCAAAAGGTTGCTCTTTTTAAAAAATGGACTTGACTATACTCTGGATCCCATCAAACCATTAGATTATTTTGTGGAGCTGAAATGGGTAAAGAAACTATCAAGGATTGGCAACCGCCATTTGAAGTATTTCTTAAACATTGCTTGGGGACAGAGAATCTTACCTTGCTCAGGGCATGTGGCGGCCTTATGCTTATTCACCATTGGCATAACATGAGGAAGATGGCCTTGAATCCATTCAAGAAGCTGGGCTGTTTAAATGGAGAAATTTAGCCTTCAAAATGTTCAAGGGAACTAGGTTTACAAAACAACTTGCAGGAACGACGTACTCATTTCTGCCAATAACACAATAATTTACATTTTAATCTTTGTGCTCTACAGTTACCATAGCAGTGAAAGACACACAGTCAACAGGATTATGTCACTTTCAATGAGGATATAATCAGCAGTTAAGCTAATTTGTGTCCATGGCAATTAAATTTACTGTCAGCAATAGTGCTGCTGCCTACTATGTCATTAAAGTTTTCTGTAAATGTTAACTAAAATGGCAGCCTGCATGGAAACAAAAAGACAAGATCTTATGAAAAGTGAGCTTTGTGTTTCCATTACCAGAAGACCCAGCTGTAGTCACAGCTCTTGGTGGAAGGAATGATATAAAAAGTAGAGAACTGTGGCCTAGTTTGTCTGTCTGGAGTCAGACATTTTCTTAAATCATCTTTCTGTTCTTTAACATATCAGAGAACCAGAAACGGGACCTGCATTCACACTGCAGCCTGGTACAACCTTATTGATGGCATGTCTACAGATGTCACTAGCTTTTAGCAAATCTTTTTGTTTCTGTGATAACAAGGAACCTTGATTCTGGTTCGTGGGTTGAGGCAACAGATGTGTGAAGTGGAGAGCTGGGTGTCTTGGTCCTGTCGGGGACCTGCAACCATCACCATGGAAAGTTTTGCACATTCCACGTCAAGGTGAGCTCTAACTACACTGACCAAATTTGGCCTTTTAAAAAGTAACTTGACATGTACACACTGCTATATTTAAAATAGATAGCCAACAAGGACCTACTGTATAGCACAGGGAACTCAGCTCATTACTCTGTAATAAACTAAATGGGAAAAGAAATTGAAAAAGAATAGATGCATGTGTATGTGTAACTGAATCACTTTGCTGTACACCTGAAACTAACACAACATTGTTAATCAACTATACTCCAATTTAAAATAAAAAGTAACTTGAAAACAAACTTTTATGCATTTCTTTAAGATCTCGGGACTTCCCTGGTAGTCCAGTGGGTAAGACTCTGCTCCCAATGCAGGGGGCCGGGGTTTGATCCCGGGTTGATCCCACATGCATGCTGCAACTAAGAAGTCTGCGTGAAGCAACTAAGAAGTCCGCATGCCTCAACTAAAAAGATCCCACATGCCGCAACTAAAGATCCCAAGTGCCACAACTAAGTCCCAGAGCAGCCAAATTAAACAAAGAAGTAAACAAATATATACTAAATAAATAATAATCATCTTAAAAAATCTCAACCTCTAACCCTGTCTCCTAGAGGTCTAAGACTGAATAAGACTCCGAGGCCTGGATACCACAGGGATCTCTCAAATCACCCTTGCTCAAGTCCACCCAGGAAGGATCCGTCTTGAAATCCAAGCCGCTTCTTCATTGTTTTAACTCTTTTGGGTCCAGGCAGGTTAGAGGCCAGTACATTCTCATAATGGCACAAAGCAGAAGTTCCCGTGTCCAGTGTCCCCTAGCAGACATTCCCTGACCAGCCAGGTCAGAGAACTCTTCCTTCAGAGGGTCCGAGTGAACACTGCTGTGATTTGGCCCTTAAACAAACAACTAATGATACAAGGAGCTATCGGGTATATTGTTTGCTCAGCTAGACTGCAAATTCATTCAATTAAGAGCCACGTCCATATTTCGTTGTATCTCCTGGTTCATAATAGAATTCCTTAAATATATTAGGAACTCAGTAAACTCTTGTTGACTGACTGATTACAGGGATGGTTTTCTAGTCATTTTCCTACATTCAGCACATAGATGGCTTTTGCTGATTACCAGGGCAGTTTTTGAATAAATAAATAAATGAAATAATAGAATGAGACATTAGGACCTTAGTTAGTAATACCTTAGGAAGAATTAGTGAGAGAGATTTAGCAGAAAGGCCATGTAATAGAAAGAAATGAGTGCTGCTCTGGGACCCTAGGAAGCTAGATTTAAATCCTCCTCCAAAACTTAATTTGCTAAATGCTGTTGGAGAAGTCATTTCACCTTTAGTCTCTAGTATTATTCTAGATAAAATACAGGGCTTGGAATAGGTGATTTCTCTAGGACTTTAGAAGAGAAAAAACAAGGAATGGAATATGAGTTCAAGTTTTACTCAGGGCTAGCTCTACAAGAGAGTGGGTCCCCATAGAGCCCATCCAGCTAAAAAAAAAAAAAAAAAGAATTCTCTCAATAAAGAAAATGGCTCAAAAATGGCCCATTCTAATACACTTTTGAAATACATTGTTAGATATTATTTTATTTAGAATTTTTCACATCTATGATCCCAAGTGAAATCAGTCTGATTTTCTTTTCTTCATTCTTTTTTTTTTTGCGGTACGCGGGCCCCTCACTGTTGTGGTCTCTCGCATTGCAGAGCACAGGCTCCGGACGCGCAGGCTCAGCCGCAAAAAAAAAAAAAAAAACTGAGTTCTTAGGTCTTTTCTTTTCTAATTCTGGGAAATTCTCAAAATTATTTCTTCAAATTTTTCCTCCCCTACCTTGATTTTTTTCCTTTGCTTCTGAGGTTTCAGTTATATGATTTTTGGCGCATATCACTTAACGTTTCTTTTGTATTCCCATCTGTTGTACCTTTTTACAGAGTGTCTTGTTTTAATATTCTAATTTATTAACTTGTTCTTTTTATCCATTCTACTATCAATCTGTATTTTATTTTATTTTATTTATTTATTGGCAGCACCTCGCATCTTGTGGTATCTTAGTTCCCTGACCAGAGATCGAACTCTTGCCCCTTGCAGTGGAGTCACAGAGTCCTAACCACTGGACTGCCAGGGAATTCCCTTTTATTTTATTTTTATTTTTTAAGAGACTTTATTTTATTTTTTTGGCTGCATTGGGTCTTTGTTGATGCGCACGGGCCTTCTCTAGTTGCGGCGAGCGGGCTTCTCATTGCAGTGGTTTCTCTTGCTGTGGCTTGTGGGCTCTAGAGCGCAGGCTCAGTAGCTGTGGCGCACAGGCTTAGTTGCTCTGCGGCATGTGGGATCTTCTCGGACCAGGGATCGAACCTGCATCCCCTGCATTGGCAGGCAGATTCTTAACTGCTGTACTGCCAGGGAAGTCCCTATTTTATTTTTTTATGTTTCATATCTCCAATTGGCTTTTTCTTCATAATGGAAGCAATAGCTTCAAGTTTCCAATATTTTCCCTTATCATTTTTAGTATGTTATTAGACTAATTGTAAATGATTCTTCTCTCTGGTCCACAAACTCCACTTCATCTGGTAAGAGTGCTCCAGTGTGTCTTTAGATGACAGTACTTACACTCCTCAGGGGTCTTCCAGTTGCTGCTCATGAGCTCACATTGCGCTGAGAGTATCTGCTACCTTGACTGTAAATGCAAAATGGGGAAGAGGGAGAACATCTCAGGCCCTAGCTTGGATCGATTCTGTTGGGAATATATATCTGGAGCTGGAAATATATTGAGGCAGATTGTTTTTGGAATTACAAACTGGACTCTCTCATTCTCTGTTACTTCCTGTCTCAATCCCAAGCACTCCGGGTAAACCTCCATCCTAGGGCCTCACATTTTTCAACACCCTCCTCTCCAGGCTGTAAGCATCTGATGGGACTGAAGGGGTGGGGGAGCCTGTCAGGGCCGGTGGGATCATGTTGGGAGAAGAAAACGCCTGTGTGCTGGCAACCTGCTGTGTTACCTGCTCCTCCCTTCAGCTGGGCTCTGCACCACTCTAGATTGGGCTGCTTTTCCGCCTCTTAAGCATCTCTGGCACAGCAGTGGTGGAGCCAGGGCATGCGAGAAATAGCACAGGCATAGCCTGGAAGCACTCTCACACACCTAGTCCCACACACCGCTGGTGGAGGTGCTTTCCCATGCCCTCCACCTCCCAATCCCAAACAGGAAACTAACCACTTTCCACCTCTCACCAGGAACTTCCTCCCAGTTTTATTTCATTTTGGGTGGGGATCCATCAACCTCTCTCTCTTGCTTTTATGGCAAATCTAAGGTAAATTTTGAGAAAGGAATTCGGCTTCATGTTAATATAACATCTTTTCAGGAATGGACAATTCACCAGTGATTGAATTGGTCACTAGGGATCCTAGAGGATGAATTCCTGGTTTTTTTTGTTTGTTTGTTTGTTTTTTATTCGGTACGCGGGCCTCTCACTGTTGTGGCCTCTCCTGTTGTGGAGCACAGGCTCCGGATGTGCAGGCTCAGCGGCCATGGCTCACGGGTCCAGCCGCTCTGCGGCATGTGGGATCCTCCCGGACCGGGGCACGAACTGGCGTCCCCTGAACCGGTGGGCGGACTGGCAACCACTGCGCCACCAGGGAAGCCCCTCCTGTTTTTTTTTTTAATATTAAAAGTCTTTAAAAATCTTATGCTGGATCCTAATATATAAAATAGATAAAATGAGCAACGCTCTCATTGAAGCAGGAGTGGGGATCAGAATTCAGCCTCCTCCCCCTCACCCCAGTCCCATGGGAATCCCACAGAACTCTCTATGGAAGGCTAGAACTGCAAAGAATGCAGTCTGAAAAGTCATCATTCTACATCTGGAGTGTGGCAGTGTCTATATTTTCATTTATTTTATTTTTTCTTGTTAATTAACAATTCATTATATGAGTGAAAGACTATTTCTTTTCTTATTAAATGCATCACTTTTTAAAAAAAATTTTATTGACTTTTGGGTGAGTTGGGTATTCATTGCTGCGCGCAGGCTTTCTCTAGTTGCAGCAAGCGGGGGCTACTCTTCATTGCAGTGCGCGGGCTTCTCATTACAGTGGCTTCTTTTGTTGCGGAGTGCGGGCTCTAGGCGTGTGGGCTTCAGTAGTTGTGGCTCATGGACTCTAGAGCGCAGGCTCAGTAGTTGTGGTGCACGGGCTTAGTTGCTCCGCGGCATGTGGTATCTTCCGGAGCCAGGGCTCAAAGCCGTGTCCCCTACACTGGCAGGCAGATTCTTAGCCACTGCACCACCAGGGAAGTCCCAACATGAGTCGCTTTTTTTTTTTCTTGTTTCTACTGGTAGGAAAGAGTAAGATGAGTTGGTGGTCCCCAGGCGTACTTGCCTACTTAAGTGTTCTGTGGATGAGAAAATGTTTAAAACCTTTCTCATCTTAGCTAGATCTCAGTCTTAGACAATGTCCAAGAGTCTTAGGGGGTTAGACCCTGTAAACAACTGTAAGAGAGCAATCTACATTGCTTTCACTTCTGGCTAATGAAGAAGCTGTATAAATGTCTGCATCAGACCCAGAATCTGGCCTGTGGGGATAAAGATTGTTGATACAGAATGGAAAAATGCTCTTTCCTTCAACTAATCGTCACCCGTCCGGCTGATAAAACCACCCCTCTATCAGATAGCTCCTGAGCATCTGCAGCAGAGCTCTTGAAGAGTTGGGGCTTCAGCTTGTTCATTCCTGTGTTCCCCCAGAGTCTGGCATAAAAAGCACAAGGTAGGTACTCAAAAAATATGTGGGAGCCAAAGACCGTGTCCTTGAACTCATGGGTTTAGGCTGTCAGAGTGGGCAAAACTGTTCCTAAACTTCTACTGCAATTGTCAAGATAAGCAATACAACCTTGCAAGGGCTTCCTCAAAGTTAACTTATATTTCTACTGCTACAGCTGGTTGGCCTCTTGAATGAAGTGGAGACCAGCCCTGCCGGCAAAGTCCCTAAGACGAGGAAGGAACTTTACACTTGAAGACACAAGACTAATTTGTTTATTAGGTGCGTTCTATAAGTTGAGGAGGGAAATTTTTGGCAAATAAATAAATAAATAAATAATCAGGTACATGAAGGCTTTCAGGGCAAAGAAGGAGCTCAGGAAGAGGAAGGAAGCGGAGTCTTTGCATAGTTCTAAATGAACAGAAGGTGGCAGCCGTAGGCAACGTGGATTCGCGGCAGAAATGCAGCACTTGCAAAAAACCAGGGACAGGAGGCTTTGAGAAGAGAAGGTCAGAAGGTGACTAACTATTTCTTTATCATAGAGACCATGGTGTGGCACGTTCGTCCTCTCTACTGGGTCGCGGGATGCAGCGTCTTACATGATTTGCCTGGGCATCCCATATCCGGTCATGCCTGCCTGGGAGGCCCCCTTGTTGCTGCCCATCTGCAGGCCTATTACGTTCTGTCCCTGGCGAAGCTGCTCCTCTGAAAATCCTCTCCGATTTTGCTGGGCTTTCCTGGGCAGAGGGAGTGAGATGAAACAATGTCATTCTGTTTTCAAAACCTTTCCAAGATATGCAGTTACACAGGCTCTTCTGGGGGTCACCAAATAGAAAGGCTGGCCTTATACAGAACTATAGTCCTGCCATGAACTATGGCCCTACCCTGAGCTATGATCCTATCCTGGGCTATGGCCCTACCCTGGGCAGTGATCCTACCCTGGGCTATGGTCCTACCCTGGGCTATGATCCTATGAAATATGGCCCTACCCTGGGCTATGGTCCTACCACAAACGGGCCCTGCCATGAAACACGACCTCTCGACATCTTAGAAGCTCAGGTGATTTTCCAGAATTTCCACAGCAAAGAACAAGTGCTGCCTCTCTGGATACTTTCCTCTCAGACAGCTTTCCTGTCCCCCCTTCTCACAGTTACCTCAAGCCCTTGTGAAAATTAAAATCAGCTCTTCTTACAAATCATGTCACTAATCCTACTCCACCTTCCCTGTATGGGGCCAAGGATTAATGTCCCGCTTTAAAGCTGACGGATTTAGGTGTTAGGAGGGGAAATTTCCTACTCTAGACCAGAGGCTTGCAAGCTTTTGTGAAGAGCCAGATAGTAAATAGTGTTGGTTTTATGGGCCACATAGACCATGGTAGATCACTAACAAAATGGGGGCTAAAACCAGGGTTTCAATTGGCCGATATCTAGGAGCATTTCAGACCAGGTTCATTTAAAATGTCACAAGCTGGTACCTTTTCTTAACTGTCAAGAAGAGGAGGGGATTAGGGGAATGAAGAGTCAATTATCTGCTACAACATGCTCTTTTCATCTCTCACTGAGCTAGGGGTGGAGTTTAAGAGTCCTTGCTACCCCTCTCCCCCCAAAGAAACAAACAACAAAGCAAATAATCTCTTTAGAGAAAGGCCCTTTACTGACATGACGATATAACTTATTATCCACTTCAGGCCTCCTCCAAGAGTGACAGACAGCGCTATCAATGGATACACTGGGGTGACAGGACTGTCTCAGGACTCTCCTGGCAAATAAAACATGTTTTCCCTTCATTACATGAGGAAAATAATTAAATAAATAAGTAGATTCAAGGCTACTTGGCTCCTAGTGAAACCAAGTTCAAATCTCAAGAGAGACATAACCTGGGCAGAGCTGGAGGATCCAGGTATCTAGTAGGAAAGGCCCAACGACTTCTGCCCTGGGTGGTATATTGGCCTGAACAGGCAGCATCTGTCTTTCCTTGTTCCAGGGGATTCAGTTATGGGGCTGGGAGTGCTTGTTGCTAGGCTGGACTTTGTGTCAAAACAGCCTCCCGGGAGCTACAAGGCTTCAGATGCTCGCTCTTGTTAAAATCCTCCTCTGCCTGGGGAGGAAGAGGGTGTGTGGCTGGGAAGGGATTTTTACCTGTGAAACCAGGATGGCTCTCCCCGGTAGCAGCCATCATCCTTGGTGACTGCAACGCTGCCTAGAGCCATCAGGGTCCTCTGCACGGCCGCCATGTCCTTCCCTGGAAGCCGAAGGAGAGATTAAAGCCAAGCATGTGTCAGGGCCAAGGAAGAGGGAAGGATGGGGCTGGACCTCTGGGAAGAAAGTTCTCATAGGAGGCTGTAGGCGAGCACATTCAAGGGAGAGGGATACAAGATACTCCTCAAAGTGGCCTGAAGACAACCACGGCCAAGCTTCTCAGAAAGGAGCAAAAAATCAGGCTAATGATTCTCTATATGGTACATGCCAGGGATAGTGAGTTTCTAATCCATTCACAGTTGCTACGTGAATAACACATTCCAAACACTGAGCAGCTCAGACAGCGGTAGGTCCCTGCCCTATGCAGAGGCCCCGGCCTCGGTGGGTTCTGCAGGCGGTGGTAAGGGGAGGTGCTGTGGGTAAGGGGAGGTGGTAAGGGGAGGTGCTGTGGGTGAGCTGGCATGAGGTCTGCACAAGAGGACTTTCGTAAGGACTGGAAAGAAAAAAGGAAACCGGAAAGAAATTTACTGGTGGGTCAACTACACCAAAGCCCAGGTGGCTTCTTTCTTTGACTATATCTGGGTTAAAAGGGTCTAAAATCACCCATGTGCATCAAATTGAGTCTTCACTTGGCTTTTTTAGGCTGGAGGCCTGGCAGATGAAGAAAAGCAAATAAACACAGAGCACTCCAACATGACACAATGAGAAGCTCTTCATTTTGTGCTGCTTGAGAAGAGCTAAAGGGAGACAATAAATAAATGGCTTGTGTGTGTGTGTGTGTGTGTGTGTGTGAGAGAGAGAGAGAGAGAGAGAGAGAAATGTGTGATGTGCTCCCTCACACAGTGGAGGGGGACATTGTCACCCGAGGAGCCCAGGGACCCTTCATCCACTGGGCTACAAGGCAGCCTCCTCTTCCCATCCTTTCTCCCCTCCCCCCTTCCAGCGGACCGACGTGCCCTGGACAAGGAAAGGGAAAGATGCTACTGTGTGGTTGGCCCCGCAATTTAGAACCAGATCGAAGGTCCACGCACGAGAGTGGAGTGCAAAAGCTAAAGGGTTAGGCGGGGGCAGGGTGGCTGCATTCAGCCTGGCAGGGGCTGTGAAAGTCAAGGGCAAGCATTGAAGGTCCTCTTGAGACCGAGTGAACCATCCGTAATCTCCGGCTGGGCTGCTGCAGCCCGGTCACTGGGGAATACAGAATTACAGGGGAAAGGCAGACAGAAAGTGAGAATGGAGCATAACTCTAACAAAATAAACAATTAGGGCCCACAGAGGAAGTCCAGGTCAGGATGTCCATTTATTCAAAGAGGAGAGAGAGACAGCAGATCCTTCTTTCCTTGCTCTCTCCCCATCCCCCGTCCCACATTAACCACAGGATGATTTCCTGGATCCTGAGGCCCTGTGGGATGGATTGATGGATACAAGGATGTGAGGTTCTCAGTGCAGAGCCCCCCAGGAGCAAGGAACAGCTGGGGTGGTGGAGAAAGGAGGACCTGGGCAGCAGATGGAAGGAGGAGGGCACAAGGGATACTGAGAAGGCAGAGAGAGGAAACGCAGAGGAGGTTATGAGAATGATCTTTCTCTTCCGCAGATGAAAAGCATTTCTGTAACTGTCACTGTATTACAGGATACATTTTTTTTTTGATAGAACTGGCATGATGATATTTTGAAGGATCACCGTGGGAAGAGATAGGAAGAAGGTTTGCTTTCAAGCAGTGAGTCATTAAAGAGAACCTCAAGAAACTATGAAGCACATGGAGGCTTAGGAAGGTCCAGGTACATCACTCATCTCTACTCTGTACGTAAAGCACACCAGAAATCTGTTTCTGGTGGTTGGAAACAGCGCGCATCTGGCACGTCCAGGATCTGGGGAAATGTGGAGCCTGGCACCTGGCAACCAGCCACAGATACTACCCTGGAGACCGGGGTGGAAAGCAAACTCTGTTAAACCAAAGACCCAGTCCCCACCACATATGGCTAATGCATATATATCTGCATGAACCCAGAAAGGACACAGGGAATTAAGTTGGGGGCAAGGGTAAGATATCCAGGCCCCCTGACCTATAATTCTCACCCCACCCTCATCCTGGGAGAGTGCAAAAGGAAGTAATTGCACCATTGGGGCAGAAGAAGCTGGGGAAGGAGGCATTAGACAGGAACAAACTGGAAAAGCTTTTTTTTTTTTGAAGAAAGGGCCAGAGACAAGAGATTTGTTATAAATGATAGGCTAGACACTTTATTATAAGTGACCTTGCCCCTGTGGACTTGATATGATTCCTCCCAACGTGTGGATGGGAAAATTAACTCAAGGAGGTTAATTAATTTCCCAGAGCCACCCAACAAGTGAATCAGGGCCCAGATCTAGCTCAGGTCTGTCTGAACTCAAAGCCTGTAATCAGTCCAGGAGGCCACACTGCCATCTCCCATGGGTCCCCAGCACAGGCTGGTTGGGAGGCACGGTGCTCAGAGATCAGGAATGACCTGAAGGGTGGCAGTGGCTGCTTCAGTGCCAGGCCAGAGGGAGGCACTGGAGGGATACAAATGGGGAGTAGTTCTTGGGCCCCACAAAATCTGGGGCACAAACTTCAAATGACCATAAGTCTATGCTCTGTCTGGAATTATTTCTCAAGGTCTCAACCTAAATAAGATGAAAGCAAAAGAAAGCAGTTGGGGCCCAGAGTCCCCCATCAGTTTTCCCATCAAGTTAAAATAATTATTGTCAAGATTCGAAATAACGTAACAAACAGAAATCTGCCTTCTGTAACCAGTTCATGTCTAGTTCATTTTCTAATAGACATTCTTTGGAAAGAATTCCAGTGTTTTGGGCTAACCAAATGGGAGGAGCGTCTCTTTCCAGACTCATTTGTCTTGCCAGTTCAGAAGCCCAGATCAAGTGCTGTTGGGTAGAAGGGGGCGGTTTGTGGAGACTGAATCCTGTAGCTGAGGGTCAAAAATTGAAATGTCTGAAGGAGCAGTGAGATGAGGGAAGATCTGTGAAGCGAACCAGTTATAAAGCAACAAAAGCTGAACTTCTTGTATCCCAACAATGTGTACCATCTGCCTAGAACCCAGCCTGCTGCAGAACATGGTTTCCCAAGCTTCTGGGACTACTTATGGGCTGGGGTTGGAAGGCCTTTTTAAAAATATGAAATTTGAGGTCATCCCTGGACAGACTGATCTGGCGGTCCTGGGGTGGGGCCTGGGAGTGTGTATTTTTAATAATCTCCCCATGTGATTCATGCCATCAGACAATTTTGAGATACATGGGTTTCACCTGGTGACTCCCAACTGGACTGAGCAGAAGAATTACCTGAGGATCTTGAAAATTCAGATTCTGGGACAATATCCTGCGATGATTCTGACGCATAAGCAAGCACTGCCTCAGTACTTCAGCTTTTCATTTTTAAAAGCATCCCAATGTCTGGCATGTGGCAGGCACGAAATAAAAGTTGTTAAGCAGTAATTCCTTGCTTCAGGCTATCGTCCACAAAGTCAGAAGTCACATCAATAGTTAAAGGGCTCTGATACAAGTTGGGAGCCTGCTCAGAGCTCCAGCAGCCCGGAATCTCTTTGTTCCCTGAAAGGTACCCCCAGAAACTTTGGCAAGACAGCTTGAAAACTGCCGCTCAAACTAGTTTTCCAAGAAGAAGAAGAACAGTTCTAAAGAAGTACCAACTAGGTGTTGGGAATATTCTAGGTGCTGGGAAGGCAGGAATGAGACTGAGTCTGGGTGGTGATCAACAGATGAGACCGCTGGCCATAGAAGGAAGTGATACACGAAAGAGAGGGGTCAAATTTACACTAACAGCTCAGGATTTCAATCAGGTTCCTGGACTCTTCTAGCTCTCTATCATGGGGGGAAGCTAATATTAGACTCGAAGTTGTAAAAAGAGATGGTGGCACAGTAGCTCTCCTTGTCAGAACCTCAGAGAGCAACTGACACTTTGACTTGACATTACTGTATTCCCTGTTTATTGCGTTATCACAAAGCAATGTCTCCCCACGTGTGGTCTTACACTCCAGCTACTAAATGGTCATCTCTGGGGAGAGGGACCAAGGGTTCTGCATTATAAGTACCCCTTGCCCCGACCTAGGAATTCTTAGTGCCCATGAAGTTTGAAGACTTTTACCATAGAGATACTTGAACAAGGATTTTGTTCCCTTAATTTTTTTTTATTACTTTCATGCTATCTTACACATGTCTTTGGGAAGAAAAAATAAAAAGAAGGGTAAAGAGAAAGGAAAAGACCAGAGAAATTACATCTGTGCGGTTAAAGTCAGGTTGGACACTCTACTTTCAATACTAAAAATCAGTCTTACATTCAAAACTCTTTGCTTTGGAGTTACTTCTATTTTACATTAGTCTTTTTTTTTTTTTTTTTTTTTTTGCGGTACGCGGGCCTCTCACTGTTGTGGCCTCTCCCGCTGCGGACAACAGGCTCCGGACGCGCAGGCTCAGTGGCCATGGCTCGCAGGCCCAGCCGCTCCGCAGCATGTGGGATCCTCCCGGACCGGGGCACGAACCTGTGTCTCCTGCATCGGCAGGCGGACTCTCAACCACTGCGCCACCAGAGAAGCCCACCCTATTTTACATTAGTCTTGACTCAACCTTGTAACTCTTAGAATACTGGGTTGTTTTTTTTTCATCTTTCTGGGACTTACAGAGAAAGCGGTCAGTGGATGAAGAAACCACTTCTTATTTCCCTGAGTAATAACTTAGACATAGCCCCCAATTCTCCACTCAGAGTAGAAAAATTATTGCTTTGGATAAGGGAGAAATGTCAGAGGGTAGGTTGGGCTGCTCTGCGGGCTTTATGAATTTTTGTTGCTTGCCTCCCTGGAGAAAATCTGTAAGGAAGTGGTTCTCATAGTGGGGTTCCCAGGCCAGCAGAAGCAGCATCACCTGTGAATTGGTAAGAAATGCAAATTCCTAGGCCCTACCCCAGACTTAATACCTCCGAAACTCTGGGGCTGGGGTCCAGCAATCTGTGTTTTAACAAGCCTACCAGTAGATTCTGATGCACACTGCAATTGGAGGACCACCGCTGCAGGAAGAGCCCGCCAAACTCAAGTGTGGTATGAGCAGTGCTTGCAGGAAATGCGGTGAAGGCTGCACTGAGAGAAAAGGAGGCTTCAGGCGGCAGGCATTTCTGTACTATCTTGAGTCACTACAGGTACCGTACGATATCCCAGAACAGCTCTCACATTGGGTGAAATGTCTCTTCTGTTCTTGCTATTGAGGAATGACACATACAGCAACACCTCCCAGAGGACATATTTGGACCTTCCAGGCACTCTGCCCCACCCCCGGTATAAACCAGCCTCCAACACCCAGTCATCAAGGAGGGGAACAGGGAGGCAGGACAAGGCCATGTGTCCCGGATCCTCGTCAGCAGGATTATGGAGAAGAGCAATCAGAGTTGATTGATCTTTGAGTCTTGCCTGCTCTGACATTCTAGAATTCTAGGTGGCTAATGCTCGTTGCCTGGTTAGGCATGGGAACCAAAAAGGCTAGTTGCTGATGGACTAACAACAGAGGAGAAAAAAGCCAACATTTATTAGGTGTCTCTTAGCCGGGCATTGTGCTAGGCATTTTATACAGTTAATTCTTGAAAGAACCCTGCAAGGGAGGTGCTGTTTACAGGGAAGGGAACTGAGGCTCTGAGAAGCTCAGCAGCTTAACCAAGGTCACGTAGCTAGTATGTAGCTAGTTTCCAAAACTCATGCTCTTTCCACAGTATCACGATCCCAGGGTCTGGAATTGACAAAGCAATACTATATCGTGGGGAAAAACATAAAGGGTAATGACCACGAGGTGGAAAAAAGTCAATGAGGACACCCATAAAGGTGGCCCCTCGTTTTGGAGAATGGTCAATGAGGTGAAGGCACCTCAGATGACAGAGAGGGCAAAGGTCATCCAGGCAACCCTACCAGCTGCTGTGTGAGGCGCTTCATGAAGTCTGTCTGTTCTGAGACAGAATATGTGCCCTTCCAGCCTTGCTCCTGCCGCCCTTATTTTCTATTAGTCTTAAAAAAATAGGCCAGTGATAACAGTAATTTGAACATTGCTACCATATATTATGGTCTGTTCTTTCCAGCACTGTGTTAAGCACTTTTAATGCATTATCTCATTTACACCCCATATCAACCCTGTGAAACAGACACTATTATCCCCATTTTACAGCTGAGAAGACGGAAGCTTAGAAAAGTTCATTGATAGGTGGTGAAACAGAGGTTTGAACAGAGTGGTCTAATTTCTAACTTAGGAGCCTGCAGTCTCCTACCTTCAGGGTAAGCTTTCTTTGCAGGCTTTCTGACCAGCACACTCACTCGCTCTCACGAGAGTGAGACACACACACACACACACACACACACACCCCTCATTTTCTGTCTACTCCCTTTCTCTCCTTCCCTGTTTCCCTCCACTGAAGAGATGCTGAAAGCTAACCTCCGTTGTGCTCTCTGAGTCACAGCTGAGACGGCCCCGCCTGCCCTTTCCAGGTTCTCAGGGCGAATCCCAAAGTAACCTGCCCGGCATCTACCTTCTCTCTTCCATGAGAAAGACCTCTCCAGTCCCCTTGCACGGCTCTAAGCTTCCCTCACTTCTCCCCCATCACTGAAGGGAACTGGTCACCCCGCTTCCTCTGAGGGGAACTCCAGGAGCCTTGTCTATATCTCTGAGGTTGGGTTGTTTTTTAGGCCATTCAGCCCTGGGTTCCTTCTTAAAGCCTTGAACCTTTTATTCTGGTTGCCCCTGAGTCCATTCCAAACATTTCGCCTTGCATCTAAAAAGGGTTTCAGGAGAGAGGGTACATCTGGGGCGCCTGCCTGTCTAAACAACTGAAGATAAATGAGAAGGCATCTGGCGAGCCCTGGCTCCTGCGGCGTTATTCATCTGCAACATAAGAGCAGCACAGAGTCATGGGCAGCCATGGGCAAGCAGAGCCCTACTTAGGAAGATGCCAAGCAGGGGAGATGGGAGACCGAGAGCTGCTGAGCCTAAAATGCCTGCAGAGGAGGAGGAGAAGTTCCCAGGCAAGGAGGGCTGGCCGCTCAGAGCCACAGCCACCATGACCACAGTGCATGGGATCAGGAGTGAATGTGAGTAATCTGAAATTTGAGGACAGCATTAAAACCCCAGCCCAGGTGCAGAAGAGCAGGAAGAATGTGAGACTAAGCTAAGGGGATGGCCAGTCCAATAGCTGAGCACACAAACATGGACAACCTCACACGCGCACAGGCACGTCAACACGTGCCAGCCCGCCCAGTGGCATCCCTTTGATTCCAGCTTACTCATCCCTAAATTCACGGGTGACAAGCAGCTCTGGCAGAAGGATCCAGCCTCGCACTTCTCCATGCTGCTGTTCCATGGGTCTCAGTGCTGGGCTCGCCCAAGGCTGCCGTCCCCCCCGCCCCGTTTCTCTGCTCAAAGCAACCCACTTTCCTGTCTCTTGCTTCACTGTATGGTCAGCAGCTCCAGCCTGAGCTGCAGACAGTGCACTTGGGGGATGTCAAGTATCCCCTCCAGCAAATAGACTGAATCTCCCAAACCTCAATCCTGAGCTGCCTCTCCATGGAGGGGGCCGCCAGGCCCTGGTGCCTCTAGAGGCCATTTGGACCCTCCGAAGCATCTGTTCTATTGCCAGCTGTCCTGCCTATAGCATCTCAGCTACAACACCCTGGGAGTGGTCTCCTTCCTTATTTCCTTTAAAGCCCCATCTTTCTTTGCCCTGGGAATGAGACCCCTCAGTGTCTGCCTTGTTCCCTTGTTCTAAGAGCAACACCCTGCCCTGGAGCCCATCTGTCCACCACCCCATCTCAGGCTCCTGCAGTCACACTGATGCCTCTCAACTTCCCTCTTCCCTAAGAGGTATCTGACACACAGGGCTGGGGCAGGTGGTGTAGACTTCCACCTACTCTGCTTATCAGGGACCTTTGTTTCCTATCCTCCTCCCCTTCACTACCAGCACCTCCTGGGTATACAGTTCACCTGTGTGGTCTTTGGAAAAAGGGGAAAGGCAAACAGAGCATCCTCAACACAGAAAAGCACCCTTGGGATCCCCATCTCCCGTAGCCCTCCCAGTTTCTTCCTCCTAGTATATACTTCCCGTACTTGGGGGGTCTCACTGGGACCCCTTCCATTTATACAAACCTCCAAGTACTGGGTCTCTCACCTTCCATCCCACACAGCCCTGAATCATCCTCCCCCTACTCTTCATCTCATCAGTCACTGTTATGACTCAACAGCACACTCACGGTGTAGGATAAGGAAACAGCATCCTGGCCAAAGCATGGCATGGCAGACTAGTTAAGGCCCTACTCTTTGGCATCACGGAGCCTGAGTTTGAGTCCTGGCTCTGCTAATTACTAGCCAGTCATATGATCTATACGAGTGATAATGGGCGAGCTCCAGTTTCATCATCTATAAAATGGGGAAATTCCTAACACCCACCTCCTGGAATTGTTAGGAGAATTGATTGGCGTTATGCAGAAAGGCACGAGTACCATGCCTAGTGTAGAGGAAAATATCAATAAGCAGCAGGAGTTTTTATCAGCAAGGGAAAGTCATCATAGCTTTGACCTAAAAAGCAGGGACCAAGTCTCAACTGTGACCTTCTGTGGGGATTTGGAGGCAAGTGTCCATGAAGTCCAACAGCCTGGCCTGAAGGTCTGAATATCTGAGTTTCTAAATAATGGCAAAACATTACTGATAAACTGATTGGCGTCTTAGGATTTTAACTACTCATCTGTGAAGGAAACAGGAAATGCCAGCTCTGTGTATGACATGGAGAAGGGGGTGAGGATTAAGCAGGCAATGGCTTCTTTATAAGTTGTTTAGTAGAATGGTCCTCTGCTAGAAATCCGTTTCAACCATCATCTGAATACCCCTTTAACTATCATTCTCTTGATCACAGGAGAGAGTTAGTCCATTCTCCCTGTCAGCAGAGCCACTTGGGTCACTACCCTGGGCACCCTCTTGGTCGGGCCACTGATGACAGCTAGTGACAATGAGCATGAGAGTGCAGAGTCGAACTGGCCGTCCTGCTGGGACCTGTCTGTCCCCCCAGCAGGCCCGACGTGGAACAGTCGCATGGATGGTGAGCACATTTGGGCTCTGGGGGACACTAAGCCCTAAGACCACGGGTCCCAAATTCTCTGGCGGTACCTCCATCCACATCACTTGCCCTAATCATGGTGGATTGTTAAATATGTCCAGAAACTTGATTTCCTTTTTATGCCTTGTTAGATTTCTTACATCAATTCACGACTATGAAAGAAAAAAATCATTTGTCACCCTCTCTAAGAAGATACACATCTGGAAGGTATAGTCACAAAGCTCCCAGATAATCATTTAGTAAAAGGGTGGGGTGCTATCTATTTCTCAGGTTGAATGACAGAATTGCACCAGGCAGCTTTGTCTATAAGCCTGGCTGCTGGTGAGTCAGAAGCGTACTCGCCGCCCCCCTCTCCTCCAGGAGCTATCACTTGTGGGGAAAAAGTACATGGTGGGAGGGGTAAGAAGAAGGAGAGGCTTCCGTGTAACCGTTTTAGCTTCCTCTCCACGGAGGCTTCTGTTTACCAGTTAGTTTGCTGGGGTCCCTGCTGTGTTCTGGGGTGTGTGCTCCTTAGAGGAGGAACCCTTTCAATATAGAACATCACGAACTGGGAGGCTAACAGTGCTCGCGGGTAACAGCTGATAATCCCCTCACACGCACACACACGCCTGGAGATACGTGGAAGAACACTGTGGGCAGGTTTCACAAAGAGAAAAGCAAAAGGGTGGGGGGAGGGAAGAATGATCCCAAAGGCACGAGGGCTTTACCTTCCCAAAGGTCCACGGTCTGAAAAATGTCAGTGGTTCTGACGCCATAGATCTCCGCAGCTTTTAGGAACTGGGAGATTTGCTCCATCTGCTTAAAAGCCATCTTTGACTCTGAGATCTTGGGAATGGGCTCTTGTCCGGGTGGGTATAAACTGTTTATCAGCTTGCACAAGACCTGAAGAGGGAAAGGGGGAGGCAGAATCAGCGTTTCCCTTTGTATTTACCCCCCCCAATGCAAAGTGAATCCTGGGCCTCACAGGGCACAGCCCACGGGTTTGAGCGTGGGCCCATCTTGCACCCCAGGAAGGCATGGGTTCTGAGCTGGGTGGTCAGGCTCCCATACCGAACCTCAAAGACCCAGGCGACTCCATTCTCAGGGCTACTCCTGACCACGGAGAGCCCGGGAGTCCTCTTCCCTCCTTTCCTTTTGCTGGGTGAGCGAAAGAAGGTTTATGGGGAGGGAATGATGTGCAGTGATGAGGCCACGATTTCAGACTTTCAATGGAGGGAAGAGTTAGTGGCTCCCGGAGAGATTAAATGATGGACTCTAATATTATTTCTTCTTTCAAAAGGCAGATCAGAATCAGGCTTCAATAACTCATCCAGTAAAAGCTAATGATGTGTAAAGGAGCCGAACTGGGTGGGTACCCCCGGATCCCTATAAACAAAGCGCTGGGCATAACCGGACAGAAGCGTGAGATAGCAGTTATGTAACAGTAAATCACAGCCTGCGGGAAAAGACGTGCTTGTTGGAATCAGCAGAGCCTGTGGTCTCCAACCACCCAAACACACGGGAGCATCTCCTTAAAAGCAGTTATCAAATAAGGATTCCCTTCAGTTTCAAGAGAATCCATCCATTCGACAAACAGGCATTAAGCATCCCCAAGGCTATGGCTCCAGGAAGAATGGGAAGGTGGTGAGTCCTGCCCCTCCAGCCCTTCTTTTGTTTTACTATGTATCCAACCTGTTCCCCTGCGGGAAGGAGTGCCGCCGCGCCCCCCCCCCCCCCCCCCACCGCACCCGCCAGAGGATCTGATGCACCTAGAAGGCTGGAGAGATCTCAGGGAAATACTTATCTCTATTCTCACTGGAAAAAGCAAAAGGACTTCGAATTTGCCAACAACTCAGGAGGAACCTGTGATGTCTGGGATGGGTGGAGAGTCCTCTAATCCAGCGAGGGAATTGTGCAGGGAGCCCAGACCTTCCAGTCCCGAAGAGATAAAGGCATTCCCGTCCCCCTCCCCCCGAGAAGGAGCTTGGCAAGGCGCAGCTCCTCCGGTGGCCTCTCGTTAAAAGAGGAGACCCTGGAGGGTTTCCCAGCCCACCGCCCCAGCATCCGAGATCGCTGCCCGCCCTTACCGTCCCGTCCATTAGCCATTTCTGAAAATGGGCCCTGCCAGGGGGCGGGTGCTGTATGTCCTCGGCGCACTGCAGGATGATCCAGTCCACCAGCTTGTTCTCCAGGTCCGCGTCGTACTTCTGCTCGATCTTCTCCTGCACCTCTCGGCTTAAGCCGTAGCTCGGGCCCCTGTTAGCCATCTCTGGAAGAGAAGAGAAGACACGCGGGGCATCCACACAATAGCAGCAGCAGCCCGGGCTCCCGGCAGACGGGGTTGGGATGTGGCTGGGCCTCCTGGCCCAGCAGCAGCAAAGCCGGCAGCAAGCCGGGCGTGGTTTAAATCAAGGAGCCAATGAAGCCACTGGGGTTTCACCTACAAACGGGGAGGAAAAGCGCAGCGCCAGTGACTCTTAGAATAAAGCCCCTGCCGGTCCAGGGGGGCTGGAAGCCCCCCTCTCAGTCCCGTCTATCAATGAGACGAAACGATGCACAATGACTCACAATCAAGCCTGAAGCCCCCAGGCAGCAAGGGGGCTGGGGGGCGGTCGTTTCTTCCCTCCTCCCAGGAACACTTTGCAAAGGCAGGAACCCTGAGATGGGAAAGAGCAGGTAATTAACAGGCCGGGAGGAAGGCCCCCTTGACGTAGAGCTGCGGATGCTGCATCGCGCCTGGAAGAATGGTACACTGATTCTATTTTCTCATGGCCGAGGAGGGTCAAACCAGGGCCGTTGCTAAGAGCCGTCCAAAAAGCCAGCCCTCTCGTGTGTCAGTCTAGCCCGCCCGCCTCCCTCCCGCTGAGAGCGGCTTTCTCAGCAGCACAATTCTTCCCCCTCCTCTGGGGAACAGCCGGTTGTACACAAGGCCAGCGCACAGCTGCACACGGAACGAGGCCTGTGGGAGGGTCCATTCCGTCAGCTGTCCATCTGTCAGGAGTTGCCAGACCACTTTCCCCCTGCCTGGAGGGAACAGTTGTCTGGTGGGGCAGGAGGGGCAGGGCTGTGAGCTGCAACCATTAACTTGTTCAGCTGTCAGCCAGATTTCATCCCGAAACTTCCAACGTGGTGGGAAACTGTTGTGCCTCAGTTTGACTTATTCAAGGAAAGTAGCGTTTTAATGCCATTTTTAATCGAAAGACACCGAGAGTACGTTTTATAAATTACAAGGAGCTCAACGTGCTAAGAACGCTTGGAGTGAGAGGTCTTGATAGAGTGTAAAGATTTCATCTGTTTAATTAAGGATCAGAAAGGCACCGCTGACACACTGTCAGTGGTAACTGCGTATCTGGTGTGAGCAAACAAGACCTCGGGAGAAATCATTAGACCTAAGTTGGCCCGAAATTTTTATAAATACTGAAGGGCTTGGTAGTTTGTCTTCCTAGACTGTAAGCCACTTGGGAATAAAGATTAAGTCTTGTTGGTGTTGGGTAAGTCTTTGGGTACTTTTCATGGGAAAAAAACACCATAAATTTTGTTCTTTGGTTCATTCAACGCATATTGTTTTTGAGCACTTAACTGTGCCAAGTTCTGTGCTGGAGAGAAATAAAATATAAATTTTTCCTCTAGAACAGATCAATTGACTCAGAACATTAGATAAAACAATTTTAGTACGTGGGATAGCGATCTTTGTCGCTGTGGGTAATTGATTAGAAGCTATGCAGGAAATGACCTCAAACAATACATGTATTGAGAAAAATCTCCTGCCAGCTGGGGCCTGGACTCTTGAAATTTTAATTACTTAGTAGATATGTGGGTGGTTTGCTTGAGAAAAGACTTAGTGGTCAGTAGTTGAAGGCATAGGAGAGAGAGCTCTGTGAAAACCGGTTGTGAGAGAATCAGAGCTTTGAGGAGAGCAGTAGGTTTAGAAAAAGGCATTACAGGGGCTGACGGATGCAGGTCTGCATGCTGCATGGAATCGACAGTTGAAAGAGCTTTAAAGGCAGCAGAGCTGGCTCCAGAGACTTGGAGCTCAGGGGTAGAGTTCAGAGCAGGGAAGTTGTCAGCAGAATTTTGGAAGTCACTCAGTTGCATCTTGGTGGCAGCAATAAGGTCAGTTCCAACCCGGGACTAAGGAAACAGAAGCCCAAACAGGAAGCATGTTATTTCCTCTGTGGCTGGAATTGCTCTAAGGAAGATGTTGGTTTGTTAAAAAAAAAACAAACAAAAAAACCCCAGAAAAAACAGAAACAATTCTAAAAGATGTACATTTGCCTTTTTTTTTTTTCAGACTCTGTTTTGCAGATCTTTTGTACCCGAAGATTTTTTTGCCATTGTAACAAAATATGTGGGGTACTTTAAATGAATGATTGAAATCATGGTTCTGGAGAGGATACAATGGCAAAGAGGAGAGTCCAAGCAAGGCCTAGAAGGTTAGAAGTGTCCAGAAATCAATAGGAAATCATTAAAGAAAAACCACTTGATCCCCTGGGTGGTGACAGTGGAAACTGGCTCAAACTTCTGTTTACTGAGTGCCTATAAATATTATAATTTTTTCAACAACTTTTTAAAAGGGTCTATGTATCTGAGATTTAAAAAAGAAATGAATGAGATATGGCAACATGGTCTACCAGCAACATTAAACTTGTAAACCATAAATGCCAACCAGGTGTCATGCTAAAAATATGCACAGGGTACTCAGGTACATTTATATCTGGAGGAAGAGGGTAGGAAATTAGAGAAAATATTTATGAATGGGATGACTTTAAGTCTCAAAAGAGACTTAGGTGTTTTAAAAACTTAGGTGTTTGCCTAGTGAATGGGATGAGGCAGGAGGGATTGGGAACGTTGCTAGCAAAGGCAGCTTATGTAAGAAGGTGAACATGTTCTAATATCAACAAAGCATAGGGTTAAAGGGAAGAGACACAGAAATAAAGCTGGAATGTCAGACAGTCTCCAGATTACCAAGTAGAGTGCTTGCAAATGTCCATGGTTAAATTTTCAGGAATTTTGAAAGCCAGTTGTTAAACTCAGCCGCTGTAACCACTTAAATTATGTAAGCTTACACTTAAATATGTTATATTAAAAGCAAAGGTTAAATACTCAAAACGGATCACTTCCTAATTTATTTTGCTACATTTTACTATTACTTATGTTTTCGAGGATATTTATGCTTATTGTCTCTATATGGGGTATATACTATGTAACAGTCTGGTACTGGCCATGTCTTCCCAGCTTCCTTTTATTCAGTGACGTCCCAGTGGTAGCTTTAAACCAGCTATGACAAGAGTATAGCTGGCTGTTGGCAAATGCTGCAAATCGGGGCTCCCCTCCCCACCCAGCTAGTTGTTGAATATTTACTGGCCTTGCCACTGGGCTTATGTATCACGCAAATGAGCTTGAGTGTTTTCATAGAGAAAAAGAGCCATCAGATCTGATTTAGGTGCAGGAAAAGGAGAGGGTCAGAATGACTCAAGGGTTTGATTTGTATAACAGGGGTCATGGTTGCACCAATTATTGTAAGGGGACCATAAGCGGGGAGGTACATTAAGGGGGAAGATAATAGCGTTTGGACTTACTGCATTTGGGAGGGCCACCACAATCCATCCCGGTCATTCAGTTTTATGCATCTGGAGCTAAAGAGAAAAATCTGGAATGAAGGAAAGTACTTGAATCATCTGCGTGCAGATAGCAGTTAAAACCAGGAACCTGCGTGAAGTTGCTCAAGGTGAATAAGTAAGTTGCATGAGAAGAGTGCCAAGGTCAGAACAGAAGGGAGTATTAACAATACAAAGTGCGTAAGGAGATGGTGTGGCATGGTCAGGGACACCTGGGGTTAGAGTGTCAGAACGAAGCTCCTGATCTCAATGGTCCTTTGGGAGAGGGAGGTTGGCATATAAACGGAGAATTTCCATGTAGTAAGCTCTATCAAAAAGGCCTCAGCGGAGTGCTGTTCGTGAGAGAGCAGAGAGGACCCATCGTCAAAATTCTTGGACACAGAGATGAGGATGAGGTAGGAAAGGCTTCAGTGAGAAGCTGAGATTTGAGCTTCTTTTCAAGTAGAAGTTTATCTGTCAGTAAAAATCTGAAAGTTCAAGAAAATAGAGAGGACAGTTTCTTCAAAAGACAAATTTTGTTTAAAAAAATTACCTACATTTTTCTAGGTATGTTCTCTAAATGTACCAAAACATCATATTTTTTCATTAAACCAAGTTATGCATATTACATGATTGTGTTTCTAAACTAAAAAGTGACTTTAGGTCTGTAATGAAACGGGATCTTAAAAAGTTATATTGGGACTTCCCTGGGGGCGCAGTGGTTAGGAATCCGCCTCCCGATGCAGGGGACACAGGTTCGATCCCTGGTCCCCGTAGATCCCACATGCTGCAGAGCAACTAAGCCTGTGCGCCACAACTACTGAGCCTACGCTCTAGAGCCCGTGCTCCGCAACAAAAGAAGCCACCGCAATGAGAAGACTGCGCACCGCAACGAAGAGTAGCCCCTGCTCGCCGCAACTAGCGAGAAAGCCCGCGCGCAGCAGCAGAGACCCAAAACTGTCAAAAATAAATAAATAAATACATTTACATTAAAAAGACAAGTTGGAAAATCTTACTGGTTCTTTCCTTTAAAAAAAAAAAAAGGTATATATAAATTCCACCGATCTTCTTTCTTCCTTCAGAAAATGAGTTCCTTAGTTGTTTGTTTTTTTAACAGTTTAAAATGTAATGAAAAGTCGACATATCCCCTTTGGGCACTGCCTTGGGAATGGTTATGTCGCAAGTAATGTTCTCTTTGCTCTGTATCTCTGTGCTTTATAAAATTCAGCCTTGCCCAAAGCTCCTTTCCTTCTCTCCTCCTCACAGACCTTTCTATTGGCTGCTCAGAGAACAGCCTACCGTGTAGATATGTGTCTGGAAGTACCTGTAACCTCAACAGATGCTGCAAAAGCAAATGTATTCTGTGGTCTCATTAGCCTTCCTCTCCATTGGCATTGACCTTATCCCCTTCCATTGCATGCACTGAGATTGTTTAGAGGGGTCATGTCGCTGCTTTTAAATCAGTGCAGGGGTTCCAGAGGATAGGCACTGAGGGCCTGCTGGCTGTTCAAGCATTTACCATGTTACTGAATACAAGGCATGGAGTGGTTTTAGAAAAAAAAAAAAAAGAGCTTTGGGAGAAAAATAGAAAAGCACACTAAAGGAATTAACAATGTACTAGAATACACTAAATCCCACTGCTTCAAACTCATTTGGTATTTATGATGCTAACCTCTGCAAAGCTAGATTAAATTTTAAGACAGCTTTTCATGTCTTTAGATAGTCAAGTTTCCTCCCCCTCCCTTTTCCTAGCCATTGATGGATACCATACAGCTAACATTCCAATTTGGGATCTTGAGGTTAGGAAGTTCCAATCCAGTTCAGTTTCAGAAGACCTACTCACTTCCTTGCCTCCACTTTCCTTCCCAAAGCCCCAAGAATTGTGCCCTCCAATTTCTCACTGGACTGTGTTTTGTGCATATAAAAATACAAGTGAAATGGTAGTGACTCCTACGTGTCATTGTTCTAGACGTGTTGTGCTTAACCCTTACACTTTATTAAATAGGTTTATATTATGACATTTTACAGATGAGGAAACCTCAGGGAGGTTAAGTAAATGGCTCAGTCACAGGGCTAGTAAATGGTGAGCCAGGACTTAAACCCAAGCTCTGAAGTCTGTCTTTAACCACTATATGTACTGCCTCTACAGAAATACTATGTATCTCCAATCATATTTATCACATTTTATTATAATTATGTTTAACCCTAGAAAGCTCTAAAGGGCAGGGCCCTTTCCTCATCTTTCTAATCCTCATGCCTAGCAGTGTCTGGGCAGCTTAGGCCCCGGAAGAGGCACCCTGCCATCCTCTAATAACCCATTCTAGCATCAGGCAGTGTGGCACACTGAAGGTTCGTGTATTTTTGGTTTGTAAATGATTTTTGTTTGGTATGAAAGATATCTCCTAGATTATATTGTATTGCCCTGTAGGGTATTAATCTGCTTTGTATCTGTGTCGGGGTCCCCAAGACCACCCCCAGGTTTGACAATTTTTTAGGAGGACTCACAGCTATGATTTATTACAGTGAAAAGATACAAAGCAAAATCAGGAAAGGAAAAAGGCACACAAAGTGAAGTCTGGGGAAACTAGGCATGAGCTTCTAAGAATCCTCTCCTAGTACAGTCACATAAGTTGAGCTTAATTCCCCCAGCAAGGCATTGTGACAGCACATGTGAAATGTCCACCAGGGAAGCTTGTCAGAGACTCAGTGCCCAGTGTTTATTGGGAGCTGGACACTTGGGCAGTCTCTGCTTGGCACCTACCAAAATTCCAGACTCATAGGAGAGCATTTGTCCAGTACAAACCACATTGTTTGTACAGACAATTTAGGCACAGTGAGCCACTTTGATCAGTTCTGGAATTGTTGCAGGAAGGCAGACCCCTTGCAGGGCCCGAGAGTGGGCTCTTGACTGACACTCGGAAATGAATTGTCCGAGGAGACACACGTGCTGAAAAAGCAAGAGACTTTACTGGAAAGGGACACCCAGGTGGAGAGCAGCAGGGTAAGGGAACCCAGGAGGACTGCTCTGCCACGTGGCTCGCAGTCATAGGTTTTTTTGCGGTACGCGGGCCTCTCACTGTTGTGGCCTCTCCTGTTGCGGAGCACAGGCTCTGGACGCGCAGGCTCAGCGGCCATGGCTCATGGGCCCAGCCGCTCCACGGCATGTGGGATCTTCCTGGACCGGGGCACGAACCCGTGTCCCCTGCATCGGCAGGCGGACTCTCAACCTCTGCGCCACCAGGGAAGCCCCATAGGTTTTACTGTGATGGGATTAGTTTCCAGGTTGCCTCTGGCCAATCATTCTGACTCAGGGTCCTTCCTGGTGGCACATGCACCTCTCTGCCAAGATGGATTTCAGCGTGAGGGTTTCTGGGAGGCAGGCAGGACATATCACCTCCTCCCTCCTCCTTTCGGCCCATCCCAAATTTTCCTGGTTAGTTTTCGGTGGCAGCACCTTGTTCTTTATTGGGACCTCCTGTTGTGAGACAACTCAGGCAAGTGGTTATCATTGTGTCTGGCCAAGGCTGGCGGTTTTGATCAACAGTTCCCTGACAGACTGCTGGGACACTCCTAAAATCCAAGTTCCCAGATGCTAGCCAAGGGCGAACTTTGTAAGCAGGTCTCTCTGAGGAGAAGCAGTCATCTGCTATGTTAACTCTTTTCAGCACAGGAATTTTATCCCAACATTCTTCAAAACCTATAAATGTTTCTTCAATTGTCCTTTGAACCAGGTTTACCATTTGCTGGTTCTCTTACTAATGAGTTAAAGAAATTTTTGACACATGCAAGCTAAATAAAGTCCAGTCAAACTTAAAAGCTAAAAGATACCAATTCAATATCAAGGTTGATTACTGCACAAGCTTATTTTAGTTATTAAAAAAAGAACTTTGGGGCTTCCCTGGTGGCACAGTGGTTGGGAGTCCGCCTGCCGATGCAGGGGACATGGGTTCGTGCCCCGGTCCAGGAAGATCCCACATGCCGCGGAGCGGCTGGGCCCGTGGGCCATGGCCGCTGAGCCTGCGCGTCCAGAGCCTGTGCTCCGCAACGGGAGAGGCCACAACAGTGAGAGGCTCGCGTACCGCAAAAAAAAAAAAAAAACTTTGTATTTCCCTTTCATATTTTCTTACTATCTCTACATTTTAGAAAGCCCTCTGATTTAGATGGCAATCACTTGGCTATTTGTACTTAAGCCACATATTAATAAAACAGGAATGTTTCTGCAGGTAGGTGGTAATATAGATTCATTTCTTCTTTGGAATATGAAATCTGAATATGAAAATATTACATCATTGCTTAGGATGAAATTCCCCCAGTTAACTACAAGACATATACGCCAAAATTTAAAGTGATATATATCCTTTATATATCTGTAAAGTTTTGAGCCCTTAAAAAAGAATAACCTTGATTTTAAGTTCAAATATAACATGCAGAATATAATATATAAAGTAATAGCTTTATTTTGAACTTTATTATGCTTCAGTCATTTCTCTAGTCATTTTAGATTTATTTCAATAAACATTTTCCTATATCTTGTAAACTGCATTTTAAAATCAGAAATAATTTTGCAAATCTCCATATACAATGATACCAAACAAAAAACAAAAAAATCAAGTTTTATTAGCAATTCTGGCACAGTTAACATAAGCATTAGAAGGTAAACATCTCTTGAATAAAAAAATAGGAAATATTTTAATGAAAAAAATCAAGGATTGAAGGAAGGAGAACATTTTTCAAACAGCAGCTGGCACTTTCTTCACAATCTGAATCACTTGTGCAAATACACCATTAAATACTCACATGATATCTACAAAGTAGAGATAAGAGAAACAAACCTTCTAAATATCAGGGTCCTTCATCTGTTATCCAGCTTCCATCTTCTGGATCCATTACTTTACATTCCAACTAAAACTGTGATTCTAGTTAACTACAGTTGAAAGCTTATCAATTAAGTCATCAATAGTGTAAACCAGCAGTTGAATGTCTGCTTTTTCCTTCATTCGGTGATCACTATTCTTTCGGAGGATGACATCTACATCTGTGCTGACTACTCGGTCAGCAACCTGCATGGACGTATGCCATGGTACAATGTCATCCTTCATGCCGTGGAGCAATCTTATAGGGCAGTTCACAGGAATAGGACTATGTAACAAGCAGTAGCGCTCTGCTTCTTTAATGACACTGTACTGAACGCGATAAAATCCTTCTTCACTGTATTTTGATGGCATGGACCACACACCTTTCATCTCTATTTCCTTTCTTACCTATTGGGAAAAATGAGGAAAACAAAAGTATTTATGCAACATTAACACATACAATAGTCTTAATTCAAGAAAAGCAGTCTTTGAAGAAGGGGAAAACAGATAAAAATATAACGATGATAATTATCAGTAATTAACTACTATGTGCGAGGAGCTGTGACAAGTATTTTCCACATAGTATCTCATATGATCCTGATACTATCTGTTCTTATTTCATTTTTACAAAAGAGGATATTAAAGTTAGAGTAATACATATGTTTAAAGTTGAAAGGTAGTTAACTGCTGTAACTAGGATTCAAACAGATTTAACTAACTTTAACGTGTAATATCTTAAAAATCAGGTATTGCTTCATTCCAACTTGAAAGGGAAAATGAAGGGGAGAAAAGTACAATAATTTCTTGGAATCAGTACAGGTGGCATTCATATTACATAAAACCAAATCTTGGGAATAAAAATTGTTTACATTTAAAAATCATGAAACTAAAAGTGCATATACGAGAAGTTAGTAAAATGGGGATGGGGTGGGAGAAGGAGAAGAAGAAAGCATAGTGCTAAAAAAGAAAAGTAAGACAGTGGTTATTCTGGGGCAACCATACACACCCAATTTTACCCTGAATATTAAAAAAATGTAGTTTTTGCCTTTTAGAGTTCTATGGAATGAGAAAAAATTTGTTTGTTGTTGTGGATGACAAAGAAGTCTTCCAAATACTTCCTGAAAACTGAGCATGGTATCATTTCTACCCTTAAAATAAAACGCTGGGTATTCTTTGATTCTTGAAGAATTTCTATTTTTTACATTATAATTTGTCTTAAACAATTTTTCTAGTTAAAGTAACATATACTCATTATAGAAACGTGGAAAATATAAAAAGCATAAAAAGGGACTTCCCTGGTGGTGCAGTGGTTAAGAATCCGCCTGCCAATGCAGGGGACACGGGTTCAAGCCCTGGTCCAGGAAGATCTCACATGCCGTGGAGTAACTAATCCCGTGTGCCACAACTACTGAGCCTATGCTCTAGAGCCCATGAGCCACAACTACTGAGCCCTCGTGCCACAACTACTGAAGCCCACATGCCTAGAGCCTGTGCTCCGCAACAAGAGAAGCCATGGCAATGAGAAGCACACACGCTGCAAGAAGAGTAGCCCCCACTCGCCTTAACTAGAGAAAGCTCACACGAGACCCAACGCAGCCAAAAATAAATTAAATAAATAAAAAACAAAACAGGGCTTCCTTGGTGGCGCAGTGGTTAAGAATCTGCCTGCCAGTTCAGGAGACACCGGTTTGAGCCCTGGTCTGGGAAGATCCCACGTGCCACGGAGCAACTAAGCCCGTGCGCCCTAGAGCCCGTGCTCCGCAATGAGAAGCCACAACAATGAGAAGCCTACGCACTGCAGGGAAGAGCAGACCCCGTTCGCCGCAACTAGAGAAAGCCGGTACACAGCAATGAAGACCCAACGCAGCCAAAAATAAATAAATAAATAAATTTATTAAAAACAAAACCAAAAAACTCTACCTTTTTTTAAAAAAAAAAAAGCATAAAAATAAATAAATCACCATAATCCTATTTCATGGATATAACAACCATTATTATTCTGGCTTATTTCCTTCCAGTATTTTTCTATATGTGTTTGGTTTTTATATATACAATATGTAAAACACTTAGCTATTACAATTCATATACAGTTTTCAGCGCTGGTTTATTTATTCAATATATATATTTCTGGGTTTTAAAAGATTCTATTAAAAGTTTTTAAAGGCTGCATAATTGTCCACTATAATGCATCTAAGATAATTAACTTGACCATTCCCACGCTGCTGAATACTTCCATGAACATCTTTGAACATAAAGGTTTATATGCATATAATAAATTCTTTGGAAAGATTATCACAACTTGAACTAGTAAATCAAGATGTAAATAGCTTTAAGCCTCTTGCAACCATATAATATGAAGGGCATTTCTGTCTAGAAAAACAGATGGACATCTTATCAAAAATAAAGAAAAATATAAGGAAAGAAAAGCTACATACAACATATTTCAAAAATTTTGTATTTAAATTTTCAATGAAAACATTATGATTTTTCCACATTTAAAATTGTTGACTTATTACAAAGAGGCAAAAATGAATTTAAACAGTAAAATATGTATGATATAATCTGTGTACTTAGGAATTTTAATGTCTTTTATAAAATTCCAAAAAGATTTGATTCAGTGTAAAAGCTGTATATCTGAAACCTAGACTTCTAAATATCTATATCCAAATGATTTAAAATTAGTGGAAGCCTAAAAAAACTATAAAATATATGAACCTATATTATTATCATGGGGTACTTTGCATTAAAGCAACATATGAATCAAATATTTAAAGTAAAAATGATATTCTGTTACCTTCAAGCTACTCATGACTGTTCCTGAATTGGTAATTTCAGTAATAAGAACTTAGTCTCATTGATTATTAGATGAAGTGGGAACTATGTTAATTACTGAGACATAATTAATAATAGTTGTATTTTAAGCATCATTGCCCACCCCAACTAGCTCTGTTATCTGCTATTGAGTTGAATGAATATTGTCCATTTGAAGAACAAACTTAACAAAATCTTATATGTCCCAAAGCCTCAGAAAGTACAGAAATAGCAAAAACAGTATTAATCAGAGAAAATGTACAATATACATAATTTCTACACCAAGAAGAAACTAACAAGGCAATGTGGCTGTGAAGCTTAGACTCCAACAGCTGTGCAACCTGCCTGACGCCCTCTACTGTCCAAAGAAGCAGACAATGATTAGAGTTAGTTAAGAGGTAAGTCAAGTTCCTACATAATGAGTAATGCTGGGTCTTAACATTCCCAGGGCTAAAGAAGACAGTAAAAACCTCCACCTCCATTCCCTTGACACTGCTAGTACTGGCTGTCTATGTGGAGAAGAAGAGATAGTGGTCCTAGTGTCTCTGCTCTTTCTTTACACATGCTTTTAAGTTAATAAGGGTCAACACGTTTCTGTTTAAGGATTTTTGCTGGTCTGATTTAGGATTAGCAAAGATGTACCCTGATTTGCAGGCTATAGATCTTCTCAGTCACTTACAGGGTATCTACCATATCTTCCCTCTGAGTGACGGATACACACACATAAAAATAAATGTACACAGATCTTGTCATTTACCAATAACCTCCCAAAATTGTTTAATCAATTCTTTTCCAGTAGGCCATCTTCTTGAAATAATTTCCTATCATGAGAAGCACTGCATGACTGAGTTAGAGAACAGAGTAAGGGGTCCAAGGTTTACATGCAGAAGGATACAATGGTAGGAAAAATTAGCAGCATGAGGACATGGAGCAACCATGTATAAGAAACAATCAAGAAAGTGAAAACAATTCAGAAATAGGAGGTAAGTGCAAAGAAGATCAGCTTTGTAATTTCAGCTCTGATAGGAAATCATATGAAGAACCTGACTATGCAGACAATGCCATTCTTAAGGAAATGGAAAGAACAATGTGAACTAAGAATAAACAGAACAGAGAGTACATGGCACTGAATTCAATGCCGAACTTGAGGCAAATTCAATGACATTCTACCATTCAACACCACACAGGCTTTTTTTCTTCTTTTGCTTTTCCTCCCCCTCCTGCTCCCCCACTCTGTAGAGCAGTGGTTCTCACACTTCCCCTGCGGGCTTGGTTAAAACAGATTACTGGGCCCCACTCCCAGTTTCTGATTCAGCTGGTCTTGGTGAAGCTCAAGAATATCCATTTCTACAAGTTCTCAGGTGATGCTGTTGCTGCTGGCCTCGGGCCTGCACTTTCTGAACCACTGCTCCGGACTGTTTTTCTTTCTGCTAGGGTCTTAGTCCCACAAGTGAAATTTAGAGCCCTAGGAAACATATGCCCAAGGAGAACTTAATTGATTGCAAAACAAAAAAACAACATACACAAAAATAAACAACTATTACCCACCATTTTTTTTATCCTTGCAGACAACTGAAGTGCTTAAACGTATGTCCAATAATAAAGTATAATTAACGAATTCCCTTCCCAATTATTCCAGAAACCTTATTTCTATCATGAGTTACTGAAGAACATGCTAATGGTGAAAAGCACCTTCTTTTTTTAAAGGTGAGAATTAGGAGTAGAAAAAGAATGCTAACTTAGTATCTAGGCCAGGAATGGCAAGTCTCATCTCCTGTGTATGACTGACAGTGTGTGCCCAGATAACTCTTCTGAGAGAGGATCTGAGGCTTTCAGGCTAAAAAAAAAAATAGTTTCATAATTGATTAGCCGTCTTAACATGGTCATAGAATAGGTACTATTTCCCAGAAGCCACAAAATAAGACTAAGAGTTCCAAAAAGAGATCACGATGTATAATTCAAATAAACAAATGTGGTTAATAAAATGTTGCTAAAACAAGAAATTTAAAGTGTGATTTCATTCATGTGGCTCAAATATTTGGCAAAATGATTTGAAGTGACTGTGAAAAAAAGAAAACCTTAAACAGGAGACCAAATAGTTAAAGAAGGCAAAGAAATGGTATACAAAAAGGCAGTTAAGACAAAATTTGGGCCAGTGTAACAAGTCAAAGGACAGATGACACATGAACAAAATTCAAAGAGGGAGCAAAATGACAGGAGGGATACACGGAGGTTGCCTGGGACTTACCTCAACAGGAAGCTGATTAAACTGTGTCACTAGGCTATCCACAGCTGTCGCTACACCAATAAGAGCAACAACCTTTTGTGGCCGTGCGATTGCAGCATGAAGCATAAGCCATCCACCGAGGCTAGATCCAACTAGTATCTAAAAATAAAAACATGTAGTTTTAAAGAGGAATTTCTTTTTCTTTTCTGTAAGGCAGTGAATAATTTCATAGAATGTATATACTTTCTTTCTCTATATTCATTGGCTCCCAGACTTTTAATATTTGGCACAAAGTAAAATTAAGATTATGATTACATTTTGTTAAAGTATTAGGTTTATAATAGAGAATAAACTAGACAAAATTTGTAAAATGAAAAGTAAAATGCTACCTTCGTTTTATGAGAAAGTGAAAATAATAGAACTGATTGATTTGATATTGAAATATAAAAATGGATTGTTAAGACATTTAAAATATTAAATAAATTTTCACATCTAAAGAAACAGCTCAAATGTCATGAGGTTGCAGTCAACAATTATCATCATATTTAACAAAAATAGTCACCTGTGGTCCTTCAGCTAAGTCATCAATTATAGAAAGAACATCTTTTCTCCATTTTCCCACTGTGCATTCTTCTAAGTTACCATCTGAATTTCCAACTCCTGAGTAATCAAACCTGGAAAAAGAGAAAACATATCTGTATTTAGATATCTATGTATTTGCTTCTCTAATTTTTAAGGAAGACAGCACATTAATCATTATTACAATGTCTAAAATATATTAAAGTAAAACTGTGAAGTCAATATGTATTTCAGCAAATCCTACTGTCTTAACCTTCAAAGATCTCTCATAGCCACTTACTTTCTCACCTCCTCCACTGCTGCCAGCCTGGTCCAAATCACTATCCTCTCTTGACTGAACTAATGCAAGTCTCCTAGTAGATCTCCATTTTCATTTTTCACCCTCAAAGTCTATTCCCCACACAGTAGTCAGTGATCCTTTTAAAACAAAAATCATGTCTTGGACAAACCTTCCAAAGGCTTTGTATAATCTTCAAATAAAATCCAAAGTCCTTACCATCCTCTAGCCCCTAACTACCTCTCTGATCTCATTGCTTACTGTTCTCTCTCCCTCCCAGTTGTATCCTTACTTTCCTTTTTGAAGTTAATGGAATATAGCACCCACATTCCTGCCTCAGGAGTTTTACAACAGCTTCTCCTTCCATGTGGACTACTCTACTCCAGATATCCACTCAGATTGCTCCCTCACTTCATTTAGGCCTTTGGCTCAAATGTTACATCTCCGTAAGTCTTCTCTGACCATTCAACCTAAAGTTGTGCTTCTTTCATCATTCTCTAGCTCCTTACCCTGCTTTATTCTCTTTATAGCAAATATTGCTACCTGACAATATACATATTTGATTATTGGTTTGTGGTCTATCTCCCACACTAGAATGGAAGCTCCATATGGGCAGATTGTTTTGTTCACACTGCTTTCCCAGTGCCTAGATCAGTCCCTTGCACATGGTAAGTGCTAAGTGTTAAGTGTTATGTTTACTCAATTAGTAGAAGGAAAAGAGAAGTCCAGAATCAAATTCATCATCACTAGCTCCTCCTCTTGTTTTTCTTTCCTTCCAACTTCCTAGTTCCCCAGGCTCAGAGTCTGTTTGATCTGTGAACTTTACCTCTCCTTCAAGGTCTCAATTCAATAAATCATGAAGTATCATACCACTCCTGCAGACTGCCCTAAACCCTAGTCATACTGAACTACTCCCAATTCCTGGATAAGCCCTTTCCTAACTTTGAGACTTTGCATGCTGTTCCACTGCCTAAAAAGCCTTCATTCCCCATTCAAACTCCTAGTCATCCTTTAAGTCATGTCACCTCCTTTGAGGAACTTTCTTTGACAGAATGTGTCGTTTAGTAGTAGTAGGTCGCTTTCTTTGTACCCAATTAACACTTTTTTTTTTTTTTTTTTTATGTGGTACGCGGGCCTCTCACTGTTGTGGCCTCTCCCGTTGTGGAGCACAGGCTCTGGATACGCAGGCTCAGCGGCCACGGCTCACGGGCCCAGCCGCTCCGCGGCACGTGGGATCTTCCCGGACCGGGGCACGAACCCGTGTCCCCTGCATCGGCAGGCGGACTCTCAACCACTGCGCCACCAGGGAAGCCCCCAATTAACACTTTTCATATTGTGTGTTGTAATCAAGTTTTAAATATATGTCTCTGACTAGAATGTCAGTTCTTCAAGGGCAGACTGTTTTATTTCAAGTTTGTTTTTCCGCAGGGTATAGAACACTGCCTGCCCTGTACTATCCTCACTCTCTCATTTTTTCTCACATGCACCCCTTTCTCCTCAGTTTGGTAAGACTGGTGTCTTGGTGCAGGTCTTTCTCATCTTAAACCTCCCCTATCACAGCAGCCTCCTCATTGTGTCATTCTTTCTCCAAATGGACCTACTTTATACTGTCAGGTTTTGTCTGACACATTGTATTGATATGACATTAATTTCAATGCCTTCCTGTGATATATAACATAAAAATTTAGTGCTTTAGCCTGTTTTTAAAGAACGTATTTTAGTCATCTCAGATTGACCTTTTATTTCTTCTGATGAAACTACTGCTTTAGTCAAACTGATCAACTTGCTGCTCCTAAAAAAGACTACGTTTTCTGTCTCTGTTTTACGCTTCACCCATTTCCTTCAAGTGGAATATCTTCTCCCATCACCTTCATTACTAATATCCCCTCTCAGAGCTTAGTCCAAATGAAATTTTGCTGGAAAGACTTCCCAGACAAGCTGAAAAAAAAAAAAAAAAAACTCTACCTAATGAAACTTGGATAGAATTCACTTTTATTAGTCACAATCATTTTATTATATCCTGCTCTACAAGACAGCTTATGTATTTGTGTCTCATCATTCCTATGAGACTGTAAAGATCCTAGAGGGGAAATACCATCATCTTGTTTTTGTTTCTGCATTCTCCACAGTGGCTAGCATGTGAACCTCACACACTGAGTACTATAATACATATTAAATGAATAGAAGTAGAACGTAAAAGTATAAAGAACTATTTTATTTAAATTTAAAGTATTCAGTATTTTTCTGATTCTTAAAATCTGGTGAAAACTATTAAATCCTAATGTTTTTCGTGTACTTGAAGAATATATATGTGATATATAGTGTATACTCATTTTCTTAGAGATAAGGGATTAAAAAGTGATGGAGGGACTTCCCTGGTGGTGCAGTGATTGGGAGTCCGCCTGCCAATGCAGGGTACACGGGTTCAATCCCTGATCCGGGAAGATCCCACATGGCACAGAGCAACTAAGCCCACGTGCCACAACTGCTGAGCCTGCACTCTAGAGCCCACGAGCCACAACTACTGAGCCCGCATGCCACAACTACTGAAGCCCGTGCACCTAGAGCCCATGCTCCACAAGAGAAAACACCACAATGAGAAGCCTGCCAATCGCAACAAGGAGTGGCCCCTGCTCGCTGCAACTAGAGAGCCCGTGTGCAACAACGAGGACCCAATGCAGCCACAAATAAATAAATAAAATAAAATTTAAAAATAAGTAAATAAAGGTGATGGAGAAAGAAATTAAAATTAGGTATGAAGTGAAGTGGTTTTGGATCCTAGGGAAATAGCGTAACAAGGCAGCTACTGAAGTCTAAATCACGGTTATTATTTCTCCTAAATCCAGGGGATATAGAAGACAGATCAGGGAGAAGAGGGGAGAAAGACACCAACTAATTCTCCTCTAGCCCCCTCCGTGGGCAATCACACATCTCTACTTGCTGTATTTTGTTTACAGTTGCCTTCCAACTACATGGTGAAAATGCAAAACAGATGTAGAGGGCCTTCAAAAAGGAAAATATAAACATTCAGTGATACTAATAGGTGACAATATAGTTCATTCTTGCTGAACCCTAACCAAGTGACAAAGATAATTAAAAAACATTCAGCAGTTTAAAACTTTTAAACATAGTAATGCAATTCTGTCTTAGCAGCCCCAATACTCTGGAACATATTCCCAAATCTAAAATTTTAAATTTTATTAGAAATAATTATGAGAGAAGACCAGCCCTAAAACCATGTGTTTCTGAGCTCCGACTCACTCTTATTTTAGGCATGGTGGCAGGATATTAAAAAACCATTTACACAGAACCGTATGTACTATTCCTTGTGTAATATACAGAACTAACCATTTCCTCATTCAAGATCTAAGTTTCACAGACAAAATCACAACAAAAGTAAACTGAGAAATTGGGAGTATAAATAGAAGATAAAATCTCTTATAACAAGTTAAAATGCAATCAGTAGCTAATAGTGATTAGATTGAAATGAAGTTTGATGAAAGCAAATAAAAAGGAACCTGATCAAATTAAAAATTGTAATGAAGGGCTATACTTTATAAAGTTTTATAAAGATACACTTAGGCTACATTTTAATACAGTATCACATAATTGTCTGTATACATTATAATTTCATTCTCATTACTTAATATACCTTTAAAAAGAAAATTTATTTCATATGCATCCAAAATGCAGAAAACCCCCTTATATGTCCTGTAGGGAGCTAGGAACTGGTTATAGCTCTCATAGTCTCAATTTAAATTCAAGAACTGATAAAATGGGGATTTCTTGAGTCAAATTCTTTTGGGGACAAAGAAGGAGAATGGTGGCAAGTTTTCTGATATCATCATGTTTTGCTCAGGGTAGTCCTCCCCTTCCTGGATAGCTCTTCCTTCTTACCCAAATCCTAACTATTTTTCAGTGTTCCTTTATAAAGTTTTTTCTATCTACTTCGACTCCTAGTTTTCTCTCACCCTATACAATTTAGTATCCGGCTCTTTGACATAATCACATTTTGATGAATATTTCTGTCTAATTTCCCATATGTATTTTATCTTGCATTTCCCCACCCTGATTAAAAGATCCTTACAGGCAACGACCATGTTTTATAATTCTTTGTATATTTCACAGCACCAGTATAGTGCTAGAAAGTCTACCTGTAAAAAATACTCCAGAGTTCTGATCATGAAAATGAAATAATTCAGTTAATTTGATAACAGGAATAAGACAAAATTCATACAATTGACATAATTTTTGCTAATATATTGAATAGATAAAAGTCTTATTTTTAATTCTAAAAGTTTAAAAATTTTTTATTTCTAATTATTTTTTATTTTATTTCTAAAAGCTGTATTTTCTAGACCTATTGAGTGAATGTTAGTGAAACTCTTCTAAAAACTAGATAAATAGATTTTTAGGTTGCTAGTGCTAGAAAAGAATTCAGAAATTATCTTTCGTCCAATCTCCTCCTTTTTATGATGAAGAAAATAGGTCCAGCATTTAACTGACTCATCTCATCAGTTATTGCTAGCATTAATTCTAGAGCCCATGTTTCCTGAATTCCAGGCCAGTGTTCTTTTTACTAAACCATACTATCTCTTCTGGCAAATCAGGCGCTAAATAAATGATTGTTATAAGTAAACAAATCTAATAACAATGTAAACACATGATTTTAGTAAAATAATTATCAGTATGAAATATTAGGAACTGTGAAATCAAGTAGTAAACAACACATCTCCTTATTTATGCTTATACATATTCAGGCTACAGAAGTGAAAGAAAAGAAACTCAGTGGAAATGCGAATTATACAATATTAATTTTACAATACTTTTAAACACATATATTATTTTAAACTACATATTTTAAAAGGAAATAAACAGTGGTCAAATAAATGTCCTTAAGTCCCCAAAGGAAAACCACAATATAATTACGAGATTACAAAAAAGCCAATTAGTATACTGGTTTGTTGTCATGTTAGAATATTGTTTCTAAAGAGCTAAGTTACCACTAGTTTTTTTCTGCCACCATTGTTGGTGTGGCACAAAGACCTTTATTTATTTATTTTTGTTTTTTGTTTTGTTTTGGCAGCGTGGCTTGTGGGATCTTAGTTCCCAGACCACGGATTGAACCTGGACCCTCAGCAGTAAGAGCTCGGAGTCCTAACCACTGGACTGACAAGGAATTTCCCACAAAGACCTATAAAAAAGGCCTTTTAAAGGCTGCACTTTACAAGAACCCTAAATCACAAGATGAAAGTTTACAGACCATTAAAATAAATGAATCTATAAAAATGCTGACATTTGTTCCAGTTGGTTAGAGCAGAAGGAATTCTCTACTGCCATAGTAAATGGTAGTAATATTTTCTCTAAAATGTGTTGTTCCTACCTTATATAGGCGTGACCTAGAGATTTGCAAAACTCCTCAATCGCCAATGCTTTTGTACCATTCATATTAGACATATAGCCAGGGATGAAGATAATTCCTGGACTTTTGCCTTTTAGCCTCTTATAAGCCAGGTTTGGAAGGTCTGGTCGACTAAGGAAAGAGATTGATGTCTTTTGTCTGCAAGCTAAACAAAATACACAAAACATAGTTTGCAAACACAGTTTTTCGAAAACCATACATATTTTTAATCTTAACTTTCTTAACTCATCAAATTGATGTCAAATACTATTTCCATTTAATAGAAAAAAATACAGATGTGAAGTATTAAAGTCACAAGTCTGTGCATGGTATCTTTTAAAATCATGTCACAATCAGTGTCTTCTCTGAGCAAGGTCCAATCAGGATTCTTCCAAAATACACAATGAGAAGGAAATTTGAAGGCAACAAAAGACAGAGACTTGTCAAAAATGTTTTTCTGTTGCTGCTATATCATCTGTCCCAAATAGTATCAATCAACATTCAGATTTACCCTACACTAGTTTTAGCCCTTTCTTGTGAGATTTGTCTTCTTTAAATTTTTTTTTAATGTTTAAGGGATTTCACATCCTCTACTTTTTAGTGGGGAGGGGGAGAAACAAGTTTGGTCTGCCCTTGGGAAGTTGTTTCAAAGGTAGAGGTGCTGTGCCCCTTTTATTACTGATTCCCTCTCCACCCATAAAATCATGGGCCATGGTAACAGCCAATCGTGATTCCATATCTGCTGAGGCAGGTTCAATGAGCAGTTTCCTTACAAGTAACCTTGAATAAGTGCATGATAATACCATTTTTGGAAAAAGATTTCTCATAGGACTCCCAATCACTGTGTTTTATTTGTTGGCCTGGTTTTCTGTGAATGGTACACACAAATCTTAGTTCAAGTACAAAGGCACAATGGGTAAACCTTACAAGATTGTTCCATTTCATTATTTTTAAAGTTCCTTCCCTACTGTAAAATCAATACTTGCTCTTAAAAAATGTAAAGACATTTTAAAAAAAAAAGTCATTTATAATCCCACTTTCTTCTTCCAAAGAAACTAGGCTTGTGTACTCCCCTTAACAGTCCTTTTTCTGGACCAACGGAATCTCTTTTTTGTTACATGAAACCTTTCTCTACTTTATTGTGGCTAATTAAAACTTCTCACTCTCTTCCATGTAAGCTAATAAAGTTTTCCTCATTTTGGATCTGAGAAGTTGATTTTTTAAAAACTGAATTGAAGCCCTTAAAGCTATCCCTTTTATATGTAATCCTGTTTCAGAGTTTCAATGTATAGTGAAATATGCCAAATTTAAAACTTTTAGTGAAAAACAAGGCTAGTAGGAGCCAGTTATGTTGGTTGACAGATTGCAGCAGCAAAAAATTTCATTTCCCATTTCCTTAGCACTCCAAACTTCCTTCATATCCTCTCTTCCATATTACTTTCCAACAGGAAATTCTCCATGAGATAATTACAATTTGTTTAATCTTGGTGAGTTATAACATTATATCCGTGAAAGATCTTCGTACTGTAAGAATTAGCGCAAAGCCTGGGGCATAAGTGTTCAATGAATGTTTACTAAACAGTAAAAGAGTATCATATTCTAGTTAATGTAATGACATACTATACTTTGCTAGAAAAACAGATATATAACAGCCTTTCGGTTGTGTACAATTAAATGTAAGTTAAACTGATAATATGCTTAAAATTTTTAACTCAAAGGGTATTTGCCATGACAATTCCCATTCCAAGCACGATGCATCTGACAGCTGTCTGGCAAGGGTGTGAACACAACAAAACAAAAAAATAAAAAGACATAATTCAGAAAGACAGACTACATATATGGGAGTTGGGAGTGGAGGTAGGGTGGGACGGAGAAGAATCAAGCACAAGGAACGGAAATATTCAGGGGCTCTAATTTTTCGTCCAAATTCTAGTTTCCTTTGTAGAGTAATGACTGCGGTTTTTACTGGGCTTCGATCATGGAAAAAAAAAAGAACAAAAAACTAGAAATTAGGCTTGATAACGGCGTTTATACTTTTCCAAAGAAAATGTTCATACTTTAAAATCGCTCAAGTCAAGGAAGGGTAGGTCTAAGCATCTTAACAGTCACGATCTGTAAACCCTTTAGAACTAGCAGAGAAGAGCAAAAGCAACTAATAATCAAACGCATTAAATGCACATCTGAATGTTTCCTAACGTTGGCGCTTAACAAAGGGGAGGCGGGCAGAGAGGATCCTTAGACTGCAGAGCGTAACGCCACCAACGGCCCGGGCTGTCCAGAATACCCCAGGGCCCGGCAGAGCTCTCCTCACAGCCTTCACCAGAATTGTCGAAAGCGCCTAGAACTGGGGTACTGAGAACCGGGGAAGGGCATTTCTGAACGGGGCGCCAAAAACGCATGGCACAGGAACTGCCGGAATCCGGGATGTTCGAAAGTACGCGTCCTACTCCAGCCTTTCGGACACTGACCTGGGAGCCACCGTGGCGCCCGCTCGGCCTTCGGTGCAAGTAACGTGCTGAGCCCACGGTGGAAGCCGAAGGAGACGGCCATCCAGCCCCACCTGCGACAAGGTACCCAAGAGGGCAGACCCACCCTCGCCATCTTCCCAACAGCCCCTGCGCCCCGCGCCGACCTACAGAGACGCACAGCGCCCAGAAACTGAGCTTGCGCATGCGCCGCCCTCTGGAAGACGCAACTTGGTAAACAGCGCCTGTCCGAGTTTCGACCCCCGGAGAGCGCACATGCGCAGAGCGTCGTCGCTCTTCCCAGCCTTTCGCTGTTGGGCTGTTCTGTCGGGGAGGTGCGGTCTGTGAGTTTGGGATGTTTTGAGCGCCCTCTGTAGGCTGCTTTCTCGGTGGGTAGATACCCCAGGACTGGAAGCGAGGAGAGTAACCCCACCCACCGTTCCTAGATAGGAAACCATCTCATCATCCCGATGACAGTACGGAGCTGAAACATAAAGTGCTAGACTTGCTGCGTTACAAGTAGTTCTCACCACCTGACAGTTTTGACCTGTACCGGAAATGGTTTGAAGATCTGACCTTAATCCTGCTTGTATAAACGCCTGGAGTGGAATCGAACTTTCGCCGCTCCTTCGCCCTTTTAAAGTTTGTTTTAGCTCTTTGTATGCCTGACTGTTGAAATACTCTGACCCCTGTCTCATACTATACGCAAAAATAAATTCCAGTAGATAAACGGTCTCAACAGAAGAATAAAACCGGAATAGTTCTGTTCACCCTGCTCCTAGAAATGATAAGAAAAAATATATAATTCCAATAAAATTGGCCAACAGCTGTGATAGGCAGTTCATATATGTAAACATGATGATCAACCTCACTAACTGAAAAATTGGAATTAAAAAAATAACCCATGCCATTTTTCCTACCCATCAGATTGGCAAAAGTTAAAAAGAACAACTATTGTTCTTTTTAACTTTTTTCCGGCAAGGAAGCTGGGCAATGGGCACTCATGTATGGTTGGTGGGAGGGTATACTGACAAACTCTTTTTGTCAAGTAACCTGACCACCTATGGCAATTTAAAATATGCATCATTTTCAATGCCCTTTGACCCAATGGCCCCAATTTGTGACTATCCTATAGAAAATACTAGTTTATAAGGATGCATATTATCTACTAGAGCACCATTTTTAGAGGCAAACAGAATAAAAAAATGGAATGGCCAATTTAAAAAAATGGTTGAATAAACTGTGGTACAAGGCTTTCTGGATTCCTGCTCTGACACCCTTCAAAGCAATTCTTGGAGGCCTCAAGCATCAACAAGTAAGGACTAGTTTTTTGTTGTTGTTGTTTGTTTTCTATTTAAAACTTACTGTAGCTGGTTTAATACTGGATACAGTGAATCCAGCCTCTCTTTGGAGTCTTGAGAACCTGTCCTATTAGAACACACCAGAAAAGCTGGATAAATAAAAACTTAATAGATCTCTTTCTTGAGAGGTGTATTGCCAGAAACACCTCCTTGACAGCTGCTTGATTTAGCAACTTTCTCCAAAAGCTGCTGAGCTATTTTGCTAGTTCTCCGTTAAGTCTGTTGTAGACTCTAAAGTGACTAAAATCACTAAGGTGATGCCCAATGCACATCACTTCAGCATCCTTTGTATCTTAACAATAAACACTTCTCCCCATGGTTCTGGATATTTGCAAATATTCCCAATCATTCCTGTCCCTGTTCTGTCCCTTTATTTTTGCAGGTCTTCTTTCATTTTATGTGCAGGAAAAAAAAAATCTTACTTGTTCTCATAGTGGGAAAGGCACTGCACAAAAAAAGCAGGGAAACCCATGGACCATCTTCTCCATACACCTTCATCAGTATAACAAATCAGGAAAAATTGTAGCTAGAGTCAAGTGAAGATGCTTTTACTGACAGCAATGGGCCTGAAGTAGACATATTTGTTTCCGTTAACCTACTATCAATGTTGCCTTCATTGACAGGTGTGAAAGGACATACTGTAGAGGGCAGTTTCTTCCTCTGAAATCTGCTGCCTTGTTCAGGGAAACAAATGATGTCCCCACCAAGTAAAGCCTTAGAACTTTAACTTCATACCTGCATGATTTTTTCCCCATCAGAGAGAAGGATAGGTAAACACAGTCCTTCAATCCCCAGTAGTAATTGCATCTGTGCAATTAGACAAAAACATGTCAGGTTTCTCAGGGGTTATCTCATTTTGTTAGCAACAGGAATGTGTCCAGAGATATTTCTGATTACTTCAGTTTATAAACTACAAGTCATAATGTTAGCACACAACAACCTTTATGTCGATTCTACAATGGACTTTTGCTGATTAATCCATCCCCTGTCATGTAACCAATGGGTGACTTCCTAATGAGAGATGAGTTTATTTTCAAATGTGAAATCTGGTCAATATTTTAATCCAAACTCAACATATTTTAACACACATATTGGAAAGGTTTACTATATCATGCAAGGCATAAAGTTGATTAGAATATCTTTACAATCCTATGAAGAGGGTAAAGTACAGTTCAGAAAAGTTATATCTTTATATTAACCAACAAAAGTTTAGCAATTGTGTTTCACTCTCATTACAGGGTTTAGGGGTGCTCTCTGAAAAAACAGATTATAAAAATGTCTTCTGCAATTGTGATTTTGTCCTTCACTGTTCAAGTAAAATCATGTGTCATCCAGTTGCAAAATCTTATTATTGGCAACATGTATACAAACCACTGCAAATTAAAAAAAAAAAAATTGTACCCAGGCAGGCCTGACAAAGATTTTACAGACACTTCTAATCTAATCATTTCGCTTGTACTAGTAAGTAATGTCATTATTTTCTGCTTCTATTCTTTTGCCAAAGTGTAGAAAGAGTACATTCATACTTACAAACGCACACAACATGACAAACCAGGATAAATGGCATTTGAAAATCATTATAAAAGGACTTTCCTGAAGTCATTTCATTCAACAAAAATTAATTTAACTCTAAAAAACAAAGGCTAATTGTAAAGAAAATACATAATAAGATAGTACATTACAGAGTACATTAAGTTGAACTTCATTTGCCTTTTAATGGAATCACAATACTTCTGTAAATAAGGATTTTAATTGGTCTGTTCTTTGGTGAAAACAGCTGTATTTCATAGTTATGTCATGTGAGGCTGCAACAAAGAGAAATCAGATAATATAAAGAAAATCAGCTACTGGTTGCCTTTATTCTCAGTACTGGGAATGGAAAAATCTTCATCAAAATAGCTCCTAAGTATTCTCTTTATTTTAAATTGCCCAATGTGACAGAATGTCTAAGACTGCTTCTTCCGAAAACAAACAGCTTTTTGTTCTTCTTTTACAAAGAGTAGTTTGCTATATATGTACAGTAGCTTATGCTGGTAGTGATTCTTCAAAGTCAACTTCCTGGGCACTTGTTGGCATCAAAGTACCATTTTAAAATGTAGAATAACACTAACTGCAGTTCATCACTTGAAACTACTACTGTTAAACAAAGGTGATATCAAGTCTTTGGTTTTGGTGTAGTACTTTAAAAGTAGGGCCAAACTCCTCGTACAATATATTCCCTTCCAAGCCCTTATTTGCTTATATTTATAAAATAGCATTCAGCAAAATACTCCTTTTTCAAAAAAGCCAGTTGATTACCAGTAAAGTCAATGCCAATGATTTGGGTGCTAAAATAATTTCATATTTTCCAAGTACATATAGACATTTGTAAACGGTTTAGTTTATTTCACCAAAATCAACAATTGATAAAAAAGAATTTATAAGAAATGTTCCTATAAGTGATGCTATTTACGAAAATAGTGTTTTCTTTCTCCTAGGTGCTTCAATTCTTTGCTATTTATGATCAAGCTTTGAGTTATTTATGCTCAAGCTTTGAATTAAAATCCCTTCTTTCCCTTTTACAAATGACTTCCTGTTTATATGAAAACAGTTCTGAGTATCCATAGTTAAAGGGATGGGTCTCTTGGGTCTTTCCACCTGGTGTTGAATATGGCTTTATTCTTGTAAGAAATTATTGCAGTCTGCCCTGAAGTGGACTATTGCGTTAGTTCACTACAACAAGAAGTGAGTGTAACCTTCCGCCCCAGTAACTATAACATCCATCCAGATCCGCATGGCTTCTGGCGATGGGGCCACCATATAGTAGATTCTGTCATGCGTCTTGACGCTAAAGGTAAGTAATGGATTAGGACTCTAAAAAAAAAGGAAAAGAACATAAAATAAAATCTTGAAATTATAATATTAAATATAACACAGAGATATGTGAAGGCTTCTATGTAGCTATTACTTCTGTTCTAATGTAACCTATTCCCTCGCCCTCAACACCTTTCTCAAGATTGACCATATTTCTGGCCTTTCTGCACAAGAACTCTCACAGTGAGCTCACCAGTAGTTTTAGCAGCTACTTGAAAAGCTCCAGCAGGGTATCTAGCTGATAGTGGGTGCTCTAAAAATAGCTCAATAAATGTTATTCTTAGCCCTACTAAGATGTTTCCTTATGATCTTCCTCGTAAGTAGGTAGTAGCTCCTTCTTAGAAGCCTAGCAAAGAGTTACTTGGCAGCGTCTCCCAAACCAATATATACAGAATATTTTCTCATTTTGTCATGATTTATTTTTTCACAAAAAGATCAGCTGCACTAATTACTTTACTTCCATGTTTACTTTTCCAGCACCATTCTGATCATATCTACCCATTATGTCAGAATAACAAATCGAAATTAATTAGAATTCAAAAAAATACCTTTTCCCCTACTTAATTATGCATTCAAATTGTAGGAATCTGAAATTCAATGTTTACCTTATTAGCATTCTTGAGGTGATCATAATAGACTTCTTCAATGGCTTGAAAGTATATTACTCCTTTTAATTTAGCTTCATGCTTGTCTGCAATGGTAGATGAGTGTTAAAACAAATACTTTATCACCACTGATGGACAGGAAAAATTATAATGTCATTATAACTATCATCATTAAAATATTTATCTAGCATTTAAATTATCTAAGATTAATTAAGATAACCTAGGTTAGTACATTAGCCACACTCTATCCTGAAAAAAGAAAAAAAAAAAAAGGTTGGAATTAGCAACCCTAAACAAAAGAGACTAAGTGACTTTACTCAAGGCTCTTCACAAATTAGCAGTCAAAAGGTAACCCAGAATACTGACTGTCAGGTTAGCACACAAAGTGTAAACACCATTGACATCAAGATAAATTATTTCCCCACATTCTCCAAGATAGTAGTTGTAATGAAAATATTAATATGCAGCTCTGTTGCAATGAAATTTGCAACAAGTGTGTTTTTGATTTCTAATTTAAAATAAGATTCTACTTATGTTTCTTTCCTATCAAATTTCTTGTCTAGTATACTTGATATTTTATCCTGTTCTCAACAGAGTTTCATGTCAATAATTTAATGTCCTTTCAGTGCAGCGTTTTCCAAACCACTTCCAAAGATTTCGTCAGATTTGCCATAAAAACCAAACAGAGCATAAAACAAAACAAAAACAAACAACCAAACCACCGACCAAACAGCGTCACTCTGTGGTGCCTAATAACACCAATATGTTCTTGAGACATTTTGTAACTTAAACTCTGCAGGGATGATAACACATGCAAGCACTTTAAAGAATCTCAAAATGATGGATGAGGATACAGAGAAAGAGACTATCATACCCTGTTGGTGGAAATGCAAATGAGAAAGTCTCTTTTGGGAAGTCAATTTGGTCAAACATACACAATGAAAAATGCCAGAATTCTTACTCAGCAATTCTGCTTCTAAAACTGTATGGTATAAGACCTACTCATGCACGTGCACGTGCATTTGGGTTCGTTAGAGCACAAGCTGCAAAAGATCTGCTGGAGCTTTAATAGGGAACTGATCTAATGCTAGACCAGCCGTACACTGCGATCTACACAGCCACTGAAAAGACTGAGGTAAATCTGCAAGTGCTCAAAGAGAAAAACCTTGAAATACTGTTGTGTGAAGAAAGGTATGAACAGAGTGAATAATTTGGTCCTAACTGTATTAAAGAAGAAAGAATACCTATATGGACTGAAACATACATGAAAAGGAATGGAGAAAGTCTGAAAGGATATTTCAGGCTTAACAGTGTTAGAAAAGGTAGAACTTTTGTGATGGGAAGAGACTTACTTTCATTATATAGACTTAGTTCCTAGGGAAACTCTGTTTTAATTAATACCATGTTTGGTGGGTTTCCACCAGTTTCTGTGAAAGAGGAGGTCAATGTGTCTCTCAAACATTTGGTGGAAAAGGTCCTGCAATAATGAATTCATGGGAAAACAATAATACTTTGTTTTTTGGAAACAGAGGTAAAAAAAAATCTGGAGATAAAAGTAAACCTTGTCAGTGTTTCAAAGCAGGCAGAAAACTGGGGAAGAAAACTTTTGTTTGTAGGGGACTTCAGATATGAGGAAGAATCTGAAAAATACAAGCTTAAGAATGAAATACAAATCCCAGAGAAAAGGAGCAGAAAAGAGTGAAGCTGTTTTGTCTGAGTTCTTTTAAAATTTTATTTTTGGAAAATTCTGGCTGAGGTTGTCTTTGGAGACTAGCATGTAGCGAAGTTTTGTTTATGCATTTTGCAGACACTAAATTGGCATTTATTACATAGGCATCTTTTCTATTGTATCAACTAAAGAGACTGTCTCTGGATTCTTATAAAACCCAAGGTCAGAAAGCCCAAGAGAGACAACCTGTGAGGGTTAGTAGACCATTTACTTCAGGCCACTCGCCCCTGTAGCAACTGGAACCCCACCCAAAGAGCCCCTAACTGAAAGGCATGCACCCCCTGCCCTTTCCTCACCCCGATTCTGGGGCTCCGTTGCCACTGTTTCCTTTCTTCCACATGCTTCTTGGTTGCTCACACCCCTATTCATAAACATACCCTGACCTCACACTACAGATTAAATGACTGGACTGTTATTTTTTATTACCTTGATACACTTGGTAACAATTCCCAACAATGCTCATAAATGCTGATACAGTCACCCCAAGGCAGGGTCTCTTCATAACCTCTAGTCTGATTCTCCTCTTACTCAGCAGTTGAAAAGAGGGCAGAGCTATTCTTATGCTGCTAATGGACATATTTCATATGTGATCTACGTGTAAATAAGGGGCTTCTTAATAAGTAAACCGGTTACACAAATACTCCTATATTTATAGAAGATTCAGTAGGGTATCGTTCTCATAATCCATCATTTAAAGAATCCAAAAATATTCCAGTCACTTAATAAATACTTATTCACTAGTTCACTGATAAGCTTCACTCTCTGTGCTGAAATTGTCATTCTAGTATATAAACTACAATTGAATGACTGTCAGTTAAGCTGCCTAATTGTGTGTGACTTTAGAGCATATGACCATAGAGAAATAAATAGAAACCTTTTTTTTTCTGATTTCACGGTTTAAAAGATAATATTTTGGTCTAAAAAATAAATTCCATTTAATATTTATTTGGGCTTGAGCTTATTTCAGAACTAGAATAGACTCACACTTTTTAAATAACATAATTTTTATTATTTCTAGAGGAAATTCATATCTGGTGGACCATATAATCTGAATAGAAAATAATATACATCTATCAAGCTAATATTGCCATTAATTCTATTACTTATCACTCTAATTATTTATTCTGAATTTCATTGCCTTTGTTCTTTAACAGAGAATTCCTGATTTGAATATATCACTCAGATTTTTTTTATCGCCCACCTGCATAATAAGAGAAGGTGCGCTTGTTCCGATCAAAAACAAACCAACGTTTTTTCCAAGTTTTAATTTTTCCACCCATTTTGATGAGGAATCCTCTGCAGGTCTTCTCTGTGATTGACACATGATAACAGGTATCAATATTGTGGCCAGCAGTCTCCACGTGGCTGCGCAAATCAAAGTCTTCCTTCCGGATAGGCAGATAACGGGTCAGAGGTCGAGCCTGGAAAAGCACAAGCCCATCTCATCTATAGCTAATTATTTGTTTTGTTTTAGGTCACAGATGTTTACAAGTGAAAGTGAACTGAAAAGCCTAAGTGTTAAAATGTCCATGTGATTATGAGAACTTAAGCTAAACATTGTCATTTGGAATCTAAAAAGAGAATGGCATTTTAAGAAGGATGCTATGGTATGGGGGGGAAAATGTGGATAAACTCAGGCCAACAGATTCTATTCCTTGAAATGGCCAGATGAGAAAATGGAAACATGTCGTTTACCTTAGCTTTAACAGAGGTACTTAGCACTTAAAAACACAGGGAAATAAGGCATGAAGTTATCTGGGCTGCTCCTTACAGATGAGGCCTCCTCCTCTGTAACGTATCCAGGAGTTCTCCCTGCCACAACTCAACAATAGTTCTCCTTAAATAACCGCAGACATGACACAATTGACTGAACATTATTTAGTAAGTCCAGCCCCCGAGGATGTATGTACATGTCGGCTTGCATACACCCTGTGATAGAAATTGAAGGCAGAGATGGATGTTTTGAAAAGTGAAGCTAAAATAAGGTAAGAAGTGGAATCAAAGCTGTACCCAATGAACTGTCCAGGACGAGACACTGAAGAGATGTACATAGATGTCTTTGATTTTACTATGGCCGGAGTAGAGGCTCATCGAATCTAGGAAGCACATATTACCACGGGTAGTATTTCTAAAATAGTCTTTTATTTTATCCTGTTAAATAACCCCACCCCTTTGCCCTGGGGGAAAATAACCTAATCATACACTTGGAAGCAAAAGTTATAATTGGGATTAAAATAGAATTGTGCCTTTTGGTTTTGGCTTCAGATATAAAACAGGCATGGGTGACCTTTACACTAAATCAAAATGTGACAGAGGTTTGGCATAATGAAATAAAATGAACAAGTTTGACTTTTGCCTTTATTTTGCCTTTGATTTTGTGGTACTTTGACGTTAGACAGATGCCACAGATTTACTGAGCCCTCGAAGCACATGAGGCCTTAAGGCGAGTCTCCAACCGTTGTACTTCAGACTGCCAGCAACTGTGAGGAATAAGGGAACTGGTACCTTTTCCCATGAAGTCTAGTAAGCTTTGGTAAAACTGATTTGAACTTTAAATTACATAGCACTTAAAATTTTATTTTAGTTTCTCAGGAAACATACATTATGTAAGCAGTTCTAGTGACAAGAACAGAGACTCAGACTCTACTGACTGAGATAGGAAGTCAAACAAAGTGGATGGTTTTCCTGAGTTTTGCTTGAGTTCAGGAATCCTGTGCACATGTGTGTGGACTGATGCAGCAAAGGGGAAACGTGTGACAACACAGTGGTTAGGAAAAAAAAAACCCAAAACATGACCACCACCACCAAAAAACCGGGCTGGTAAAAGTATCCTGTTCTGGAGTGTTTGCTTCCAAAAGATGTCTTAATAGAATCCCTTCTCTTTCTCAACTGAGTTTGGGTGTTGTATTTGTTTTCAGTAATGAATCCAGCTGCATTTTCAAAGCTGCTCAAGAAGACATTCTCCTTTTAAATATACTACAAAAAAATGGGTAGAAGAAAAAGTGCCTCTCCAATCAAAATGTGCCACATATAACTAAAGAAAAATATCATTTTTTTAGTAGTTCCCAGTGGGTTTTGAAATAAACACACATTTTTTTTGTCCATTAATGCACATCTTTCTCTCAGCCATTACAGGTCAAGGGCTAATAGGCAGCACAACCAAAGGCATTCTCAGACATAGCATGACCGTCTTCTGAAAAACGACCACCAGGGGGCAACCTACTCCAATCCATCCAGATTGACCAACAAACCTGTGCCCTTTGTTTCTCCCTTATTTTTACTTCCTTTTCAATTAACTTCTGCCTCTGGCTGGTTTCTTCCTGCAATCGTTTTTCCAGGAGTTCTCGGCGTCGTTTTTCTTCTTCCAGAGCTCGTTTCTTGGCTTCCATTTCCCGTTCCTAAATATCATTATGCAGAAAAAATTTTCAGACATACTGGTTATACTTGAATGATTCCAATACGAAAACAAATAATTCTCACTATACAATTCCTGATTTTATAGCCCAGTATATATCTAAGACTAAAACACCCGTAATCACCATTCACAGAACTTTCAAAAGCATCCTGTGCAGAAATGCAACCACTACATTTAATTAAAAATGAAATATTAAGTGAAACACAGCTTGTGACTCTATTCAGTCATTTCATACTAATGACCCCATATATTAAAAACTCTCCATTTTTAATATAAAAAAGGCTCACTAACTGTGACCCAACACCAGTCACAACTTTTGGCCTTTCTTTGATGGCCGTAGGTCCTTCCAATTCCTGTTGTTGCTCTGTGGCTTCCTGGCCGACGGTCACAGAGGAAGTGCCCAGGGAAGTTAGAAGAGGAAAGGAGGTGCCCTTTCAGGCAGGATGCAAAGGCATTTGGGGAATTCCTAAGGAAGTTCAGATTCTGGCTTGAAATACAGTCACAATAACATGGGAGTTTTAATATTACAATAGTGTCTTTACCACGAACTGGCAAGGCAGAGAGAACGCGTAAAGACCTGCCATTCCTCCTGTTCCCCGGCAGGCAAACAAAGGCGCCATTGAAGGCAAAATGTAATACAAAGCATTCATTTCAGTTTATGTCCACACAATATACATTTTACATCATGAAAAATGCTAGTGCAGTAAAGAGCCGTAGAGAACATCTCTCTAACACCCTCACTTCTCAGAAAGGAAAATGGGGCCGGTGGGAATTCCCTGGCAGTCCAGTGGTTAGGACTCTTTGCTTTCACTGCCGAGGACCTGGGGTTCAATCCCTGGCCAGGGAACTAAGATCCCACAAGCCATGTGGCACGGCCAAAAATAAAAAAGGAAATGAGGCCAAGAAAGGTGGAGTGACTACTCCAAGATCACGCTGCTTACTGAGGCCTGAAAACAGTTTCCCAGTGTCAAGTGCAGGGCATCTTGAACTACTACATGAAAGATATTAGGCCTACCCTGGATTCAAGAAGCCTGGTCTTCTCTGCATGAGCTTGCTTCAAAAGTCTCTCCATTTCTTCTATTCGGGCAATATTTGAAGTGCTGGCACTGAAGAAAACACAAAAGCCTTTCAAGAATACTGCTTCTTACTGATGTCTCTTCAACACACACACACACACACACACACACACACACACACACACACGACAAGATCCAATACAATTTAAAGGATGTTACTTACAAGAATCACTGGTCTGAAGAGGCAAGTCAATTCAACTCTGAAAACTGTAGGTGAAACTTAACTTACCTCAGTTTTAAGAGATAAAACATAGGCGAGGAAAATAATACCAAATAAAGTGCTCTACTCATAAATAAACTAAAACCAACTCCTACAAACTGTGTTCTCAAAATGTCTCCTCCAAAGTCTAAAAAGTTTGGCTTGCGGGAAGTCTTCCCGTTAGTTTAATTATTCAGGGATGCCAGACCAACAACACTCTCACCAAAGTTCTATGTAGATGACCCCTAAATTTGGAAGTCACTTTATTTGGTTTGGGATCATGTACCACCAGCTACTTTTTTGTTATGCCTTTTTGCTTGTGGACATTTTATTTCTTAAATGGTGATCTAAGATGGACAGTTAAAAAAATGAATTCTCTTACAGGTGCGATAGAAGGGTAGTGGCCAGTTTTGCCAATAAAGCCCTTCCACCGTACGAAGGAGGAAACTGCATTAAGGGATTCAAGAGCTCCAAAAGTAATGCGTCTTGAGAAAGACATCACATAAACACGTGAGGGAAAAAACCAAAGGGAGTAAAAGCTGCAAGACCAGATAGGATAACTAACAGAGAAGGAGAAGAACTTAGAAATGTTTAACATTAAACAAAATATATTATTTTCCCTTGTTTACATTTTATTTGACTATTCTGGAAAAAAAGGACGATGGCCTAAGTCAAAACTTATTTATTTGGATGTTCCAGCCATGGAGAACCACTGCTATTTCTCATGCGTGTTTATTTGCATAGTCACTTAAATGTATCTTCTTTTCTAGACTCTCTTGGCTATAGAGAGGCTTCTGTGCCTGTATCCTCCATAGCATAAAGCCTGGCACACAGTAGGGGTTCATGTTGGCTACACACATTCATATAAAAATTAATTCATATAAAAATGAATAAGATAATCATTAGTATAGTCTCCCTAAATCATATTGTTGATCAACTCAAACCTAGGATGTTTGAGGGCTAAGAGTTCTTTTGAAGAGAAACATGACCACAGTAATGTAGGACATATGGTTTATCTTAAAATCAGTACTGTGCACATATGTTTATAGCAGCTTTATTCATAAATGCCAAAACTTGGAAGCAACTAAGATATCCTTTAGTAGGTAAATGAATAAATAAACCATACTACATCCAGGCTATGGAATATTATTCAGTACTAAAAAGAAACGAGCTATCAAGCCATGGAAAGACATGGAGAAACTATACATGCATATTACTAAGTGAAAGAAGCCCATCTGAAAAGCTAAATACTTTATTACTCCAACTATATGACATTCTGGAGAAGACAAAACTATGGAGGCAGTAAAAAAATTATATTTTATATACTTTAAGAGCTACTTTGGTTATTTTGTTAAAAAATAATTAATTTTTATCCATGGACACCTACTTGTTCTCTATAGCTACACTTTTGCTATTGATTTAATATTTCCTTGACATGTAAACCACTTTTATTCAGCAAAATTATTGCTGCTCTATGATACTGTGTTGCCACTACCTGATACTTTTGGGGGGATCAGAACTGCACCTGCAGTGAAAAGCAAAAGCAATTGCTATAGAAATTTAGGGTGAAGACTTGTCAATACAATGGCATGGAACAAATGAAATGCCATTTGGCTAGCACCTGTCATGCCAAGGGAGAGCCTGAAGTCACTGAAGATACACTTTGTAATGCATTACCTGTAGCACAAGACACTCATCATTGGTTTCTCCAGCCCACCTAAATTACAAGAGGAGCAATGCTTTCTCCCATTGCTCCAAATTCTGACCTTCAGAAGACAGGCACATTTCTGATCTCATATGTAATTACTGTATGATACTGAATAATACTGAATCACTTGGTCATTAATGGTATAAAGATGACTAGTTTTGGGCTTCCCTGGTGGCACAGTGGTTGGGAGTCCGCCTGCCGATGCAGGGGACACGGGTTCATGCCCCGGTCCGGGAAGATCCCGCATGCCGCGGAGTAGCTGGGCCCGTGAGCCATGGCCGCTGAGCCTGCGCGTCCGGAGCCTGTGCTCCGCAGCGGGAGAGGCCACAACAGAGAGGCCCGCGTACCGCAAAAAAAAAAAAAAAAAAGATGACTAGTTTTGCCTCCTTTCTCTACTTGGCCATATTCTATTTTATCAACTGAAGATTACTTTTTTTATGTGACCAACTTTGGTAAAAACCCATATTCATAAAGAAAAATGAAACTTCAGTCAAGGGTACAGGAATCTAAATAGCAGATTTAGTTTTCAGTGCTGAATAATACCTTTCAGCAAAATTTGAATTTGCTTTTTAGAATATTCACTTTAGGGGCAAAGGCAAAAACAGAAAAAGGAAGAAAAAAAAGCAAACAAGAACATTGTCATACAACAAACAAACAAATAAGCAAAACGCAAAACAAAATTCTCCATAAAAACATAAAACTTTTCCAAGACTGCCTTCAGCATACCAATGTTGCCACTAAATGAAAAGCCAGTGTCCCAGAATATTTATTTTCAATTCATTATCTCAAGCATTTTTTCAGGTTAAGCAAATTATTACTCCTTATAAAATGTCTAATCTTTCTCTATTCAAAAAGATTAGACTATCTGGTCTCTTTGACAGCTGTCTGCCCTCCTCTGAAATCCTCTGGTTTTCAGTATCTCTTCTGAAAGAATTCCCTAGAATAAAATGCAAACACTGGGTGTTGACTATCTAGGGTAGAAAGCAGAATACAAACCTTTGCCTGAAACGAAGGGATTAGAAGTATCTGAAATTCTGGTTGATGTATCTCTTAAAACCAAGCTCAGCCTTGGATGCCCTCAACCCCATACCCAGTCTTGTCCCCGCTCCACACACACACTGCTGGTGGGTAATAACTATAATGAGAGATCAACTTCCTTAACATTTTCTCAAAGCATGAACACAAGGTCAGGGCTTATTAGCAATAGTAATAAGAACATATAATTTTAGGTGGTATTCAGAACACTACACTCTATGAGCTCATTCAATAATTTTAGCAGAAAACAGACTTTATGCAGAATTGACCTTCAGCTGCTGTTTTCTAAGACCCAAGACCTGTTTTCTTAGCTTTATATTTGTGTACAGTGTAAGTAATGATGTTGAAAAAGCAAAAACACTGTCTGGCTCAAAGAACTTTCTGCTGGACACGAAAATGATGTCTCAACAAAAAGTGTAAGGCAAAGGTACCCACAACTCTGAGTAATTCGATAATTCTACCAATGGTTTTTTGTGACATAATAACCACAAGACTAAGTTTATGTTGCTAGAACTTCAGCATGGAATTACCTCTTTAAAATGTGTATAATTTCAGGATATTTTAATACATAATTTTTTAAAAATCTAAAAAAAGAGAAAAATTTTTAGTTCTTTCTTTTTCTACCTGTCTGCAAAAAGTTCCCATTTAGGATGTGCTGTCATACTATACATGACAAACGTTAGTTCCCTATTACCATTTTCCTGATGTTTATCACATCATTTTCCTTCATAAAAATAGGTACAAGCTTATCTTAGGGCAGCATGAATTTTTTTTAGGTAGATGGTGGCACAGAAGAGAAATGCTTGTTTGTTTGTTTGTTTGTTTTTTCTCTCTCTGTCCCTTTTATTTATACTAGACCTTTTGTAGGCATCTTCTACTTTGGCTTCAATTTTTTGACATTCAGAGAATCTGACAGCATATTTAAATAAATACTATTAGTAATTTCTGACCATGGTGATTGGTTAGTTATCTATGACTGCTAGCAGCACTGGGTCAGTTCTCTGCGAAGTAACTATGGAAAATGATCATGGCCACATGTAGCTACCTTCCAGGAATGATCACTCTGCAATAATGCTATCCTCTTAATGTGGCACATGTAGTGGAGTCAATTCTCATTTTCTACCTTTGGAAACCATTTAAAGGAAAAGTAAGTAGGTGAACAAATAAAATTAAATTAAGATTTTGGTGGCCACTGTGCTTAAGTCTCTAGACCTAAACTTCTAATGCTTGGTAAATCTAACTGAAGTGTCTCCCTTTAAGGTAATTTCCTGTACTCACTGCTGCACTGCTGCTGTTACCACCTTTAAATATGAGAGATGGGGTTTGAGGAGTTATCATTTGAAGGGATGCATATTTACTTTCAGTTTTTGGTGGGGATGAAGAGGCAGGGGGCAGAAAATGGAGCAGAAAAAGCCACCAAGATAGGAAAACTATAATATAGAGTGTATTTATTTATTAAAGATGGCTCAAAAATAGACAAAAAAAAATGGTCAAGCTATCAGGAGTTCACCACAGGAATACTGCTTTAAAATGTTCACAATTATTTGGGAAAGTAGTCTGATGTTTTCAAAATAACACCTTGCAAAAGTGCAGAGTGCCTAAGAAACCCCTCTGAGATCCCTATACTTGGAAATGAAACGGCTGCACCGTCAACTTTTATTCCTCCCATCATCATTATACAATAGTTGCCGTGTTGCTGACTTTTGTTTGTGTCCTGTTATTCAAAAGTAACACATTTAATTGGTCGGTTTACTGGCATTTACGAATGCCAGTACTCAAAGTTCTAGGCTTTCTGTCCTGAGAACATCAGCTCCAAGCAACCCTGCATGACTCTTTGACATCCTCCTGGGAGCAGCGGGTATTACGAGAGCTCCTTCAGAGCAAGAGATGGATGGTTTGATGCCCAATTATTCCACACACTCAAGTGTCTTTCATTTTTTAAAAAGTGAGATACCGGGCTTCCCTGGTGGCGCAGTGGTTGAGGGTCCGCCTGCCGATGCAGGGGACGCGGGTTCGTGCCCCGGTCCGGGAGGATCTCACATGCCGCGGAGCGGCTGGGCCCGTGAGCCATGGCCGCTGAGCCTGCGCGTCCGGAGCCTGTGCTCCGCAATAGGAGAGGCCACAACGGTGAGAGGCCCGCGTGCCGCCAAAAAAAAAAAAAAAAAAAAAAAGTGAGATACCGTCTCTTCTAATATTGAATGAAGTGAAATACTAACCCTTCTGACATTAAAAAATAATGGCAGCAAAAAATTAGCTTTATTATTTATTATTACATAACTCCCTACTTAAATTTAAATTAAATTAAGTTTTCCCTTGTAACAAGGAGAAATACCTATAATTCTCAAGGTTGCTTTAGTGTTTTTCCCAAGGGACTCCTTTCCTTCTCTGACAGGATATATCCAGTAATATCAATATTTCAAACATTATGATGCCAGAATTAAAATACACTATATTTTATTTACCACAAACTGTAGCCTCTATCCTTTTCTTCTTTTCTTCCACTCCCCAGATTTCCTGGCTATAATATCTGGTTAGATTGAGGTCTCTCATATTCTTTTCGTTTATGAGACACTAACCCAAAGCTAAGTATACCTTGCTGATATTACTTTCCCTCTGTCTCTGTCACTCCTTTTTTGGGGGGCGGGGGTGAGGAGCAAATGATTCAAACCTTTGTGAAGAAAGAAATTCTATATACACGATGGTAATTTTCCACCCAAATATTTAAAAATCCATCATCCTCTTGCATTCAAGAAACAATCCTCCACTTAGCAGATGAGCAAATCAGGACCGAGAGAGTTCTGTGATCTGCCTGCAGTAGCACAGCAGTTGTCAGGTCGAGCCCCCAAAGCTCCTGTCCCAGCCTGTGACTTCATTGCAATAGAGGAAAGTTTTTTTGAAGGCCATTATTCAACTAGACATTTTCACTTGAGACACACAATTGCTTAATGAACATTGATTAAATATTGGATGCTTGGGGGGTTGAACTCATAATGGTTCTCAGCCAATTGAAGTAGATCAAACAAAGAAAAAAATCAAATATCCCGAGGTATTTATTTAGCCGACACTTACTGAATGCCTACTATGTGCCCAGATCTCTGCTGAATGTGGAAACCGAAAGATAATTAGACATCCTCCTTGACACTGAGGAATGTACCAATTAATTATTGAAGAAAAAAACTGTATGCTGCAATGTGATCAGTGATATAATAGGAAAAAGTATCAAGTTCCATGGAAACATGAAAGAAAAATGCCCTGAAAGGAGAAATTCTCATGAGTTTCCAACTTAAGTTTCAGCTTAAAGGATGAGAAGACTTTCTCCAGGCTAACATGGGAGGGGTTGGGGGACGGTAAAGACATTTTGCAATGTCAGACACTCTCAATGCTCAGTAAGTACAGGCTGAGGGAATAAACAAATGAGAGGATGAATTGACTCTAGATAGTGGTGTGCTGGTAAACTAGCTCTCTGGAGAAAAACAAAACCCCTGATATGCAGCAAATGTCTATTTACGTGGAGTAAATACTCCCACCGTGGCCAATTTCAAGCTACCAACATGACATCACTGATCACAGAGTTAGGAGGAGATGTGCACCTCTGGCTCTTGCCAGCCACTTTGAGCCCACTCCGGCTCACTGTTAACTGTAGAATACTCTATAAGGATTTGTGGAATGAATGAGCATATAAATAAAAGAAAGAACAGATTACATGATCCCAATGCTAGAACCAATATGGTCAAAGGCACAGAGATCTGAGAATTCTTCGCCCTCTCAATGAATAAGAAACTCTGGGAGGTGTATCAGGAGGAGAGAATGAATGGGGAGTTGGGCTGGATCTAGAATGCCAGGCTCTGGGGTCTGACTTTATTCAAAAGGTAGTAGGGCAGGGCTTCCCTGGTGGCGCAGTGGTTGAGAGTCTGCCAGCCGATGCAGGGGACACGGGTTCGTGCCCTGGTCCAGGAAGGTCCCACATGGCGTGGAGCGGCTGGGCCCGTGAGCCATGGCTGCTGAGCCTGCGCGTCTGGAGCCTGTGCTCCGCAATGGGAGAGGCCACAACAGTGAGAGGCCCGCGTATCGCAAATTAAAAAAAAAAAAAGGTAGTAGGGCATCATCACAAGCTTTTTTTTTTTTTCAATTAATTAATTAATATTTGGCTGCATTGGGCCTTCGTTGCTATGCGCGGGCTTTCTCTAGTTGTGGCAAGCGGGGGCTACTCTTCGTTGTGATGCACGGGTTTCTCACTGCAGTGGCTTCTCTTGTTGCAGAACATGGGCTCTAGGCGCTTCAGTGATTGTGGCGCACGGGCTTAGCTGCTCCGCAGCATGTGGCATCTTCCCGGACCAGGGTGCAAACCCGTGTCCCCTGCATTGGCAGGCGGATTCTTAACCAGTGTGCCACCAGGGAAGTCCCCATCACAAGCTTCTGAAGGAGCGCTCTGACTAGATCCATATTTTAGATGCACCTTTGGCCATAATCCCCTAAGACCACCTTTGCTTGCCTCAAAGTATGAACACGAATGTGAATGGTTAAATCCTTACAAAATTTTAATATGCAGAACAGCTAATGCCTTCCTTTCAACAAAACATAAGGGTAAGATATCCTTCAAATTCTTACTCTGTTGCTGGAAATTACTTCTTTACTGAATCAAAAGTAGTCCTAATGAAGGTGGAGTCAACCAACAGAGGCAAATCCATTTTGAAGCGCAGTATATGCGTAAGGAATAGAGTAAAGGAGAAAATGGATTAGATGGTGTGTGACTGGCTCAGTCACACAGGATACAAAGAAACTACTTTCAAAGACCACTATGACACCCAACCCTCTTCTCTACTGCAGAGTCTTTATGTTTCAGATATTTGGGCTTGTACATATACATGGCCCCAAATTGATGGCTTTACTTTTTGAAACCGACAGGTGCTTTTCCAAACCAGAAACCTTCCCCAGGAATACATCTTACCTAGAGATATTGTCAGGTGAGCAGGCAGAGATGCTTGTCTCCATGCTGTCAGAGCTGTCTAGGCTCAGAGTATCAAAGGCCTGGTCCTTGTAGCTGTGATCTGGGTAGTGGAAACTGTTCAAGTAGACATTTGATTCAGATGCTGTGCGGCTGTAAAATTCAGAAGACTTCTGCCTTTGACCTTCGCTCATCTGTTGGTGATTATATCCTAAGGAGAGAGCCATAAATACGTTAGTATGCCTCATTTTTTTCAGTCTTAGATCTTCTAAGGCTTAAACCAGGAACCCAAAACATCTGCCTATGAAACTGGGACCTTGGTCTAATTTGTTTTGAAGCCAAGAAGATCAAAGAAATGGCATAATGCTCAGTGCAAGGAAGAGTTTCAAAGAAGTGGTCTTGGGAATGATCTTTTCTGTCAGCAGATCACTTGACACTTTCCTATGCCATTTCTACATCTCAGCACAACCGAGAATAATACATCAGCACACACACACAAACACACACACAAAACCAAAACAGAAACACATTTAAAGGCCGTGAATCCTCTGATAATAGCTGGGTTTAAGTGAAGCAAGATGACTCTAGTGACAAGCAACACCAGGGTTTACGGGCAGTCCCTTCTTCAGTGGTATTGCCATTGAAAGGGTACTGGATCTGGTCCTAAAATAGGTGGATCATCTAGGTGTAGGATTTGAGAAACCTGTGTCTCACTCATATCACTCACACTTTTAATCTGGTTAATGTTCAAACGGACATTTTTCTCATTCTTTTTTTTCAAATTCCCTTGTCTGCCAATTACTTATTTAAAACACTCAGAATCAACAGTCCTTCCAATGGCTGTATTCCTCCTAATTAGGTTATATATAGCTCTCTTCTTTTTCTGCCTTAACAGCCAGCCTTCAGCTAGTTGGTGATATCAACCGTATGAAAACATAGGGATCCCATCAACAGGAGCAAAAGTTGCCACTAATAAGAGGGGTTTTCCTTACCCTGGTACCTGGTCAGCTGGCACATTAGGCCACTGGCTTGACTTTGTGTTATCCTATGGCTTTCTTCTGGTAGTTGATTTTGGGCATCACAAATCGAATTATTCTTCCTTTCAATTCTCTATTTAGCATGTATTCGGGAATCAGGGGTCATAGTGATAAACAAATCCCTTAATTCATTAAAAAGATGTTTCTTTAACCAGTACCATAGTTTGCAATCACTTTCTCCCTGATCAAATTTACTTACCAGACCTATGAAGAGTTTACAGTTGGACCATCTGGATTTTCCCTGTTTTCTTGTACTTTACCTACCTCTCTATGAGGCTTTTCATTAGTAATGAAATGGCAAAAAGCAGGCCAGAGGGCAAAAGAAGGCAAGTAATTCCAAACAGCTTCCTCAGCTGTTCATTAAATATTTCCATTTAAAAACGGAAGCCACATCCACGATGCTTTAACAAAGCATTATAGACCAAAACTAAATCTGTAAAATGATTAGCGTCCCATGAGGAGTTTGCATGCCATTAGTATGTAGAGCAGTTTTAGATGTCTAAGTGAAAATATGTTAGTTCAGGTTAAGGCATTTCTGGGCAAATAAGTTTCCTTGATATAAGATGTAATTGTAAGTTATAAATATACACGTATGTAAAAACTACACATCACTTTGCTAAGGAAAGATGCAAAACATAATAGCACACCATGAGACTTCAGAGAGAATATTATTAATTGTAATGATTAATGCATAAAAGCGTTACACAAAGCCAGTGCTCTCATAAGCGTGGAGTTTGTGCCTTTTTTTTTTGGTCTTAAGAATGGCAAAATAATTCATTACTCAAATATTTACCTTTGATACTTGAACTTTTGGAATTACTAACTGCTCCTGTTAAATCGTTTCCAATTATTCATTATGAAAAAAAAGGGGGACGATAAAAAAAAAAAAACACCAGAAATTATTTGAAAAGCTCACACACATATCTTTCCTTATACTTTCAAAAAAGGTTCGTTGGCAAGGAAACCTTCACACTGGCACCAACGACATGGAAGACATTTCCTTGTTTTAGTATGAACAAAACATCCCTAAAAGACAGCCCTGTCATTTCAAACATATAAGACTTATCTCCTTGGTGATGACAGGTGCCACAACCTCCCTTCCCTTCAGTTTTTCACTATGAGGAAAAGCCAGTTCCTACAATGCAATTAACACTTTTTTGGAAAAGCAGAAAAGAGGGGGAACGTATTTCTTCTTAAAGCAACTGTATGCCCTGCTTCTCAGATGTTCCAGGATTTTTTTTTTTTTTTTCCCCAAAAGTACCACAGAATAAGAAAATGAACTTACCGCCTTCGGGTGAGGCAGACAGTAAACTAAACTGGCTCCATGTTTTCAGATGCGGCCATGAGGGAGAGCCGTGTTACAGTGTGTGCTGTGCTAAGGACTGTGAATGTAAATTCCCTAGATCACCTCACTACGTGTTTTATTTTTATTTTATTTCTTTGCTCTACGTCTGAGAAAACCTTGCATCACTCTGGTGGTAGGATAAGCACCTTGCATTTTCGTGGCAACTTAAATGAAAAAGGCTGCTTCTAACAAGTAGCTTCCAAGGCAAGATTTTAGTCTCCTGTGGATCCAGTGTGAGTGGGAATGTCCGTCTTATGCAGTCCCTTCTATCCCCGCAACCGGCAGTATTTTACTGATCTCAGTGAACTCAGCTGTCACCTGGCTTAGCCTCCTCCCTCCTGAACAATTCCAAAAGAACAAGTTACCCCTGCAATTACAATCGAGGGCATGGACCTCTCCCTCGTGACCCCAGAATTGCACCAGCGTGATTCCTAAGAGCTGGCTTTAGGATCCAGGCTCTGGCCTGGCCATTTAAAGGTACAGATACTTTCAACAGAAGGACACCATGGAAGCACAGGAGACGGAAGGAGCGTTCCTGGTAGGAGGCCCAAGAAGAACTGCTGTGCATGAAGCAGCACCAGAACAGGTGTGAGCTGGATTAAGCCACTGCTCAAGTACGAGTTATCAGGGAGGGGGTCATATATGTCCTGTTCACCACAGAATCCCCATTTGTTTAGCATTCAGATGTCACAAAATAAAGAGTCACTGACTGAATGCACTTGTTCAAGAAATTCCAAAAAAAGTTTGTTCAGGTTTTTCCATAAGATGTTACTGAAAAACCCAAATGAACTTTTTGGCCAACCCAATATATTAGTGACTAAATAAGGAAGTGGAATGCATCTACTGTTTCGGGTGGGGCAAAGTAAGTGGACTGGAAAAAATGAGACTTCCCCAAAGCCCTGAGACTGCTTGGTTTTTTGTTTTTAAATTATGTAGCAAGAATAATATTCAGCAGTGGGACAGCATCTGAAAAGTAAAAAGGGCCTTGTAAATGCTCTAAATCCTTCCTGTCCAGATAGAAATGGCTGTTTGAATAGGGTATTTTATAAAGTTTATAAAGTAAGACCTGATAATACCTGAGGCTGGTCACTAAGCATAGCACATACCCGGAATCCTAATCAACTCAACTCTCTTCACTGCCCCGGAAGAGCCAATAGGTTGGACGTTCAAGGCCCATTTATTATTATTATTGTTATCGTTATTTTTAATGTCAATCTCTATGAATTCTGGCTAATTGTACCTGAAAAGTGCTTTGTGAGTTAACCATTGTGGGATGTATAATCTCGCCAATATTTTCCAAATGTGTGTTACATACCTTAACATGGTTATCTGGGCCTTAATACAGAAAATGAGATGACTTAAAATTATAACCTCGGTTTAAGAGGATAAAATTAATCAGTATTTCGGACAATTTCTCACCTGCTGAGACATTCACTCTTCCTAACCATAGTCCACAGCCAGAAGACGAAGGTGCAGGACAAGTCAGGAATGAGGAGGAGAATGATAGAGAAAGGGAAAAAGATACAAGATCAAAAAGGATGACAAAGGGCCAGGGAAAATAAACGTCTTCCAACATGCAGTCATTGACCGTGTTAGTAACAATACCAGCTTGACGAGGTAAGATATTCACATTTTTAGATTAAATTTGAGTTTATAGAGACGAACTCAAGAAGTTAACAAAACAAAAACAAGCTTCTGATACATGCACACAGTCAAAAATGATTTGTTACAGGAGAAAAGAAGTTTTCACACATGTTCAACTAGAAAATAGGGAGAATAAAAACAAGATTATATCTATAAAACAATCCTTTTTTCCAAGAAGACATTAACAAATAGTTTTTAAGACTTAAGGTTTGTAAAATGCCATTCAATGATTTGAAGCACAGTCCATCAAACTTTATAGCAAGTCAGTCTTTTAATGCCCTACATTTCTGTCTCCCAGCCACATAAGAATCATTTATTCTAGCCAGCAATTTAGGCTGTTCTTCACTCTTTACTAAGTCTCGAGGCTTAAATGGAATGAATAGGTAGGAGCCTCCTAGATCCTTCCATCGTCTCACATAGTCTGCCGCCTGCCTTATTTATACCTGGCCTTTATAAAGGGGAAACGTCATATTTTACACTTAGCCTACACACATCACAAGGCCCACTCTTTTCTTTATCTAGATCCTGAGTCTTACGAAACGGTGCTTCCGAAGCACTCGTGTTTCCTGCATGGTCTGACCTTGCAATAAGAAAATCAAAACAAAGAGGGTCATGCAGCTGCCGGTCAATGAACAGCAGCTGCACGCAGCATTGTGCTTCTAGCAAATGTGCAACAATTTGCCTCTAACGTGTAAAAAGGAAGAATCATTAGACTAAAAGTCCACCATTGTACAGTTTTAAATCTGATCACTTCTTAAAGATGACAATGACCTTTCATTATTTGCTGGAAACAAAAACACCACACAGGGAGGTTGTCATACCTTTCCTGGGCTTTCCTGCATTGAACAGAAGATAAGAGGACAAAGATTTCATTCATTCTAAAGCTTACAAAGGAATAGTTCACAAGTTGTACAAAAGCCAATAACCATTACAACTTTAGGATCTGAGTCCCTGGACTCTTTGCTTTAAACTCTGCTCTCAGAGATATTTGTTTGCACGATTCACGCTGTCAGGGCTACTAAAAAAGTGCTTATTGAAGGAAGGCTTATACTTACACCATCGTCCTTGATGTATCCATTACGAATAAGCAGCAAAAAGATAGTTCATTTAAGTTAATTTGTGTAAGTCACAAAAATGATAAGACCTATTTAATTTGAGTTAATGAAAAATGTACGAGGTCTGATTTTTTCAAAACCATGGACTTTTACTTGGTGTTTGCTATTTTAATGGAGCCAACAAGTAGTAGTGAAACACAATTCCAAATGAATTATGAGTCATCCTCCTTGGTCCTTGTGGGCTACCTGTATGGGCTTAGTAGAAAATCCTGCCAATTTTATGGTCCAATTTTAGTAGAAAATCCTGCCAATTTTAAAAACTGCAGTCCCTGACCCTTCCTCCTCTGGGCAGGGAAGCCAAGGGTGGCAGGCTGGCCTCACAAGGTACATCACATCCTCTTGGGTCAGCACACATATGAGGCTTCTCTATTTCCTCGGAAGCTGTCTCATCATCACCACATGAAACTCTTTAAGAGGAACACCACTCAGAGCTGCAGCAGGGAAGGACAGGCTGCAGACTTCTGGGATGTACAAAAGACCCAACAGTGAAGAACAGGGGCACAAAAGACAGGTCAAAGACAATAGATTCTGTAGACGGCACCTAATGTGACCTAAGGGAACTGGCTCAGTTCTTCTTCATGGACCTAACATGGGGATTCCCATTATTTGGGGGGAACACAGATGAGAAAAATAGAGATCAAACATCCCTCCAGTTTCACCATATTCTCACAAGAATCCTCTTACACAGTATTGTTTACAGGTTTGTTTGGTATAAAGGACTAGTTTTTCTTACTCTCTATCTTAAGGCAAAAACTTTCAACATAAAGTGTGGGTGCCGTGGCCAGTCCAAACTTTGATGCCTTCAGCCAGTGGGAAAAATCCGTTTAAAAAGAAGTCTATAAATATCACAGAGAAATGCATCAACAGAAAACAGACTTGACCCACAAGCGAACAGTGATTAATGAGAGCCAAAATATACTCATTTATGTTTATTATTTATATACCATAAGAGATATTTTTAGTTTATTAAGAAATTATGATAAAATAAAAGAGAAGTTCAATCAAATGTATTTTATTCAAAGGTTAACACTGTAAACCTCTCATATATTATAAACCACTTTTAGGAACACCATAGCTTCTATTAACTCTTAAATCACTCTGGTAGTGATAGGAAATCCTCATTCAAGTGATATAGATATAGCTCACTTATCCACACACATATACACATTATGTATACATGCATATATATACACCAGTATATAAACATATTTCTAATGGTACTAGTGATTATTCCCTGGTGACGTTAGCAAAGAGGCCGAGCAGTCAGAACTGCCTCTAAGCTGGCTTGGAGGGAAGGGTTTCAATCCCACTAATGAACACATTGAGAGGCCAGACGCTCATCACTCTGTCAGCATCCCCATTCACATCCCGGGCATACATCCATCACTGCATTTACCACACTTTATTGAAAGCATCTGTTTGTTTTTCTCTTCCTCATGAGACTCTAGGCATCTCAAGGGCAAAGATCATGTAATTTATTTGTATTTTTGCTGTCTAGCACCATGCCTGCTCAAAAGTGAGGGCCAATATAAGCTGACCTAAACTACCGTGTTAACACAATAAATCTAATCTGCACAAGAAGCTCACCTCTGGAACTGCCTTACGGTATTTTCTTCTAGCCCCACAAAGACTACTTGAGAACCCCATTAGAGATGCAACATATTACAAAGAAACAGAACATGCTGAGAGTCCAAGTCTACCTGAAACCTAACAACCACATAGAAGAAAAGCTCAACCCGGGCTTCCCTGGTGGCGCAGTGGTTGAGAGTCCGCCTGCTGATGCAGGGGACGCAGGTTCGTGCCCCGGTCCGGGAAGATCCCACATGCCGCGGAGCGGCTGGGCCCGTGAGCCATGGCCGCTGAGCCTGCACGTCCGGAGCCTGTGCTCCGCAACGGGAGAGGCCACAACAGTGAGAGGCCTGCCTACCGCCAAAAAAAAAAAAAGCTCAACCCACTTTAAAAGGCCTAAGGGAAGTCTGTCCTGAGCCACTAGTGCTCTGTGTCAGCTCAATGAGTCTTTAGCACGTGTTCAACAGGGCGGCTCAGCCACAAACCAGGCGAGTGATCTGACTCGGTTAAGTGCCTTGGTAATCTCTCAGGATCTCAGGGGTCTCTTTTTTCCTTCTCCCAATCAAATGGGAAGGTTAGTATTCTCTGTGGGCCTTTCTGATTGGAGAAGTCTACTGAATTTATAAAATACAATGGTTATGTACCAGCCTAATGTGCATATAGGAAAACTTATCTCAGTACAACAATAAGGAAGTATACCTCTATATATCCCTCCCCTAAGTGGACACATGAAGAGTAAAGTTGACTGAATCACTTTGCTGTACAGCAGAAATTAACACAACATTGTAAATCAACTATACTTCAATAAAATTTTAAAAAAATGAAACGAGTAAAGTTGAGGACTTAGGTTGATCCCCTCCCTAACGATCCCCAACTCTGTTTGGTCTCCCCCTCCCTGAGGAATTCTAATGCTTGACAAAGGACATGACACTGGGCTTAAAAGGTACCTACCTCTGAGCATCCTCCGAGATTCTGAGTCTTTGGTCATGGTTGCCAGCGAGTGGGGGAGCACACTGCCACAGCTGTTGCTCTGTCCCAGGGGCAGGTGGCCCTGTGAGAAACAGGAGGAAAAACTCAGGCAAACTGCAGGCCCAACGGTCCTTCTGGACATGGTCACATCGCTGATTCCTAGCTCCTATCTAAGCGCAGAAGGCAGCGAAGGTAGGTCTTTGCATCCCGTGTGTTGATGCTAAATGGTAAAGCCCAGTCGCTGTCCCTCCCCAGGAGCTCCACAGCAGTCTCAACATCACAGCCATTCCTCCAGTGGCAGCAGTTCCAAAAGTGAAGACAGATAGGGAAAACACTGTCCAAAACCACCTTGGAGAACAACTCAAAGTCCTTCATGCGAGAGGAGCAGATGCAGGGACAAGAACGCATGCACATCATGCACAAGGACAGAGCAGATCCACACACGTTACAAGGGCACCAATTTCCATCTGCTCCAAGCGATCGAGTGGGCTGAAAACTGGAGACACGTAACGTTAACTATCCCGGTGGTTTTAGCACTTTTAAAATAGCAAATTCCTTGGAACACCAGTTTATAAAATAGATGAAAACAAAGTGATTAAGGACAAGGGAAGGACTCCAAAGTCTGTCCCACTCAAAACCTCCTTCTCACTTGCCCTTCCCCTCCTCCTGCCATGACCCCTTGGTAAGGCAGCAGAACAGGCGTGAGGGCAGCTCAGGCATCAGACCACATGGATCTACTTTCTAGCTTCAGGGCCGACCAGCTTCAGGTGACCAGGTGGACCAGTCACCTAGCTTCTTTCCACCTCAGTTTTATCCATGTATACAATGGGGATACTAATTAGTACCTCTACTACCTAGTGTTACTGGGTTTTACAAAGAAACAATCCATGTCAAAGGCTTAGCCCAGTGTCAGCTCCAAGAAATGGTTCGATAAATATTTTTTGCCATTATTCCTGGAATCCAGAGCTTATGTCCTCCAATTTCCATATCTGGGATACAGCTACGGGAGTGTGTCACATAAGTGAAGGCTACTCACCACTTGTGTGGTGGTAGAAAATACCCTGGACCAGGTGCTTCGGTCCCAGAGCGTATAATTCCAAACATCCTCTGAACAGGATAGAAAATGCAATTTAGTTATGACGTCTGCCCAACAAGCAAACTTAATGGTATATTATTTAGCATTTCCTTTAGGGGCCTTTGCATGTCAGTCAACATAAGGACAAAAAGACTCACTGAAGGTGAAGCCCGTGGTTCTCCCCGTGTCCTACCTTTGGGGCGGTGCTTCTCCCCATAGTAGCACTGCTGAAATGGGGGGATATGGAAGGTGTGGTTTTCTTTCGAGGCAAAGTGTCACTCAGATAGAGGCCTTCTTGGTGCTGTTTTTTCCTTTCTTCCAGACTTCTAAAATGCTTTAAATGCAAATGTAAAGCAGAATAGCAAAACTTGACTAACTGAAACAGGTCACTGAAGTAATTAAGAGGTATGCATGTACAAAGAAGCTTTGGAATTTTAATACAGAATTTTTAAAAATTACTCAACTTAGACTTGTATTCACTAAGAAAATTGGGCTAGTATTCGGTAAGGTACACTGGAAGAATTTATTACTGAACCTAGAAAAATTCAGAAAAATCCACCTGTCATTTCTGTAGTAGTGCCTGCTGCCCTGGGGCCTCAGGACAACTTACAAGTTATTATGATGGTTGCCATGTGGATGGCAGAACAGCCAGTGGACAAAGCAAGTAAGCAGTTTCTCCCTTTGTCTGTCTGGACAGTTCTGTGTGATGGCACGGATCCCAGTGTGAGGAGAATAAGAAAAGGGAGAAGGAAGAAATGAAGAGAAAGCATAAACAGGGAAGTGGGTTTAAAGTTAGAATCATATTTCAATCACATAAACACACTCCAAATCCACATGTTTCCATATAAGGCATCCTTCTAGACTGAAAAAAGATCTTGGCCAAGGAGCCTCTACAGCAATCCCTCACAGTTAAAAATCCTTCTGTTGACTATTTCATTTTTATTTTCAGATTCCTAAGGCAAAATTTTTGCCAACTCGAAACTTATCCAAATTTTTCTTGGCCTCCCCCAAAATGTCTTCAATAGTAAATTTATTTCCTAGTTAGAGGTTCTTTAGGTTTGATCATTTTTATACTGAACTCAGGCTTTTGAAATATGTAAAAATTAATGCAACTTTGGGTTATCAAACTTACTATCAATCTCCAAACACGCCAATCATGAAGAATATCTGCAATTTAACTTTACAATGATCTGTTTATACTAGATATTTATTAACCTAAAAGTAGTGAGGAGATACAGTCCTTTAACCAAAGGTAATAGATAGTAAAGGTAGCTGTAAGAAAGGTAAGGGCTGGGCATAGGAAACTAGAGTTCACCTACTTTGCGGGGGGGGGGGTGTCTATTGACTGACTCCTTAGGATTTTCTAGGGCCAAATTCACATAAGGATTTGATTATAATGGAAAGGAGTCTCAAAATAGATTTTTTGAATACCCCAGCATGAGTATGCATAGAATGTATCAAATGGAGGGCAACACTTTTGGAATAATAAATTATCTATTTTAAAAAGTGCAATAAAAAACTATTGTTCTATGTACCAAATGCACTGCCTGTGGTGTTACCCTGGACAAGCTACTCACCAATGCTGAGCCTCAGTTCCCTAAATATCAATATGGAGATAGTTCGTATTTCACGGGATTGTTAAAAGGAAGAAATGAGACATTTGTAAAACGTTGAGGAAATTTTGGCTCATAGCAGAGGAATGACGTCTATTATTATGGTTTCAATAATGTGTGAGGAAAATATTTTGTGTTGACACAGCAACTTTTTACACCATGGATTTTATAGAAATAATTATTATGGTTTTGAAAAATACCTGAAGTAAGTTGCAATATTTTGGTTGAATGGGAACTGAAGCATGAGGATGTGAAACTAGCTCAAACATATCAAAAGCCAGGAGAGGACAATCAAGGTCTCAAACTTTCTAACAATTCCCACACTCTTAGGCCATAATAAATGTCCTTAAAAAAAACAGGAGTATGCGTCTTATCTTTTTAAAAAATACCTTTGGAAGACCCTAGCACATATTCTGCAACCCACCTGCCACCTCTTTGTTAGGTTTTGAGTTTTTATAAAGGGACCAGGGGGACTTCCCTGGTGGTCCAGTGGTTAACTTCGCCTTCCAATGCAGGGGGTGCAGGTTCGATCCCTGGTTGGGGAGCTAAGATCCCACATGCCCCACGGACAAAAAACCAAAACATAAAAGAGAAGCAACATTGTAACGAATTCAATAAAGACTTTAAAAATGGTCCACATCAAAAAAATCTTTAAAAAAGTAAATAAATAAAAAGGGATCAGGAAAAACAAAACAAAAAAATACCTTTGGAAAAGTTGAAGAAAAGATTTCACATCAGTTAAGTTTGTTGTTAAGGTGAAACTCTAAACACCAGCTCCTAATTACCTGCTGGTCCTGTTGCTGCTGCCTTCTGTGTTTCTTAGCTGGTAGAGGAGGTGGTGTGTCATTTAAAGGAAAAGAATCGACAGATGTAGCCACGACTTCAGGCCAAGGGGCCGATGGAGGTTGAGTGATAGGATGAGGAGAAAGGGTGGAAGGAAACATAAATCCAGAACAGACAGGTGCTCTTTGCTTTAGAGGAGAAAGAAAAAATATATATGTGTCCATATGAAATGAAAGAATAAGACAAAGAAATGAAATCGATAATCTGATTGTTTTGTTTTCTTATATGTTAATCAAGAAGGCATAAATGATGGGCAGTATCTTTCAATTTAGCCTCTTGTTAAGATCTCACACTGTGAGCAACTTGGGTCCGTAAGAGGTATTTTAATTTACTATTATTTACACCTCCACAGATGTTTTAAAGCAGCTTAATATTAAAAAGAAATCCATACTGCAAAACAAAATAGAAGACAAAATCAAACTGGAAAGGTGATTCAAACCAACAATTTTAGAAAGGCTTTTTGGTTTCTAAGAAAAGTAGGTTGGGCTAAAGTGCTAAGAGATATATACGTGTGTGTGTGTATTTATATATATGTATAGTTCAGTTTTCTGAACTTACTTCTCCTAGTACTCTATACTCTGTACCATATATTTCATGGTTTCTAGTATTATCATTGGTAGAGCACTACCCCCAAATCGGTCTGTTTTTTTCATCTCACCATCACTCTTGGTCCTCTGGTCAACCAAACAAATATTTGTCTCACACACCCTTATTTTCAGTTAACCATGGGTTAATTCTTGACATGAGGAAAGCAGTGAATGAATGAAATGGCATGCCAACACACCTCTTTATTTTGTGGCTGGCTCGCCAGCACAGCTGTGGTAGGCCCAGTGGCAACAGCATCAGCGTCAGCAGGGAACTGAGTGGAAGGGGAGAGATTCGTGGAATTGCCACATGGCTCATTAATTTCATTTACAATGATATAGCCCTAAAAGGAGGAATTCAGAAGTTAAACACAAGGAAAGCAAGAGCTGAGGCATGCGAGAGTATTAATGCTCCAGTACAATGGAGTTAGCTTAGAGCATCACAGCCAGATATCTGTGGTATTATCAGATGTTTCATTAAGGCAGTCATCAACTATTAAAATGGATTTATGGTGCTTACTCTTGAAAAATGATATTTCAAACATTAAAAGTAAATTTTCAGATAAAATCAAAATGACTTTATTATAAATAACCCAATACCTTTGATTTACATATCCATCCATGTCGGCATTCATTCTGTTGACTGAATAGGATGTCACTACACAGCGTTTAAAATCATCGCAAGCAAAAATAAATATGAGACATAAAATCGACAGTGCAATCACTCTCTAATTCAAGAGCCTTTTCCATAAATCTTTATTTTTAGATTTTCCCTTCTTCTTCTGTTTCCTGACAAATTAGAGAGTGAATAAATGTAGACTAAAGGCTACTGGGTTTTGCACTAAGACATTTATAAAGCAGTAATTTATTCATAATGGAATCTTGCTTTTAGGTGTCTCAACAAAATGAAAATAAAAAGGACACTGTTCTCTTGTGAGCCTTCCTTAGCAAGAGAAACGTGTATACACGTGTGCATACACACACACACACAAATCCCTAAGATGAAGTTGCAGCTTGAGGATGTTTCAATTTAAGGCAGCTTGCCCAACTCCCAACTCTACCCCTAGGACAGAGAATTTCCAGTTACTTTTAAATTCGATGATTCAGTTCTGGCTTCAGTTTAGAGAAAATACCCATGAATTAAAGTTGATGAGAATCAAAACTCCTGAATTTATATTTGAGGAAAAGGCACTTGTAAATTACCATGGAAAGTAATTGTACAGACCATTCATGATTTTCACCACACCAATAAAACAGTATGAAAAAAAGAATAAAGGGTATAAATTAATATCTCTTTTTTTTTTTTGCAGTACGCGGGCCTCTCACTGTAGTGGCCTCTCCCGTTGCGGAGCACAGGCTCCGGACACGCAGGCTCAGCGGCCATGGCTCACAGGCCTAGCCGCTCCGCAGCATGTGGGATCTTTCCGGACTGGGGCACAAACCCGTGTCCCCTGCATCGGCTGGCGGACTCTCAACCACTGCACCACCAGGGAAGCCCAATATCTCTCTTTTAAAAGTAAATTGAGTTAAATTTAACACTTGGATTCTTCTATTTGCCCATCAATCCTTTCAAACAGTGGCTCCAGGAAAGGCAAGATATTGCTATGTTGGTGAAGCAAAAATTCCAGGCTGCAAGCAAGGTTTTCACTGAGAATTTATAATTCTGACAAAGTGGAGAAAGCCAGAGTTGACTGTTTATAAATTGGAGGTATCAAAATGCTGCTGAATTCAGTCTTGCACTTCAGAAAGGGGCAATAGATACCATGTAAAGTCTTATAAGATTAAGTTGAAGAAAGGAAGTTGACAACTAGGTTGTCAAATTTATTTTATCTTTGATAATGAATGACAGTGAAGAGTAACAACTTTGAGTTATTCTTTTGCTAAGTTGATAGTAGAATCTTTCAAAACCAAGGTTGGATTCTTTATATGAGTCATAACCATATATCCTAATTAATTGCTTCAAAAATGTACGTCATTTTCCAAAAGTGGGACTTGTTTAAAAGAGTTGGATATAAATTCATGACTCTTTAAAAAAAGAGACAGAATGAGAGTGAGAGAGAGAGAGAAAGAAGGAAAGAGGGAGAGAGAAAGAAAGGGAGAGGAAGGAAGGAAGGAAGGAAGGAGACAATCAAAACATCTTCTGAGCCAAGTCTGCTTGACATGAAGGAGGACACACAGCCACTCAACAAACACAAGAGTTGCAGACACACCAATACAGTCAAAAAGGCAAATTGGATTTTGACAACAGGAGGGCTGCAGAGAATAAGAACAACTCTTGAATAATAGAAAGGAAAAGATTTTATTCTTTTAAGAGGTGAAGTGACCTTAGAGCTTATCTAATGCACTTGGAAGCCACAAGCCCTTCAAACTCAGTATGTCCAGAGTCAAACCGCATTTCCCTCTCAAATCTATTCTTTCCCCAGTCTTCCCTATCTCAGTAACAGCTACTCACCATCAACCTCATTATTCAAACTGGAATAACGGCAGCATTCCTGACAATACCCTTAATTTACTTCATCCCCACATCCAATCTATCAACAAGAACTGTCAACTCTGTCTCCAAAGTATTTCTGCATCCAGCTAATTTTCTCCATCTCTCTTCATTTGTTCAAATCCAAGCCACCGGCACCTCCAGCCTATACTATTGCAATCACCACTATACTGGTTTCCCAGCATCTCCTCTTTATAATCCAGTAGAGCATCCCAGAGTGAGCTTTAACAAATGGACCTCAAATAATGTCACTTCCCTGCTTAAAATCCCTCAGTGGCTTCCCATCCACATAAAATAAACCAAATTTCTTTAACATGACTCACAAGACCCAGCCCCTGCCCACCTCACTGACAACCATATTCCACTACCCTCCATTCACAACCACTCTTTATGCAGTGAATCTGCTGGATCTGTGTTCTAAATAACGGAGAGAAACTAGAAACTGAATGGTCTAAAAAAGTTTTTTGGAAACATTTCACAAAATGCTTCCGAGGGACATATTATTCACTCCTATTATGTGATGAGCATTTACCTCACACACCTACACACACACACACACACTACTTTCGATGAAGGAATTCCTAACTCTGCTGTCTTTTTAAAGGGTTTTTTGTTATTATGAAAAATTTTATGCAGAAGCAAGCTTTTTCTTTAGCTTTTTGAAAAAAAATAAAACTATTTTCTTTCTCAGTCAGCGTTTTAATTTTCCAAATTAGAGTTAAAATATTTAACCATTATAGCAATGTAGCTCTGTAAAAAGGTATTTGGGAAAGGGTGGCGGTGGGACCTGGGAAAAGATGGATGTTTGGGATAAAGAGAGTGTACAACTTAATGTAAACAGGATTTTCCGACTTAGGGGCAAAAATAGCATAGACAAAATTGGGGGGAAAAGGAGAGAGAGATGTTTGGGGGCATTTTCACGTTCTAGAAGACAGGAGAAAGGGAAGAAAGTAGGAAAGAGGAGAAACTGAGAAAGGAAAATGGAGGAAGGAAAGAAGAGAATTTAAGACTAGCTTTGGTCTGGATCCTAAATTTTTTGAAACTTCAAGTTAACCCACAATGTCACCGTTAAGCAAAGTATACACACATACACACACACACACACACACACACACACACACACACACACAGAGTGAATCTGCATTAGACACAAAGATAATCCCTGAAATTCTCAAAGCACAAATAACAAAAGGCAGGAAAACCATCAAAGCATTGAGTGCTTTCATAAGTCACTTCAGTTAGTGTTTTTCCTAGTCAGCTAATCGCATAAAACTGAGGCTCATCTCCTGAGTTCTAAGGTGATATGAGTAGACAAGAAAAATCACAGCTTACCTCTTTTAGAGTATTGGGGTTGACAGGAAACCCTTTGCCCCCAGAGAGGCTGGAGTATTTCTTTTCCAAATTACAAAGATTTTCCTTTTCCTGAAGGAACACAAACTCTATTAAACTGAGTCAACCTTGTATTTCCCTGATGACTAACGACTGAGTATTCTTTCATGGGACTTACTGACTCTTCCCATAACTTCTCTCGTGAAGTGTTTCAATTCCAGTCTTTTGTCTGTTTTTTAAAAATCTAGTTATTGGTTATTTATCTACTGCTTTTGAGTTTGTAGGAGTTTTTAATGTATTCTGGATACAAGCCTTCTGTCATTTCCTCTTGAAGAAATCTTTGCTTACTCCAAGGCCATGAAGGTGTACTTGCACACCTGTATTTTCTAGAATCTTTTTCACCTTAATTTTTATGTTTAGGTCTATAATCTGTCTCAAATTAATTTATATGCATGGTGTGAGGATGAATGGTATTGAGATTCATTTTTTGCCATGTTTACCTAGTTGATCCAGCAACACAGGCTGGACTTTCCTTTCCCTACTGGACTGTCTTAGAACCTTTATCAAGAATCAATAGACAGTATATGTGTGGGTCTATTTCTGGACTCTGTTCTGTTCCTTTGCTCTATATGTCTATTTGTATGCCAGTACCACACCCTCTTAAATACTATGTCATTATAGTAAAACTTGAAGTCAAATAGTATAAATCCTCCAACTTTGTTCTTCTTATTCAAAGTTGTTTCAGCTACTCTATGCCCTTTACATTTTCATATACAGTCGATTCTCATTATCTGCAGTAGTTGTGTTCTATAATGTTGCCATGAACACTGAACTAGAGAATATTGAACCATTGGGTTTCTGGTCACAATATTTTCATCAACTGATTACTGCATAACTTTGTTTTATGTGTGTCTCTTTTTAAAGACATCTTATTTAATATACAACGTTGATACATTAACATTAAATTCATAGCCAACAGCACCATAATTCATGCCTGAAAGCTGTTTATCTAACACATGTATTTTCACCATAAGGCACATCACAGCCTTCCTGCCGTTAGGAACACCAGACAATACTTCAGCACTTGTGAGCCACTTTAAACAGCAAAATCACCAAAAAGCACAAAAATGTGAAAACATGGCACTAAACGGTCCACAAAAAGGACACTTGTTTACAGTAAGAGAAATAAAACAAGAAGGCAGAGAAGTGCCTTGTTCAATCTCAGCTGGGAACATGCATGTCCATTGAGTGACTCAAAATTTTCACTGCTCTGTGCCTGTCCATCCATGACTGCATGACAAGTATTAATTTTAGGGTTACAAATGAATTTTACTGAGCAGATGGATTCACAAATACAGACTGCATGAATAATGAAGATCAACTGCAAATTTTAGCATCAACTTGTCAATTTCTACAAAAAAAATCTGTTGGGATTTTTATTGGGCCTTTGCCAGGAAGACCCACATGCAAATAATTGGAGTTCAAAACAACAGAGCAACTGAGCCAAAATGTTTGAGAGCAGTAAAAAGAGCAGAATATGTTTTACCTATCTGATGAAAAATACGATATTTTTTAAAAGAAGAAAATCAGAATACATACAGATTTTTCATAGTTTGGATTTTCACACTGTGGAGAAAGCATGAATAAAATGTCTTTGCTTATTTTCTGTATTATAGTTAATCATTCAGAGCATCAGCTCATTAATGTGGAGGATTAAATAAAAATGTATATAGAAAATTCTTCCTCAAATTATAATTCACTATTCTTTATTAAAAGGTACTTACTTTGATGGAAGCAACCTTCCCTGAGTTGGAACCTGTGTTTTACTGCAACCAGTGCTGAAAAGGAAATACTTACTCTCTGTAACATCATTATTAAGTTATTCTTTTCTTTCACAAAATGATCTTGTTCTCTCTGAGCCTGCTGGACAATGTGATTAGCTTGCTTTTTCAATGCAGAAATTTTTTCCTGGAGGAAAAAAAAAAAAAAAAACGACCATAGAGATGTACATTAGACATTCAAGGGTTTTCCAGTCTGTCCTGGAAAGGGAGAAAAAGTGTTATAACCTGAAGCACAGTGACCACATTTCATTGATGGTAGGTAGGCAGTGATTATTACCCAGAGATGATGAGCAGTTTCTTTGAACTGACAAGCTCAAGGCTTTTCTTTACCTAAGGCCAAGTGATTCAAAATCTATTTCAAGAACCTGGAAGTCAACAGGAAATCTTGTGTTAGAATATAAATGAATTTTTGGCATCATTTTGGGAGATGCCTCATGAGAAAAAACAATGGAATTTCTTATTTAAACTGAAAGCTTAAGAAGTCACCTTCTCCATCCTCTCCCTCAACTTTATCAGTTTAGTACAGAGCACAGGGGTGCGATTCTAAATTCTGGAACAGGAGTTGAATTCTGGACTGGACATCCGGGTGCTCAGGGCTGGATGGAGGCGGTCATCTGCATAGCATTCCACGAGGCTGCTTCTAGTAGTAGTAAACTATCAGCCATCTGTGAGAACTACTGGGCGATGGGAACAGAGGCATTCTAGAAGAGACTGTTCGTAGAATTATTCTAAATCCAGTTACTATGATTGCAAAAGCAAGTAATCTAAAACAAATATCTAGATTTCAGATTTTCTCTACCTTGGTTTTCACATTTCTATTCATAAATGCATCTGCAGCATCAAGCAACAATGAGTATAACAAGTCTCGGTTTATCTAGTTGGGAGCACCATTTGGCATGTAAATGGCAGGCTCCAGGCTCCACGATCTGCCAAATGTGACACGTGGTTAAACACACAAAGATATTCAGATACAACAGATAGACAGACAGATGGACACACGCTACAGCTATGTTAATAATCATTCTTGTCACATAGCAAGGGGTATATTTTGACTTTTCACATTGAACAACACCTGGCAAAAGTACCTTTCTAGTAACAATGTTCCGTTGATATTCAGCCACTTCACGCAGGAGCTGCTGGGTCAGGTTCTCCTTTTCCTCATCTAGACGGCTCTCACGTTCAAGCTGCTGGAATTCCAGGTCTTCAAAGTGTTTGCTCTCCACATCCAACAGGTCAGCATCCTTTGGAGAAAAGGGAATGAAAACAAGACACACCAGAATAGCTGCAGCGTTCTTAATGTGAAGAAAAAATTATTAAAAGCAAAAAGATCAAAATATCTTTCCACTTGCAACACTGACCAGGGTTAGAACATGATAATCCTCTCTCTGGAGTTAAACCCCAGAGCAGTGACTTTACGATGAAATTGAAAGGGACTGGGGTAGGGGTGGGAGGGCAGCATCTATTTCACCACTGGTTTTAGACTGCTCTGTGGTTGTAGGAATTCTTGCTTTAAATCTACCAGGTGGCTTTAAAATGGATCATGAAATATAAAAAGAATTCAATAAATAACCTAAACATTATCTGCAGACCAAAGGTGTGACATAATCTCTTGAGAAAAATTCCTGTTTTCCACAAATTTTCAAATGAAATGAGACTTTAGTATAAAGATTAAATTCAATATTCCAAAGTTGTTGACTATAAAAAAAAAGATTCAAAAGTTGGCATACATGGGCTTCCCTGGTGGCGCAGTGGTTGAGAGTTCGCCTGCTGATGCAGGGGACACGGGTTCGTGCCCCGGTCCGGGAGGATCCCACATGCCACCAAACGGCTGGGCCCGTGAGCCATGGCCGCTGAGCCTGCGTGTCCGGAGCCTGTGCTCCGCAACGGGAGAGGCCACAACAGTGAGAGGCCCGCGTACCGCAAAAAAAAAAAAAAAAAAAAAAAAAGTTGGCATACGTAACAGATTAGAGGTCTCTAAGAGGAATATATGTACCTCAAATGGCATACCACACAAGGCACTGGGATGTGAGGAAGGAATATTAGAGCTTCTTTATATTTTTTTTAGTTTTTCTTCTTCTTTTACAAATTCTCAATAAATGTTCTCTAATGTACTTTCAAGTAGAGTAGTATATGTACATTATTTTAAAAGAATATATATATTTTAAGCATGTATGCAATACATATAATATATACATTTATAATATAATGTGACCTATATGTATGTATATGTAGGCATGCATGCTCAAATAATTTTTTTTTTTTTTTTGCGGTACGCAGGCCTCTCACTGTTGTGGCCTCTCCCGTTGCGGAGCACAAGCTCCAGACGCGCAGGCTCGGTGGCCATGGCTCACGGGCCCAGCCGCTCCGCGGCATGTGGGATCTTCCCGGACCGGGGCACGAACCCGTGTCCCCTGCATCGGCAGGTGGACTCTCAACCACTGCGCCACCAGGGAAGCCCTCAAATAATTTTAATGAAGGGAGAAGTCACCAAAAACATTTGAAGATTGGAGTTCTTAAACTGGGCTTCTGTGAATCCCTTAAAATTGTTTACAAACCTTTTTATTAGAAACAGTAGGAGCCAAAGCCTTCATCAAGCACAAAGAATGACTCGAAAGGTTAAGCACTCGAAGGGTTAACTGAAAGGTTAAGATTATTCTAGGAATAATCTTCAGGACATTTAAGAACAAACAGAAATCACAGAAGTCAGATAGTCTAGAAGAGGCATTCTCCAACCTATGAGATGTCTGAAGACAGGAGTGAATCTGTATCTCAGCAGAGACTGCTGCATGTTGTATGAGTTGTTCTCCCATCTACTTAAAAAACAAAAAAACAAAACCACACACACAAAAAAAAACCTCCTTATTTTGGGAGCCTTTGACAGAACTGTGAATGTGGTATGTATAGAAGATTTTTTTAAAAATATGATTTATAAACAATTAATGACCATAAAAGAAAAAGGCAGTTAGGCTACATGGCTCATAGCACTACATGGGTAAAAGTGCCAGGGCATTTTTTTCAATCGACACATTAAAAAGAGTTGGATAAATAAACATATGATAAGTTAGATCTATATCAGTATTTAAACACACCACCCCTTCCCCTGGTTTTTATATAAGTGATAAACTTATATATAAGTCTTCTAATCAAATGGAATATTTTTCTATCTTCTGGAATGAGTTTATTCTGGGGATGATTCACAGAAGGACTATGTGCTACCATGAAATTACAACCAACACTATAGCAACAAGATTATTATGTCAACACAGACAGTGTATTCTCAAAGCCTAAGAACAGGAAAAACAATTTGAAAAACATATTCAGCATTTCTTAAGGCTCCTTTATATTTTAACTGGCCAAATGTAAAGTGGTCTTGGTTTCAAGTAACTGGGTGACATTTCAAGTTTATCAGACATTTCATGCTTATAACTTCTACAGGAATTAATGGATGTGGACCAAATCTAGTCACTGCTAAAGGAACTGAGACATAACACTAGTGTTATGTCTTGAAACAAAATATCTGTAGTCTTAAAACATCAGTGATATGTTTATTCATACAGGCCTCCATACTCAAGTTTTTAAGGTTTTTCAATTAAACTTGGTTTGCAGCTAAAGCTTATTGAGATAAAAATTTGAATAGGCTTTTTTTTTTTTTTAGTTTATAAAGAATCTTCATTCAAAGTGGGCATATGGCTCACAATATATACACTATGCTAGTCAGTGGCTTACTCCACATCTGGTTAATGTGCAACATATGCTATTTTAACCACATGAAGGTCACAGAGCCATTAATTTATTTGTAGTAAATATTTAAACCACTACATGAAAATAATAGCACACTAGGCAGGAAAGTTGAAAATTAAAGCTTAGCTCAGCACTCAGATTCCTCTGGTGTAGTCATCTGATCAAGTTATCTAAACCATTAAAACGTGTGTATGTAAACTTACACTGTGAAAGAAAAACAACTTGGGAGGGGAAAAACTTTTACAAGATTTTAGATAAGAATAAGAATTCAAGAGATGGAATTTGGGGGCAGGAGTAGTTTAATTGAGCACAGAATAATATATACAGGAAGCTCAAAGTCAAGTGTATGACCAGTTGAGTGAAAATTTTAACTAAACTTCTCCACTAAAAGAACATGACAAATCTCTACTGGCTGGCAAGTTCAAAGGCCAGGCGTGAAAGGAAATAAGACAGCTGTGCTAAAGAAAATTCAACGGAATTCCTTTCTTCCTTCCAATAACTTTTGAGAATGTATATGGCAGAAGTTTACATGTACAACTTTATGTTTTCTTTGCCTAGTAGAGGAACAGAAAGAAGAGACTAGACGTGGAATGGCCAGGAGAGATTACAGGAATAATCTTATGACAGCTCAAGGTCAATTTGAAAGCAAATTTAAATGGAGCTTAGGGTTTGTTACTATTTCTCCATCTTATGTGCTACAGTCAAACACTTCTTTGCATACTTTTGGAATTTGGAAAAAGACAATGGAAATCATGTAGTACGATCTTCTCATTTTATACAGGAGGATATTGAGGCCCACAGAGGTTGAATGACTTGTCCAAGGTTAAAGGATAAACTCATTGTAGAGCTAGTGAGAAAAAAAAAAGGCTAATTGTAGATATCACTGAACAGAATTGTTTAAAGATCAAGAGACCGAAATCAACCATTCAGCTGAGTAAATACCAAAACACCACAATACTATCCTAGCCAGTCCTCTCCAGCAGATGCAAGGCTCAATTTTCTTCAGGGTTTTTTTCTCACACTATTTGTATCCCAGGGAACAATTCGATTGGTGAGCCCGTTATCAACTACATTAAACCATGGGCCATGCAATCAACATCGGATGAAAACTGTATTCTGCTTTAAAGCAATGATTTAGGGGTCAGAAGCCCAGTCATAAATCCATAGTTCTGCATGCACAGAATCATTCTACAGTTTTGGCTTAAGTATTTGAGACAGAATACAGTTTAAGAAAATGATTTTCTTCCTATTCATTTATTTTCTATTTTGTCTGACTTGCTGCCTAATGAAGTTACTTGTAATAAAATCAACTTTATCGAATCTAGCTTAAATGCCTTGGGGAAAGCTTTGTAATGAAGTGCTATTCTGAAGTGTTCGAAGTCTGAAGGGAAATGAGTTGTGATAAGACAGGAAGTTCCAGTATGAATGGACTTCTCATGAAATAAGTGAACTTTTTACTGATTAAGCCAAAGGACTGGTGAAGAGTTATTTTGGTCATCATCCTTCCCTGGAAAACAGAATTAGTAGTTCTCTTAGTATCAGGTGAACAGAAGCTAGCACGAACCGGTTTTCTCTCCTAAGGAAAGGGGTTTTATGATAAGAATTTTGCACTCTGCTTGGAAACGAAGAGGAAGGAGTCTTTGCCTTCAGTTAGTGGAATAGGCTGTCTGTATCATTTCCTTTCCTCGTTTGTAGTCAAAATTCTTGGAACATATACAAATTTATGAGTTATCCTATAGAATCTAACAGATTAAGCAAATTAAGTAATTTGTAACTACTTAATTACAAAATTACAAAATAAGTAATTATTCATATCATGCTGACTCCAGGTTATTAATAGAATATATCAATTTTTATTTGAAGCAATATTTATGAAGAATACAAACAATAACTGGATAACTAAAGGAAGGGAAGAACAAAATACACAACCATGCTTCTGACTACATAAAGCATTATGGTGACTATGTAAAATCTTTAGCAATAAGGCAAGTTGAAAAACAGTAAACAAATATAAAAAAATCAGTTTCCCAATCTCTTTTGTGAACTGGCATAAACACAAAAAATTTACAAGCTAAAATAATTTTACAAATACTATTCTTTTTCCAATCATTTTTTATCTTAAGACTTTCAGAGCCTTGGGACACTGAGGGACAGGAAGTTTTATCTTCTTATAGCAAATTAAGCTGTACACAATAAAATGAGTAAAGGGGAAGAAACATCTTTGAAACTTTTTTTGATCCAACCTTGTAAAAAATTAAAAATATTAGAACCGTTACACTGTAGTGTCACCTGTCGGTACTGGGTACTCTTTATTCAACCTGTACAATACACTGAAAAGTTTCAACTGTAATTTTTCATAACCTAGTGATACTCAGAGATATCAAACATATTTGTATTCAAGGTCATCTTAAACATTTTCAGGGGTGTGCTATCTTAACTGACTTTTTCCCAGTTGCCCAAGAAGGTACAGACATAGCAATATGAATAAACCTAGTCTTCTTTCCTACTCATGTGGAAGCATAAGTTGCTATTGACTTAGGACTAATTACTATTAGGCTCCTTTAGAGGTCCAAGACTGTTAACGACTGCCTCTCCAGAGTCACAGTCTATTTGGGCTGCTGTTTAGAGCAAATAATACAGCTGTCAAGTGGCTATGAAATATCAAGTGGCCTTGCTAGTGTCTGCAAAACTTTCCACCTAGGAAGATAAGTATCGAGGTCGTTTCAACACTGCCAACATTAAAGATCGAAGAATAACCTGATAAAGTTCAACTAGAAGATCTACGCTTCACGAAGTTTTAAAAAATATGAAGCTTGTGTGAGAAAATGTTGAATGCCCTGCATCTTGGGTCTTGTTTGATTGTTGTGATCATGCTAATGAGTTCAAGGTCACTAAGAAGAAGAAAGGAAAAGAAAAACAAAATGATGAGTGGTGGTGGGGAGCAAATCAGAGAATAGAAAAATTTGTGGACAGGAGTATACAAACAAGAGGAGGAAAAAAAAGAAACATTCGAGGGCAAACAGGACTCAAGATGCAGCAGAGAACAGGATGCAGGGAAAGACATCAGCCGATTTAAACGCTACAGTCTTGCTGGTTACATGTCAGTAATAGCTCTCTTTTGTTACAAAAAAGGACTTGGGAAATGTTTTCGCATTATTAATGAGGCAAAGGATTCCAACAAGGAATTTTTCAACTGATTAGCATGGAATATATATGGTCAGCATGCATATTTCTATTTAAAACGTATCTAATGACCAGAATTTATGCAAATTTATGCTATGTGAAGGAGGAAGTCATAGGTAAGTGGAACTTAATTGAAAAAAAACAAAAAAACAGAAAACAACTAGCACATTCCTGTTTGCTACTGACCCTCTTCAGTTGTTGTTGCAACTGTTCCCTCATGGACTCAGGACAATTGTCCAGCTGGGTCTTCTGCTCGGAGTAAAGCTCCTGAAGCCTCTCTAGTTTTTCCCTTTCAGCATCAAGCTTTACCTTCTCCTGAAGTTCAGAAATCAGAAAATAGAAGAATAGCGATTACCTTCACACCCCAAGCAGTCGTTAGTGAACATTTCCCAAGGATAACACAAACAAGCAAGCACACACAAACTCCAGACATCCTATGAATGTAGAAACATATCTTGTTAGTGACTAGGATAAGGGGGTATAAGCGGAAGTAAGGACAAGGGGCCCCGTTTCTACATTCTCCAAACCCAGTCCACTCCATCGGGTATTGGCAACGACCCCTGTCCTTCCTTCCTCCCTTCCTTCCTGCCACCACGTTACAAAAGCAGGGGAAGCCACCGTCATATTGGTCAATGGTCAACAAAGAACAAAAGAAATGCCAACTGAATTCCTAAGATAGCCCTGCAAAGAGTCGCTTGGCAGGGAACCAGACAAAGGATGGCGGGCGTTTACCTCAAGCACTGTCAGAGTCCAGTTTGCTGAAGGCATGTGTTAAGGAAGCCTTGGCAATTATTGAAATTTTGTTCTCAGGTTAGAGGCACATTAGGTGCACAAGTTGATACCCTGGTCATGTGGAACAGTTCTAGCTCTTTGGCAAACTTCAGAGCTTAAGCAATTAGAAAATCTGCTGCCCGGGAGAGCGTCTAATTCAGACACCGAGAGAGCTAGCAAAAATGCAAGACTGACAAAGCAGCAAGAGGAAGGCATATTAGACAGCTCAGATGCACCAAAGGTGTGATATTTACTGTGGAGATAAGGACTTTCCTACAATGACTGACATAAAAAATAACTGAAACATGGACCATGGAAAAAAAGAAAGGGTCAGAGAATGGAAGAAAGGAGACAATAACACTAAATCCCTCCCAAGTCACACACTCCAAAGTGACCCTGGACATTCTCCAGGGTATAACAGGCAAATACTATAATACAGTATCACACGGTCTTCCAAGGACACCTCTTAAACCGAGAAACAAAACTTCAATGCGTTTAGTGCCAGTTTTCCCATCTTATGTTCCCCTTACAATACTCTGAACCCTTGAAGTAAATTTCAGACCTAATTCTCTCCTTGTGTAACACTCTCAACCTAAACTAAAGCACTTTAGTGGAATGGAAGCACCACCACCCTTTGACCTCTTCAATAAGCAAAATATTTACCATCACCTGACTTTCTTATGTTCACTATTGATTTGGTAGAAATAAAACTGGCTTCTAAGCATATCACAGAAAAAATTTTTTAAAGGATGAAGATTTGAAGTAGCCCTATAAATTTATACTACTCTCATTTCTTCATCCAAATGGTCATGATTTCCTATGTAAACATATACATAGATTCTTTATAAAAGATGTTCGAGTTTAAGTCTAAAATTATATGACATCAATACTTACACAAGTACACTTGAATCTCCACTTTTGGCTTACATTTTAAAATGTCAAGGGCATTTTAGAAATGTATATTTTGATTTAGAAGCACTTTTTTTTTTCTCAAAATGATTACATCTAGAAGTGAGAAAACTGAGAATCCTACTCCATATATCAACCTAAAAATGATTCTACATCTTAGAATATAGCAGACGGTAACAAAAGTTTCCTAAAAGGGAATTCCCTGGTGGTCCAGCGGTTACAGCTTGGCGATTTCACTGCCAAAGGCCCAGGTTCAATCCCTGGTCAGGGAATTAGGATCCCACAAGCTATGTGGCCGAACAAAAAAAAAAAAAAAGGAAAGAAAGAAAGTTTCCTCAGTCTTACTGTGAAGTGTGCTCACTGTGCACAGCTGCTGTGTAGGAGTGAGAAAAAGTGATGGCATCATTCACAGAATAAAGGATTCTCAAGTGTTACCTCACAGTAAAATTGAATATACTAGTGCCAGTTAGATTTAGTCTTTAGCTTCAGAATTAATAATTTTTTTCCCTTAATAAAACCAACAATACAGAACACCTGTTGTCTTTGGCTAAGAAAATGTGTTATTTCCCTTGCATGCAGATCTAAGGTTGCCCTATTACACAGCAAAAGAATTTTGTCCACAAAGAGTTCTATTTCTAGGTGTTGTATCACCAGAATTTGCAGCCATTCTAGTTTCAAACAGAAAGTTAAATAAATAAGAAAACTATTCATTCCAATCAAATAGCAAAGATGCAAAGCCTTAAAATTTAAAGTAATATTTTATAGAAAACACTGGTACAATATTTAATAATATGGAAAGGCACTGGCCTAAAACACAGGTCTCAACTCCGAAGAAATAACCAAACTATTCCTCTGATGCTCTCAATTTTTAAATTGCTAATTATAAGCACAAATAGACAACTAATAAAAAGTATCTTACGTTTACATAGTGCCTTCCTTCTGAGGTGCTCAAAACGTTTTGCAATTCCATACAAGGGGGCAGTTAGAACCATTATGCAAGCAGACACCATCAGGACCTTCTGCAGCTTCTCTGTGGTTTATCCGTAATTCTTTGACCACTACCTGGGTCTCAGAGTGACAGCTCAGTGGGGCCGAAGCTAGGGCAAAGGAAGTGAGGGGAAGGATGAAAGAGGGACTAGTGGCAGATGGGCCCGGCCATATACCACATGGGGCCACAGACGTGATATCACTCCTACAAGAGCCAAAAGTAGACCACCTCTGAGCCAGAAAGAAATTAATATACCTCTCTTCTATTTACTGTCCAGGAAGTTTTCAAAGAAAAATTAGCTCTAGGCAAGCAGCTAATTAGAGCTGAAAATATCACCTTCTACAGCGAAGGTAAAATAGTTGGACAAATTAGATGACGTTCCAGGGTTCAGGGATTCTAGCTTTTTACATGTAAAATATGAACACTGGGTGTTATTCTCTTCCCCCCAGATTTAAATTAAAGTCACCTATTCTAACTACTATAGGCATAGCAATATTTTCCAAACATCAAATTGGGAGACAGCACAACATTTTTTTCTTAGGATTCATAAATTTGGTTTCAGGAAATAAATGAATGAAAATGCATTTTTAATATATTTAACAAATTTAACTTTGTGGAAAGAATAAGATTATAAGGAATCGGAACACTCCAGGAAGGTCCAGATGTAAAGGGTGTATTTATAAAACAAAGACCAGAACGTGACTTCCCTAGAAACATAGACACCTCCAACATTCTCGAATTGACTTGTCCTCTCTTGATGGGCCAGCAAAAATCCAGTTGGGTCACAAGTTCATTGTAAGATTCTGTCTATTTTGCATATTTAAGACTGAGGTTTCTGGGAATTCCCTGGCGGTCCAGTGGTTAGGACTCCACACTTTCACTGCTGAGGAGGGTTCAATCCCTGGTCGGGGAACTAAGACCCTGCAAACTATGCAGTGTGGTCAAAAAAGAAAAGAAAAGACTGATGTTCCTAAAGTGTATATAACGCCAAAGGTAAATTTTTCACCAGCAAATGAAAGTAAAAAGCAGTATATAAAATTGGGCCTACATCTACTTCCATGGTGAGTTGTTCATTCACTCAATGAATAAATATTTATAAGGGGAATAGAGACAGAGAAACGAGGTAACTTGATCACCGTCCTCATGAAGTGGTTCTTAGCCCTGACCACATTAGAATAAGCTGGGTGAGCTCTTAAATATACTATTTCCCAGACCTCCACTTAGAAATCTAGGGGGTATAAGGCTAGGGAACAAGCTTTTTAAAAATCTCTCCAGGTGTTCTCATATGCAATCAGAATCACTGATTTAGCCACCCAGAATAATGCGAGAGGCAAAGGCAAAATTAATTACAATTTGATTTTTGTAATGAAGACATAGGACATTAATACAGAATCTACCGAAACTTGAAGACATTTGGCCTTAGCACCTTTCCTTCATAGTATAAAAGTCCTCTCTTACAGGTAACACCCCAAATGTAAAATTTTTACTTTTAGATTAAATGCCTCAAGTAAACCAAAAGAAAAAAAGAACTGTGAGATTCCAATATCCGATATGCTTTCAGAGAGGAATGATTCATTTCACTTTCAGAGGCAGAACGACTTGCTTCTAATCATACAAATGATCAGGAGTGGTTATAAATTTACCCTAAATAATTTGAACATGTACACAAGAATTGCCAATAATCTTGAATAAACTTAATAATCTAAGGATTTCTCAGGACCACTGATTTCGCCAGATCCGTGGTTAAAAGACAATAATAAATTTTCTCTTTTTTTTTTTTGAAGAATGCTCCTTTATTCATCTTATGAAGTCTATATAATTTTTTTAACATCTTTATTGGGGTATAATTGCTTTACAATGGTGTGTTAGTTTCTGCTTTATAACAAAGTGAATCAGTTATACATATACATATGTTCCCATATCTCTTCCCTCTTGCGTCTCCCTCCCTCCCACCCTCCCTATCCCACCCCTCCACGCAGTCACAAAGCTCTGAGCTGATCTCCCTGTGCTATGCGGCTGCTTCCCACCAGCTATCTACCCTGTGTTTGGTAGTGTATATATATGTCCATGCCTCTCTCTCGCCCTGTCACAGCTCACCCTTCCCCCTCCCCATATCCCCAAGTCCGTTCTCTAGTAGGTCTGTGTCTTTATTTCTGTCTTACCTCTAGGCTCTTCATGACTTTTTTTTTCTTAAATTCCATATATATGCGTTAGCATACGGTATTTGTCTTTCTCTTTCTGACTTACTTCACTCTGTATGACAGACTCTAGGTCTATCCACCTCATTACAAATAGCTCAATTTTGTTTCTTTCTATGGCTGAGTAATATAATAATAAATTTTCTTTAAGTTGTATTCTCGAAGGAACGAACTGAAATTTAACTTGCTGGCTCTATCTGAATTCCAATACTACACGAAAAATTTCTGAATACCTATAAAAAATAATTTTACCACATTTAACTAATATTTGGTAAGCAGATGGTTCAAGGTTACCCTGAAAAGATGCCTACTTCATTTGTCTATAGGGTTGCCAGATAAAACAGAGGATACACAGTTAAACGTGAATTTAAGATGGACAACAAATGATTTTTTAAATGTAAGTATGTCTTAAATAATGCATGGGACATAATTATACCAAAAAATTATTCTCTTTATTTGAAATTTAAATTTAACCAAGCATCCTATACATTTTTTCCTAATTTGGCAGCCTTATTAGCTTGATAAAGATTTTCTTAAAAATTAAGATTCATCTTTGTAATTTCCAAACTGTTCAGCATAGACTCCAGCACGCACTAGGTACTCAGGCCATGTTTATTGAAACACTGGGTCAAGTTTGGAATCGATGCAGTGATATGTTAAAATTCATAGTACCTAAGCCATCATTTTTAAGGGTAGCCCATCCAAAGTCCTCTCCATACACCCTGAGAGTCCCCTTCCTTCCAGTTCCTGAGCCCTGTGGGGTGGTTTGAGAGGCAGGCATCCTCAGAGGTTCAACATTAGGCAATTGTTTTAGACCCAAAATCACTTATCTGAAATTCTTAAGGCCAGATGTGTTCTAGATTTCAGAATATTCTGCATTTGATAGAGGTAACACAGTTCATATAGCATATACCGTATGGCATTTCCACTGAGGTCTGGGGCAAAACCCTGTAATCAAACATGTTTCTGTGTCTGCATCTACTTATGAATATTCATATTGAGTGTGAATATCAGTCCAAGTCAGGTTTTGAAACCAACTAAGTTTTGGTGCCAACCTTATGAAAAGTTTTTTTCCTCTACAAAAGTTTTCAGAATTGCAGAGGAAAGATTACGGACCTGTGTCCCCAGACGGTTATTGCTGAAAACCCATTCTCTGCCTGCCTCTAAAGAGGCACATTTTTATGTTACTTTCCTAGGCTTTTTTTTACCGTTGGCTTTGACTTTTTAATTGCACAGTTGATGGATGTTTAGTGTAGAAAACATTGGAAAATCAGAACACTAAGGATTTACATAATCAAACAACCACCAGAAAAAAATCACACTAATCAGGAACCCTGTTGATTTAATCCCCAAATCCCGTGATATATTTCCACTTCCTCTAACCAGGGAGCTAACTTTGAAATGTAAGAAAGAGGCACGGGAAGGGCTGGGTCTCTTCTGAACACTGCCTGTGACTTGGCAAAGACTCTGCACTCAAGAGGCATTAACACTTTGCTGAGGAATTCTGGGCAGGCTCTGTGTCTTCCCCTGGCTCTGAAGGAAAGATGGGGAGGAAGTAACAGGTACTCTGGCAAGATAATGATGGAGAATACAATTTAACCACTTAAGACACAAAGCTATATGCTTATTACAGAAAAATTAGTCAACTAATTCAAGATTTCACCCAGGAACGTGTTGCATGGCGTAGACTGATTTAAACTTCAGCTCACACCTTTAAGTGTGTTTAGCTATAAAAGTGTGCAGACCAGTATAGCTTACAAAATATCACAACCTATCTGTGTGAGGACAGATCCTTAAACAGAAGGATGGTTTGAGCTTTGTGATCACCGTCTAGGTGATGGAAAGACTCTTCAACAATACTAGGTAAGCAGAGCCTTTCCTTAACCATTTTATTTAATTTCAGTACAGCTAACTTTTCATTGTCATATGCTAAGGAGCAGGAATGAGACAGATAATCCAAAAATAGAGGAACTGAAAAACTATTTTTAGTTCTGAATTTTTTATGTAGTCAGAAATAGACAAAGACAGAAGGAAAATGTACATAAACAAATGCAGGAACACTTTCATACTTTTCAGCAGTCGCCCCAAATCAGGCTTTGCCTTGGAGAGGGAAGTGCAGGGGGAGGGAAGCCGCTTCCAGCTTTTGCCCACACTGAGCTTCATGGTTCTGGTGGCTTCCCCACCCCCAGTCACCAAGCCCACCAACCTAATACAGTCTACCAGCACAGAGGTTAACAAGTCTCTCTCCTTTCTCTTGCCCTAAGAAACACTATGGATTATTGCTTACTGCTTCAAATAAACATCCCCTCTGGGTTTATGTTCGAGTCTGATACTTTTTTTTTTTTTTTTTTTTTTTTTTTTTTGCGGTACGCGGGCCTCTCACTGTTGCGGCCTCTCCCGTTGCCGAGTACAGGCTCCGGACGCGCAGGCTCAGCGGCCATGGCTCACGGGCCCAGCCGCTCCGCGGCACGTGGGATATTCCCGGACCGGGGCACGAACCCGCGTCCCCTGCATCGGCAGGCGGACTCTCAACCACTGTGCCACCAGGGAAGCCCCCGTGATACTTCTATTTGTTTAGGGTTTATAAGTTCATAGAGATTCTATTTGTGATGTGGCTACCGTCTGAGAACACAACAGGCAGGTGGCATTTAGCTCAGAGCCGCATGGAAACAGGTGCACTGATGTTCCTGACAGTGGTCCCCATAAGGACGGTGAAAGGTCAGCCCAGGGAGCCACTGCAAAAATGTTCAACAAATACACAATTAAATACACTGTCTATATTTTATATTGTATATGTAATTATGTCTACAGTTTATATTTTATATGGTAGCATACAATAAATAGTGGTCACCTATGAAATACATTAATTTATATTAAATATGTAAAATAGAATGATAGCTCCCAAATCAGCTAAATGAAACAATGCTAAAGACTGGTCTTGAGAGCCAAGGAAACAATGTCATTAACTTCACACCAGGATTTGAACTCTGAGGTGTTACTGAACTTTCTTCCTATGGCTCCAGGCCTTGTCTCCAAAAAATGAGGGCCAGACTTACAGGATGTGCTATTGACATCTGAATTGGAGCTTCCCCAACAGGGATATCTTTTCAGGTTTTGGTTTTCTCATTCCACAGTTTATATCTGACAGCAGCAACAGGTGTATGGAAAAGGAAACGAGATCCAAAAGGGCAAAGGCCATTTCCTTCTTCTGTCTTACGCTCTGGCTCGACGGGCAGCGTGATTACAAGCCCCTGGCATGAGCACTTGGACAGACCACCCCAGCTGTCCTGAAACTTGGCTGCACGTAGCTCTCAGGCAGGTGTTTGGCTCAATGTTTCTGTTCAGACCCAGCCAGGACTCACTGTTAGCAGGAGATCCAAGTACAATATTCCCGAAGAACATTGGGCGGTATTCCGGCACCTATTATGAGCTGGATAAACAGTGGATAACAGTGCCTGCCTCTATTTCACAGGCTAGAGAGGGAAATAAATATCTGACAAGCCCAAAACAAACATAAATTATAAAATGTGATTTGTAAAAGGACTGAAAGAACAACCGAGAGAATGTAATCTGAGCTGGAAAGGGCTAGTAGGGTTTTTCTGAAAAACTAACACTGAACTTAAGCGCTGAAAGACAGGCAACCGACAAGGCATGGAATATAGGAAAGGGAATTCCAGGCAGGGCACGCTGGTCTGCCAGGGACCTTGGCAGGGGTAGAGGGTGGGATGGGTCTTTAAACAGACAGAAGGAAGGCTGCCATGAGAGTGGTGCGAAGAGGGGAGAAAGGTGATAGAAAGGGTCAGGACAGGTACGGAGTTTAGATTTATATAAAATACGGGGGAACACAAACCAGAGTGATATGACCTAATTTAAATTTTAAAAGAAAAATCACTCTGGTTGCTGTGAAGCAAACAGACTGAAGGGAAGTAAATGGAAATGGAACTCAAAAGGAAATTTTGATGATTTAGAAGAGAATGCTATTAGGGGAGATGCGGAGAAGTTAGAGTAATTGAAAAATAGCTTTGTAATCAGTTAGAAGTGGGGGTGATAGAGAAAGCAGTATCAAGATCTACTTCCAGGTTTCTGTTTGGACATATAGGTGGATAGAGATGCTATGTCCTGGTGGGAAAACTAGAGGAAGAACAGGATCAGAGGCAGGGGAAGTGTATGGAAGGCCAGGGGAGGGATGGGATCAAGAGTTCGGTTACATCGTGTTCAGCTGGAAATACCTGAGAAATATCTCAGTGGAGATATCAGGTAGGCTACAGGATATGAGTCAGAAGTACAGAATAGGGTTGTGGGCTAAAGACATACATTTGGCAGTCACCAGCATGTACATGTTATTTGAAGCCATGGCTATAAAAGAATGTGAGAACAGAAGAGAAGAGAGATCTCAACAAGAGATGGTAGATGTTAACCAGAAATATTGTGGTGACCATTTCACAATGTATGCAAATATCGAATCGTGTTGTACGCCTGAAACTAATATAATATTATATGTTAATTACACCTCAATTTTAAAAAAAAGTAAATGATTCAAAGCATATATCTTAATTCAGACCAATGAAAGCAAGCAGAACTTTTCTGTGGACTTCTGGGGAAGTCTGAGCTTGCTCCAAAAAAAAAAGAAGAAGGTTCAGATCAGAGACACTGTAACAACTGGCTGGATAGAGGCAGAGGAAGAAGGAACGGGAACTCGGGTGGAAAAGTCAGAGAGATAAGTAAGAGAAAGAGAAGGAGAACCAGAGGAGTGTGGTACACGAAGGCAAAGGGGTGGGGGAGGGGAAGTGTCAAGGAAAAGATTGTCCCTTGTCTTGAATTCTGCTCAGGAGTCTGCTCATAAGAAGGCTGAAAAGCACCCAGTGGGTGGGTTAGGCAGCACCAGGGCTTTTAGTGGTCTTAACAGGAGCAAATCTGATGGAGCAGTGGAACAAGAATGGGAGGAATGGTGAACTAAGCAGGAGAACACACAGTATACTGAGAAAACTGTTTGAAAAGCTTGGCTATGCTGAAGAGAAACTAGGTAAGGCAGGTGCTGGAAGGAACTTTATTTTTAAATAATAATAATTTAAAAAAATAATAATATTGGCACACTGACAGTACAGGTCCAGTAAAGAGGGAGAGGCTGGGGGGAGTTCGGAACAGGACTGTAGACCTCTAGATGGTGGGACGGTACCCTGGGCACATCCAAAAGGACTGGTATTTGAGGGGAAGAGAGCCTTCCTTAGTTGTGAATATGAGACGCTCTAATTTCTCAGTGAAGTAGGTGGTGAGATCATCTCAGAGCCAGGGGAATGAAAGTGGACTAGAAGTTTGAACAGAGCGAAGGTATGAAATAGCCGTGCTATAAAACGGTAGAATAACTTCACTTGAGAAACAGAGAGATGTTGCCAAGCAGTAATGGGTCTCTATTTGAGTTTGGTTGTCAAGAATATGCAGTAACATCATCCAGCTCAGTCTGCTTTCACTTCCCTCATTCTCCTCTGGAATCCCTCACCCAAAGCCAGTTTTTGCCATTTTTCATATCATGTGATGACAGACAATAATCCCACCTTCCGAGACCAACTAATCCCCTAACAGCTGCATGAGCTGATTCTATACTTCAAGCTCCCAGCGTCCTCTCTCCTATGCACAGCCTCTATCAAGCCACCAAAACAATAATAGGAAGGATGGAAGTAGCCTCCTCCTTGCTTGTTTCCACTCATGTTCCTGGAGTTCTGACTCTACCTTACTTAGGTCTGGAGAATATAACACAACTGTGCCTGGGAAGTGAGATTTAGCATTGACTCAACTTGCTTCACTTTTGTGTAGAATATGATGCTAATGACAGGTAGACAAATAGAATTTATAGGTCATGTCATATGCGGGCTACACAAAGATAAACAACTACATGGATGGGGAAGGCAGACAGGTTCACAGGGAACCTGAGACCCCATTCCTATGTCCCGCAAGCTTTCCAGTATGACATAAATAGTAAAATACTAGTAAGCACCAAAACAAAAACATCTGATGCCTCCAATGAAAGTTTCTCGCTGTATCAGTGCGGAAACTTTGAAAACCATGATCCTCCTGTACGGCAGAACTAGACAATCAATCCTTCGATGTGGTTTTCAGCTTTTAAAGAAAAATATAGCTATTACCCAAATGGATTCTTTACTATTTCAAAGTCTAGAGCTCGAAGGCACATACATAAAATTTAATATGAAAAAGATGTGCATTTTAATCTTGATAAGCAGGCAACCAAGATATTGACATGTAGCTTTTAATCTGACTTCAATTTCTGACAATATCTTTTTGAGCTCATTCTCTGGCACCAAGATCAAATGCAAACAAAGAGAAGCCTAAAAAGGAAGCCACACTGAGCAGAAGTCCTTTCCACATATTACCGCTGGAGTTTACTCAAACTGAATTTCTTTTCTTTTTCTCAGCTTAGTGGAGAACGTGATGAGCAAGAAAGGAATGTGTTCCAGCTCACTAGTTTTTCTTTCTCAAACTGGAATTTTAATTTTTAATTTAGGCTTAGTTCAGTTGTAACTAACTCAGAATTTGAGAGGAGAGTAAGTGAAATATTTTCCACAAAAAACAGACAAGCAGAAAAACAAAAAACCCAACTACCACCCCGAATTCTAAAAACTGCAAGTAATTCTTCATACTCCCTAGGAGGTATCGGCTAACATTCAGGTTGTGGCCTGAAATGTGTAAGCGTTTCACAAATATTCTTTTCCAAAATAAGTGTCAGCTGTGTTTCACAGTTTTCACTCAGCAGTGTGTGAGGATCCCCTGAAAACTGCAGTGCATTTGTCAAAGAGCAGTGCACTTGCACTGAAGCCAATGGCAAGGCGAGACAGATGAAAAGCATGGTTCCCATTCATCTTTTTAATAAACAGAAAAATGAAAAGAAATGAGGCAACCATATTTGAATATGTTTAAGCCACCCTTACAGGGCAATGCTGGAAAGAAGTTCCAAAGTCCTAAAATGATTCTTTAAAAACAAAGCAGAATCAGAAGAGCAGAAAGGCTGATTGGAAAAAAGCAATTCACTCAGCTCAAGCAGAATAAGCTGGCATGAATACTGGCTCAAAAACTAAACAGGCTCTACTATCTTAGCATCAGCTGCTCTGCAACTGACAGTTCTTAATTTGCAACTACTTACCTCATCTTAAGACTTTTTTCCAGTGCCGCTATCTCCAGGAACATGACACACAAATCCAAAACCATGGCAATTCATACAACATTTAAATTCAATCAGATGGAAGCACCATTTTGCCTGTAAAATTTGTATCAAATATAATTTTCTTTTACCTTGGTCTTTTCACCAACAATGTTCTTTTCCAGTTCTGCTATCTTCCGGTTTAGATGATCCAAAATCTCCTTCTCTTTCATAAGTTCAGTTGTTTCTGACTTTTGTTCTCCATCCAAGAGAGCACATTCCATATCCAACTGAGGACACAAAACAAAGCTCAGAGGGGTTTCACCTTCAGAGAAATTTTCAGCTGCCCCCTTTAGAGGTGTATTTTTAACAGCTACAAATTGCAAAAAGTATTACCATTATCAGTCAGATTATGGAGCCCAGAAAACACTCTAGAGAACCCATGTGAGACTCAGGATTCCTATATGAGAAAGTGGAGAGGCCAGAATATATTTGCTAATATATTTGCTAAGAACACAAGTTATCTTCTCATTTAATTTTTCTATGATAACCCCTTTTCTGCTTACTTCTCAAGGATATTTTGCCTATTCGCTTAGATTCAAGCTCAAGTGTGAACCATCTTGGGAGCAGCCACGTCTCTGCTTGTCCCTAGAGCATGGGAAATGAAAATTACACTCAGCCCAGCACGCAAGCGCTGCATTCCTAGCAATGCCAGCAGGAGGGACTCCCCAGGGTCTGTGCATAAGATGACAGGTGAGCAGTCCCCTTCCACACATGGGCTGACTGCATCATCCGTGAGTACAGACATGCAGATCCTTCTTAGGCAGGGTTAGCTGCTTCTTCTCATTCCATGGAGGTATTAAAAAATTGCCCCTTTCTTTAATTATGTAAATCCCCCCATAGTGCCAAGATGATACCCAACTCATACTTAACATGCTCAGAAAATGTCTGTTGGATTTGAACTTAAACGTCTAAATACATAGTACCTCAGCTGACAGGTCTTGAAGCAGCTCAGAAAGCATACGCTAGTTAAGACAAGGTCGGTTATATAGGACGCACATTAAAAATGGCTTCATATGTTCATCTCATTGGATGAAAAAAAAAACCCAGAAAGAAACATTAAAAAAAGGCATTTCTACTCCACATACGTACCCATTTTACACAGCTACAAATTGCTCCTGTTGACCTCTATGTATTCTGCCCCCCAAGGCCTGTGCCCTAATAGGCATTGATATAATTAAGCTAAAGGAAAGAAAGAAAAATGAGAGAGGGTAATAAGTGAACTTGTGGTTTATACCTCTCTGGAAGATTCCTCCATCTGGTCATTTATATCTTTGATTTTTTGTTCAAGTTCCTCAAGGTTGTTCAGAATTGCTATCCGGGACTCTTCCATCGCAGTCAACTCCTGAATCCTTTGTTCTTCACTTATACCCTCTGGGGTCTGTGATTAATCAACAAAGAAAAGGGCTAGTCACACTTCAATTCCAGAATTTCCCAGTTAATAGACCAGTCACAAGTCTAGTGTTTCACAGTCTGTGTCTATTCGGATTCTATAATAAAAGCATCCTTGTGATTTTTTTATTTGGAACTCTGCATTTTCCCATAGACCCTCAGTACATAGGAGCTTAGTTTAGCTCCTACAAACCAACTTCAGTGTACAAATTCGTGTCCTTTTAAAGCCGAAATAACTAAGAGGTTATACAGAGGAGGAAGTTGTGGTCCACGGAGATTGTCGGGACTTCTCTCAGGTTATAGACAAAGTTCAGCAGAGCAGAGAACTAGAATCTGGACTAGACTTTCAACAGCCTCCTCAGGGATGTCTCTTGGGCACGCTGCTACCTTCATCATAAGCTCCATACTCTCTCCCGTCTCCAAGTGAGTACATCTCCTACCACAGCCTCTAGAATCCCTGTTGGGTCCCACTGCTAGGGTTATCTGCTAATGAGCAAGCACTCTTATTTATTTCCTTTCCAACACAAGGTGGAGAAGAGGGACATGGCATTTGGCCTCACCTCACTGAAATGTTTCCCAAAGTTAATAACCAGGACAACACAAGGCTTTATTACTTTAGTGACCCCCCCAAATGATTTAAATCTACACACTTAATATTAATTCATGTTTCAGTTTTTGCACTGGCACACTACTTATCGGTCCTTATCCTACGTAATGATTAAGACACTAACTGGGCCAATGCACTTTTGTGACATGAAATAGGATACTGGCCATTATTCATAAAATTATTTCATGGAAAAACTGAGATCCTTAACAAGGAATGAGAAAGTCAGGAAAGAAATTAAGTGAGAGAGGGCATACTTATACCCCAAACAGAGTGATGACAAATGCCCGGGAAAGAAAGGAACATTTAGATGATACACACAGCCAAAATATGACACCAATTATTCTAAGAAGAGAATACAGTGAATTGAAAACAGCTTCTTCTCTTAAGAATTTCAGGCTAGTTGTTTTGGATATCACCTCGTGGAGACCAGTCTTTCTGTAAGTGAAGGGGCACCCGTATTGGTGTATTATTTATTTAATTTTATCTCTCTTTGAAAAAGAAGTAATTTCTTTACACCAGTAAGTCAATAATTATATAATTTCACAATTGGAAATTGGAAACAGCAGCCTAGTTAAGTAAATTATTGAAGATTACTCATTAACCACTGAAAAGAATATTCAAATTAACTAAAGAAACCATTAACATCTTGTGCTCCTTACTAAGTTCATTTAGTGTTTAATGATCCTAAAAATTACTGTAACACGATAGGCATCATGTTGGGTTCTTTATTCTTTATTCATATTCTTTATTCTTTACCCTACTTCGCTGCTCCTGAAGATTAAACCATTGAGAAGTCAAGTATCTCAGGTTGACTAGAACAAAGGTATGCAGGCCTTCCAAGCCTTGACATTTAGCTTTTGTTTTTTGTTTGTTTGTTTGTTGACATTTAGCTTTTAAATTGTCATCTTGATTCCAATATCCTATGAACTAGTAAAACAACTGCTGACCTTTCTTCACATACAATGAATCTCATTGTCCTAACGCTTGGGTGCCTGTTTTAGGGCATGAGGAATGCCTACAACAGTGAATGGCATTCCTAAATCACTGACAAGTAATCCTAGCAGGAAAGCTTCAAGAAGGCCAGTATCCTGTCCGGTCAAAATTTCATATTAGGTTTCAACTTCCAGCATGGTTTAAAAATATTTCTCTCACTGGTGGAAGCAAAGCATGAAAAGAAAACAAAAACTGAACAATCTGCAAAACTATAAAGATAGATAATAGTGGCAATTATAAGTATCTGCACAGCTCAAAGTTTCTAGAAAATTTATCACAATAGGTATGTTTAATAATAAACAACTTGAGAGTCTGCAGCAATAAATGTTATCTAGGTAATGAGTGTTTTTTATTGTTAAGTTGTTTACAAAAAGCAAAATCTTCAAGAGGCATTCTAAACTCTGGTTTGTAATAGACTGGGATGAGGATACTGTAATATCATTTATATCCAAATAAAAAAACCATAGAGAGCCAAGGGTGTAGTAGCCACTGAATAGCTTTAGTTTATGGTGACAGAGAAAAGTGAAATTTTGATCTATCCGGGTTTTTTTTTTTAATAGTAATGTATAGGGTACTACTAAGAGTGACGTGTTTTAATGAAAGCATATATATGTGCATCCCCAAATATTCTGTCTTTGAGGTAACTTGATACACACACACACAGAAAGGGGAGACAGTAGGGACAAGACAGTTTGCATCAACCTTTTTTCTTATTCTTTGCAGATTTCTTCTTAGAAACCTCTTGCGACCAGAGAAGTTTACGAGTGTGAGGGCTTTCCACTGCAGACAGAATGATTACTCAAGAAGAGAAGAGTGGAAAAGTTTTCATCACAAGGGAAAAAAACATTTTTTGGCAAATACATGAGGTGATGGATGTTAATTAAATTTATTGCAGTAATCATTTTGCAAAATATGTAAGTCAAGTCATTAGGTTGTACCCCTTAAATTTATACACTGCTGTATGTCAATTATATCTCAGTAAAACTGCAAGGGAAAAAAAAAAGAGAAGAGTGAGCTATTCTAGGCTTTCAGCTCAAGTGGTGGTAGACAGGTTCACAAAAGCCAATTAAAATGAGCGTATTTCCAAGGTCATCTACATCTTTAAGTCTTAGGTAAAGCAAAGTCTAGAATGGTAAATCCCAGGCTTCCTAAATATCATTAACATCTTTGTTTCATTAAACCAGCTTAGAGTGCTTTTCACATTTCTCTCTTCTCCATTAATCCTACGAACACTGTACTTTGTTAAGTAACTAATCCAGTGAGCAGATTACTCAAAGAGGAAGAGCATCTAAAACAAATAATCAGGACTTCTTTTTCTTTTTTAAGATTCTTCCGTCTTCTGTCTCGAGGTAACATACGTCTGTCTTCAAAGAGTAATAAATGAAAAACCCATTGCCTCTCAGCTGCACTCTGTCTAAGCTGCCGTGTGGTACCCAGAGGTGCCCTTGATGTTCCCTGTGTCTAAAGGAGGCACAGTCTTCTATTGCATGCCACAGGGGAGCTGCTCCAAGCTTCAAAGGCCTCCTATTTCACAAAAGCATACTGGAGCAATGAAAAACATCTGTCATGATCCGCTCATTTACACCCAACAGCTTTCTTGTCAAAGCCCTCTTCAGGAGGAAACCTATTTCCCAAAAGTTAGATCTTAGAGCACACAGCTCACCACTTCAGCAAAAATCTGGTAGATCTCTGTGAAGGAAGAAAGGGAAAGAATTTAACACAAAAAGGCAGTGCAGGAAGCCCAATAGCTGATGACAACAGCTCAAATGTTCAAATGATGGGTTATTTACTTTGCCTGAAACCAACAACTTTTGATTTCTACCCCAGATCCTAGTTTCTAACAGTTGCAACTTTCTGGCAAGAGGGACAGATGTCTTATCAGAATTACTCTCCCTTGAGAATAAGTAAGGTAAACCTGGTCATTAGAAGAAAGAAGAATTGAACAGTCCAGAGTCCTGATGAATACAATGGGAGAACTCCATAGGTAGATAAGGATTTCTGACTAGGAACATTCAGTCAGAAAGTCCTGTTGCAGCCAAACAAACAAAAATAAAACCAAAGACACAAATCTCCCTGAATAATACGCCCTGTGATAAACTACCTGCAGAATTTAGTATGATAACATCTTTCTCTTAAAGAATCAGTATGTGTCCTCTTATAACAAAAATCTAATTAATGTACCTTTTTAAATTTTTGGCTCTTCAGGCATGACTGCCAAGAAATTTAATGGTCAGGATTACTTAAATAAATTAATAAATCTAATTTATCTTTCAATAAATAAATTCTTGTGACTATGGTACCTGCTTTTTCTCTTATTTACTATTTTTGGTGTTCAGACTTTATTCTAATAAAATTGATGTCTTTTATTATAAGATCTCTTAAGTCCTTTCTAGAAAACGAGTAGGGGAATAATTTCTTTTTATTTCATAGAAAAAAACTTTCTTAACCTGTGTGAAAAATATAGCACCAAAAGATCTTCCCTGAACTCCTTTTAAGAGATCCTCAAATTTGGAAGACACTTTTAGATCAGCAAACAACTGGAAAACTAAGTAATGATTATGACTACATATAAACGTCCTATACATTGAAAAAAATCATTAATAAAGCCAAGGGGAAGACAAATCATGATAAAAGACTAATTTCCTTACCACAAATAGCTCCTACTACTGAATAAAAACAAGACAAAACATTTTTTAAAAATGGGTGAAGAGGAAGACAAGGAAGATCAAGATGGCAGAGCAGGAGGACGTCGAGCTCACCTCCCTGACGAGCACATCAAGAATACTTCTAGTGGGAAGACGTGGAGTTCGCATCTCCCCACAACTAGGGCGCCTGCCAGTTGCTGGTGGAGGACCTCAATGCCCAAGGAGATGGGAGGAACACCTGAGCAACTGGGTAGGACATGGGGGGAGTGAGGGGGGAGGAGAAGTGGAGGCTGGACATGACCGGTGCCCCTGAGGGGTGGCTGGGAGCGGGGACAGGTTCCCACTCCTGGAGGGACCCTCAGGGGCTTGGAGGACCAGGGGGAGCACACCTAGCGTTTCCCCAGCCCAGTCGGGCCCCAGGAAGCCTGCGGGGCTCTCGGGCCAGGTCCTCCACCTTCTGAGGCCCCCTCCGGCTGCGTTGGTCCTAGTGGGGTAGGAGGGAAGTGGGGGGAGAAGAGGAGAGGTGGATGGGAGGGGGCCTCAGGGATCAGAGGACCAGGGGAGGCACACAAGGCATTTCCCCCACCCTCTCAGCCTCAGGAAGCCTGTTGGCCTCCCAGTCCTGGTCCTCTATTCTCTGAGCCCCCCTCCAGCCTTGTGGGCCCTAGGAGGGAGGGAGGAGGAGAGGCAGTCGGGGAGGGGCCCTCTGGGATCAGGAGGATCAGGGGAGGCACGGAGAGCATTTCCCCACCCTCTCAGCCTCAGAAAGCCAGTTGGGGTTCCAGATCTGGTCCCCTGCCTTCTGGGGCCCCCTCCTGCCGTGTGACTCCTAGGAGCATAGGAGGGAGAGGGAGAAGAAGAGAGGCCAATGGGAGGGGCCCTCCGGGATCGGAGGATGAGGGGGGAATGTGCCTAGTGTTACCCCTGCCTACTCGGGCCCAGTGAGCCTGCTGTGGTCCTGGACCTGGTCTTACAACCTCCAAGGCCAGAGGCACTCCTGGGCCCCTCCTGCTGAGCCTAAGCCCCACCCCTCCCCAGGGCCTTTTTGGGCCCTGTGGGTCTTAAGCATATGCCCCACCCACTGCCTAAACCTCGACCCCCACAGCTAAGGCCTTTTCCGGCTTTTTTTTTTTCTCCTCTTTTTTACTATTGTGCTCTGTTTTACATTCAGTTTGTTGTTTCATCTATATTTTTATTTTTTCATTCTTCCTAACATATTTGTTACTTTTCTAATCTTATTTTACTTTTTATTCTTTGTTATTGTTCTCCTCCTTTTTTTCCTTGTTCTTTTTTTCTTCCTGCCCCACACAGTCTGTGGGATCTTGGTTCATGAGCTGGGGGTAGGGCCAGAGCTCCAGCAGTGGGAGCACCAAGTACAAACCACTGGACTAACAGAGAACCTCAGACCCCAGGGTATATTCATCTGAGTGAGGTCTCCCAGAGGTCCTCATCTTGGCACCAAGTCCCAGTTCTACCTAACAGCCTACAAACTCAGTGCTGGAAGCCTCAGGCCAAACAACCAGTAAGACAGGAACACAATCCTATCCCTCAAAAAAAAAAAAAAAAAATGAGACGACAAAAAAAATATGTCACAGATGAAGGAGCAAAGTAAAAACCTAAAAGACCAAATAAATGAAGAGAAAATAGGCAACCTATCCGAAAAAGAATTCAGAGTAATGATAGTAAAGATGATCCAGAATCTCAGAAATAGAATGGAGGCATGGATTGAGAAAATATAAGAAATGTTTCACAAAGATCTAGAAGAAATAAAGAGCAAACAAAGAGTGATGAACAATACAATAACTGAAATGAAAAATACACTAGAAGGAATCAATAACAGAATAACTGAGGCAGAAAAACGAATAAGTGAGCTGGAAGACAGAATGGTGGAAATAACTGCCAAGGAACAGAATAAGGAAGAATGAAAAGAATTTAAGACAATCTCAGAGACCTCTGGGACAACACTAAATGCGCCAACATTCGAATTATAGGGTCCCAGAAGAAGAAGAGAAAAAGAAAGGGTCTGAGAAAATATTTGAAGAGATTACAGTGGAAAACTTCCCTAACATGGGAAAGGAAATAGTCAATCAAGTCTAGGAACCACAGAGAGTCCCATATAGGATAAACCCTAGGAGAAATACATCAAGACACATATTAATCAAACAAAAAAAAATTAAACTCAAAGAAAAAATATGAAAAGCATCAAGGGAAAAGCAAAAAATAACATATAAAGGAATCCTCATGAGATTATCAGCTGATTTTTCAGCAGAAAATCTGCAGGCCAGAAGGAAGTGGCAGGATATACTTTAAGTGATGAAAGAGAAAAACCTACAAATGACTCTACCCAGCAAAGATCTCATTCAGATTCAATGGAGAAATCAAAAGCTTTTCAGACAAGCAAAAGCTAAGAGAATTCAGCACCACAAAATCAGCTTTACACCAAATGCTAAAGGAACTTCTCTAGGCAGGAAACACAAGAGAAGAAAAAGACCCACAAAAATAAACCCAAAACAATTAAGAAAATGGTAATAGGAACATACTCTCGATAATAACCTTGAATGTAAATGGATTAAATGCTCCAAACAAAAGACACAGACTGGATTAATGGATACAAAAACAAGACCCATATATATACTGTCTACAAGAGACCCACTTCAGACCTAGGGACACTTATAGACTGAAAGTGAGGGGATGGTAAAAGATATTCCATGAAAATGGAAATCAAAAGAAAGCTGGAGTAGCAATTCTCATATCAGACAAAGTAGACTTTAAAATAAATACTATTACAAGAGACAAAGAAGGACACTACTTAATGATCAAGGGATCTATCCAAGAAGAAGACATAACAATTATATATATTTATGTACCCAACATAGGAGCACCTCAATACATAAGGCAAATACTAACAGCCATAAAAGGAGAAATCGACAGTAACACAGTAATAGTAGGGGACTTTAATACCTCACTTACACCAATGGACAGATCATCCAAACAGAAAATGAATAAGGAAATACAAGCTTTAAAGACACAATAGACCAGATAGATTTAATCGATATTTATAGGACACTCCATCCAAAAACAACAGAATACACTTTCTTCTCAAATGCACATGGAACATACTCAAGGATAGATCACATCTTCGGTCACAAATCAAGCCTCGGAAAATTTAAGAAAATTGAAATCATATCAAGCATCTTTTCTGACCACAATGCTATGAGATTGGAAATCAATTACAGGAAAAAAAAACTGTAAAAAACACAAATACATGGAGGCTAACAGTGTGCTACTAAATAACCAAGAGATCACTGAAGAAATCAAAGAAGACATTAAAAAATACATAGAAACAAATGACAACAAAAACATGATGACCCAAAACCTATGTGACGCAGCAAAAGCAGTTCTAAGAGGGAAGTTTATAGCCATTCAATCTCACCTTAAGAAGCAAGAAAAATCTCAAATAAACAATCTAACCTTACACCTAAAGCAACTAGAGAAAGAAGAACAAAGAAAACCCAAAGTCAGTAGAAGGCAAGAAATCATAAAGATCAAAACAGAAATAAATGAAATAGAAACAAAGAAAACAAAAGCAAAGATCAATAAAACTAAAAGTTGGTTCTTTGAGAAGATAAACAAAATTGATAAACCTTTAGCCAGACACATCAAGAAAAAAAGGGAGAGGACTCAAATCAATAAAATTAGAAATGAAAAGGGAGAAATCACAACTGACACTGCAGAAATACAAAGGATTACAAGAGACTACTACAAACAACTCTATGCCAATAAAATGGACAACCACAAAGAAAAGGTCAAACTCTTGGAAAGGTACAATTTTCGAAGACAGAACCTGGAAGAATTAGAAAATATAAACAGACCTATCACAAGTAATGAAATTGCAACTGTAACTAAAAATCTCCCAACAAACAAAAGTCCAGGACCAGATAGCTTCACAGGCAAATTCCATCACACATTTAGAGAAGATCTAACACCTATCCTTCTCAAACTCTTCCAAAAAATTGCTGAGGGAGGAACACTCCCAAATTCGTTTTATGAGGCCACCATCACTCGTACCAAAACTAGACAAAGGTATCACACAAAAAGAAAATTACAGACCAATATCACTGATGAACATAGATGCAAAAATCCTGAACAAAATACTACCAAACAGAATCCAACAACACATTGAAAGGATCATACACCATGATCAAGTGGGATTTATCCCAGGAATGCAAGGATTCTTCAATATACACAAATCAATCAGTGTGAAACACCATATTAACAAATTAAGGAATAAAAACCATATGATCATCTCAATAGATTCAGAAAAAGCTTTTGACAAAATTCAACACCGCTTTATCATAAAAACTCTCCAGAAAATGGGCATAGAGGGAACCTACCTCAACATAATAAAAGCCATATATGACAAACCCAAAGCAAACATCATTCTCAATGGTTAAAAACTGAAACCATTTCCATTAAGATCAGGAACAAGACAAGGATGGCCACTCTCGCCACTCTTATTCAACATAGTTTTGGAAGTCTTAGCCATGGCAATCAGAGAAGAAAAAGAACTAAAAGGAATACAAACTGGAAAAGAAGTAAAACTGTCATTGTTTGCAGATGACATGATACTATACGTAGAAAATCATAAAGATGCCACTAGAAAACTACTAGAACTAATCAATGAATTTGGTAAAGTTGCAGGAAACAAAATTAATGCACAGAAATCTCTGGCATTCCTATACACTAACAACGAAAAAACAGAAAGACAAATTAAGGAAACAATCCTATTTACCATCTCAACAAAAAGCATAAAATACCTAGGAATAAACCTACCTAAGGAGGCAAAAGAATTGTACTCAGAAAACTATAAAACTGATGAAAGAAATCAAAGATGATATAAACAGATGGAGATATATACCATGTTCTTGGATTGGAAGAATCAACATTGTGAAAATGACTACACTACCCAAAGCAACCTACATATTCAATGCAATACCAATCAAAACACCAATGGCATTCTTCACAGAATTAGAACAAAAAGTGTTACAATTTGTATGGAAACACAAAAGACCCCGAATAGCCAAAGCAATCTTGAGAAAGAAAAATGCAGCTGGAGGAATCAGGCTCCCTGACTTCAAACTATATTACAAAGCTACAGTAATTAACACAGTATGGTATCAGCACAGAAACAGAAATATAGATCAATGGTACAGGATAGAAAGCCCAGAGATAAAGCCACACAAATATGGTCACCTAATTTATGACAAAGGAGGCAAGAACATACAATGGAGAAAAACAGCCTCTTCAATAAGTGATGCTTAGAAAACTGGACAGCTACGTGTAAAAGAATGAAATTAGAACACTGCCTAATACCATACACAAAAATAAACTCCAAATGGATTAAAGACCTAAATGTAAGACCAGACACTATAAAACTCTTAGCGGAAAACATAGGAAGAATGCTCTTTGACATAAACCACAGCAGGATCTTTTTTGACCCACCTCCTAGAGTAATGAAAATAAAACAAAAATAAACAAGTGAGACCTAAGGAAACTTAAAAGCTTTTGCACAGCAAAGGAAACCATAAACAAGACGAAAAGACAACCCTCAGAATGGGAGAAAATATTTGCAAATGAAGCAATGGACAAAGGATTAATCTCCAAAATATACAAACAACTCATGGAGCTCAATATCAAAAAAACAAACAATGTAATTAAAAAATAGACATTTCACCAAAAAAGATATACAGATGGTCAAGAGGCATATGAAAAGATGCTCAACATCACTAATTATCAGAGAAATGCAAATTGAAACTACAGTGAGGTATCACCTCACACTGGTTAGAATGGGTATCATCAGAAAATCTACAAACAATAAATGCTGGAGAGGGTATGGAGTAAAGTGTACCCTTTTGCACTGTTGGTGGGAATGTAAATTGAAACAGCCACTATGGAGAACAGTATGGAAGTTCCTTAAAAAACTAAAAATAGAACTACCACATGACCCAGCAATCCCACTACTGGGCATATACCCTGAAAAAGCTAATTCAAAAGGATACATGTACCCCAATGTTCATTGCAGCACTATTTACAATAGTCAGGACATGGAAACAACCTAAATGTCCAACAATAGATGAATGGATAAAGAAAATGTGGTACATATACACAAAGGAATATTACTCAGCCATGAAAAGGAACAAAATTGGGTTATTTATAGAGATGTGGTGGATCTAGAGTCTGTCATACAGAGTGAAGTAAGCCAGAAAGAGAATAACAAATATCGTATATTAACGCATATATGTGGAATCTAGAAAAATGGTACTGATGAACCTATTTGCAGGGCAGGAATAGAGACGTAGAGGTAGAGAATGGACATATGGACACAGAAGGGGATGGGGAGGGTGGGACAAACTGGGAGATTAGGTTTGACATAAATACACTACCATGTGTAAAATAGCTAGCTAGTGGGAACCTGCTGTATAGAGCGGGGAGCTCAGCTTGGTGATCTGTGATGACCTAGATGGGTGGGATGGAGGGATGGGAGGGAGGTCTAAGAGGGAGGGGATGTAGGTATGCACGTAGCTGATTCGCTTCACTGTCCAGCAGAAACTGACACAACACTGCGAAGTAATTTTACTCCAATAAAAAAAAAAGGATACATCTAAATGTGGAGCTATTCTTGCCGGACACAAACAGGAGTCTGCAAGAAAGGCTCTTCTACAAACAAGGCTGTAAAGATCCACATGGCATCGGGTAGGAAGAGAGGAGAAGCAATCAGGCAAGACCCACACATTTAGCAGGACACAGAGGAGAAGGGAGATATGATGGGCTCAGAGATCCTCCCTGCAGAGTTAGGGGTTTGAACCACCTTTGGGCACACCAGCCCTGGGGTCCAACACAAGGAAGACAAGTCCCCTTAGCTGGTTTGAAGACCAGTGGGACTTAGAGAAGGGTTGTAAGAAGCCGAGACTCTACTCATGAAGAGCAGGTGCACATGCTTGCCTACTCTAGGGAACAAGGGGGAGGAAGCAGATTTAAAACTGTGTGGGGTTCTGGCTGGTTTCCCACAACTACTCCTGTCTTCAGCAAGTGCCTGACCCAGCTGCTCTTGCTCCTGTGCAGCTCTCTACTAGGATGGAGGTGCTTTAGGGGGTGGGGGGGAGTGCACACTTAGAGGAAATGAACCAGCTTGGACCCGACCCTCAGGGCTTCTGTTCCATCACCTTGAGCTCTGATCACACCCAGATAGGGCTGTGACAGCCACTGAGCATAAGAGAAGCCGGCTTGCACCTGGCTCTGGCTCTAGTCCCTCCATCTCCAGCCCTACCTCTCACCAAGGTGATAACCGCCTGCACACCCCAGGAGAAGATGTGACCCATGCTCACTTCAGATTCAGCTTTCCCACCAAAGCCACTGGGCACATGCAAACTGCATAGGGACACTCCCATGCAAGGATACTCCTTCAAGACCAGGATAGGTAACTATTTCACCTAATTTCATAGAGAAAGAGAAAGTTAAACAAATGGGAAGACAGAAGAAATTGTTTCAAATGAAAGAACAGGGAAATAAACCTGAAGAAAACCCTAATGGAACAGAGATAAATAACTTACCAGATAAAGGGTTCAAAGCATTAGTAATAAGAATGCTAACTGAACTTGGTTAAAAAAAAATAGATGAACACAGGAAGAATTTTAACAAGGAACCAGAAAATATATAAAAAAAAAGAAAGAAAGAAAGGAAAACCAAACGGAGCTCAAAAATACAATAACTGAAATGGAAAATATACTAGAAGGAATTAATAGCAGATTAGGTGATACAGAAGAACACATAAGCAATCTGGGAGAGAGAGTAATGAAATCACACAATCAGAACAGCAAAAAGAAAAACAAATTTTAAAAAATGATTAAGGGGCCTCTGGGACAACGTCAAGTGTTACAACATTCACATTATAGGGGTCCCAGAGGTTGAAAAGAGACAGAAAGGGATAGAAAATGTATTTGATGAAATTATGGCTGAAAAGTTCCTGAAGTTGAAGAAGGAAACAGATTTCTAGTACAGGAAGCACAGGTAGTCCCAAACAAATGAACATAAAGAGACCCACATTGAGACATATCATAATTAAAATGGCAAAAGCTAGAGATAAACAGATAATTTTAAAGACAGCAGAAGAAAAACAGAGTCACATACAAGGGAATCCCTATAAGGCTATCAGCTGATTTTTCTGTGGGAACTTTGCAGGCCAGAAGGAAGCAGCATGATATATTCAAAATCTTGAAAAGGAAAAACCTGCAACCTAGGATACTCTATCCAACAAGGTTATCATTCAGAATTGAAGAAAATATGAATTTCTCTGACAAGCAAAAACTAAAAGTTCATCAATACTAAAGTGACCCTAAAAGAAAAAGGTCTCTTTAAGTGGAAAAGAAAAGGCTACAACAAGAAGTGAGAATTTATAAGAAAGGAAAAATCCCACAGGTAAAGGCAAATATACAGTAAAGGCTGTGGATCAGTCACTTAAATAAGTGAGCATGAAGACTGAAAGACAAAGATTGTAAAATCAACTGTAACTACAATAAACAGTTAAGGGATATGCATGAAGATGTAAAATATGGCATCAAAAACACAAAACATGGGGAAAGGGAGTAAAAATGTAGATCTTTTAGAATGTGTTTGAACTTGTGATTATCAGTTTAAAACAAGTAGATAGAGCTATAGGTCAATACATGAACCCCATGGTAACCACAAATCAAAAGCCTACAATAAATACACAAAAACTAAAGAGAAAAGAACACAAGCATATCACTAAAGAAAATCATCAGACCACAAGGGAACAAACTAAAAAAAGAGAAAAAAGCAGAACTACAATAACAACCAGTAAATAAGTAAGAAAATGGCAATAAGTACACACCATAATCAAGTAGGATTTATTCCAGGGATGCAAAGATGGTTCAATGTCTGAAAATCAAGCAATGTGATACACCACATTAACAAAACAAAGGATAAAAATCACATGATCACCTCAATAGACACAGAAAAAGAATTTGACAAAATTCAACATGTATTCATGATAAACTCTCATCAAAGTCAATACAGAGGGAACAAATCTCAACATAATAAAGGCCATTTATGACAAACACACAGCTAACATACTCAATCGTGAGAAGTTGAAAGATTTTCCTCTACAATCAGGAACAAGACAAGGATGCCCACTCTCAGAACATCTATTTAACATAATATTAGAAGCCCTAGCCACAGCAAGCAGACAAGAAAAAGAAATAAAAAGGCATCCAAATTGGAAGAGAATAAGTTAAACTGTCACTATTTGCAGATGACATGACCATATACACAAAACCCTGAAGTTTCCACCAAAATTTAATTGGATTCCCCCACCACCCCCAAAATGGGACCTAATTAAACTTAAAAGCTTTTGCATAGCAAAGGAAACCATCAACAAAATGAAAAGACAACCTACTGAATGGGAGAACATATTTGCAATGATATGACCAATAAGGAGTTAATATTCAAAATATACAGCTCATATAAGTCAATATCAGAAAAACAACTCAATTAAAAAATGGGCAGAAGACCTCAATAGACATTTTTTCAAAAAAGACATACAGATGGCAAACAGGCACATGAAAAGATGCTCAACATTCCTAGTCATCAGAAAAATGCAAATCATAACCACAGTGAGATATCACCTCACACCTGTCAGAAAACAACAAAAAGTCCACAAATAAGTATTGGGAAGAATGTGGAGCAAAGAGAACCCTAATACACTGTTGGTGGGAATGTAAACTGGTAGAGTCACTATGGAAAACAGTACAGAGGTTCCCCAAAAAAGCTAAAAACAGAACTACCATATGATCCAGCAACTCCAATCCTGGGCATATATCTGAAGAAAACAAAAAACAGTAATTTGAAAAGATATATGCACCCCAATGTTCATAGCAGCATTATTTACAATAGTCAAGATATGGAAGCAACCTAAGTGTCCATCAACAAATGAATGGATAAAGAGGATGTGGTATATATAGGCAATGAAATATTACTTGGTCATAAAAAAGAAAGAAATTTTCCCATCTGCAACAACATAGATGGACCTGGAGGATATCATGCTTAGTGAAATAAGTAAGCCAGAGAAAGACAAATGCTGTATATTAGCACTTACATGTGGAACCTAAAATAAAAATACCAAACAAATGTAACAAAACAGAAACAGACTTACAGATAGAGAGAACAAGCTATTGGTTACCAACGGGGAAAGGGATGGAAGAGAGGTAAGATAAGGGTAGGGGATTAAGAGGTACAAACAGGCCTGGGGCCCCCCTTTCCAGAGCCAGCCATGGCGTGCTGGGCGGCCCCAAGGCGTGGCCCTCAGCTGAGATCAGGGAGCCCTTCCCTGGCCCCTCGCGCCCTCCCAGACCAGCATTGAGTGGGGGATGACTTGAAGTGGGTAACAGCCCTCTGTGGTGACAGCCCTCGCTGGCACAGTCTGTTTCTGGACACGTTTTCACAGTCTCCTGCTGGGGACCGTTTTGTTCTTCCCTGGGCAGCATGAGCTTCTCAAGTTGCCCACAGACCGGGGCTCGGCCCACAGGAGCCAGAGTGCTGCAGGCGGCCCCACAGGGGCAGGCTGCGTGCCGAGCAGGCCTGCACTCCCCCTGCCAAGGACTGGGACCGGAGAGCGGCTGCACTGGCTGCTGAAGACAAAGCAGAAGGCGTGTCCTGCCTCCACTGTGTTCTGGGCACTGAGCAGCTGTCACAGGCCTTGTTGGTGCTAGGTGAGGGTCCTGAGCACTCCTGCTTTGGAGTGGGCTCCCCCGCGGAGCCCAAGAGGGGCCTGGCCCCAACAGCTCAGGGTCCCTGCCAGCCCCCACGTCTCTGGCCCAGGCCTCAGACCCGTGTGTACAGGGCAGGGCGGCTGGCACTAGATGTGTGGGACTGGGGACTTCCTTGGGGACCGAAGGACTGCTGGGCCAGTTGGGCGTGTGGGAGTCACTAAGGGGGTGGCCCGAAGCAGGCTGTGGGGGCCACAGAGGGGGGCCTGCTTCTGGACAGGCCAGGGCTCCAGGGTTGCTCAGCCCACATGCAGCACTGTTTCAGGCCTTGCCTGCTGCCCGCAGTGTCCCCAGGAGCTAGTGCCCCAGGGGCTGAGCTCCACTGGGGGTGGGGGTGGGGGAGCAAGGGGAGAGGTGGGGTCAGCCTTCTGCCTAGGCCAGCCATCATGAGATCTGGTTGTGCTCCGTGGTCAGACGAATCCCGACCAGCCCTGGCTGAGAGTCTCGTGCTCCTGTGAGAGCTGCTGACCTGCTTGGTGTGGGTGGGTGTCTATAGGCCATTGCCTCAAGCCCTGTTTATGTTTTCCTTTCACTAAGTTTGGGTTTATTTTGGTTGGGTTGGCACTAATTCTTAAGATGCTGTGAGAACCATTTCATCCGAATGCCAAATAAATTTGTGTTCTGGGAAAAAAAAAAAAAGAGGTACAAACAACTATGTATAAAATAAATAAGATATAAGGATAGATTGTCCAATGCAGGGACTATTGCCAATATTTTATAACAACTTTAAATGGAGTACAATCTATAAAAATATTGAATCACTATGTTGTACACCTGAAACTAATATAATACTGGAAATCAACAATACTTTAATTTTAAAAAGTTAAATAAATAATAATAAAGGTGTCCTAAAGACAAAAAAATGGGTGAAGAACATGAGTGTCTCAAAATACAAATGAACAACTAAAAATATGAAAAGATGTCCAATTTTATGCATAATTAAAGGCAAGAAAATTAAAACATCATTAACTTAGCATATTAAAAATTTTTGATAATACATAACTTTGGCAAGTGTATGAATAACAAGGTGCACGGATAAACTCTTACTCAGTGTCACCTGGAAATACACAGTCTTTTGAGAGTATAATTTGGGAATATTGATTAAAATGAATAATATACAAACTCTTTGACCTACCAATTCCACTTTTAGTAAGTGATCCTACAGACACATTTGCACAATTGTGCTAATATATATTTTCCAGAATATTTGTTGCACATATATTTTGTTGATAAAATACTGGAAACCATTTAAATAGGATTTCCAAACAATAAAATACTAGTCAACCAAAGAATGAGGCAGAACTGTGTATAGTAATATGCAAAGATGCTCCAGACATTCAGTGAGGGGAAAAAAAATCGTACAGAACACTATACTTGTATATATGTTATGTCTATGCTTATAATATACGGCCATATATGCACAGAAATACTGAGAAGGCGTGTAAGACACTTTGTGTTTTTCTCTCTCAGTTGTACAATTGGAGGGGGCAGGGAGAAGAGAAATTGTTTTTCTTTATACTTTTCTGTACTGCTACATTTTCTAGAGTGCAAATTTGTTACTTTATAGTAAACACCCTAATTTGCTGCACCTTGCTTAGCTGATTACCTCTTAAATTGAAGCTTCACTGAAAACAGTTTGGAAAACAACCAGGATAAAACCTCTAGTATCTAGGCCAGTGCAGATGCATATGGTTCAGGCCCTAAATTTAATCTGTGTGTGTGGCCGGCTTTACCTTTGGTAGGATGCTTAGATAAGCGGACTCGCTGGAAGCTTTCAGAAAGGCAGAGGAGGGCGGTGGGGGAGTCCTGGTGAGGTCCCTGATCAGTTCATCATTCCTGGAGCTCCTGAGGGAAAGGAAGCTGGCGCTACTCTGACTGAGGCTCCCGAAGCCTGCCAGGTCTGCATCGTGGAGAGAGCTTTTCTGGTGGCACCTGTATCTGGTGTCAGGGCTCACCAGGGCTTCTTCAAACACGGACTCCTCGTCAGAGAGCTGCAGCTTCTCCAGTTCCTTATTGATTTTCTGTACATCTGCCACAGTGGTGCCAGTGGACACGTGACTGTCAGGCTTTGTGTACTCAGCACAGAGACTGAGGATGGTCTCCAGACGCTGTCTCTCCTAGAACACAGAGGAGGGAAGGTCAGTGAGTTTGTGAGAAGGAGACAACTCCGAATAAAAAGATGGAAGCGGCTGGGACCCCTGGTGAATTCAGCCCACACATAATCCCACAGATACTTGGCTGGTGATGTTTTTCATCATCTTTGATGAACCCATTTATAAATCCAGATGAAACCTAGGTTAACAATGCCTGATTTTCCTCTCAAATTCAATTCTTTATTTGTATATCCCAGTGCTGATCCTAGCACATACTAGCACTCAGTGAGACCTTTCTTGATTTATCAATTCTCCAAACACTTCAAATGTTTTCGTTTAATCTCCTTTTTAAAATCTTCATCCCCTTCCCTCCCTCTACTATCCACCTTCAACAATATCTAGCTCATTCATCACTGTAGACTTAATATTTCAGTTTAAAATTAATTCTCTAGGGCTTCCCTGGTGGCGTAGTGGTTAAGAATCCGCCTGCCAATGCAGGGGACATGGGTTCGAGCCCTGGTCCGGGAAGATCCCACATGCCGCAGAGCAACTAAGCCAGTGCGCCACACTAATGAGCCTGCGCTTTGCAGCCCGCGAGCCACAACTACTGAGCCCGTGTGCCACAACTACTGAAGCCCATGCGCCTAGAGCCCGTGCTCCACAATGAACGAAGAGTAGCCCTCGTTCACCATAACCAGAGAAAAAGCCTGCAACGAAGACTCAACACAGCCTAAAATAAATAAATTTTTAAAAAAACTATTAAAAAAATTAATTCTCTAACTTCCTTATAGAAATGTCATTCTACTGTTTAGACACACAAAAGGAGAATGCTACTCTAGAAAAGGCTTCATTTGAAAGGCATAATAACTAGGTCTTCAATTTTTTTCTTGAAATGCTTCAAAATTTTTAAAACTCTTTTTTATGTCTTGTCACCATATAAAGGTCTTTCCCACCAATTTCTCAAATGAAAAATTGAAATGATTTTTAAAAAAAGAGAATGTCACAAGAAGATGAAGAACATTTAATGTCACGTCCAGATAGAAAGAGAGCAGCATATTTCAAATTCTGAGATCATTCAATCTTTGAATCATTTAGCTGGAAAATAAAATGACAGTTTATTTGTCTAAAAAAAATTAATATAAGGCCATTGATGTCTATAATGGTACCACTAACTGACACTTCACCAAGCTCCCCATGTAAAACACATAGGTATTTATGATTTTTGACTTTAAGTAAACTTACTATACCTTTGTGAACAAGGGGATATAGTTTATAAAATGCTTATCATAAACCTAGACAGCACTCTTTGGAGTGGGGAATCTCAACATCTTCACCTTTCTCATTAGCCCAACTGCCAAAGTGAAAAAAAATAATAAAAGAGCAAAAATCATCTTTGGTTTTTACATCTACCACATTGAAAAGAGAATTCAAAAGTCTTCCATAGAAAAATGTTTTCCAACCTAAACAGGAGGGAAATCCAAAAGGGAGGGGATATATGTATATATATGGCTGATTCATTTTGTCGTGCAGTAGAAGCTAACACAACATTGTAACGCAACTACACTCCAATAAAAATTAATTTAAAAAAAAAAAGAAAAAGAAAAGAGAAACGTTTTCCAAACTGGTTATCAGTAACAAAATAGAAAAGTGTTAAGTAGCCCCGGGCTGCTGTTTTTAATATCTAATTGCAGAAAATTTGTAAAAACTAAATTCTGAAGGTAGTTCTCTTTATTAGCGGAAGAGTATCAAATAGAAAAGTCAAATAGGAACAGACTAACATAATTCCCTGGTTTTCATTAAATACATCCATTAAATGACAAAATAGCATGAAATGACTTTCATCTGTCCTCTAAAGTACTCTCCCCACCCCAAAAATGCAACAGTTTGATCAAAAGGACTATTAAACGGGTTCTTATAAGCCCCACCTCCCTTTCACTGCCTGAACTTCTGGACTCCAGCTGCAGCTCCATCCTCATGGCCTCGTCCCACGGAAGGCACTCGGCTGCACAACCTCATCCCAGGCGCTTCTGTACCCTGTCCATCCAGGAGCCCTGATGCTTATTTATCTCTGTAGCCGCTACCAGCTGCCAAGCCCTACCCACCACCTCAGCTTTGTGGGGAAGGAGGGGGGGACACACAGCATTCATTGCCTTATTTTAAATTCCAACAATCTAGAAAAGTCTGCATGTGAATATGCAAAGACAACTGCAAAGGCGTATGTGAGGAAGGGGACAGGAACAAGATGTTGTATTTTACCCCTTCTCAAAAGCATCTGCATTAGAGGCTAATCTCCAAAGAAAAGTTCTCTTTCTGCCATGTAGGTGAATTAAGTTGAAGCATCTAAACTCAGTCTTTGCTAATCTTCATAGATGACAGTGCGTATGCATTCACCTCAACATTCACTACATTTGGGATTATCAGAAAGTTGTCAGTTTCTATTTACCAGGGCACTAATGAACAGTGTGGTCCTCAAAAGCATGAAAGGTACTTCTGCCCAGCCTGTCATACATAGCAAAATTCCTCCCACATCTCCTTCCCAAAATAGTTTCTTTTGCTGCCAATGCCATTGCTTAATTCCAGAGGGAATAAATGATCCCAGCCAGAAGATGAATGCTATTTCAGACAGTGAAACAGTATTCAAAGGCGGGTACACAGGAAGTTTGGTCTACTGCTATGTGCTTCTCTATTCTTATCACCCCATTCACAGCCCATCTGTTCAGGTTTGAATCACACATGGATGCAGCACTGCTGCCCACGAGTCTAACAGAAATCCAGGCTGTGCTGAGACACACTGGCCCCATAAGAACTGCATCAAAGAAAAATAAACTGATGATGAGAAGTGCGTCAGAAGAAAGTCTGCGAGGCATTTCAGAAAGCACGAGAAGCCTTTTAAGGAAACCCTGCACAGAATTTACCCTCATAACTCTCCCTTGAGCCCTCTTCATCTTTCCCATTCATCACGCCAATATTCTCCACTCTGCATGACCTAAAACGAGGGGGGCCATTCCACACAGGACACTTTTGAGAATCAAATAGGGCACTATTAATAATTACGCTGGGACAGCAAGCGCAAACTGGCACTGGCAACCTGAGATGTGTGACTCTATTCCTAAAATTCAATTTTCTTTGAGGATTCACCTAACAACCTGCTGAATTAGGAGGCTACCCTCTTTGACATCTCCAATTCCTACCCACCCTTCCAAACCAGCAATCCACACAGCATTCTCATGAAAAAGGCACCAGTAGAGAGCCCAAATATCTAAATGGCCCAAAACATTGGTGTTAAGGGTTTAGAACGTAGGTCCCTTTGAATTATATTATTTAAAATACATTTTAATTTTTTCTCTCTCTCTCCATTTTCCCTTTCATCCAACTCCATATATCAAAGAAAGCTTTGAAGGGGACAAAAGAGCTTAACAAATATACCTGAAGGGGGGACCAGGAGAAGATGGCGGAAGAGTAAGACGCAGAGATCACCTTCCTCCCCACAGATACATCAGAAATACATCTACACGTGGAAATGCTCCTATAGAACACCTACTGAACGCTGGCAGAAGACCTCAGACCTCCCAAAAGGCAAGAAACTCCCCACATACCTGGGTAGGGCAAAAGAAAAAAGAATAAACAGAGGCAAAAGAATAGGGACGGGACCTGCACCAGTGGGAGGGAGCTGTGAAGGAGGAAAGGTTTCCACACACTAGAAGCCCCTTCGTGGGCGGAGACGGGGGATGGGCATGGGGGGAAGTTTCAGAGCCACGGAGGAGAGCACAGCAACAGGGGTGTGGAGGGCAAAGTGGAGAGACTGCCGCACAGAGGATCGGTGCCGACCAGCACTCACCAGCCTGAGAGGCTTGTCTGCTCACCCGCCGGGACGGGCGGGGGCTGGGAGCTGAGGCTCGGACTTCGGTCGGAGCGCAAGGAGAGGACTAGGGTTGGCGGCGTGAACACAGCCTGAAGGGGGCTAGTGCGCCACGGCTAGGCGGGAAGGAGTCCGGTAAAGTCTGGAGCTGCCGAAGAGAAAAGAGACTTTTTCTTCCCTCTTTGTTCCTGGTGCGCGAGGAGAGGGGATTAAGAGTGCCGCGTAAAGGAGCTCCAGAGACGGCATGAGCCGTGGCTAACAGAGCGGACCCCAGAGACGGGCATAGACGCTAAGGCTGCTGCTGCTGCCACCAAGAAGCCTGTGTGCGAGATGCTAGGGCTGCTGCTGCCGCCACCAAGAAGCCTGTGAGCAAAAACAGGTCACTAACCCCAGCTCCCCTCCTGGGATACTGTGCAGCCCGCCACTGCCAGGGTCCCGTGATCCAGGGACAACTTCCCCAGGAGAACGCACGGCGCGCCTCAGGCTGGTGCAACGTCACGCTGGCCTCTGCCGCCGCAGGTTCGCCCTGCACTCCGTACCCCTCCCTCCCCCCGGCCTGAGTGAGCCAGAGCCCACGAATCAGCTGCTCCTTTAACCCCATCCTGTCTGAGCGAAGAACAGATGCCCTCAGGCGACCTACACACAGAGGTGGGGCCAAAACCAAAGCTGAACCCTGGGAGCTGTGCGAACAGAGAAAGGGAAATCTCTCCCAGCAGCCTCAGGAGCAGCAGATTAAAGCTCCACAATCAACTTGATGTACCCTGCATCTGTGGAATACCTGAATAGATAATGAATCATTCCAAATTGAGGAGGTGGACTTTGGGAGCAAGATATATTATATTTTCCCCTTTTCCTCTTTTTTGTGAGTGTGTATGTGTATGCTTCTGGGTGAGATTTTGTCTGTATAGCTTTGCTTTCACCATTTGTCCTAGGATTCTGTCCCTCCGTTCTTTTTTTTTTCTTCTTTTTTTTAATAACTTTATTTTATTATCCTACTTTATTTTATTTTACCCTCTTTCTTTTGTTCTTTCTATATTTTCTCCCTTTTATTCTGAGCCGTGTGGATGAAAGGCTCTTGGTGCTCCAGCCAGGAGTCAGTGCTGTGCCTCTGAGGTGGGAGAGCCAACTTCAGGACACTGGTCCACAAGAGACCTCCCAGCTCCACGTAATATCAAACAGCGAAAATCTCCCAGAGATCTCCATCTCAACACCAACACCCAGCTTCACTCAACGACCAGCAAGCTACAGTGCTAGACACCCTATGCCAAACAACTAGCAAGACAGGAACACAGCCCCCATGCATTAGCAGAGAGGCGGCCTAAAATAATAATAAGGCCACAGACACCCCAAAACACACCACCAGACGTGGACCTGCCCACCATAAAGACAAGATCCAGCCTCATCCACCAGAATACAGGCACTAGTCCCCTCCACCAGCAAGCCTACACAACCCACTGAACCAACCTTAGCCACTGGGGACAGACACCAAAAACAACGGGAACTACGAACCTGCAGCCTGCGAAAAAGAGATCCCAAACACAGTAAGTAAGCAAAATGAGAAGACAGAAAAACACACAGCAGATGAAGGAGCAAAGTAAAAACCCACCAGACCTAAAAAATGAAGAGGCAATAGGCAGTCTACCTGAAAAAGAATTCAGAATAATGATAGTAAAGATGATCCAAAATCTTGGAAATAGAGTAGAAAAAATGTAAGAAACATTTAACAAGGACCTAGAAGAACTAAAGAGGAAACAAGCAATGATGAACAACACAAATATATAAAATAAAAATACTCTAGAAGGGATGAATAGCAGAATAACTGAGGCAGAAGAACGGATAAGTGACCTGGAAGATAAAATAGTGGAAATAACTACTGCAGAGCAGAATAAAGAAAAAAGAATGAAAAGAACTGAGGACAGTCTCAGAGACCTATAGGACAACATTAAATGCACCAACATCCGAATTACAGGGGTCCCAGAAGAAGAAGAGAAAAAGAAAGGGACTGAGAAAATATTTGAAGAGATTATAGTTGAAAACTTCCCTAATATGGGAAAGGAAATAGTTAATCAAGTTCAGGAAGGACAGAGAGTCCCATACAGGATAAATCCAAGGAGAAACATGCCAAGACACATATTAATCAAACTATCAAAAATTAAATACAAAGAAAACATATTAAAAGCAGCAAGGGAAAAACAACAAATAACATACAAGGGAATTGCCATAAGGTTAACAGCTGATCTTTCAGCAGAAACTCTGCAAGCCAGGAGGGACTGGCAGGACATATTTAAAGTGATGAAGGAGAAAAACCTGCAACCAAGATTACTCTACCCAGCAAGGATCTCATTCAGATTTGATGGAGAAATTAAAACCTTTACAGACAAGCAAAAGCTGAGAGAGTTCAGCACCACCAAACCAGCTTTACAACAAATGCTAAAGGAACTTCTCTAGGCAAGAAACACAAGAGAAGGAAAAGACCTCCAATAGCAAACCCAAAACAATTAAGAATATGGGAATAGGAATATACATATCGATAATTACCTTACTGTAAATGGATTGAATGCTCCCAGCAAAAGACACAGACTGGCTGAATGGATACAAAAACAAGACCCATATATATGCTGTCTACAAGACACCCACTTCAAACCTAGGGACACTTACAGATGGAAAGTGAGGGGATGGAAAAAGATATTCCATGCAAATGGAAATCAAAAGAAAGCTGGAGTAGCAATTCTCATATCAGACAAAGTAGACTTTAAAATAAAGACTATTACAAGAAACAAAGGACACTACATAAAGATCAAGGGATCAATCCAAGAAGAAGATATAACAATTGTAAATATGTATGCACCCAACATAGGAGCACCTCAATACATAAGGCAAATACTAACAGCCATAAAAGGGGAAATCGACAGTAACACGCTATAACACCCCACTTTCACCAACGGACAGATCATCCAAAATGAAAATAAATAAGGAAACACAAGCTTTAAATGATACATTAAACAAGACGGACTTATTTGATATTTATAGGACATTCCATCCAAAAACAACAGAATACACAATTTTCTCAAGTGCTCATGGAACATTCTCCAGGATAGATCATATCTTGGGTCACAAATCAAGCCTTGGTAAATTTAAGAAAATTGAATTGTATGAAGTATCTTTTCCGACCACAATGCCATGAGACTAGATATCAATTACAGGAAAAGATCTGTAAAAACTACAAACACATGGAGTCTAAACAATACACTACTTAATAACCAAGAGATCACTGAAGAAATCAAAGAGGAAATCTAAAAATACCTAGAAACAAATGACAATGGAGACAAGACGACCCAAAACCTATGGGATGCAGCAAAAGCAGTTCTAAGAGGGAAGTTTATAGCAATACAATCCTACCTTAAGAAACAGGAAATATCTCAGACAAACCTAACCTTGCACCTAAAGCAATTAGAGAAAGAAGAACAAAAAAAACCCCAAAGTTAGCAGAAGGAAAGAAATCATAAAGATCAAATCAGAAATAAATGAAAAAGAAATGAAGGAAACGATAGCAAAGATCAATAAAACTAAAAGCTGGATCTTTTAGAAGAAAAACAAAATTGATAAACCTTTAGCCAGACTCATCAAGAAAAAATGGGAGAAGACTCAAATCAATAGAATTAGAAATGAAAAAGGAAAAGTAACAACTGACACTGCAGAAATACAAAGGATCATGAGAGATTACTACAAGCAACTCTATGCCAATAAAATGGACAACCTGGAAGAAATGGACAAATTCTAAAAAATGCACAACCTGCCGAGACTGAACCAGGAAGAAATAGAAAATATGAACAGACCAATCACAAGCACTGAAATTGAAACTGTGATTAAAAAGCTTCCAACAGGGCTTCCCTGGTGGCACGGTGGTTGAGAGTCCACCTCCCAATGCAGGGGACACGGGTTCGTGTCCCAGTTTGGGAAGATCCCACATGCCGCAGAGCGGCTGGGCCCGTGAGCCATGGCCGCTGAGCCTGCGCATCCGGAGCCTGTGCTGCACAGCGGGAGAGGCCACAACAGTGAGAGGCCTGCATACCGCAAAAAAAAAAAAAGCTTCCAACAAACAAAAGCCCAGGACCAGATGGCTTCACAGGCGAATTTTATCAAACATTTAGAGAAGAGCTAACACCTATCCTTCTCAAACTCTTCCAAAATATTGCAGAGGGAGGAACACTCCCAAACTCATTCTACGAGGCCACCATCACCCTGATACCAAAATCAGACAAAGATGTCACAAAGAAAGAAAACTACAGGCCAATATCACTGATGAACATAGATGCAAAAATCCTCAACAAAATACTAGCAAACAGCATCCAAAAGCACATTAAAAGGATCATACACCATGATCAAGTGGGGTTTATTCCAGGGATGCAAGGATTCTTCAATATACGCAAATCAATCAATGTGATACACCATATTAACAAATTGAAGGAGAAAAACCATATGATCATCTCAATAGATTCAGAGAAAGCTTTTGACAAAATTCAACACCGATTTATGATAAAAACCCTGCAGAAAGTAGGCATAGAGGGAACTTTCCTCAACATAATAAAGGCCATATATGACAAACCCACAGCCAACATCGTCCTCAATGGTGAAAAACTGAAACCATTTCCACTAAGATCAGGAACAAGTCAAGGTTGCCCACTTGCACCACTCTTATTCAACATAGTTTTGGATGTCTTATCCACAGCAATCAGAGAAGAAAAAAGAAACAAAAGGAATCCAAATCGGAAAAGAAGAAGTAAAGTTGTCAGTGTTTGCAGATGACATGATACTATACATAGAGAATCCTAAAGATGCTAGCAGAAAACAGAGTTAATCAATGAATTTGGTAAAGTAGCAGGATACAAAATTAATGCACAGAAATATCTGGCATTGCTATACACTAATGATGAAAACTTTGAAAGTGAAATTAAGAAATCACTCCCATTTACCATTTCAACAAAAAGAATAAAATATCTAGGAATAAACCTACCTAAGGAGACAAAAGACCTGTATGCAGAAAATTATAAGACACTGATGAAAGAAATTAAAGATGATACAAATAGATGGAGAGATATACCATGTTCTTGAATTGGAAGAATCAACATTGTGAAAATGACTCTACTACCAAAAGCAATCTACAGATTCAATGCATTCCCTATCAAACTACCACTGGCATTTTTCAAAGAACGAGAACAAAAAATTTCACAATTTGTATGGAAACACAAAAGACCCCGAATAGCCAAAGCAATCTTGAGAACGAAAAACAGAGCTGGAGAAATCAGGCTCCCTGACTTCAGACTATACGACAAAGCTACAGTAATCAAGACAGTATGGTACTGGCACAAAAACAGAAAGATAGATCAATGGAAGAGGATAGAAAGCCCAGAGATAAACCCACGCACATATGGTCACCTTATCTTTGATAAAGGAGGCAGGAAAGTACAGTGGAGAAAGGACACCCTCTTCAATAAGTGGTGCTGGGAAAACTGGACAGGTACATGTAAAAGTATGAGATTAGATCACTCCTTAACACCATACACAAAAATATGTTCAAAATGGATTAAAGACCTAAACGTAAGGCCAGAAACTATCAAACTCTTAGAGGAAAACATAGGCAGGTCACTCTATGACATAAATCACAGCAAGATCCTTTTTGACCCACCTCCTAGAGAAATGGAAATAAAAACAAAAATAAACAAATGGGACCTAATGAAACTTAAAAGCTTTTGCACAGCAAAGGAAACCATAAAGAAGACCAAAAGACAACCCTCAGAATGGGAGAAAATATTTGCAAATGAAGCAACTGACAAAGGATTAATCTCCAAAATTTATAAGCAGCTCATGCAGCTCAATAACAAAAAAACAAACAACCCAATCCAAAAATGCACAGAAGACCTAAATAGACATTTCTCCAAAGAAGATATACAGACTGCCAACAAACACATGAAAGAATGCTCAACATCACTAATCATTAGAGAAATGCAAATCAAAACTACAATGAGATATCATCTCACACCAGTCAGAATGGCCATCATCAAAAAATCTAGAAACAATAAATGCTGGAGAGGGTGTGGAGAAAAGGGAACCCTCTTGCACTGCTGGTGGGAATGTAAATTGATATAGCCACTGTGGAGAACAGTAAGGAGGTTCCTTAAAAAACCACAAATAGAACTACCATATGACCCAGCAATCCCACTACTGGGCATATACCCTGAGAAAACCATAATTCAAAAAGAGTCATGTACCACAATGTTCATTGCAGCTCTATTTACAATAGCCAGGAGATGGAAACAACCTAAGTGTCCATCAACAGATGAATGGATAAAGAAGATGTGGCCCATATATACAATGGAATATTACTCAGCCATAAAAAGAAATGAAATTGAGTTATTTGTAGTGAGGTGGATGGACCTAGAGTCTGTCATACAGAGTGAAGTAAGTCAGAAAGAGAAAAACAAATACCATATGCTAACACATATATATGGAATCTAAGAAAAAGAAAAAAAAATGCTCATGAAGAATCTAGGGGTAAGACAGGAATAAAGACACAGACCTACTAGAGAATGGACTTGAGGATATGGGGAGGGGGAAGGGTAAGCTGTGACAAAGTGAGAGAGTGGCATGGACATATATACACTACGAAACGTAAAATAGATAGCTAGTGGGAAGCAGCCGCATAGCACAGGGAGACCAGCTCGGTGGTTTGTGACCACCTACAGGGGTGGGATAGGGAGAGTGGGAGGGAGGGAGACGCAAGAGGGAAGAGATATGAGAACATATGTATATGTATAACTGATTCACTGTGTTATAAAGCAGAAACTAACACACCATTGTAAAGCAATTATACTCCAATAATGATGTTAAATATATATATATATATATACCTGAAGAAAATGTTGCACAATTATTTTCCTTACTGGTTAAAAAATATGTTGTGGGCCGAGTGTATGTCTTTTGACCTCAGAGCTCTCTTTATTTTTCAGAGGAATATGTCTGGCACTGACCCACTTCAGTTCACAGTTCTCGGTCAGGAACTCTTCCATCTCCTGAACCCATCCAGTCCCCTTGTAATCAACAGCAGCCAGTCTAGGCCCTAGGCCTGTGAATATAATCTAGAAATACATTATGCGGAAAATCAAGTGCTGATACTTAAGCACAGGTGAAATCTTTGTTAAAATCCCTCTTTTAACAGCCACTATGGAGAAAAGTACAGAGATTCCTTAAAAAACTAAAAATAGAGTTACCATATGATCCTGTAAACCCACTCCTGGGCATATATCTGGAGAAAACTATAATTTGGAAAGAAAGATGCACCCCAATATTCATTGCAGCACAGTTTACAATGACCAAGACATGGAAACAACATAAGTGTCCATCGACAGATGAATGGATAAAGAAGATGTGGTGCATATACACAATGGAATATTACTCAACCATAAAAGAGAATGAAATTCATGTTGCAGCAAAATGAATGGGCCTAGAATTATCATATTAAGTGAAGTAAGTCAGACAAAGACAAATATCTTATGATATTGCTTATATGTGGACTCGAAAAAAAAAAGTACAAATGAACATATTTACAAAAAAAGAAATAGACCCACAGACATAGAAAACAAGCTTACGGTTACCAAGGGGAAAGGAGGGCAGAGGGATAAATTAGGAGTTTGGGATTAACATATACACACTACTGTATATAAAATAGATAACCAACAAGGACCTACTGTATAGCACAGGGAACTATACTCAGTATTTTGTAATAACCTATAGGGGAAAAGAATCTGAAAAAGAATATATATATTACATATTATATATATATATATAGAGAGAGAGAGAGAGAGAGAGAGAGAGAGCTGAATCACTGGGTACATCTGAAACTAACAGGACATTATAAATCAACTATACTTCAATTTAAAAAAACCTCAAGAAAAAAGAAAAGAAAATCCCTCTTTTATAATTATATACGTTAGGTCATTTATTACATAAAACAAAGGGTTAACCTTTAACGGTTAGAAATAATTTAGTTGAAAGGAGATTTTTCTCTAGTTAAGATGACCTGTTATAACTGATAAAAAAGACCTCTCTCTTCTGTTAACTCTAGGGATTCAATGTTTCCATATCTTCAGTTCAATAACAATCTATTAAGTTACTCTGCCCGGTAACATACTGGGGATACAAAGAGGAAAAAAGACAGCATTTCTAGCCTCAAATCTTTCACAAGAGGCACAAATAGTCAATCAATTAAAGAAACAGTGATAACAGAGGTTTACCGAAAGCCAATGGATTCTTTTATGGGAAAGCAACGCACAAAAATTACAGAAAAAGAAATGTGAGTTGAGTCCTAAAGGATAAGTAGTCTGGTCTGTTGGACAGGTGGGCAGGGCATTTCTGTAAAGGAACCATATAATCAAAGGCATAGAGTCATGGATTCTCATAGTATGCTCAGAGATCAGCAACTACTATGTGGCTAGAGAGATGAGGTTCTTTGGAGGAAGAGGAATGAGGTACATGCAAGAAATGGGCCAAATTTCTTCCTCTTTATATCAGGACTTGTTAGATCCCACTACCCTAAATAAACTTTGGGAATAAATTCATAGGGTATACCAGCAAGGGTCAGAGACCTTGGTCTAAAAGTGGATGGCAGAATGAGAAGAGTTGGAGCTGACGGCAAGTAAGCAGAATTTCTAGGATTCCACGATCAAACTCTGATGTCTCAATTAGGTAGGTCAATAAGGAGGAAAAACAGAAGCAATGGCTAAAAGTCCTTTCTGTGGGTCTATTTGTTTTTAGAGATAACTCCCTTAGGGTAGAGATAAGTCCCTGGGGCTTTTAAGATCAGTCCTCTTCTTTCTGGGCACAGAATAAAATGGTTCTTCTCTTCCCAACCCCCAAACTGGATATGACTGTCAAACTTGCATCAGCCAATGAAATGTGAGAAGCAACAAGTGTCACTTCTGCCTGAACGGCCAGCACAGGATTCATTACATGCCTGACTTTGTCATGGCAGCGTGACACTCCAGATGACGTTGGTTCCATCAGTCTGGGCCCCGAGTGAGGAACTGTGGAGCAGAGGCCTCATTCATCCCAAGCTGGCCATGGGGTATGAAGGAGAAACAGATCTATGTTGTGTTGAGCTTTTGAGATACACTTGCTATATAATAAAGAATTTGACTTTGCCCAAAGAGAAGTCTGCCTCTGCCGTTGGCTTCTGGAAGGTAATCTATTTCATACCTGATATGAGTGTTTTTGTTCATTAGGGCAAGTCTGGCCACACCAGATAATCTTAGGGTGGGGACTGGACACTCCAGAGACACCAACCACGTGATTTCACGTGGGTGCTTTGGGTCATGTGGTGTCAATCGACCTGGAGACAGAGATTAACAACGTGGACAATCAATCAACTATGGATTGTGTGATGAAGTCCAATAAAAACTCTGGACACCAAAGTTCAGGTAAGCTTCCTTGGTGGCCTACTCCATGTGTGCTATCACACACCAATGAAAGTAGAGTAACGCATCCTGACGCCAAAGGGAAGGGACAGTGGAAGCTTCACATCTGGAAACATCTGACTCTGCTTTATACATCTCTTCCTTTGGCTGATCTTTGGCTGTAGCCTTTCCCTGCAACAAACAATAATCGTGACTCTAATAGCTTTCAGTGGGTTCTGTCAGTCTTTCTATGGAATTATTGAACCTGAGAGTGGTCTGGGGAACACCTTGAACTCGCAGTTAGTGTCAGAAGTGAGGACTGGTCTTGGAGACTGTGCCTTTTAACCTTGTAATTGGCCTTACACTTACCCAAACATTGCCCTAGTATTGTTTTCATCAGTTGAGGACAAAAGATCTGATTAAGAAACTGTATACATAAGTAAGGAGTTTTTATTGCTTGGTTTTACAAATTATCTTCATGGAAGTCAGTTTAATGTGTTTAATGTGTGCTAAGGATATTTTATTTTACTTTATAGACTGGCCGGGAAGTCTACCTTCAGGCTTGTGGTCAGGAAAGTACTTTATTCTGCCACCCTGAGTTTAAATAGATGCGCACGTGTGCCATCAGAAGGGCTGAGCTGGAAGGAGGCACATCTGACAAACAAAGGAGTAATGGTTTTGTGTGACTGTATCTGCTCTGGAGGCAACTGCAAGTTATTTAGAGAGGTACTAATAATGTGACAGCTACTAATTGATCAACAAACATTTGTTATACACAGATTACTATTAGGACGTTGCATCGCATACAGCTGTTCTCCTTCCATAGTAATGGACAACTCAGTACTGAGGGAGAGTTAAGACATATGCAAATAACTGAGGCAACACTTACCACTCAGTCAGTTTTCAGTACCTGTTTCTCAAATATACTCAGTACACTCAAATGCACAAACACTGCCTAAGGAGATCAAGGCCATCTTGCTTAAATTCCCTAAACTTCCCTCCTCTATCATCTTTATCTAGCTGGTCCTCCTTTCCTCACTGTACCATAGTGGTTAAAAGCATGAACTTTGGAGCCATGCTGCTTGGGTTTGAATGCTGCTTCCATAGCTACTCGTGTGGCCCTGGGCAAGTCATTTAGCTTTTCTGAGTCTTAGTTCCTCATGTATAGAACAGGGGATTACTGGAGTATCTACCTTATAGGGTGGTTGTGAAGATTTTAAAATATATATATAGATAGCTGGCACTTAGAATGCTGTCTGGGACACAGTAAACATAATAAAAGAATAAGCTCAGTTACCTAAGGAGCGTCCCTCAGTCTTTCCAAGGCAAAGCCCCCTGCTTGCGCCATTGCGTCCATTTCTCTCCCACCTTCTTTGTGGCTTTGGTCTATTAATTATCTCTCCTCCTACACTCTTATTTCCTCTCTATTGACTCCTTCTCCTCTGTCTGAAAACGTACTCAAACTCCTTCCCTACACCCCCAATAACAATTAAATTATCAATTAAACAACTAATTATCCTTATCAGATGACGCAGTAGCTCTACCCTTCCACTTCCCTTCCTTCCTTCATGCCCCACCACTCCACACTCCCAATCTCAAAGAAGTTGCCAATGTTCAACACGTCACTTCCCATCAACCCCAGCCCTTTGCAGTCTGGGGCAGTGTGTCCTGCATTTGTGCGTATTGGACACACGGTAAGAGAAGGGGGCACCTCCCACTTCTCCAGGAAAATTAGGGGTAAAGTGACCAGAAACAGGAGAAGCACTTTGAAATAAAGATACTTTCATGAAGGGAGCTTGGTAACTCTCTCTGTCATCTTATATTTTAATGATCTGCGGGGTAAAATGGCTTTTCCCTCTCACAGAACCACTGGATTTTCAGGGCAGAATCTGTGTTAAGTTTGATTAAGTGGAAAGAACATTTATTTGGATTTGAAGTTCTGGACTTACCAGATCCATAACACAGAAGCTCAATCTTTCTAGTCTATTACCTGGTCTGTAAAACAGAGATTGTAAAATTAGCACCTACCCTTAAGTTCTTGGAGAAACGGATAAGAGTTTGTGTATGAGAACATTTCATACACTTTATACTATAAAGTTTAAAACTGGTGCCTGAGCAGGTCCTCAGTGTTTGTTAAACAGGATTAGAGATGGTTCCCATTGTTCCCATTTCATGTGTATGACGTGAAATAGACAATTGTCTTGTGGGTCCTAGGGAACCATCTCTAATCCTGGTTAACAAACAAACCTGAAAAACAAATCCAATTGTTTTCAGGCAAAGGAAATATAGGAAAAATATGTTATGTAGGCAAATGGCTCCCTGAAAATTCACAAATCGATGGGGTTCCTTTGCCAATCTGGAAAGAGAAAGAATGCCCTCATTGCCCAAAATGCCTCCCCATGGTAGATCATGTGCCTGAGCCCAGTCGCCATAGTAACCCAGGGAGGAAGGAATTTTTTCTGTCACTGACTGCCATTTGGTCCTTCTATCCCCACCGTTACAGAGCAACATATATTCCCTACAGCATAAGTCCAGTGGAGTAGCTTCTAGAAAGAACTACCTTCCAAAAAATCCATCTCCTATCCAGTGCACACTTCACCCTTGACATAAAACCCACTCCCTGGGCTTCCCTCGTGGTGCAGTGGTTGAGAGTCCGCCTGCCGATGCAGGGGACGTGGGTTTGTGCCCCGGTCCAGGAAGATCCCACATGCCGCGGAGCGGCTGGGCCCGTGAGCCATGGCCGCTGAGCCTGCGTGTCCGGAGCCTGTGCTCCGTAACGGGAGAGGCCACAACAGTGAGAGGCCCGCGTACCACAAAAAAAAAAAAAAAAAAAAAAAAAAAAAAAAAAAAAAACCCAGTCCCTGCCCTGTGAGTACATGCCTCATTCAAATACCTGAGGAGTTTATCACATCCTGCCTTTGCTCATACCCAAAGAAATTCAGTTCTTTTCATCTTATTTCATAAATGTATCCTCACACTCCTGATCATTTTTTTTTAATTACTATTACTCATAGCCCCTTAAACCTGCTTGCCTCTACTATTATTTTTAGCTGTGTCCCTCTCCTAGAAAGAGTTTATATTTAAAAAATATGTATGAATATAAGTATATGTTTAATTATTAACACATTTATAAAATATATTTAAATATTAGTTTCATCGCTTAATACATAATTATATGAATTACATATAATACATGTGTATGCTGAGGTAACGTTTATTTTTATTCTCATTTATATCAGGCATGTCCTAAAATACTATCACTTGATTAAATTAATCCTGTTACTTTTTAATCCAAGAATGTTTTCTCAACTTGCTTTTTCCACCTCTATCTATTCCTTGCATTTGCTAGGCAGACTCAAGTTAATCTCTGACCACCTAACTAGGATCTTCTGTATTTTACTCCTTTCCTGATGCCTTTTTTGCATCATTTTGCCATTTAAAATCAACTGACAGACATGCAAGTTTTGATAAGTTTTACTTTTATAAAATATCAGTCTTGTGGTGACCTACTCTTAAAATATTACAAGATGCCATTTGAAAGAAAATGCCCGTTATGAATGACTACATAACAGAAAATTTAAGGGGGAAAATAATACACTTCTCCCTACAGACTGAAAAACATTGGCTGTAAAGAAATGAAATTCATGTGATCAATATAATCATAATTTCCACAGTGTGTAAGAAAAATATGCCAGGTATTTTTCCTCTTACACAGACAGGGTTTCGGAAGAAAATCTACATGGTGTCTGAGTCCCTCCTGTTAAAGAAATTATGCTATTGTTCTATACCATTAAAGAAAACATGACAAAACAAAAGTCCAATAGTACTGTCATTTCTTTACATCTTCACCTTGGCTTAACTAAGTTCCAGAGGATCTTTTTGTTTTGTTTTGTTGTTCTTGTTGTTTCTCCTGAAAGACCACAGTTTACAATATACAATCCATTGAAATACTTTTAGAATATTATGTAATACCTTATATTGTTCAATCAAAACCAGTTCATGAGAGGTATCAAAACTCAATTTTCACATTTGAAAATCTATCCTAAAAAAATAAACTCTTTTTTTTTTTAATGCACAAAGAGGTTGGTGGAGTAAAAATGTAAGAAAGTATAACAAGTGAAAAAAAGAGACTGGGCTATCACATATCAACTGAAAGTACTGCAATGCAACTATTGATGGGAGATACATCTCATGGGAAATACTATGTGTTAAAATTTAAAAAGCATGCTAGCTGGCTTCCCTGGTGGCGCAGTGGTTGAGAGTCCGCCTGCCGATGCAGGCGACACGGGTTTGAGCCCCGGTCCGGGAAGATCCCACATGCCGTGAAGCGGCTGGGCCCGTGAGCCATGGCCGCTGAGCCGGTGCGTCCGGAGCCTGTGCTCTGCAACAGGAGAGGCCACAACAGTGAGAGGCCCACATACGGCAAAAGAAAAGAAAAGAAAAAAAAAGAAAAAGAAAAAGCATGCTAGCAAGTTTTATATATAGAAATTCAAAATAAACAATGACATGTCTTCTTTATTTGAGCTGTTAGGAAAGTAACAATATTTTCCTTTCTCCCAAGACAACTTTCAAAAATTGCAACCTCTGTCTAACATGATTTAGGCCTTGGTCTTCATGAGCTGATGGAAAAGACAAACTTTCAAAGTTCTGGCTCTGTTATTCCATAATCAAAATGAAAGAATAATACACGTCTGAAGAAACTTGTTCTTTTTAACTGTACTTTTAGCATTTTCTTAAAATTATCTTTTTTCAAAATCTGAATTACAATCCCAGAGCTGGGATAGGGTCTTAGCCATTTTGAATGAGAAAAACATCAATTTTTCCAAACCAAAATTCTTTTGTAAAACATGCCCCCACAGAAATATTTCCCCCTTGCAGTCAATTAGACTTCACCAGAGCAAAGTTCTTGGCTATTCTGAACTTTCAAAAACCAGTCTCACCGATTTCTGCTTTTGGGAAGATGGTGTAGAGGTCCTTATCCCTATTCTTCTCACTAAGTACTACTAAGAACCTCGGACATTTTAAATATAAGACAAGCATAAGACCCTGAAAAATGGAGAGAAGGCAGCAGATCAGTTAGGAAAGTAGGGACTCAAGGAAAAGCACAGAGACAGGTTCCCTGGGATTTTCTTTTGCCTCATAAATCCCAGACTTAGAGTTGAAGAAGAGTCAACAACATCAACAACCTCGCTCAATCGCTAGACAATTATGCAGTGAAAAAAGCCAAATGCAAAAGTTTACATAGTATGTGATTATATTTGTGTAACATTCTTGAAATGACAAAATTATAGAAATGGAAAACAGACCAGTTGTTACCCGGGGTTGAGGAGGAGATGAGGGTAGGAGGAAAGTAGGAGTGGCTATAAAAGGGCAACAGGAGAAACCCCTGTGGTGTTAAAACTGTTCTGTACCTTGACTGCATCATCATGAATATCCTGGTGTAACAGGGAAGAACAAATCTGACTCCATATTAGATCTGTTTCTTTTACTTCAACCTTTGTATTTTATTGCTTTTGCTACAAGTTAAGAATGTTGCCTATAGCCTGAAATACACGATAGGCCATTCTCAAGGGTCTTTTTAAAAAATTATACTTTCCCATTCATATAGAGATACAAAGTTGCAGAACACTGAATACCATTTGTCTTATTGGAGGTTTACAGGAACATCATGACTGACCTACAAGGACAGCTGCAAGAACAAAGGATTCCGACACCACGAAGTATGCAACAACCAACCACCCCCTGCCCCTTTTAGTATAAAAGAAGCCTGAATTCTAACCGGGGTAAGATGAGTCTCCTGGGCACTAGTGCACCATCTTCTCGGTCTGCTGCCTTTCTCAACAAAGTTGCTATTCCTTGCTCCAACCACTCGTCTCTTGATTTACTGGCCTGCCATGAGGCAAGCAGTATGAGCTTGGACTCGGTAACACTGTCTGTGACACTGTACTCGAGTGTGCAAGATGTTACCGCTGGAGGAAACTGGGTATAGGGTGCACAGGACCTCTCTGAATTATCAATATTTCTTATAATTAATTGCATGGGAATCTACAGTTACCGCAAAATAAAGAGATTAACTTTTTTTAAAAAGTGCCTTCTAATATGTCTTAACGTACACATTGAGATGGCTGAATCAAAATTTTTCCATTGAAAAAGTGATGAATGTGTTTGATTTCTAATACTTATTTTGGACTTCTTCATCTTTTTCTTTTTTTTTTTTTTTTTGGAAGAATCAATTTCAAACTTTAAAAGCAGTCTTCACGGCAAATATTCCCATAAATTGTTCTAGAACTAAGAAAATTTCTCATTATAAGAATTAGCCAGCACAGTCACTAAATCTAATCTTTGATGAGAGATGTTTAAAAGGCAGGTCAATAAATGGCTTTTAATTTAGAAATACTAAGTAATTTAACAACAAATATGGGGATCACTTTTCCTATGAAGAATCAATAGTCCTCCCTCATCAGCCCTCTCCCATGTACCTGTTGGTATTGACATACTGTATTTTCATTCATGTAGCTTGTACAGTTTTCTATATTGATTTATCATTTTTACAAAAAGAATGTGACTGTTCCTAGACATAGTGGCATACAGGGCCTCCTTTTAGTCTAAGTTACATTCTGTATTTCAGCATTCAGCCCGAGAACGCTAAATTATGCTGCATAAGATGAACAGTACACATCCCTCAGGTCTAAGCAGGGATTTTTCAATGTGTGGCACCATCAAGAGGCAGGAGCTTGTACTGTCACTGGAACAAGAACCTAGGGTTTGCTCTCAAGTATAGGGGACTATTTTAACACAAAATTACGCTAAGACTTTGGCTCAGTTTTTCCCCAATGTGGAGTCACTAGATTATTGCTAAATGCTATTTTTTCCCTTCCCATTCCTCTTCTACCCATCTAGCCCTCCAACTGAAGAAGAAAAAAAAAGACTTTTTATTCTCAGTTAACTGGGGACAGTTGGCAACTCTAATTTGCTAAGAATTAATTCCTTCAATATTTACTGAACATCTACATTTATGCCAGCAATTTGCTACTTAAAAGATAAAGTCTTTATTCTCTAATGACCCAAGGTGATCTGACCATAGATAACAGTCTACTTTATATTATCTACTAGTTATAGACTTACTCTTATTTTATTAGAAATTAAAGAAGTTGTCTTAGAGAATGGATAGCTTATTTAGTAAGTAGACAGTATTACCAATCTCATCCTGTGCTGACCAATATCCAATATATTATAATTAATTTCATCTTTTTTTTTGTAGTTTTTCTCAACATGAGAAAATTTTAAAATACATGGTTCACATTTATGGCTCACATTGTATTTCTGCATCAGACTCTAAAAATCATCCAAACGAGTCATGAAAGTAAAGGGGGCAGAGAACTGACTGGCTGTTTTAAACATTAGAGCTAGGAAAAGCAAGGCTCCACTGAAACAAATCATTCTAAAGCTTATTTCAAACCTGAAGATTAAATCAATTAATGAATGAATGGACATTCTGACACAGAATACAGGAAGAGAGTCATAATTTCTAAATATCCCTTTAAAAAGTGTGAGCCATCAAATTTATTTGGTTCGTAAACCAACCTGTCACCCCATTTGCAGTTTAACTGACTCACTTCCCACTACTGCAACCCTTGTTTTTTTTTTTAAATTAAAACTATAGTCAGGATGTAGCAAGAGGAAGGGCCACATCAGGAAGCAGATGCCTTTCAAGTCAGATGGGAGTGCAAAACAGCTTTCAATACTTAAGTTTGCCTTCACATTTCAAACACATTCTTCTTAGGAAAAAAGGAAGATGGCTAGAAAGCCATAGACATTCTTATAACACTGTCCTTTCTGCTTCCAGTGAAGAGGTGGTGTCAAATTTACAGTACAAAAAGGTCTGAATGACCAAACTGTCTTTTGGGGTCAGGAGTCACTAGGAAGTAAAGGCAGCAAGAAGCAGATATAAAAGCAAAACACATCCACAGGTAGACTAACTCTCACCTGACAATGCTCACTCTTCTTGAGTTCCGAAATTTTCCTAATTATAGAACTGAATTATAAAGCCTGTTTACTCTCTGGTCTTTAAAATAGTATCTGTCTTACCACCTTAAGGAGATTAGCGAACATACACTTTTATTTTATAAAATTCCATTTTATATAACTCCTTAAATATGCTCAATTATACTTTTAGTTAATTTTAGAAACATTAGACCTATTGTCTACTCAAAAGTACACAAGCCTTGGTTTTGTATGATTCTGGAGAGCACCAATTCTTACAAAGAATGCTACAAATTTTTCAGCATAAAGAAAAATAACTCATTCTCATCTTTTTATTTTTAATTGAAAAGTGGAAGAGAATTTTCTGTTTCTGGAAGTAAAAAGAATGCATTTATGCTGACATATTTGCATTCTTTTGTGGAGAGCTTCACTGTTACCAAGAACTAAGTATGTAAACTTAAGTTTGAGATGTCTGGGAACTAGGGGAGCAGCCTACGGCCACAGAATAAGGAAAGCCAGAATGAATATCATTCAATCTTTCTAAAAACATGTGTACAATATTTCCCATACTCTACCCATCTGGCTACAAGGTGGATGCCCAGAAGTGAGCAAGACAGGCATGGTCCCAGCCCTTTGCAACTTAAAATTCTTTAGTTGTAAAGCACTTTCAGAAACGCTATTAGAACAAAACATCTTCTAAATTGTAGAGAATCACTGTCGCAGACATTTCACCTATTCACATAATAAATACCATGGAAGTATTATTACGTGTCTTGAAAGAAAGTCAACCTCATCTCCGGGGTGGCAGAATATGTAAAACGTTAGAAAATCTTATTCCATGGTGCCTCATGAGAGCTGGCATCATATTACAACTTGCTGGAGAAATGAACACCAAGTGTGACCCTACATAGTTCTAAACAGTGACAATACTGTATATCAAGGTACCACAGATGACTGCCATCAGCCAGAAAGAAAATAATGGATTGCTACAACTCAATTTGTGGGAATCTTTTGGTTCTCCACAATAGCACACAGATGCTTTTGGTGATGTAACCAAACGAATACTCTTAATAGCAGTAGGGTTTGCTTTAAGTTTTGTATTTTCCCCTTTTCTTCCCAAAATGACTTTAACTGCCCTGGACCGTAAGATGAACTAGATGGGCATCACTACTTCTGTATTACTGGAAGGGAGGCAGGTATCAAATGAGATGAATAAAAGAATATCCTGTCTACTTTGTAATGATTTCTTTAGCCTTTCAAGCATCTAGTTTGTCAAAGGATCAGCATCCCAGCCCACTAGAGGTACCTTATCCATTCCCCTACTTGGAAAACAGCTCAGAACTGGGAAGTTTAAATGACCACTGGCCAGCCCAGAAGGATGTCACAAGGTCTACGAGCTGAAGTGCACACACTTCATGCACACAGGACCCTCTTAAGACCTCACTTGCACCTAGTAACTCTTAGTTGGCAGTAGTTTTAAACAAGTCTTGATATCTGGTTTCTAAAAATCATACATTTAAAAAAGAAGGCTGGCTTAATGACAAAAGAAAAATTGGCAGCTTAGAGCAAGAAAGAAGAAAAATTATAAAAAAACAAAACAACTCGACTAGCACAGCAGTTGGAAGCTATTTAATGTTGACTCACTGTGGACAGTTGTACCCCATTAGTAGGCCCTTAGAGATTCATGACTAGGGTTCAGCCTTTTATACTCCATATAATTACCTTGAGTTTTCAAATAAAGATTGCACAAGTAAAAACATCCAAATGAAACACTGGGATGATCACAACTCAAGCTAAAATATACTACAGAAATTATGCTTAGTGAATCAACTTTATCCTGCTTGGTTTCCTCATTAATGAATTCAAATAAATTTTTGGCATCTATTAATTCTATATTTGTCTAAGAGTTGGGTTTATTTTTTGAAAATTATGCTTTGACAATTTGGAGGTCCCAGTGGACTCATCCTGTAGAGTCAATTAAACTGTACTGCTCATGAAGAATAGCTCATGGGCTGGAAGCCCAGGCACAGCTTTTCTTGGCTCCTGGAGTAAACCCCATATGGCAGTAGAACTTTACCTTCACTGACTCACTATCTTCTGAAATTGTTGTTTTCCTGCTCTGGGTTTCTGATTCGTGTCTACATTTGATCGGGGTTTTGGATTGCACACAATCAGTAGTTATCCACATTGATGGTGCAATGACTGGGAATCTGGTTTTATGATCTGACCACTTGGTGAACTCTCAGGTAGAACTGGAAGCTACCCTTGCTCTGGTGAGAGATGGCTGAGCATTTATTTGTCATCATTTCTCACTTGTTTGTTGTTTCTCTATTTGTGAACTCAAATCAGGACAATTTTTTTTACCCAGTCTCTGTAACTGAGAAAAAAAATCACTGTGTGTGAGTGAAATATTTTCCTACTTCCTGAGGATAATAATACATTAAAATAAAGGACCTCTATTATGATTGGTTTATAGAGACTAATAAGCATTTAAGTAAATCTAACATTCCCAAAATACCAAAAACATAAAAAGGAAATTCTAAAAATTTAAATGTGTTCTCCTTTAGAAAAGACCTTCCTCTTCAAAACTGTTGACTTCAGAAGCAGTTTTCTTTGCCTTAGAAAACAAGTTTAGATGAATAAAGTGGATCCTTACACAAATTATCAAACACTGATTTGATAATTTGGTTTAAAAAATAGCTATATGTCTTTACCTTGTCTTGTCAGTGTACAGAATAATACAAGTTTAATTTCATCTTTAAAATAAGTTTGGATTAGTTTTATCATAAAGAGATTACTTTCTCTGAACTTCTTTACTAGTTTACTGAAACGATAAGCTTCTATATACAGTGTAAGATTAAGAAAAACATAAAATTTGTGTTCAACCAAACAGTTATAACTATGACAAACCTTTTTATATCAATAGTAATTATGTTCTGTGATGTGTCAGCTTAAACACAGTTTACAATATCTTAAGTTAAGGGCTTCTGTCTGGAGTGTCTGATTGTTCCAGAAAGTGAAAGAAGACCATGAAGAACAAAAATTGACGGAAATTAAAAAATTACATATTTGGATGTCAGGGAGATCAAGATAGTGGAGAAAGAGGACGTTGAGCTCATCTTCCCCCAGGAACACACCAAAAATACAGTTTTCTGCAGAAACTTTGCAGGCCAGAAGGGAGTGGCATGATATATTTAAAGTGCTGAAAGGGAAAAACCTAAGACCTAGGACACTCTACCCAGCAAGGTTATTATTCAGAAGTGAAGGAGAGATAAAGAACTTCTCAGACAAGCAAAAACTAAGAGTTCAGCAATACTAAAGTGACCCTAAAAGAAGTGTTAAAGGGTCTTCTCTAAGAGGAAAAGAAAAGGCTACAACAAAATGTTTATAGGAAAGAAAAAAATCCCACAGATAAAGGCAAATATATAGTAAAGACTGTGGATCAACTACTTAAATAATCGAGCATGAAGATTAAAAGACAGAAATTGTAAAATCAACTATAACTACAATAAACAGTTATGGGATAGACATGAAGATGTAAAATATGACATCAAAAACCCAAAAGTGGGGGAGGGGAGTAAAAAACGTAGATCTTTTAGAATGTGTTTGAATTTAAATGACTATCAGTTTAGAACAAGTAGATATAGGTCAACATATGAACCCCATGGTTACCACAAATCAAAACCTACAATAGATAGACAAAAACTAAGGAGAAAGAAACACAAGCATACCACTGAAGAAAATCATCAAACCACAAGGGAACAAACTAAAAGAAGAGGAAAAAAACAAGAACTACAATAACAACCAGTAAACAAGTAACAAAATGGCAAGAAGTACACACTTATCAATAGTCACTTTAGGGCTTCCCTGGTGGCGCAGTGGTTGAGAGTCCGCCTGCTGATGCAGGGGACGCGGGTTCGTGCCCCAGTCCAGGAAAATCCCAAATGCCGCAGAGTGGCTGGGCCCGTGAGCCATGGCCGCTGAGCCTGCGCGTCCAGAGCCTGTGCTCTGCAACGGGAGAGACCACAACAGTGAGAGGCCCGCGTACCGCAAAAAAAAAAAAAAAAAAGTCACTTTAAATGTCAATGAACTAAATGCTCCAATCAAAAGACATAGGATGATGGGCTTCCCTGGTGGCACAGTGGTTGAGTGTCCGCCTGCCGATGCAGGGGGCACGGGTTCGTGCCCAGGTCCAGGAAGATCCCATGTGCCATGGAGCGGCTGGGCCCGTGAGCCATGGCTGCTGAGCCTGCGTGTCCAGAGCCTGTGCTCTGCAACGGGAGAGACCACAACAGTGAGAGGCCCGCGTACTGCAAAAAAAAAAAAAAAAAAAGACACAGGATGCCTGATTGGATAAAAAAAGAACAAGACCCATCTATATGCTGCCTACAAGAGACTCACTTCAGAGCTAAAAACGCACACAGACTGAAAGTTAGGGGATGGAAAAAGATATTTCATGAAAATGGAAGTGTAAGAAAGCTAGGGTAGTAATACTCATATCAGAAAAAGTAGACTTTAAAACAAAGTCTATATCCAAAGACAAAGAAGGGCATTATATGACGATAAAGGGATCAATACGAGAAGAGGATATAACACTCATTAACATATTTAGGTGCTCCTGTATTAGTTAACATATACCTAATATAGGAGCACCTGAATATATAAAGTAAATATTAACAGACATAAAGGGGGAAATTAACAATAATACAATAAAAGTAGAGGACTTTAACACCCCTCTTACATCAATTGACAGATCATCCAAACAGAAAATCAATGAGAAAGCAATGGTCTTAAATGACATATAGACCAGTTGGACTTAACAGATATCTACAGGACATTCTGCTCAGAAACAGCAGAATACACATTTCTTTTTAAGTGCACGTGGAACATTCTCCAGGAAAGATCACATGCTAGGACACAAAACAAACCCCAACAAATTTAAGGGTCTAGAAATTATATCAAGCATCTTTTTCAACCACATGGTATGAAACTAAAAATCAATTACAGGGAAAAACACAAACGTGGAGATTAAACAACATGCCACTAAAAAACCAGTGGACCAATGAAGAAATCAAAGAGGAAACCAGAAAATACCCTGAGACAAATGAAAATAAATACACAGGGACTTCCCTGGTGGCACAGTGGTTAAGAATCTGCCTGCCAATGCAGGGGACATGGGTTCAATCCCTGGCCCATGAATATCCCACATTTCGTGAAGCAACTAAGCTCATGTGCCACAACTACTGAGACTGTGCTCTAGAGCCCACGAGCCACAACTACTGAGCCCACATGCCATAACTACTGAAGCCCATGCACCTAGAGCCCATGCTCTGCAACAAGAGAAGCCACCGCGATGAGAAGCCCGCACACTGCAATGAAGAGTAGCCCCTGCTGACCGCAACTAGAGAAAGCCCATGTGCAGCAACAAAGACCCAACAAAGCCAAAAATAAATAAAATAATTAGTTAAAAAAAAAAAACACAACTTTCCAAAACCTATGGGACACAGAAAAAGTGGTTGTAAGAGGGAAGTTTATAGCAATACAGGACTATCTCAAGAAATAAGAAAAATCTCAAATAAACAACTTAAATTGCCATCTAAAGGAATTAAAAAAGGAATAGAGAGCACAGAAACAAACCCATATACTTACGGTCAATTACTCTGTGACAAAGGAGGCAAGAATATACAATGGAAAAAACACAGTCTCTCCAACAAGTGGTGCTGGGAAAACCGGACAACTACATGTGAAAGAATGAAATTAGAACATTCTCTAACACCATATACAAAAATAAACTCAAAATGGATTAAAGACTTAAATGTAAAACCAGAAACCATAAAACTCCTAGAAGAAAACATAGGCAGAACACTCTTTGACATAAGTTGTAGCGGTATTTTTTTGGATCTTTCTCCTCAGGCAAAGGAAACAAAAGCAAAAATAAACAAGTGGGACCTAATTAAACTTCACAGCTTTTGCAAAGCAAAGGAAACCACCAATAAAACAAAAAGACAGCGTACTGGATGGGAGAATATTTGCAAATGATATATTCAATAAGGGGTTAATATCGAAAATATATAAACAGCTCATACAACTCAATTTAAAAATAGGCGGAAGACCTGAAAAGACATTTTTCCAAAGAAGACATACAGATGGTAAACAGACACATGAAAAGATGCTCAACATTGCTAATCATCAGAAAAATGCAAACCATAACCATAGTGAGATATCCCCTCACGCCTGTCGAAATGGCTATCATCAAAAAGACCACAAATAACAAATGCTGGTGAGAATGTGGAGAAAAGGGAACCCTAGTACACTGTTGGTGGGGATGTAAACTGGCAGAGCCACTATGGAAAACAGTATGGAGATGCTTCAAAATACTAAAAATAAAACTACCATATGATCCAGCAATTCTACTTCTGGGTACATACCCAAAGAAAACAGAAATCAGTAATTTGAGAAGACATATGCACCCCAATGTTCATAGTAGCATTACTTACAATAGCCAAGATATGGAAGCAACCTAAGAGTTCATCAACAGATGGATAAAGAAGATGTGGTATATACGGACAATGGAATATTACTCAGCCATAAAAAATAATGAAGTTTTCCCATTTGCAACAACATGGATGGACCTGGAGGATATTATGCTTAATGAAATAAGTCAGCCAGAGAAAGACAAATACTGTATGTTAGCACTTACATGTAGAATCTAAACAATAAAACAAATGAATAAACATAACAAAACAGAAAGAGACTCACAGATATAGAGAACAAACTGGTGATAACATGTGGGGAGAGGGATGGAGAGGCAATAGAAGGGTAGGGAATTAAGAGGTACAAACTACTATGTATAAAATAAATAAACTATAAGCATATATGGTACAGTATAGGGAATACAGCCAATATCTTTTTTTTTTTTTCTTGCAGTATGCGGGCCTCTCACTATTGTGGCCTCTCCCATTGCGGAGCACAGGCTCCAGGCGCGCAGGCTCAGCGGCCATGGCTCATGGGCCCAGTTGCTCTGCGGCACGTGGGATCCTCCCGGACCGGGGCACGAACCCGTGTCCCCTGCATCGGCAGGTGGACTCTCAACCACTGCGCCACCAGGGAAGCCCCCAGCCAATATCTTATACTAACTTTAGGTAGAGTATAATCTATAAAAATGTTGAATCATCATGCTGTACACCTGAAAGTTATACAATACTGTAAATCAACTGTACTTTAATAAAATAAAGTTACATTAAAAATTTTAGATTTGCAGAAAGGGAGCTTATTTGACTTCCTTTATAATATCTGCAAATAGTTAATTCTGTAAAGATGTAATAAATGTTAAAACTTTGGCAAAGTTTGAACAACATTGATGAGTTTATTTATGAAGTAATTTTTTTATGAGAAGTATCCTATTAATGTAAAACTAAAATGCAATTATCTCTTATTGAAATTACTTACTTACTTACCTTGGAGAAATCAGCCTATGCTTACAAAAGATAGCAAAAGTTTATTTATTTTTTTTGTAATCTGCCCAGAGAGAAGAGTTTCAGTATTTCACAAGAGTAATCTTTTGTGCCTTGTCCTAACTGGGATATATACTTGCATATTTAAAATGACCAAAAACAGTTCCTCATCTGATTATTTTAAGATTTATTGTTTATAATAAATAACTTATTCTCACTTTATTAGGTAACCAAACTGCGAACATTCATTTTTCTCAGGCATCCACAACGCTATATTATTCAAATAACATAATCTCTGATTAATATTTGATTTCGCCTTACCAAGATCAGACCTTAAATTCAGGAAAACAAATTTTTTCCAAGATACCTTCTACATTTGAACTGTCTTTAAGTTTTCCCAGAGGACTATTGGGCAATGACAAAGAATTTTTTTCTTAACCTTACAAAAAGAAGAATGCTAGAAATAATTAGGTTTATTTGTTAAGCCCCTTCTTGATAAACAGCTCAACACTATCAAGAAATGCATAGGAAGATTTGTCAAATCAAATGAGAAGCTCAGCCTTCCCTAGGCTAATTTTGTACAGGCAAAATATTATAACATAAAGTTCAGTGATTGCATACTTTACAGAAAGGCCCTGGATATATGTCAACGTCCTCACTCTCTGTAGTACGTTCTCACCCTCAGGGGAATCACTGATTAAATAAGACCAACATGGGCTTCCCTGATGGTTCAGTGGTTAAGAATCCACCTGCCAATGCAAGGGACATGGGTTTGAGCCCTGGTCCGGGAAGATCCCACATACCATGGAGCAACTAAGCCCATGTGCCACATCTACTGAGCCTGTGCTCTAGAGCCCACGAGCCACAACTACTCAGCCTGCATGCCACAACTACTGAAGCCTGCGTGCCTAGAGCCCGTGCTCCACAACAAGAGAAGCCACCGCAATGAGAAGCCCGTGCACTGCAATGAAGAGTAGCCCCCTCTCGCCACAACTAGAGAAAGCCCGCACATAGCAACGAAGACCCAACGCAGCCAAAAATAAATAAATAAAATAAATGAATTTATTAAAAAAAAATAAGATCAACATCTTATTGCCTAATAGAAGATTTAAATTCTCTTTCTCGTTGAAACTGTTTGTTAAATTAACCGTAGATTAACCATAGCCACTTACTTTTACCCTCACCCAGTAGTCCACGATTTCCTCTCATGCTTTCCTAAAGACTCTGCTTAAGTTATAGGTGAGGATGTGCCTTTAACAAAGAAAGACAGTCTCAGAGCCTCGTGGACAGAACTTTACCAGATACTCTTCACTCTTGATATTCAAAGAATGGACTTAGGGTCAGAGGCTGACAGAAGAGCTGACATTACATAGACAAGTATGAGATAGTACTAGAGGCTAAATCAGATTTTCAGGACTTCTTTTAGTTCAGAAATAGATAACTTCATGAAATCAAATTAATGACCCAAGGTTAGAGGAATAAGAATTAATTACATAGAACAGATTGAACTGAAACTGGAAATCTAATTTATGAATGTGGACATGTATTTTGTAAAATTATTGGCATTATCTTAATGTTCTATCTTCTGATGGGGAAAACCCTTTTAGCATTCATGCTGATCTATCTCTATCCATCAATTTAGTTGACTCCGATGTTGCAAACTAAATGAAACATTCTTTTAATGTTAGTTTGTTCTCCTTGGTCCTTCAGATTCAGGAAGAAACATTTTTTTCTGAGACTTTTTAATGGCAATAACATTATTTGCATGGGCTCAATAAGAATCTGTCCTCCCTTTTACTGGAATATAATCAGACAAATAGACAATACAACAGAGGCCAAATGTAGAGTGTCTTACTTAAAAATTAGCCTCACTTCATCAGATATGACAAGCCCCTTATTAAGGAGAAAGGGTTATAACTTCATATCTGAAGCTAATACCCAAAGCTTCTCCCAAGAAGTTGAACTAGGACCTGTTTGTGGCTTACAGGGCACCAACCTTATAGGCAGTAAAAAGGTCACTTGCTGGGTAGCCAGGAACCTTAGCAGATTTGGGAAAACTAGAGGAAAGAAAAATTCACCAACTCTTATAAGTGCTAAAGATGAAACCAGTTTGGGACTTCCCTGGTGGCGCAGTGGTTAAGAATCCTCCTGCCAATGCAGGGGACACGGGTTCAAGCCCTGGTCCAGGAAGACCCCACATGCCGCAGAGCAACTAAGCCTGTGCGCCACAACTACTGAGCCTGTGCTCGAGAGGCTGCAAGCCACAACTACCGAGCCCACGTGCTGGCCTAGAGCCCATGCTCAGCAACAAGAGAAGCCACCACAATGAGAAGCTTGCGCACCACAACAAAGAGTAGCCCCTCTCACCTCAACTAGAGAAAGCCCGCGTGCAGCAAGAAAGACCCAACACAGCCAAAAATAAAAATAAATAAATAAATAAGAGTTTGGTTTCCTACCCTTAGAACAGAAGAGTAAATAAAAGCATTTAAGGAAGACCTCTGGAGTGATGAAGCCATTGAAATGCTCTCCTAGGTAACTTAATAAATCATAGAAGTTGATTCTCTGGCTTTATCAATGACAGTTGTTCAGCACAGTATAGCACTAGATTTGCTATCTATAGACAAGAAGGCTTTTACATGCTAATTAAAAGTTTTTCTAGCTTATGTCAATGAATCAGGCCCAAATACAATGCCTTTTGTGATCATGAAAAATCTTTGGAGATTATTTATGATAACAAAGGAACTGCCATACTGGAGCACCATCTAACATCCACCCACAGAATACCAAATTCTCTAGGGGTATACACATTCGTTTTCATTCACTATTAGTGATTAGGATATTTGGAAACTCTGTAAGGATAGACATTAACTTATCAAAAACTGTGAGTGATGTGAATAATTATTTTTCTAAAATTTCAAGCAAATTCTGTCCTGTATAGATGCAAAAGTTTCTGTTCATTATAATCCAGAAGTTATAATTTTATTGTCCTGTAGGGCATTAACTAGCTTTGTATGTGATTCAGAAATCTTATTCCAGCATACTTTCTTTTAGTAACTAAAATACTTTTGATACTCCTACACTTCTGTAAATCAGCTTTACCATCCTGCAGCTTCCCACATTAAGGAAATCATTAATCATTAATGAATCAAAATAATCTTACAGGTACTCACCCTAAAAAATTATGCTTAAAAGAAAATAGAAAAATGCAGCAGTTTGTTCTTATTCATTAGTGGGACTCTCCTGTTTCCTCTTTTCTTATTATTTTCAATATTTTTACAGTAATCATAAATCCATAGAAGAAGACAACTCAGTAATTCTTTTTGAGCGTGTGTAGTTTGGAGTCACTATATGTATTAAGATATGGCTGAAGGGAGTATGGTGTGTGTGTGTCTATATACAGTGCAGAAAAAAGGTTGAGCACCATTGGGGCAACCTTTCAACTTTACAGACAACTTGCTATACAGAGAAACTTACTGCCTAATTTCCAATGAGTTGTCATTTCACTGATTATTACCATCATAGCATATACATGCAAATTTGATGACATAAGTAATACAAATCAGTGTTTCCTCATAGTCTTAAGAGAGAAGTTTGTAAGACTTTTAAAGTAATTCAGTAAAATTCACAGCTATTTTTGTTAGATTTATCAAGAATTTATACTTGTGAGACCTCTGCAGAGCAACTTAATATAACATTAGGCACACGTAGGCCTTCAAACTATCCATTTGTGACTAATAATAGTGATCTGGGAAGAGGAAGGTTAGCAGGAGGAAATCTAGGAAGGGACCAGTGGCTGGTGCCCATGGAAATTCTACACATATATCCTTGGGGTTTGTCTCCAAGAAGTTATTCAATGAAACAGTGAGGTCAAGTCAGATGAGAAGATTACCAATCGCTCCATCTCCTGCTCCCTGAGTCTCTCCTCCCTCTGCCGCCGGTGATAATCCATCAGGTCGTCTCGTCCTGAAATGGAGCTAATGCTGCTTTTCCGTTCCCGAAGGACAGGCTGGGGGGTTCCTGAGGCCTGTCTGAGGCTGTCCGGATCGGCATCATCAAACTCAACAGACCCACACGAGTAGTTCCTCCTGGCCGCAAACGCTCTGTCAAGCTCTCCGGGAGGGAAGGAATGACCTGGGCTGGTCCCCAAGTAGGAAGCCCTATCCAGGTCATCAGAGGTACAGGAGGAGGTGGAGGCCAGCAGCATCTTCCGGGCCACTCGAGGACTGGCAGGGACGCTGAGGGTGGAACTCACATAAGGATTGCCCTCAGAGGCAGAGGTTTTATAGGGTAAAGCTCCTGAGCTCAAAGAAGAAAAATTCAGGTAATTGTCATTGTCTGTGATGCTATGAGGTAGATCCTTTTCCCCCAGTTTCGTTCGTTTGTAATTGCCCAGAGAGCTTCTTGGAGGCAAACTGAGCGGTGCCAGCTGGTTCTCTGTGGCTCTGTGCAGCCTGGGGAGAGATCGGCTGTAGGCACCCATGTGACTGAGGCTGCTGCCCGAGTACTTCCTAGTTCTTAAACTGATGTTTTCAGGTGCCAGATCCTTGTGTCTGGTCACCTTGGGCTGAAGTGTCAGGTTGTCCTGGATGCTTATTTTCCTGGCTTGCTTTGGGCTTGAAGGCATGCTGGCTGCCCCTGACCTACCGATGGGCAAGGAGCCAGTATCGCTCAGGGAACTTCCATTCCACATGGTCAGGAGTGAGCCGGATGCTTTTCGGCCTTCCAGCCCTCCGAGAAAGTAGACATTGTCGTGGGATTTATTCCTTGAGCTGTATTTGGAATAGGGAGGCTTCTCTGAAAGCCTCAAGGACCTTTCAGTGTCCCGGCCTGTAAAATGATCAAAGTCTGTTCTCCCAAGTGGATATCCACTAAGAGAGGGTGAAGTGCTGCGTAAAGGGGTGGGAGGTTTCACGGAAATATTTTTGTCATTTCCGTCACAAGAGAACTGCTTGGTTCCCTGGATTTTGGCCAAGGAGGGGCTACTTCTGACACTGGTTCCCAAAGGAGAAGGGCTTCTTTTAGCAGGCACAGGTTGTGAGAGGGTTAAATAGGAACCAGAATAGTCTCCATTGGTTTTAAATCTCAGACTGGAAGAATATTTCTTCGGGCTCAGGCTCTCCATCATGTTTTGGGAATCGTTTTCGAGGGAATTCGCCACAAAGCCCGCCTCTAAGCTACCATTCTGTAAATCCAGCTGCTTTTGCATGTGGCTCTGCTCTGCCATAATCTTGTTGGAATCTGTAAAGGAAAAAAAAAAGAGAAAGCTTTACTTAACAAAGAAGATTTCAAAAGACGAACCACATTTTTCAGCCTACATCAGTACAAATAGGTTTGCAGTCCAATCTGTTGTAATTAAAAAACACAAACGCTGTTTTAGTAATAAACCTAGAAAAGCTGTCTTGCAAAATGAAGATGAATAAAGATCACTGATCTGGGATGTTTCTTGTACAAAAGAAAAATAACTCAAGAGGACATCAATGAAATTTGAGAGGAACAAATCCCTAACCAAGTACAAGTGCAAGATGAGGTTGGTACCTAAAAAAGACAAGGTCCCTTTAGTTTTCTAGTCCCTGGAGGACCACCTGCTTCCTGAGTACCTAGCAAAAACCCAAAGGGATGCTGCAATGGGCCTTCCTTTAGATGTCTCTGCAAGAATCATTAACCGCTCAGAACTTAAGTCCTGAGGAAACTACATTCACATTCTGGCAGAGAAAGAAAATTTTGTGTTAGACGCTGATCAATAACATGAGGGTTAGAAGATGATTCTTTAAAGGGGGACTATGAGAGTTACCTTCTCAACAAAAAGACATAATAAAGCTCCCGCAACCACCAGAGAAACGTAGGTAATAGTAGAGGAAGAAGTGTCCCCCATATTCCTGACATATCAGGGTCAGGGTGGAGTATTTAAAAACCTGAAACTGATGCATCCTTCAAGTTCCCAGGCATCCCAGAGGCACCATGATCATCCTTGATCTAACTCTCTCCTCTCATGGAAACACCTTTCTCCTTTTGCACCCATCCGAACCCACCCATTCTTCCAGGATCAGATTAGGATTCTATTTTCCACGATGAAAAGAAAATTTTTTTAATGGATGTACCCATAAGAATATGTTGTGGACCCTAGTTTGAACAATATTAACTTAAGAAACTGCAGTTTTAGTCTATGAAAATGTCTTTTTAATCACAAATTATCACTGTAAATGTGAAGCCTTATATTTCAAACGGATAAAAATATTTTCTTTAAGTTATCATCAAAGTGAAAACACAATTTAAACATAAATTTGAACTCAGGTACTGCTAAGACGGTCCTCCAACTCCTTAGGCACCTCAAACACTGGTTACTGCATCTCTGCACTATATATAAACAGTATTACTTATGGTTAGTAATCAATATCATAATGTGTGACCAAGACACAAGTTTAAGGCAGAGGGTTTTCTAGTATTTCTATCGTATCTCCAGCCCCTCCTGACTCCCATCGCCCCAGAGGTGAGACACTCAATGAACGCAAGTTTTCAATGTCCATCACAGCCTTCCCCACTCCCTCCCAGCCACAGATGGAGGACCTTCACCTTGCTTGCTCAGCCTCAGAGATTTCCTGGGCAAATGCAGGCAGCCCAATAAGGAACTGCTTCTTACCCAGAGAGTGGGGCAAAGAAACAGTTTGGCTGCTTAAATCCTAGAGATGGGCTGAGTCCTCCTACCCCTCAAAGCTGCAGCTTCCCACAGGAAGCTCTGCTTTGGGTACCTTATCCTCCAACCCAAAGCCCTACCCTGATGGATAAAAGCATGATTGTCTTTTGAAGTGGACCTCAAAAAAATTTTTTGAGATTCTCCTTTAGAATTGCCTCCCAGCTGGGATCTGGCCCTGCCATCTGGCTCTTGCCAGGTCTTTCGTTCCTCGGGGACAGTGCCATCTCTGCATCCAGGAAAAATGTCCCTCTCGGCAATTGTCTGCCACTACCAATTCTGACCTCGAAAGCAACACCAGTCTGCTTTGAGCTATATCTCACCATGCCCCCTTGGAAGACTGAAACCACGATGATCTCTAGTCTTGGTTCCTTCTATTCCCGACTAACTTTACCACATGTTTTTGCTATGTTGAAATTCCAGCAAACGTTGGTCAATTCCCTCAAGTTAAATGTTTTTGAATTGAGGAGACAAGGAAGTAGGTGGATCCTGGGAACATTACCATGTTATTTAATAAAGGGGAAAAAACACCTTAATTGCCCCCAAAATAAGGGAGAAAATCAAAAGCTATAGCATATCATATGAGTGAATATTAAGCCATTTAAAATCTTATTTCAAGGTATGTTTATAGCATTAAAAATACATTAATATAATGTTAAGTAAATTTTAAAAACCACACATACAATGAGTGCAGTCTTATATATACACCCACAAATACACATGGATTACACATAGATGTTCAAGCGAAAATCTGGGGAATCATCACTGATCCCCTCTATCACTATATCCTCTATCCTCTACCATCTCTATCACTTCTCTGTTCCCTCCTTCCTCATTTTATCCATCAACAAATCCTATCAATATTGTCCTTAATCCACAGTCTCAATCTGATCATTTCTGGATATTTCCACTGTTACCCCCCATTACAAGCCAATATCTTCTCTTCCCTTGTCCATATGCGTATTCTATAACAAGAACAATGGAATAAAAGAAATCACACCAGTGATTTTTAATTCACCTTTCTCAAACTAGTTTGTAGTTTCCACATTTTATACAATGTGTTTGGGTTACCTTAACAATGAAGAAAAAAAATTAGTGTAAAATATTAGCATACAGTCTGCAGCAATACTTCATTTTTAAGTTGATTAGACTCTCATTTTCCTAAGCTCTTGCCCAATTTTTGATCCAGATATTAACTCTTCCGAAAAAGGTTACTTTAAAGAACTTCTTCATCAGACTAAATACGTAAATATTTGAAAACTTCAACATTTTTTCCAAATCTTCTAAATGACTCAGGCAAAAATGACAATTATGCAAATTTACCCATTCCATACTTTATGCATCCGAAAAACTGCAAAATCAAACATAACACCTTCCCTAATATGAATAAAGTGAACAGAGTGGTTACAAAAAAAGTCTCTAGGGCTTCCCTGGTGGCGCAGTGGTTGAGGGTCCGCCTGTCGATGCAGGGGACGCGGGTTCGTGCCCCGGTCCGGGAGGATCCCACATGCCGCGGAGCAGCTGGGCCCGTGAGCCATGGCCGCTGAGCCTGCGCGTCCGGAGCCTGTGTTCCGCAACGGGAGAGGCCACAACAGTGAGAGGCCTGCGTACCGCAAAAAAAAAAAAAAAAGAAAAAAGTCTCCAGATGTTTGCTGAATATGGCTTAGATAATATATTTAGTATGCTCATTTTTTAATGTAGTTATTAGATTATTTCATTACTTGGAGTGATTCTGCTTATTGTATAGAAAAAAATTAAAATCCTAACAGGTAGTTTCAGGTTCCTCATTCATTGACTAGGTATTAAGTGCCTACCATGTATCAGACTTCGGCTTAACAGGCACTAGTGTTGCTCACTATTATTCCCCTTCTCTCCTTTCAGAAACAAAGCAGTGCTGTTCTGCCTCATTCCCATGACATTAGGTGTGGCTATGTCCCTTGCTTTGATCAATGAAACAGGAGAGAAAGTGACATGTCAGTTCCAAGCTGAAACACCAAGAGCTGGAGCATGATTCGCCGTCTCCATCCCCTGCTAAGATGACTCACTTGTATCCAAGTCTTAGCCTACCTCCCTCAGTGAGGGCAATAGAGAGCAGGGCCTCTGCCAATCCAAGATCGTCTTAAGCCACTGAGATTCGGGAGTTGTGTGTTACTATGGAGGTGTTAATCTTCATTAAGTGCCTACTATAAACCAGGCTTTAAGCTAGGCCCTGGAAAATATGTGGTCAAAGATACCATTTCCTGCCTTCACATAGCTGACAGTCCAAAGGGGAAAACACACATATGAATAAATGCTATATGGTGTGATGCATGCCTTGATAGAGGATTGATTGACAGATCGGTAAAGGAGCGTGGAGAGGGGCTAACCCAGTGAGACTGGTAGTCTGGGGAAGTTATCATAGAAAGAAATGACAATGGAGTTAAGTCCTATTGAAGAAAGGGAATCTGATGGGTATTATCCAATGGTAGCATAAAGCCACCTCCACACCTAAAATTTTGTGGTTTTAAAAATATAAACAAAATCTCAAGCCCATCTAAGGTCAGACTACTGGTACATCCAGCAAACATCCTGTCTCTGACAGAATTAATAACAAAAATTGTGTAGGAAAAAAGCAACAGTTATTTTCTATATTTAATAACTATGTATTTCTCTCTCATAGTTCTCTAGATCCTTTCCCATCTCCACCACCATGTAAGATATGCTCTCTGGGGTCCAGGTCTATGCCTATCTTAAATGTGGTTTAAATTGGACAGCAATCCTCCAACCATTTAGGATATTTTAGATAAGGATACAAAGGGAAATCCATAAGTGAGATGTTAGAATAACAAGAAAAAAATTAAAGCCAGTTAGTGGGGAAGACTTTGGTTATAAAGTAGTGCATACAAAATAGGAAACAGAGCTAAGATAGTGCAGAGTTAGCCATCCAGAAAGCAAGGCAGAGCAGATGCTGTTTAATGGAAGTCAGCAGCTAAGCACTGAACCCAAACTCTGCATTTTCAATATTTGCTCTAACGGCGCAGAATTGAGGGTTTATGTCAAAAAGGATACTTAAAAGCTTAATTTTTGACTCAGCAGCATAGGACATTAATGTCATTTTATATGATAAAATGTATTAATGTATTTCAACCAGTTTGCAGTTGCAAATGCTACTTAATCACCCAAACAAAATATTACCAAATATCATTCCCTCTTCCAACAAAACTACATAGTATCAAACTACTAAAGGGTATTCTTACTACCCTACAGGGTGGCAACACTTGGCCCCTCTCTCCTCCTCACATACACTTTTTTTTTAATCAAAAAATTTAATTAGTGGGAATTCCCTGGGGGTCCAGTAGTTAGGACTCCATGCTTCCACTCCAGGGGGCACAGGTTCGATCCCTGGTCAGGTAACTAAGATTTCTCATGCCTCGCAGCTCAGCCAAAACTCGCCATGGCCAAAAAATGTAATTATTGACGCAGTTTAGTTGGCCAAACAAAATACAACACCAGAATATTCCACAGTAGTACTAGCTGAAAGATCAGCTTTACAGTCTCTAGGGAAGAGACAAGCAGGACATTTGCAAATAATAAACCACATCTGAGAAACAGCCATGCAACATTTCTCCACCACACATATTGCAGAAGAAAGCTACAGATGATCTGGAGGGAAGAACATTCCAGAGAATATTTTAAGATATTCATGTCTGATACCCCGGTTTTTCAGTTCAACCTTATTGGGTCTGTTAAGGATGTGTAAAAAGTTGTACACTTAAAGATTTATCATCAAGTATAAACATGTAATTCACTCATTTTCCCGAAGCTGAGTTTACCATAGCTGAGTACATATGTATGTATACTTGTGTCAATTTGAGATCTCTTAATCCCATAAATCAATTCAACTCAAAAGGTGGAGAATCACACAGGTGGTCTTTCTGACCCTAGGAGTGACAATAATGGTTCATGATACCTCTCTCTCCTTCCCCAGTTCCAGGGTGTTCTTTTCATTGCGGATGAGATCACACGAGTGGAGGCCTAGAGGTGGGAAAAGCATAGGGAAATGTAGAACAGGAAGCAGTAATGTACTCTGAATGAGGATGAGAGCTAAGGCAAGGAGAGTAGAGGCAGGAGGGCAGAGGATACAATGGGAGAGACTGGGTTTAATTCCCCAGCAGTGAGGGAGATAGCAACGTGATGGAGCCCTGCAGACAATGTATTAGAGACTGCAGCTGAGGTTAGGAAAAGAAAGCAGAGGAAGAACTAGGGCTGTGGGAGGTGAAAGGGTACACTGCAAGAGGTGTTGTCAAAGTGACACACAAGAGAGAGGGCGGCCGGAGAGAGGTCTATGTTAACACGTGTAAGAAAGGTGAGGAATTCTCCGAGGTTTCTAGCCTGGCTTCTTGATCTCCGCTGGTGTATTTCTTTTTGCTTTCCTGTACATTTTATGTAAACAAAAAAGAAGTCTCATGGAAATTATAAAATCACTGCATTATGTTATTGTGGAAGTAAAACAGCCCCAAGGGCACTAACGGCTCCATATACTGCACGCATACGCACAGAAACAGAACCGGTGTGGAGAAGGGAAGAAGGCATCTGGTGCCCATCTGAAAGAAGAGACAACACCGGGTCGTCTAAACAGGAAAGAAGTTAATGTGTGTTGAAACATTTGGGCTTACTTTCCAATCCATAAATTTAATCCCTCCAGAGCTCTCTTGTTATTTTATCACCTGAAACATATATCATCTCATTGTCGATTAGAAAATGCCAGGAGTCATTTAGAGATCTCTGGAAGGTACCACGGAAAGTCACGGTACATTCTTCCTTAAGAAGAAAATTATTGGAAAAACTAATCTCAGGGATCATGTTTGTAAGTTTCTTGGTAGATTCTTTCCTCTTTGCCACAATGCTGGTATATGTTTTAAAATATAATTCTCCTGCTCCATTTGTACCAAATAACACCACAGTGAAGCTAATCCCATCCAAACTGTAAGTCACTGATGGTGACTTCAGAGCACTGTGATGGCCAGAGCTGTAGGGATCTTGGTTTCAAGATAATGAATACACACCCAGGGAGCAAAGTTTTAAAAAATGAACAAATTAAAATGAAGTATTTACTGTGCTGTGTTGTGTGTGTTGCATTAGAAGTAGGAGTCTTAAAGTCTGGCCTATATATATAAATGCAGTTTTCCAGGTAATTTATACCAAGAGTTTGGAGGATTCTTAAATTATACAACACGTTACTTGTCATTTTACATCGCCGTGCACAAACACTTCTCAGGATCACCCAATATAGCAGGAATTAATCAAAGGGGGAGTGCAAGCGCAAGTGATAGGAAAGTGGAAATCTTTTCATATGGCTGGGGAAAGGGGATGGATGTAGATTACAGAAGCAAAGTCAGAAAAAGAATCTTACCCAAAAAATCAGGAGGGTTTAGGCTAAAATTTCCACTTTATGAAAAAGTTTGAGTCTCTGTTTTTCTTATGAGGGGCCTTAGAGCTGAGGTGCTGGCTCTGGGAGCACATTTTGCCACAGACAGTGGTTGATGCCTGGTGTTTCAAACTCTCCCAGCACACTGGTGGTCCACAGGCTGGCCTCTTTCAGCACTGACGTTTACGGTATGGCAATGTTTTAAAGCACGTACTGATGACACGTAATTGAATTCAGACACCAGCTTAGAGCAGTCTGTCAGAAGCAGTGCCATTGGGGAGGTGGCGGGGGGGGGGGGGAGTTCTGTGGTGACCAGCGGTGCCTGAGGGAAGAAGCTTTTAGAGGACTGAATAGGAAAAACTAAGAAATTTATTTCAGCCCCAAACTCCAAGCTTAAGAATGGAGAACAATGGACACAAAAACCTCCCTCTTTTCCCACTAATCCCAACATGAAAACATGATGAAGGGGGAGGGGGACTACTTAGAAGCTTCAGGAACAACCACTTCCTTCTCTAGCAATATTCTCATTTCAGACATCCAAAAGCAGCCTGTTTTCCCCACCCTCCGTTATCCAAACACCATCCTCAGTTAAACAAACCCTCAGTCCTCTGGACTCCGCCTTTGCAAATATACCCTCCTTTTCCACAAGTATTTCCTTTCATCACTAAATCCTCAGCCTCCTGCTTCTCTACACACAGCCACACCTCTCCACACAGCCCCACACCCACTGGCAAACACCTTCCCAGATCCTCTCTTCTTCAAATATCCCCTCCTATGCACAGGTTTTGTTTTGTTTCTTAATTTATTTATTTTACTTATTTATTTTGGCTGCTTTGGCTCTTTGTTGCTGTGCGCGGCTTTCTCTAGTTGCGGAGAGCGGGGGCTACTCTTCGTTGTGGTGCGTGGGCTTCTCATTGCGGTGGCTTCTCTTGTTGCAGAGCATGGGCTCTAGGTGCTTGGGCTTCAGTAGTTGTGGCACGTGGACTCTAGAGCACAGGCTCAGTAGTTGTGGCGCACAGGTTTAGGTGCTCCGCGGCACATGGGATCTTCCCAGACCAGGGCTCAAACCCATGTCCCCTGCATTGGCAGGTGGATTCTTAACCACTGCACCACCAGAGAAGCCCCCATGCACAGGTTTTGTAAGCATCCCTAAATCTGGACCTTCCCACTGTCTCAACATCCATCCCCACAGAACTTCATCTCCCATTCATGCAACCTGGCCTCCTAAACTCTGTTCCTTTAAACTGTTCCTCCACACTCAAGATTTTACGTCTCAGCGCAGGGAGGAAAAAAACAAAAACCATAAAACCAAACTTCTCTTAGTGGACACTGAGCCCTTATTGGTTTTTTGCAAATAAACAGAGCAGCAAATGGATTCTCATTCCTCATTCCTTGCGCCATGTTCTCTGTCATTTAAAGATCAGCCTTTTTGAACAAAATAATTATTATCTACTAGATACATGCAGATACATTGATAATCTCCAAGGAGGGCATTTTTATCTCTCAAAAGGACCCAAGAATAAGGAGGATGTTTTGTTCTTTCAGACTGAGCCTGTTACAACAGTAAATCTTACTGTATGCAGACAGACACACGTTCACAGACACACAGAGACAGACATACACTGCCCACATGCCCATAGCAGTCTAAAAGGCACAAAGACTGTGTGACTGCCAGAGGAGGCTCTTCAGAACCCAGGCAAGTTGAGGCATCCTCAGAATTTGCCAGGTGTCGGGGTGATGCATGGCAGGCTGGGGAGAAAGGGAGGACCACTGGAATGCTGATATGATCTCAGGACACTGATTACACAGTTCCTTTCTTGGTTTTCTTGTTTTCCCTTTTGAATTTTTACTTTATTATGTTCTGAAAACAACTAAAAGAGGTAAGGGAGACCATTAAGGAAAGAACAAAAGTATCAGATGATGCCACAGGGAGGAAGGGAGCACAGAAGGGACTGGGGCGTGATGGGGAATAGGGGGAGGAAATGAGAGATGGAAGAAGTGATGACAAAAAGTAAAAAAAAAAAAAAAAGTTTCGGCTTCTTCCTATCACAATAAATCAGTCTACCCCATGGTACCATTCCTTTCTGTCATCTCCAGCCCACTGAAGTCTAAGCTCTGTCAAAAGAAGTCCAGATGGCATCCAATGGTTCCTAAAGGTAATCACAATCAATAGCAAAAACCATATTCAAATGAGGATCTTTATCTCCTGTGACAGAGGTTCCTTTTAAATAAGTCTAGATTGTTTTATATGAGGAATTCTTAAGAATCTTAGAGGACTCTTGTAAAGAGGGTAAAACATCAATAGGGATGTTTAAACCATTTTGTGCCAGTCCCTTGAATAAGACTTGTCTGCCTGAACTTTAAAATATTCTTTAGACCACCCAAGGAATTTGGCTGCACGCTTCCTGTGATAACTCTTTTCAGCCTGTGAGGAAGGCAGGGGAAGAAGGACAGAAAGCAGGAAAAACCTCAAAAAACATTTGGGTCATTCAAATTCCCTTCCCACTTGCAAAACTCCTGACTTTTATCTAAATATTCAAGATGTGACTTTTACCAATTGGACTCACATTTGTGTTTATATCATTATTAAAACAGCTTTTCAATTCTGCAGCCTGTGGAACGAAAACCACACTCACAGAAAGAAAGACAAAATAAAAAGACAGAGGACTATGCACCAGATGAACGAACAAGATAATCCCCCCCACAAAAAAATAAATGAGGTGGAGATAGGCAACCTTCCAGAAAAAGAATTCAGAATAATGATAGCGAAGATGATTCAGGACCTCAGAAAAAGAATGGAGGCAAAGATCAAGAAGACACAAGAAATGTTTAACAAAGACCTAAAAGAATAAAAGAACAAACACCTAGAAGAACAAACAGAGACTAACAATGCAATAACTGAAATGAAAAATAGACTAGAAGGAATCAATAACAGAATAACTAGGGCAGAAGAATGGATAACTGACTTGGAAGACACAATGGTGGAATTCACAACTGTGGAACAGAATAAGAAAAAAGAATGAAAAGAAATGAAGACCGCCTAAGAGACCTCTGGGACAACATTAAATGCAACAACATTCACATTATAGGGGTCCCAGAAGGAGAAGAGAGAGAGAAAGGACCCGAGAAAATATTTGAAGAGATTATGATTGAAAACTTCCCTAACATGGGAAAGTAAATTGCCACCAAAGCCCAAAAAGTGCAGGGAGTCCCAGGCAGGATAAACCCAAGGAGAAACACACCGAGACACATAGTAATAAATTGGCAAAAATCAAAGACAAAGAAAAATTACTAAAAGCAACAAGGGAAAAACGACAAGTAACATACAAGGGAACTCCCACAAGGTTAACAACTGATTTCTCAACAGAACCTCTACAAGCCAGAAGGAAGTGGCATGATAATATTTAAAGTGATGAAGGGGAAGAACCTACAAACAAGATTACTCTACCCAGCAAGGATCTCATTCAGACTTGATGGAGAAATCAAAAGTTTTACAGAAAAGCAAAAGCTAAGAGAATTCAGCACCACCAAACCAGCTCTACAACAAATGCTAAAGGAAACTCTCTAAGTGGGAAACACAAGAGAAGAAAAGGACCTACAAAAACAAACCCCCAAAACTTAAGAAAATGGTAATAGGAACATACATATTGATAATTACCTTAAATGTAAATGGATTACATGCTTCAACCAAAAGACATAGGCTCTCTGAAAGGATACATAAACAAGACCAATCTGTATGCTGTCTAAAAGAAACCCACTTCAGACCTAGGGACACATACAGACTAAAAGTGAGGGGATGGAAAAAGACATTCCGTGCAAATGGAAAATAAAAAAAAGCTGGAGTAGCAATATTCATATCAGATAAAACAGACTTTAAAATAAAGAATGTTACAAGAGACAGGAAGGACACTGCATAATGATCCAAGAAGAAGATATAACAATTATAAATATTTATGCACCCAACATGGATCACCTCAATACATAAGGCAAACGCTAACAACTATAGAGGAGGAAATCAACAGTAACACAATAACAGTGGGAAACCTTAACACCTCACTAACACCAATGGACAGATCACCCAGACATAAAATGAATAAGGAAACACAATCTTTAAATGACACAATAGACCAGATAGATTTAATTGATATTTATACAACATTCCATCCGAAGACAGCAGATTACACTTTCTTCTCAAGTGCACACAGAACATTCTCCAGGATAGACCACACCTTGGGTCAAAAATTAAGCCTCAGTAAATTTAAGAAAACTGAAATCATCTCAAGCATTTTTCCAACCACAACCCTAGGAGATTAGAAATCCATTACGGGGAAAAAAATGTAAAAGACACAAACACATGGAGGCTAAACAATACATTACTAAAGGACCAAGAGATCACTGAAGAAATCAAAGAACAAATCAAAATATACCTAGACACAAATGACAACAAAAACACGATGATCCAAAACCTACGGGATGCAGCAAAAGCAGTTCTAAGAGGGAAGAATATAACAATACAATCCTACCTCAAGAAACAAGAAAAATCTCAAATAAACAATCTAACAACCTAATGCAACTAGAAAAAGAACAAACAAAATCCAAAGCTAGTCGAAGGAAAGAAATCATAAAGATCAGAGTAGAAATAAATGAAATAGAAACAAAGAACACAATAGCAAAGATCAATAAAACTAAAAACTGGTTCTTTGAGAAGATAAACAAAATTGATAAACCTTTAGCCAGACTCATCAAGAAAAAGAAGGAGAGGACTCAAGTCAATAAAATTAGAAATGAAAAAGGAGAATTTACAATGGACACTGAAGAAATACAAAGCATCCTAAGAGACTACTACAAGCAACTCTATGCCAATAAAATGGACAACCATGAAGAAATGGACAAATTCTTAGAAAGGTATAACCTTCCAAGACTGAACCAGGAAGAAACAGAAAATATGAACAGACCAATCACAAGGAATGAAATTGAAACTGTGATTAAAAATCTTCCAACAAACAGAAGTCCAGGACCAGATGGCTTCACAGGTGAATTCTATCAAACATTTAGAGAGGAGCTAACACCCATCATTCTCAAACTCTTCCAAAAAACTGCAGAGGAAGGAACACTTCCAAACTCATTCTATGAGGCCACCATCACCATCACTATCTCCCTGATACCAAAACCACATAAAGATACTACAAAAAAAGAAAATTACAGACCAATATCACTGATGAATATAGATGAAAATATCCTCATCAAAATAGTAGCAAACAGAATCCAACAACACATTAAAAGGATCATACAACATGATCAAGTGGGGTTTATCCCAGGGATGCAATGATTCTTCAATATACGCAAATCAATCAATGTGATACACCATATTAACAAATTGAAGAATAAAAACCATATGATCATCTCAATAGACGCAGAAAAACCTTTTGACAAAATTCAACACGATTTCACGATAAAAACTCTCCAGAAAGTGGGCATAGAGGGAACATACCTCAACATAATAAAGGCCATATATGACAAACCCACAGCAAACATCATTCTCAATGGTGAAAAACTGAAAGCATTTCCTCTAAGATCAGGAACAAGACAAGGATGTCTACTCTTGCCACTATTATTCAACATAGTTTTGGAAGTCCTAGCCACAGCAATCAGAGAAGAAAAAGAAATAACAGGAATCCAAGCTGGAAAAGAATAAGTAAAACTGCCACTGTTTGCAGATGACATGATACTATACATAGATCATGCTAAAGATGTCGCCAGAAAACTACTAGAGCTAATCAATGAATTGGGTAAAGTTGCAGGATACAAAATTAATGCACAGAAATCTCTTGCATTCCTATACACTAACAACAAAAGATCAGAAAGAGAAATTAGGGAAACACTCCCATTTACCATTGCAGGAAAAAGAATAAAAAACCTAGAAATAAACCTACTTAAGGAGGTAAACTACCTGTACTCAGAAAACTATAAGACACTGATGAAAGAAATCAAAGATGACACAAACAGATGGAGAGATATTCCATGTACTTGGATGGGAAGAATCAATACTGTGAAAATGACTATACTACCCAAAGCAATCTACAGATTCAATGCAATCCCTATCAAATTACCAATGTCATTTTTTACAGAACTAGGTCAAAAAATTGCATAATTTGTATGGAGATAAAAATGACCCTGAATAGCCAAAGCAATCTTGAGGGAAAAAAATGGAGCTGGAGGAATCAGACACCCTGACTTGAGACTATACTACTAAGCTACAGTAATCAAGACAGTAAGGTACTGGCACAAAAACAGAAATATAGATCAATGGACCAGGATAGAAAGTCCAGAGATAAACCCAGACACCTATGATCAACTAATCTATGACAAAGGAGGAAGGATATACAATGGAGAAAAGACTGTCTCTTCAACAAGTGGTGCTGGGAAAACTGGACAGCTACATGTAAAAGAATGAAATTAGAACACTCCCTAACACCATACACAAAAATAAGCTCAAAATGGATTAAAGACCTAAATGTAAGACCGGACACTATAAAACTCTTAGAGGAAAACATAGGAAGAATACTCTTTGACATAAATCACAGCAAGATCTTTTGTGACCCACCTCCTAGAGTAATGGAAATAAAAACAAATGGAACCTAATGAAACTTAAAAGCTTTTGCATAGCAAAGGAAACTATAAACAAGATGAAAAGACAACCCTCAGAATGGGAGAAAATATTTGCAAATGAATCAATGGACAAAGGATTAATCTCCAAAATATATAAACAGCTCATGCAGCTCAATATTAAAAAAAACAAACAATCTAATCAAAAAATGGGCAGAAGACCTAAACAGACATTTCTCCAAAGAAGACATACAGATGACCAAGAAGCACATGAGAAGCTGCTCAACATCACTAATTATTAGAGAAAGGCAAATCAAAACTACAATGAGGTATCACCTCACACTGGTTAGAATGGGCACCATCAGAAAATCTACAAACAACAAATGCTGGAGAGGGTGTGGAGAAAAGGGAACCCTCTTGTACTGTTAGTGGGAATGTAAATTGATACTGCCACTATGGAAAACAGTATGGAGGTTCCTTAAAAAACTAAAAATAGAATTACCATATGACCCAGCAATTCCACTACTGGGCATATACCCAGAGAAAACCATAATTCAAAAAGACACTTGCACCCCCATGTTCATTGCAGCACTATGTACAATAGCCGGGTCATGGAAGCAACCTAAATGTCCATTGACAGACAAATGGATAAAGAAGATATGGTACATATATACAATGGAATATTACTCAGCCATAAAAAGGAACGAAACTGAGTTATTTGTAGCGAGGTGGATGGACCTAGAGTCTGTCATACAGATTGAAGTAAGTCAGAAAGAGAAAAACAAATACTGTATGCTAACACATATACATGGAATTAAAAAAAAATGGTTGTGATGAACCTACGAGCAGGACAGGAATAAAGACGCAGACATAGAGAATGGACTTGAGGACACGGGGAGGGGGAAGGGTAAGCTGGGACGAAGTGAGAGAGTGGCGTGGACATATATACACTACCAAATGTAAAATAGATAGCTAGTGGGAAGCAGCTGCATAGCACAGGGAGATCAACTTGGTGCTTTGTGACTACCTAGAGGGGTGGCATAGGGAAGCTGGGAGGGAGACGCAAGAGGGAGAGGATATGGGGATATATGTATACATATAGCTGATTCACTTTGTTGTACAGCAAAAACTAACACAACATTATAAAACAATTATACTCCAATAAAGATGTTAAAAAAAAAAGGAAAAAAGACACACGCACCCCAATGTTCATTGCAGCAACAGCCAGGTCATGGAAGCAACCTAAATGCCCATCGACAGACAAATCGATGAAGATGTGGTACATATATACAATGGAATATTACTCAACCATAAAAAGAACAAAATTGGGTCATTTGTAGAGATGTGGATGGACCTAGTGACTGTCATACAGAGTGAAGTAAGTCAGAAAGAGAAAAACAAATATCGTATATTAACGCATATATGTGAAATCTAGAAAAATGGTACAGATGAACCGGTTTGCAGGGCAGAAATAGAGACACAGATGTAGAGAACAAACGTATGGACACCAAGGGGGGAAAGCAGGGGGTGGGGATGTGGTGGGATGAATTGGGAGATTGGGATTGACATGTATACACTGATATGTATAAAATAGATTAATAAGAACCTGCTGTATAAATAAATAAATAAAATTTTAAAAACAGCTTTAGCAATATTTGAAGGAGACACAATATGAATGTAATAAGTATATATATATATATATATATGTTATAAATTAAGTTCAACAGAATGATGCGGTAGGGAAGTTCTCAAATTAAAAGCATGCTGTCTCCGGACTTTCCTGGTAGTGCAGTGGTTAAGAATCCGTCTGCCAGTGCAAGGGACACAGGTTCAAGCACTGGTCCAGGAAGATCCCACATGCCGCAGAGCAACTAAGCCCCTGTGCCACAACTACTGAGCCTGTGCTCTAGAGCCCGCGAGCCACAACTACTGAGCCTGCGTGCCACAACTACTGAAGCCCGCGCGCCTAGAGCCCGTGCTCTGTGACAAGAGAAGCCACCACAGTGAGAAGCCCACGCACCGCAACCAAGAGTAGCCCCCACTCGCTACAACTAGAGAAAGCCCGTGTGCAGCAACGAAGACCCAACACAGCCAAAAATAAATAAATAAATACATTTATTAAAAAAAAAAAAAAAATGGTGTCTCCGATTACAGAAAATACAAAGAACAGAGGAATACATTAAACAACACTATGGAGACAGTATCACTTAAATCTAAAACATGTGGAAGTCTACAGAAAAATAACCAATGTCTTCAACCAGCAAATGACAAGGAAAAAAATAAGAGAGGGAACAGTTCTAGATTTAAAAAGAACCAGGAGATACACCAATTAACAATTAAATGCAATATGTAGACCTTGTAGACCTTGTTTGGATTCTGTTTTGAACAATCCAACTATTAAACAAAAATTTTATGTGACAATCAGAGAATCTGAACACTGACTGGAAAAAAGATATTTTAATTACTGCCATTTTTGTTTTTAGGTGTGATAATGATTTGCTGTATTTTTTAAAAATCCTAAGCTCTTAGATTTATATTTTAAATTTTTATGAATAAAATACTACAGTATTTGGAATCTGCTTTATAACAATCTATGTTTGGGGGGAAGTAAGGTCTACAGATGAAACAATATTAGCATATGTAGGTAACTGTTGAAACTGAATGATGGGTACATGAGATTTCACTGCATTATTCTTTTAATTTTTATGTATGTTTAAAATTTTCCATAATAAAAATATTTAAAAAGTAAAAGATGTGTGCATTCCGAAAACCAATATGAATAAAAATATATGAATATATACTGACTTAAAAACGATAGTGGCTCAGTTTACAAAGAAGGATGTGTTCATACAGTGGCTCCTTGCTGATTTTTTAAAAAGTACGAAATACTAACCTTCTGTCATATTGAATTAAGCTCCTAAAAGCGGATTTTTTTTTTTAAGTACCTTGGAGAAATCTGAAAGGAAATGCATTGTCTAGATTACAAGTATCAGGCCATTATATTTCGGATACTTGCAAGATAATGGTAGGTCACAGTAGCTAAATTTCACTACTATGCATATTCAAATAAAACCCACCTCTTCAGAAAGTTAAAATGTAAACACAAAAACTGACAAACCTGCCATATCTTGAAGAATTTCAGCCTCAAAAAACCATTAAAACACACACACACACCCTTCCATATTCATGCTAAGACAGAGACCAACATACTTTATAGATTCTTAAATTATGTGATGGCTTCTCTGAAAGTGGGAGAGTTCTTTAGGTAGGAAATTACAGACCCATATTTTCAGGGTTCTTTATAGAATCCTAAGATAGCTTTAGTTGAAGATAAAGGTTTCTAAAATTTTCCCAAGTAAAGCAAATATTTCCAGATGTTTCTTATTCCTGATCATTGGCATAATTCATCCCCGGGTTTAGGTGATTCTTACTGTAGCCTCTGAACAATCCTCCTGTATTATGTGATCACCACAGTGAGACAAAGCCAAGAAACAGAGTCATGGAATAACTAGGTTGGAGGTCTTGAATGTCTGTTTGCATCTGTGCTTCAGATTTACTTCCTGAAGCAGAGGGGTACTCCAGGAAAAAGCATCCTCTAAAACCAATTTATGCAAGAAAAATATTGACTCTGGGATCACATGGGGATGAAGATGCTCTCTCTTGACCCTGAAACCACCCCTATGGGCTGGAATTGGAAGCTGAGAGTTGGTGGGAGCAAACTCTTATCTTTACAGCATCCTGTCCCCATTCCACACTACCGATCAAAATACATTCTCTTCAGAGTCAGCTTCTGTTTTTTCAAAGTAACATTCACCAAATCCAAACGTACTATTCTCCATTCCCTTACCCAATACTTGTGAACTGGGAATAGTCAGGGGATAAGTAGGCTCAGGATGGATGGAACAAACACAAGGTGACCACATCACCCATGGTCATAGTGTTTTTCCCTTTAACTCAAAAACTGAGTGGATGGGTTTTAAAAAAATACTATAAAGTAAACAAAACAAAACAATAATGATACCATCTCTTCATTACTTAACTGTAGGTTATGCAAAGTGGGTGTTATAGACAATATTTCCCTTTGTTGCGACCTACCTTTTTTAACCATTTATTTTGCTTGGAAGGAAAAGGAAAAAGGACTTGAACCAGCAGAGGTCAGTAAACAACTGACTACACTAAATTTAATCAATGCTGTTTTTTATATCTGACCAAAAGCCCTAATAAAGGAAATGGTTACATTAGGATGTTATTTTTATTGTCATGGCCAATCTAGCGCAAAAAATACGGGACAGACTGCCAGGAACATGAGTCAGGATACCCGACCCTCGTCCTGGTTCTGCCAAAATAACCAACAGAAGAAAGAGCCAGAGCAAATCCCTTGGCCCGTCTTCACCTTGTTTTAGCAGAGGTTTCTCCATATTTAAAATGGTGAGGGTGAACAAGATGTTCTTTCTGCTCCAACTTTCTAGGCTCCCATAGACACAGGTTAAATAACACAGGAGTGCCAGTTATACAACGCAGGAAATGGAAATGACTACAGAACAGAAACATGTTTTAGTGATAAGGTGGCAGCTAGCTACCTAACTGGGAAAAGATTGCACCGGTGCGGTTGCCCATGACATTCCAAGGGCATGGTAAATTATTTCAGCATAACGTAGTGGGGAAGAAGGCCTGGTCAGAGTTATGTTAGTGTAATATAATACGGCTATTTGATTCGGCATGATGTATAAGAAATATTTTGTCTACATTCCCATGGCTTGCAATTTCCTTACTAAATATGTTTTCAAAAACCTACTTCTGCAATGATGTAAGCAGTGTGGCAGCCAGACCTCACTTCCCAGTCCCCTCTGAATATCTCTTGACTATGAAGCACTACTCAGGCTGCATCTGAACTGGACAAACAAACGCAGAAGCTGGCTTTCCTTTGCTTTTACCTGCCCTTGTTTTAGCAATACGGTGCTCAAGAAACAAATCAAGGAGAAAGATGGTAACTTTTAGCGTTTTTGCCATTCCTTATGCTGATTCCACAAGCACATCGTCATCTGGAGAGGTCACATGTTGCATGCAAACAAAATATTCTAAGATGATCAACACTGATTTCCACTGAACTCTAGATTTAGCAGCAAATCTTGGAAAAAGCTGACCCTGCTTGAGGTAACAATATTAAATATAGGCATGAACAAACTTTTTCTTCCCCTTAATTTGCAAAGTAAGGAAATGGAGTTCATCTAATAAACTCAACCCACTCACACTAAGCAAAACAAATATCTCTTGTAAAAAACCTCTCAAAAAAGTCTCCAGGTAACTCAGCCTGTTACTCTACACCTTATTTACCTGTTTCTTTGTATGGCAAGCTTCTCCAACCCCTAGCCTTCCCACTGAATTTCAATAAAAATGATTTTTATATTTGGGTTTCCCCTGTTGATCATTAGCTGCTATAGATAACAATCTTGCCTTTAAAGCAGATACAGCACAAACCTTCTTTTCAACATCTAAAAACATTCCTAAATATCATGAAAACAACTCTGCAAATTAACCCTTAGAAGGTTCGAATTTCTGGGTGGCAGAAACAAGTTCTGCCTTACCAAATACTCATTTTGAAGGGATTTGAAAACCTGAGCTACCTTTTTTGGTTTTATTCACTTTCAAAAGATAAGAGTCACATTAATCAAACGCCAACAAATATTTCCAGCCAACAATTATAAAAAAAACAAACTCATCTTCTCTTCCATCACCTGAAAAATAAGTAACAAGAATGACTACACGACAAAAAAAAAAGAATGACTACCCGAAAGGTGATCATGAAAAGGGTGCTATACCCCTTTACTGCAGCACCTGCAGCCTCTTTAAAAAGTCATCACTTCTGAATCATTTCTAAATATACTACTATGTACTCGGCTTTGAGGTACACCCATTGGCTAGTTGTCAAAATGATAAGAACCTACCACAGCGAGGTTCGGAGCTCTTCCAAGAAAGGCACACTAAAAACTTCTCCTATATTTCCAGAACCTCCCAGATTTGAGGATTATAACTACCGTGGCAGGACCACTTAGCACACAACTAAAATCCATAATCACAGGACTAATGGATAATCGTAATGTAAAATGTGAGAGCAGCCATATGTGCACAACTTTTCTGATCGTCAAAAACTCTGAGGGCTTCCCTGGTGGCGCAGTGGTTGAGAGTCCGCCTGCCGATGCAGGGGACGCGGGTTCGTGTCCCGGTCCGGGAAGATCCCACATGCCGCGGAGCGGCTGGGCCCGTGAGCCATGGCCGCTAAGCCTGCGCATCCAGAGCCTGTGCTCTGCAACGGGAGAGGCCACAACAGTGAGAGGCCCGCGTACCGCAAAAAAAAAAAAAAAAAAAAAAAAAAACTCTTTGAGATAACTCCTTTCTATAAGCAGAGCTATTCACAAATACATGCTTTTTACACTCTCCCAGAAAATGAACAAAAACTTTATATTACTATCATTTTCTTCCCCACTAAGTAAACAGATGGAAAGATACAGACTGGGGGTTGTACAAGAAAGTACAATGAAACAGGAGTTAGGAGGTTCTCACTGGCCAAGTGAGCAGATTCAGATAAGAGGATTTCTGAGATTCCTTTTACCCCCATTATTATTTTGCCCTCTTCCCCCAAGGAAGTGCCAAGCTTGAAATGTCTTCAGATTCCTAACCCAAGTTCTACGCAAATATCACATTTATCTTACATATCCACTCATCAGCTTATGAATATCCCTCACAACTGCCCCAAAGCATGCTCATTTCCTTATATGCCAGGTGTCTTTTTTAACTCTGTATTCAGGAGGCCTCTCTCATCCTCTCTTCTCTCCAAGGCAACCCTATCCATTCATGCCCTCTACTCTTAACCCATAAGGCAGGGAGGAAAAAAAATCTCAAATGTTCTGCTTTGTACCATAGCATCTGCTGTGAATGTGGAACCATCTGTTGCCCACTTTGCCATGGGAAGGATGGTGCAGGCATCAGCCGTGGAGTGTCACAGGTCGCACAATAGAATTATGTTCTTCTTGGGGCTGACACACCCAGGCATATGCTCCACAGTCACCATGGCTAATGCTACCCTTCCCCCATCAAAGAGTTTATTTATTTCCTCACAGAGAATGTGACCTCTAAATTCTCACAAAGGGTCAGGTCCATTTTTTAAAAACTTACATATGCCTGAATATCAGTTTCTAAATTCTCTAATCCTGGGTTTTATCTAAAACTAACATCTGTCACTAACACACTTGAGACTTTACCAGTCACCATCTCTGGGCATCTCAGTTTTTGCGTCTATAAAACAAAAAAGTTGAGCTCAGTGATCTCTGAGGCTCCCTTGCACCGTAGCACTCCAAAATTCTGTAATTTTAAGCCAACTCAAAGTCAGTGAACACAAGTTCCTTCACATCTATGGTATATTAAGACTCTTAATGCCAAGGACAAAAGAATCTGCTGCAGACAAAAAGGTCTCTCTGTGTTGAGCAAAAATACCGTCAGTTTCTAGAAGATCCAAATTAGATTAAGATCCCTAATCTTGTTAACATATGTCCTCAAGGTAATACCCTAGTGAAGAGTTTGGGGCTAGATATTCATTGTTTGTGTGTCCTGTGCATTATAGGATATTACACAGCATCATCTGAGGCCTCTACCCACTAGAGGCCAGCCCCAGTTGGCAACTGGGGTTGTCCCCTGCCCCGAGTTGGGACAACCAAAAATGTTTCCAGACACTGGCCAATAACCCCTGGGGAGCAAGTTACCCCCACTCCACCCGCCTCCATTCAGAACCACAGCTGCTGTGTATACCAGGGCTTTATAATAAAGCACATCACTTAAAAGTTGTTTTTGTTTCAAATAGATGACATTTCCACAGTTAATAAGTAAAGTACATCAAGATCTAACAGTCAGATTTATAACGCACATGTATTCCACTTGGAAGATGTACAAAACCACTGTCTTTCCAAGTTATTCATAGAGCCAACCGCCTTTCTGCTAAGGGTTGAGAATTAGCATACAGAGTCATAACCTCAACTGCTCTTTAAAAGTATTTAAAAGCAATCACGTTTTTCACAGCAAGTCCTCTGGTGCACTCCAGAATCAACCCCTGCATTACAGTACAGACCTCAAAAGAGGGCTTTGAGGAAAACAGCAAAATTCAGTGGTGGGTTTAATCACTTCAGCTTTTTCTTCCCTCTCTTGTGCAAAAGCCAGTAAATAAAATGTTTCTGAAAAGGTTGCTAAAGAGTTCCAGCTTTCGTCTGGTGTTCTTTAAGATAGGAGGTAGCAAGCTCTTAGGAGAATTTCCCAGCTATCTTTTCCTCCCTCACTTCAAATAGGGATCCAGGAGACACCCCCTAAAGTCAGTCCTCAGCCCAAAAGAACAGCGTCTGCCAGTTGCATGGAACAGACTGAAGCCTGCAAATTGAAATGATGGCTACTCCTAGCCCAACATCTCATTTTTTCATTTGTGAAAAAGGCTGGGATTTGCAAACCTCTGGGTCTCAGGAGGTGAAGGCTACACTAGTCAACTAAGAGCAAAAGCTCTATTCCCCCTCACTTTTAAAGGAAACCCCAGTTATAAACGTTTTGGGGACTTTACAGAGTTTCTCAAGTACATATAATGTTTAAATTTCCACATTAAATATGTAAAACGAAAACAATAAAATAAAACACAAAACCTTTTAAATAACTTAAGCCCAGGATATGAAAAGGGAATCATGAATAGACACAACTGTTACTTTTCAAAGAACCTTAGCTCTTTATTCAAACAAATATTTACACAATTGAGGGCAATGGTACCGGGGATGTAGCCATTCTGTTAAAATAGTGGGCAGCTCTAAAGCTTTATTTATCCCAAATCCAACTACTCTGTTGCTATCCTACCAGGAACCAAGAATTCAAGAGCTCTCAGGGCAAAAGTTTAACTAACACTCTGAAACTGTGAACTTCATTTAGACCTCTCCCAGCTGAATTCAGATGTTAGAATTCTCGGAGACATATCTCAAACGCCTAAATTAAGCCAAACTAGGAAGCTTAAAGTTACGCGTCCAATACTTGATAATATATATCTGTAATTAATACATTCATACAATGAAGGGAAATGTGGCTGACATATATTTACACTAAAAGTACGCCACATTTTTATGCCTCTTCTTCTAGTTCCACTCCCAGCTGCGTCTGGCTGTGACTAGCTGTGCATTCTAGAACTGTTGAGAGCTTCTTTAGAGCAGCAGAAGGAAGACTTCTAGGGATGAGGGCAGGGCCGGGCGAGAGGATTTCCAGCCCCGGGAAAGTCTACCGACATAAAAGGCTGAGGGCGCAGTTCCCGCTTTTACATGAGAAAGGTAGATGGGTAGCAGGTTCGACTTCCGAAGCTCTTTCAAACAGGAAACCCCAAGTCTGGAAGCGACAGCCTGTCAGCCTCTTAATTTCCTGGCGGTGGCGGGAGTTAGCCCGGCCCTCGGCGCTTTAATAAGTGATGACTGCTAGAACTAAGTTATTCAATGTACCAGCAAACATTTCAAGCTGCGCCTCGGCCGTGCCAGGCGCGGGTGAAACAGGGGTTCAAAACATTCTCTACTTCCAGCCGCTATCTCTAGGGGTGCGGAGACCGCCCCAACCATAAATTTTGGGGGGCACCCAAGGCCAAATGGGAATTTGAGTCTCTGGGCGGTTCAAACTAGTGAGCCCCACTCTTGAAACAAAGTGAGTCAGGAGGGCAGCTAGCTAGATATTTGGGGGAGGGGGTCTTTTCTGAATTCCGCGCCCATACCATCCAGCAGCGGACTCTTTCCTCCGCCCACGGCGACAAAGCGGCTCTAGCCCCAAGATCCCGATCCCTCTCTCCTTGGGTATTCCAGACTTCTCGGCAAAAGTTGCCTCAGGCTCCCCCAAATCCCGCCCGTTTCCTACAACTGTTCTGCGAGCTGCTCTTCCACCCCGCCACTGCCTCCCCAGGATCCTCTCAACCGAGGTCCACCCATTCTTGGGGTTCGGGGCCCCAGAGGCTGCTCAGCCCGGGCTCTGCTAACCCCAGCCCGAGCTTTTGTCCCTGCAGCCCACAAGAGAAGCAAGAAACTCTGCGTCCCCGGCAGCCACTCACCGTCTCATCTTCTCTCCGCGCCGCCGCTCTCCGCCGGCTCCAGCGGCCCTCGCCTGGCCCTCGCCCCGCCTCCCTCCCACCCTCCCTCCAGCCCCGGACCCCCGGCCCCGCCGCAGCTCCAGCCGCAGCCGCCCGGCCACTCAGCACGCGCTGTGCGCAGCCAGCGCGCCCCTCCTGGCCCCGGCGGCCACTGCCTCCTCTCCGCCCACAACCCTCGGCCGCGCAAACGGGCGGCGACCAACTCGGCGGCGGGGGAGGCGACGCCCGGGGGATGCGGCCCGGACGCGCGGAGCCTGCGCGGCCCCTTCTACCCCGCCGGCCGCCGCCTTCTCCTCACCTGGCGCGTCGGCGCGGCCGGGTCCCCAGGGCGAGGGAGGGAAGGCGCGCTGCGGGCACCCAGCCGCCGGGTGCGGTCCCCCTCGGGCCGCGGTGGTGGGCTCCGCGCGGCTCGGTCCTGTGCCCCGGCCCCCTTCGTAACCACCGCGGCGGGCACCGAGGGACTCGGAGCAGTGAAGTCGGTGAAGGTGCCAGGCAGTTTGCAGTTGGGGCTTTTACTGCTGCAGCAGGGGTCTGGCTGGTCTCCCCATCACGGGGCGCCAGCTTCTCGGAGCCGCGTTTACAGCCGTGGTAGAAACCTTGTGGCAGGCTTTCCTAATGAGCTGGAAGAGGGCGGGTGGGTACACGTCCTCGAGCGACGATTTCCTCGCCCGACGGTGAGGTTTATACCGGGAAACTCCAGGTGACCTCACCTCCTCCCGACAGTTCGCCCGCGGGCAGGCACCTGATGCGTCAGAAAAGCAGTTTTGCAAAATGGTTGGGGAACGGCCTCAGCGGAGGATTTTAAACTAACTTGTACTGATTTCGTTTCAGTTACTTCTCTTGAAAGTTTCTATATTTTCCAACGTGTTTTTCTCGTTGCTGCAACCAATGAAAACAATGCTGATGTGAACGGCGGGTGTCTCCACGGAAAGGGACCAAATGGACCCAGGGCGGCCTCAGTCGATCTCCGCACGAATGAGTGTGAGTGAACCTCTTCCAAGTTCTGGGTGAATCTCTGGGCTTACAAAGAGGCAGGTCGTCGGCCCTCGCGGAACTCACAACAGCAAGAAAGAGCACAATAAAGTGCAGACTAATTTATGATCACTATGGCTTTGGTTGGCCAAGTCGTTTTAGCTCCTAGCAACAGTGTCATTAACAGTGTAGTGACAGAGATAGCTGATGTTCAGGATGGTTAATAAGCTTCCGGATAATGTATACAAAGTCCCTGACACCACGAGTGGCACTCAGTAGGCACTCAACAAATAGCTTATTTATAATGCACTTTTCATCTGTGCAAGTAAAAGTCTGACTTCTAATTTATAGGAAAGGCTCACCTATGAACTGCTTGGTGTTTTATAGGAATTAGTTTCCCCTGTCTTGGCTCTTTTCCCCACAGAAACATACAGGAATCAATCCAACACTTAAATGCTTCAGCAGTTTCCCCGATTGGATCATCCCATCACCATAAAATCATGTTATTTCTCCCATCTTAAAAACTCTCTCTTGAATCCACTTCCCCCTCCAGCCACTTGCTCCTTTTTTTCTGCTCAGCCGCAGCAAAACTCCTTTAGCCTTGTTAAGAAAAGCTGTCTCCAAGTTTTCTCTACCCATTTATTCCAATTGGGCTTTTGCTTCTGCTCTGTCCCCTAGGACGCATCCTGTCAAGGTCAAACTCCTAAACTGGACATTTTCTCAGGGCTCATCTCACTCGAACTATCAGCAGAAATCAATGGTGGAACACTTGTTCCTCCTGGAAAACTTTTATTTGGACTTCCACAACTTTTTCATGTTTTTTTTTTTTTTCCCCTACTCCATTGCTTGCTCCTTCTTAGTCTTCTTTGGGAAGAAGATTGCTTGCTGGTCCCTTCTCTTCTCCCAGTGTCTGAGCAGGAGAGTCCCCAGAGTTCGGGCTTTGGATCTCTTGTCTATCAACACCCACACCCTTGGTGATCTCACGACACTAAAGATCACATATGTGGTAATGACTCCCAAATTTTAACTCCAGCCTGACCATCTCTTCTTGAACTGCAGGCTCCAGGCTATTGCCCAGTTAGCCTACTAGGCTACTCCCACATAACATTTCTGATACTAAAATCCTGAAATTCCTCCTTCTGTCTCCCAACCACCCTGTCCCAAATGAAGTTTTCCTCATATCAGGCCAAAAAGCTTGGTGTCATCCTTGACTTTTCTGTTTCTCTCACATTTCAAATCCAATCCATCAGAAAAAAATTTTTCAGCTCTACTTTTAAAATAAATCCAAAATTCAACTACTTAACCACCTCCACTGTTAATTAACACCCTAATTTACCATCACATCTTGACTTTATCCTTGCCCTGTTTCTACTTTTGTCCCCATGAAGGAAGTTCTCAACACACTGCCAGAGCGATCGTTTTTAAACATTGAGACAACTCATATCACTCCTCTGCTCAAGACCCTGCAATGGTCCCCATCTCAATCAGGGCTAAAGCCAAAGGCTATAGAATGGCCTGGAAGGACAATACATGATGTGCCATTCTTTGATTTAAGCTCCTACTTCTTTCACTTCACTCACTTAGTTCCTGCCATAATGGCCTCCTCAATATTCCTGGACTAGAGTCCTAGACAGTATGCTTCCATCCCAGGGCCTTTGTGCTAGCTGTCCTCTCTGCCTGGAATTCCTCCCCCACCCCAAGTACCAGTATGGCTTACTCTCTCACTTCCTTTAAGACACTGCTCAAACGTCACCATGTTCCTCAGGTCTACCCTGACCACTCTACTTAAAATTTAAAAGGCGTTCCACATACTAGTGAGCTTTCTTTATTATTTTTAATGACAGAACGATCACCTTCTATCCTATTATAAAATGTATTTTTCTATTGTGCTTATTATCTGACTCTCCTCACCAGAATGTAAGTTCTGTGCAGGGAGGGATTTTTGTCTGCTCTCTCCAGTGATATAGCCACAGTACTCCTAAAACGATGCCTGGCATGTAGTTGGTGCTCAAAACTGAATGACTTTGACCCAAAGCACTATGGGTGCAAACATTTTGTGGCCTCGAACGATACCAGCAAGACTCCTGACTAGACAGACATCTCAGAGACAGTCGTTCTCCCTCTAAGGTTCTGAGGAGAATGTTTACCAACACAACACACCTAGAATGGCCATAGTTAGGTTGACAATATTCATATCTAAGAAAATATAGCTAACACTTATTGAGAGCAGTAGTTACTGTATCTGCCAGGTGTTTGTCCAAATATACTACAGTCTTAATTAAACTAATTAATAACAACGCTTTGAGGTAAGTACTGTTACTACTTCCCTTTTGTAAGTGAAAAGGGTGAGACAGAGAGAAGTAAATGGTCACTCAGCTAATAAGTTTGTAGAGGCAGAATTGGACACAGGGCAACCTGGTTCTAGAGTTCATGCTCTTCAATACTCCCCTCCACCTTTTCTCTAAATAGGAATGATACTAGAGAAAACATCTGTATAATGAGTAATTCCAAATCACTAGACCAGAAAAAAAATGATCCTCATTGACCTTCCTTCACCATCTTGTTTTATTTGTTGACATCTCTGTCTCTTTTACTATAGCCAAGCTCCTTGAAGGCTAGAGGGGTCATTTTATTCACATTTGCGTGAACCACACTCCAAGACTTGGTGCATGGAAAGGGCTCAAAGAGTATTCGTTTAATGTGATTTTGTAAAGTGACTAAACTCAGCAAAACATCTCACTTCCAATGAGTTAGTATGGTTTTCAAGAGTTTTCATAATGCCACGGCAACCTGAAGATAGAAGAGATCAACAAGGTACAAGGGTTATAGTAAATGTGAAAAGCAGACCCCAACATCTTAAAATGTATAGAAGGCGCTCAGAGTTTAACACCTATTATTATTGCAATAATTGTTATTACCAGAACTTTTTTAGTTATGATGGTATTTTGTGTGTGTGTGTGTGGTACGCGGGCCTCTCACTGTTGTGGCCTCTCCCGCTGCGGAGCACAGGCTCCGGACTCACAGGCTCAGCGGCCATGGCTCACGGGCCCAGCTGCTCCGCGGCATGTGGGATCTTCCCGGACCGGGGCACGAACCCACGTCCCCTGCATTGGCAGGCGGACTCTCAACCACTGCGCCACCAGGGAAGCCCTACGATGGTATTTTTTTAAATAGAAAGAAAAAATAAAAAGACATGAGCACTTTCCTTCTACTTCTTCCATTTCCTGGGTTCTTTAAAACAAAGTGACCTATTTAATCACAGATCCAGCCACACCTACCTCTGTTGCCACACCTACCTCTGTCTGCCATTCCCTGTTGTCCACCAGGGATATTGTGTTGTAAACTGCACAGCAGAACTTCCTTCCCTGTTCCCTTCTCTAGGATCTGTAGTGGTTACAGTACCTGATGGTACTTTTCTTTAGCCACCCCTCTCAGCTAAGGAAAGGTGAAGTGTTGCACACAGTAATATGATGAATTATTTATGTATTATTTCATTTGGAATTAGTTTTCCAAATGGCTGGTTGGACTTGATTAGCTCATGTCCTGAATCTGTACATCTTTTCCTCTCTCTGCAGTAATAACCTAAAAAATCTTTGAAGCTTTTAACTTGGTCACTCTCAACTCTTGTCCAATTTGTGGAACAACTGTTTATACTAAAGTTATCTTTAATATTATGCCTATAAAAAGAATCAAGAAGTTTTTATTTGCAGAGTGCAGTGGAAAGATCATTGATTTTAGAGTCAGGGAGATCTGGGTTTAAACCCTGACTCAGCCCCTTTACCAGTCAGGTAATTTGAGTGTGTTATTTACCTTCACTGAGAACCATATTTCTATTCTGGTAAATGGGACTGATAACACCCAACCCATATGTTTGTGAATTAATGTGATAATGTAGACACCACTCTTTGCACAGGAGATAGCACCCAGGGATTACTCAAAAGTGTAGTTTCTTTTTTTTTTTTATTCTTTTCTTTTTTAATGAAAATAGTATATATTTAAGGTAGACAACATGAGTATTTTATGGACATACACGTAATGAAATGATTGTAACAGTCAAGCTAATTAACATACCTTCTCACAGTTACCTTTTTTATGTGTATAATGAGAACACCTAATATCTGCTCTCACCAAATTTCCAGTATTCAACACAGTATCGTCATGCTGTCACATTAGATCTCTAGACCTATTTATCCTTTAACTGCGACTTTGTACCCTTTGACAAACATCATCCCATCCCCCATCCCCAGCTCCACCTCCTTGCCCCTGGTAACCACCTTTCCACACCTACCTTCTATGTGTTGTAATCCACTTTCTTAGGTACCACATGTAAGTGAGATCATGCAGTTTTTTTCTTTCTGTGCCTGGCTTTCACTTAGCATAACGTCCTCATCAAATGAGTAGTTTCCAACCACACTTGCCCTTTTCTGGAACTGTTATTAATGACATCAACCATTGTGTTGTACTGCCTTATAGACGTTGAGTTCCACTTCATAAACTCCTTTTAGAATTTAGTGCTAGGGACTTCCCTGGTGGCACAGTGGTTAAGAATCTGCCTGCCAATACGGGGGACACGGGTTTGAGCCCTGGTCCAGGAAGATCCCACATGCCACTGAGCAGCTAACCCCACGAGCCACAACTACTGAGCCCGTGTGCTGCAACTACTGAAGTCCGCGCACCTAGAGCCTGTGCTCCGCAGCAAGAGAAGCCACTGCAATGAGAAGCCTGTGCACCTCAACGGAGGGTAGCCCCCGTTTGCCGCAACTAGAGAAAGTCTGCAACAACGAAGACCCAACGCAGCCCAAAATAAAAAAATATATATAATAAAATTTTTTAAATTAAAAAAAAAAAGAATGTAGTGCTAGGATAAATTTTCTCTCTCAAAAAAATCCAAGTACTTTCGTTTCTTAGAAAAGGTATCTTCATCTATTTTAACATTGGATTTGCAATCATTGTTAAGGAAAACGGTGTAAACCAATGTTTCCCTTTGTATCCTGTTTGTAAGGAAGCACAGTGTCAAATTTACTATTAAATTATTGTACTATTATAAATTATAATTTTTAATATATAGTAGCACAATTTAATGTACTATATTATAATGTATAATGTAATAGAATTGTACTACTATAAATTAAGTTATTAAATTATTGTACTAAAGATTTTTGCTTCCTACTCTTTTTTTATGCCTTCAATGCATTCTTATTCCAATAATCTTATTGGATACTTGGATTTTACACTGTGTTCTCATATATATATTCAAATATATTAAGTATAAATAACACATTAGCTCATCAAATTAACACCAGAAAATTAATCAAAATTAAAGTGGAAATTTATCCCCATGTGCTTCCTTATGTTCAAACTATTAAAAGACTGGCTCTCTAATTATGAGAATAATTTAAATACATTTGGAGCACCTGATTAATTTCTGCATCAAAATGTTTCTTTCTGATCTGTCTCCATTTTTTTCTGTGAGTTTTATTGGAATCAGGCAGGAAAAGGATGCTGTGTGTGTGTGTGTGTGTGTGTGTGTGTGTGTGGTGTGTGTGTATGTGTGTGTAGCCCCTTTAGATTAACCTATCACAGCTGTGTTTATCTGGTTTACTTTTCTAATCATCTGAGGACCCTGAGTTGATCTACTTTTCCTGCATGGCAGATTTAAAACAAGGAGTTTTCTTTGTAGCTTAGCTGCTCATCACAGAAAAAAACAGTGCTCTATCAGTGGTAATCCTTGATATTGCTGGGAACTCAGTTTCTCTTCTCTGTTGATCTTGTTTAATTTTTCTTTCATCTGACTTTCACCATCCCTCCAGTAATCTCATACCTTGAATTCAAGTTCCCCTATAATATAACATAATATAATATAACATAATATAATATACTATAATTTATGTATTTATTTTGGAGCCATGTCTTACAGGGATAAGTGTTTGACGTGCCAGATATATACAGACTTCAATGCACTAGAGACTTCTGACAACTCAGAGCAGGGGCCAAGACTCAGGTCATGAGGCCTGTTAAACACAGAGGCAGATTTACTAAGCATCTACTCTGTTCCACACAATATGCCTAGATTGGTGGGAAGTGGAGATAAAACAAGACATTTACTGTGTGTCTATACATAAGGAATTTACTGCCTAGCATATAACTAATGTGATCTTGTAATACAAAATCTAAAGAAAATGATACAAAGGAGTTCAGAGAAGGAGTATCTCTGCCCAATGAGTCTATCAGGGAAGACAACGTGTGTGGCCTTCATATTGAAAGAACAGCTTCCCAGCAGAGGAGACAATATGCACAAAGCAGCTGGGCGGTAAAGGCAGGTTAGGGAAGTGGTGAGTAACGCAGCCTGCCTGAACCTACAGTACATGGAGGGAGGCTTGGGAGATAAGATCGAGGGAGCTGGGGAGGCACTTGCGGGGAGGGAAGGGATGAGGCCTTGAATTTTAGATTTTACATCTAGTACCATGTTAATTATGTCATTTCCTTGCTCTAAACTTGCACTGGCTCCTCCTTGCCTGACAAATACAGGAAGAGCCAGTGGCTATGTGGGAAGTGGAAACTGATTATATAGGAGTAGGATGAAAGAGAAAGATGAGCTCCAGCCACAGAATTTAAACACTCCAATAAAGTGGTCCAGATTCTGTTTCCTAATATGTTAAACAAAGCTCTCAGTCCAAGAAAAAGCTGCTCAATTGAATTTTCACTAAGGGCCCAGTTAAAATACTGAATTTCTGCCCACTCCTGACTGCCATCCATTTTTTAATCTTTGGATGACTCCATAGTTACAGATCCTGAGTTCTCACAGAACTAAGTACGAAACAGGTAACTTTTGACTATTATGGTCAGGTGTTGAACCGGAAATTCGGTGACAATATTCCAGTGAACCAATTGTGTCACCTGGGACTTAGGGCTACTTGCTTGACCTTTTTATTTATTTTTTTAAATATCTTTATTGGAGTATAATTGCTTTACAATGTTGTGTTAATTTCTGCTGTACAACAAAGTGAATCAGCTATACGTATACATATATCCCTATATCCCCTTCCTCTTGAGCCTCCCTCCCACCCTCCTTATCCCACCCCTCTAGATCATCACAAAGCCTCGAGCTGATCTCCCTGTGCTATGCGGCTGCTTCCCACTAGCCAACCATTTTACATTTGGTAGTGTATATAAGTCAATGCTACTCTCTCACTTCGTCCCAGCTTCCTCTTCCTCCCCTGTGTCCTCAAGTCTGTTCTCTACATCTGCATCTTTATTCCTGCCCTGACACTAGGTTCATCAGTACTGTTTTTTTAGATTCCGTATATGTACGTTAGCATCCGGTATTTGATTTTCTCTTTCTGACTTTCTTCATTCTATATGACAGACTCTAGGTCCATCCACTTCATTACAAATAGCTCAATTTCATTTATTTTTATGGCTAATATTCCATTGTATATATGTGCCACATCTTCTTTATCCATTCATCTGTGCTTGACCTTCTTAAATATTTCACATTATGGGGGTAATTTCTCTCAGGGGAGTTGTTAAGAGAGCTAGTAAAACGTTATTACATACCACCCATCTCTGACTAGATATTTAGCATCAGTGCTCAAAAATTTCTAAGTGGTTGTTTGAAGCATTTATTTCTGAGATACAGATAGTGATGCTTATGACTGGTACAGTTCTTTTAGACTCATTTGAATGTCTGGCTATTCACAAGAACTAGGCATTTCTATGAGTTACAAATATGCCTAAAGAAGGTAATCGAAATTCATTTACTGGGTTTCTCAAATGGGAACAAAAAGAAATTCTATTCAAAAGGTCCTTCTCTGGGTCTTCCCTGGTGGTGCAGTGGTTGAGAGTCCGCCTGCCGATGCAGGGGACACGGGTTCGTGCCCCGGTCCGGGAGGATCCCACATGCCGCGAAACGGCTGGGCCCGTGAGCCATGGCCGCTGAGCCTGCGTGTCCGGAGCCTGTGCTCCGCAACGGGAGAGGCCACAACAGTGAGAGGCCCGCGTACCGCAAAAAAAAAAAAAAGGTCCTTCTCTTATTGTTCATCTCAAGAGGTTGATCTCCAGGGTATGTGTTATATTTATAACGTTGACATAAGAATCTCCAGAAATTTAACGTGGGATAGATACACTCTACCTTTAATGTTAATATTAAAAGTTAGCTTTATAGAAGGTGTATGAACCCAAGAACTCACAAGAGGGAAGTTACAGGTATTGAAATGAATTTGCTAGTCAAGAAGGCAAACGTGGATATGATTAAAGAGTGCATTTCCTTCCCTCTCTCCCACCCCTGCTTGCAGAAGTTTCTGTGGCTCTCCCGCTGGTTCCTCTCCAAAAAGCCCTGATAAGGTCTGAGGACCCCAACAGCTGGAGTGCTGGTGGAGGGAAATCACCTACATGCTCTTCATTCCTCTGGTCTGTTGAGCATTGATGGGCAATGTTATCAAGACAAGCCCTGATGTGGTTTATTGGTTTGCTGTCTCACAAGCTAGTTTTGTCTTTCATCCTATCTGGCTCCTGAGTTAATCGAAGTGATGATCCAGGTGGGGAATTCCTTACACAGGCAATTTTGAAGGATCCATATGGGTGGAGGGCAACATTACCTCTAATGGATAATTCACTGGTAGTTAGTCTCCAAAAGAAAGTTTTATCTCTCATGGGCTATTACCATCCATGTTCAATTCCCTATGACTTTGTAAATAGTTGAATGCTTTGATCCTATTGGAAATATCAATCCCTTGTTTTCCATTCAAACTGCTCCCATCTTCAGTACAAGAAAGGACAGGATGAGGTAAAGGGCAGTTGCTGAGGGATTACTCAGTATTTGAAGCTTGCACTTATGGCAGGGATGTGATGGCCGGGGATGACAGGAGTAAGCAGACATTGGAATGATAAGCTTCTGAATCAAGGCTCTGTTCTCAATAACACAAATTAAAATTTGTGATTATTTTATTTGTCTTTTTTTTTTCTCCCCTCATTCCCTCACCTCCCCCACCCCTATAATTCTAAGCTTTGTGAGGTCAAGGCACTTCTGCATTGTGTACCATTATATGCCCAGTGCCTCCCCCAGTACTTCATACGTGACAGATACCATAAATTATTTGTTGAATAATTACATAAATTGGTCTTGAATACTGAAAATCTAAGTTCATCACTTCTACACTTAAGAATTCTTCAGTGACTCCTTCAAGACGTGAGATAAAATAAATCCAGAATCCTTGTTTTGGCATTAAACAAATAAACAAAAAAGTAAGTCATCTGGTTACTCCAGGTTATTTTCCTAACTAGTAGGTCACTGTTTCCTCTGCCCTCTCCCTGCAAGGAGGGGACATTTCAATCATCATAAACAACTTGCAGTTATTCACAAGTGTCATATTCGTTCACCTCTTTCCTCATAATCAGCAATAGTAAGTGCAGGAATCATACATTCCAGAAAGCTTTTCCTAACTCCACCCAGGTTTTGGTTAGGAGCTAAAGTACTTCATGTTATTGGATTGCAAATTTTCTGTTTTATCATCTGTCTCTGCTCAAGACATAAACTCCCTCAGGTTAGAGGGCTGTGATGGTTAATTTTATAGCAACTCGGCTAGGCTATGGTGCCCAGTTTTTTGGTAGAACACCAGACTAGATGTTGCTGTGAAGGTGTTTTTAGATATGATTAGCATTTAAATCAGTGGACTTTGAGTAAAGCAAATTACCCTTCATAACATGACTGGGCCTCATCTAATAGTTGAGACCTTAAGAGCAAAGATAGAGGTTTCCCAAAGAAGAAGGAATTCTCAAGATTTTAACATAGAAACACTACATTGCTTTCCAGCGTGTCCCCCGGAACCTGTGTTCAAGACTACAGCATCAGATCTTGCCTGAATTTCCAGTCTTTGGGCCTGCCCTGCAGATTTCAGCCCTGCCAGCCCCCACTATGTAAGACAAGTCTTTAAACCACCCTCTCCCTCTCTCTCTCTTTCTCTCTGTCTCTCTATCTCTACCTCTATCTCTAGCACTCTCCCTCTCTGTCTCTCTATTATATAAAATATAAATATATATATATATATTTCTCTATATACATATACATCTCTTGTTGGTTCTGTTTCTCTGGAGAAACTTCAGTAACCCAGGAGCTTTCTATTTTAACTCCTGTGTCTAAAATGTAGCACAATAAGTAAATGAAAAATTAAATCTAGCTTGAAATCACCCTCCCTTACTAGAGGAGGACTTTGCAGTGCAGAGATGATCAGCTAATCCTGGTGAGGTCAACTAAACCAGGTCCCGAGCACATCCCTGAGCACCCGCTCCCCGTCCCCTGGTAACTTGATCATCTGATGCATATTAAAAAATAATAAGGAAAATACACACTTTATGAATCTATTTATTTTGTTGATGCTGGGGAACACATTACAAAGATTACAACCAGCACTGTGAGCCCTGAATTGGAGAGCTACTGAGTTGGAGCCTCATCCCCGACCCTGCAAGGAGACAGTAGGATCAGCTGCTCTTCTAGAGCACCTAAAACTCCATGTCTTTCCCTCTGCATCCCATCCCACCCCTTTTTGTGTGCATCTTGATTTTTGAATGACTGGTGAGTCACTGGAAAAGACCTCTCCACATCAGCTGCTTTGGCCTGCCTGTCACTCAGCACCTGGTCCAAACAAAACCTCAGCACGTGCTCAGTGGGGTAAGTAAGCACATGATCAAAGCTCCAGGCTAGAATTGACAGCCTCAGACTATCTTCCTGGTGTTTGCTGGACTCCCGGGTTTATCCTGGGAAATGCCAGGTCATTCCCAATATGCATCACAGAGAGTAGGTACTCATAAATATTTACTGAAAACCTCTGAGGATGAAGTGCACACAAAGGGAGATCTCACGACATGTTGCCCGTCACCAACTCTGTCCTCCTTGGGCTCTTCTCTCTGGGCATTATCCTCCTCCATCAGGATCTTCTGCTGAATCTCAAAGGAGAAACTGGGATCAATGCCAGCCTGTGCTCAGCAAGAAAAGAGAGATACCATGAGTGGGAAGCTGGAAGCTGAGGTGACCTCTGAAAGCTGCAGGTCAGCAGAGCTAACATCTAGGAAACACAAACTGCTGTCGAAATTGAAAAACAGATATCCTGGGTCATCCTATATTCCCACTGCTGACTATCCTTTAGGATGACAAAACTTTCACACTATCAACACTAACCACCACCAACCACCACCGACAAAAGCACACTTTTGGATAAAATAATTAGAGATTTTTTTAAAAAATGGATGCTGGCAAACAATCAATGGGCAAATATTTAGGCAAAGAGAAGAATCCGTTTTTCACATAGTTTCTGCTTGGGGTTTACTGTTGCTTATTTTCTATTTTTCATCCCATGCTTATTATTTACCAGCATGTTAGGTACTTTGTCTTTATTATATCATTTAAGTTTTACAAAATCTCATTATAGAAAAGGAAGCCAATGTCCTTGTTCTTAAGAGCTCCCCACGGAGCTCCTGACTTTAAGTCAGACCTCCCACAGCTCTCATATGTCCAGTTTTCTCTGCAGACTCAGGGCTGCCCCAGGAGATGATGTGGGCCCACCATCATGTTAGGGTTCCCATTTGTTTGGTACTTACTATGCCAAATATTTCTCATTTGATTTTCACGATGACTCAGATATGGCATGAGGAGGGGAATTCAATTTTGGACATGTTGGGTTGGAGGATATCTATAGATCAAGTGAAGTGCAGGGAAGAGATCATGGCCATGGCTGGAGATGTATATTTGGAGGATGCAGATTTTTTTTTTTAATATTTTATTAAAATATTAAAGTTCCTGGGAGAAGATGGAGGGGACAAGGTCATCTTACAGTTGGAAGGCTGGCCTTGACTAGGATATATATTCCTCATTTCAAGAGGATGAATAAAGGAAAGGAGAGGGGGATAGATACCTACATAGGTCAAGAGCTGTGTGATGGAAGGAGTTAAGAGTACAGGATATTTACATACTGAGGGCTTTATTCTTGTCAGTGAAGTGCAAGGCCAACTTTTCCATTGAAAGTCTACCAACTGGAAAATTTTTGTAGGAGCTAAATGCTGAAATATAGACTTCCATGAGTTACATTAAAAAGAAGCTTGATTCATTTTGTTGTAAAGCAGAAACTAACACACCATTGTAAAGCAATTATACTCCAATAAAGATGTTAAAAAATTAAAAAGAAGCTTGAAAAACTTTTGTGCTACAAATAATACCAAGAAAGAAAAAACACAACCCACAGAATGGGAGAAAATATTTACAAATCATATATCTGATAAGGGACTTGTATCTAGAATATTAAAAGAAACTTAAAATTCAAAATGCTCATAGGATCTGAATAGATATCTCTCCAATGAAGATATACACATGACCAATAAGCACATGAAAAGAAGCTGAACATTATTCATTAGGGAAAAGCACTCCAATACCACAATTTGATACCACTTCACACCCACTACACTGGCTATAATGTAAAAGACAGATAATATCACATGTTGGAAAGGATAACATGCTTTGGGGATGTAAAATGCCACTTGGGAAAACAGTCTCTCTGTTCTTCAAAAGATTAAACACAGAGCTGCAATAAGACCCAGCAATTCCACTCATAGGTATATACCCAAAAGAGATGAAAACATGTTCACACATAACTTGAATACAAATGTTCATATCATCACTATTCATAATAGCCAAAAAGTAGAAACAACTCAGATGTCCTTCAACTGGTGAATGGATAAATAAAATGTGTAAAATAAAATGTGTAAAATAAAATGGTATATCTGTATAATGGAATATTATTTGGCCATATAAAGGAATGGAGTACTGACACATGGTCTGACATAGATGAACCTTGAAAACACTATGCTAAGTGAAAGAAGCCAGTCACAAAGGGTCACATACTGTATGATTCCATTTATAGGAAATGTCCAGAACAGGCAAGTCTATAGAGACAGAAAATAGATTGGTGGTTGCCTAGAGCTCATTGTGGGGAGTAGTGGAGGAGGGGTAGGGAGCGACTGCTAACGGGCAGGGGGTTTTTCTGGGGGTTGATGAAAATGTTCTAATATACACTGTGGACAACTTTATGAATGTATTTAAAAAATACAGAATTCTACAATTTAAATGAATGAATTGTATGGTTATGGGAATCATATCTCAGTAAGCTGTTTAAAAAAAAAAAAAAAAGGAAACGTGAGGAAAGGACTATTGACAAAGGCAAGACTGAGGAACACTACTGAAGACCAGATAATAATAACAGCCATTATCTTTGAGGACTCGCACTAGGCTAAGTGATTTCCCTGCATTATTTCCTTCACCACGAACCCATATATATTAGGTCCTTTTCCCTCATTTTACAGACAATACAATTAAAGCTCAGAAAACATAAGGAACTAGTTCAAGGTCAACAGCAAGAAAGAGACAAAATGTAGCCCCCGGTCTGGGTCAGTCTGGAGCCTGTTTCTTAGTACCTGCACTATGCTGTCTCCCACAGGTTTTGCTTTTCTATTTAGCTTCAACTTTCTAGGTTCAACACAAATGCCAGTGTCTTTAGGCCCACCTCTTTCTCCCCAGCACGCCCACAATTCTCTGTCTACCAGTCTTAGAGTGGTAGACAGCCTTTTCATCTCTGAGTTAATAAAGAGATGTAGAATAACTGCATCAATAAATTAGCACTCTCCTTACCCTCTCCACACTCAGGAGTCCTAGAAGCATGACCATAGCCCCGTACAGAAAGATTTCCCCAGGCTCAGAACACTGACTAAGAGATTAAGTAGCCAGGAGCTCAACTCAGAGATAATGCATCTTTCCCTTCTCCTCTTCTTGGAGAGGGTAAGAAGAAAAGAACAAAAGCTAATCTCAACTCTTAGATAGAGAGACGACACCCACCCCTACCCTTAAGCTGGTTCTCTCAGGTTTTGAGATCTTGATGCTACCTGCCAGCTTTCCTCACCTATTAACTACAAATAGACCTAAATTAGCCCCTGGCATGTAGTAGGGATTCAAGAAATTTTATCTTCCTTTTCCATTCATTTCACAGTCTCCCACCCTGTCCCCCACAAGGCACTTACTGTTTACGTGGAACCTCTAGTCTGGAATGGGCTGACTATAAAAGAAGGGACAAAATACAAAGCTGGCTCACTGAGCCGGTCTGGGCTCGGTGATCATAGCAGAATCCTGGGGACCATTTAAGCTGAGGCACTAAGGTTCTCCTGAGGAAACTATGATATCTGTTTACATATATCCTAACACTACGTTTATTTTCATAATATGAGAAGCAGCAGAAGAAAAATAATTCTTTATAGTAAAATATCCCAATGTTTATGTGGGCTTACATTGTGCCAGACATTGTATTGGTATTTTTTTTTAATTGAGGTAACACTGGTTTATAACATTATATCAGTTTCATGTACAGCACTATAGTCTGACTTCTGTATATGCCAAAGTGTGCTCACCACTAAAAGTCTAGTTTCCATCATCACCATACAGTTGACCCCTTCATCCATTGTGCCCTTCTCCTCTGGTGACCACTTCTCTGTTCTCTGTATCTATGTATGTTTGTACTGGAGTCTTTATAGACATCGTTTTGTCCTCACACAACCCATGGTTCTCTTATTGGACAGATGAGGAAATAGAAGGTAGAAGAGCAGGAATAATTTCTCCAAGGTCACTCAGTCAGTAAGGGGAGGGGGCCAGAAACCTCCCAAAGGTCTGTGTGACTCTAATGCCAAGTCTCTCCATCTCTCCCGACACCTCCTCCCACATCATTTCTGTTACCACCGAACACCGTTTCATGGAGGCTGTTCTGCTAAAAACAGTACAGAGGAACGCAATTCTAACATGAAAATATGTTTACAAGCAATCATCCTATATCAATGCAAAAATACTAGATTAAACATTTAAAAACAGGACACAATACCACATTAAGATAATGTACCATGAGCAAGTGGGATTCATTTCTGGAATGCAAGGATGATTCAGTATTAGGAAATCTATTAACATGAGCAAGACATTAGTAGATGTAAGAGTAATAATCACATGACTATTCCCTAGATGAAGAAAAAAGTTCTTGAAAGATGCTTCCTGATTAAAAAAAAAATTGCTCAAGAAAATAGGAAATGATGCATATTTCTTAAAGCCAAAATTGTGTTTAATGGGGTAATATTAGGGGAATTTCTAATAAGATTAGGAAAAAGTCAGGAATGTCCACTATCTCTGTTACTATTGAACACTGTCCTGGAGTTATTAACCAGCAGAATTTAAAAAGAGAAAACAATAAGGGGTACAGGAATTTAGTTAAAAGAAGTAAAATTATTTTCAGGTGATTTGGTAGTTTACCTAGAGAACCTGAGAAAATCAATGATAAACTAACACAAACGATAAAATGAATGTAGTCTTTCTAAATGCTAAAGATAATGTTAATTTTAAGATAATTTCAAACAATTTCAGAAATAATTTCAGAATAACTTCAGCAAAGCTGCAAGAATAACACAAAAACATTCTTTCTGAAACCATTTGGGGGTACGTTTGGAATGTGGTGCCCATCGCTCCTGAATAGTTTAGGACATTCTCCAGATAACCACAACATAAGGATTAGAATAAGGAAATTATCACTGACGGACACTGAATTCACAAACTCCATTCAAGTTTAATCAATTGTCCTAATAATATTCTTTATAGGCTCTAACATAGGACCATGCGTTGCATTTAATGGTCATGTCTCTTTATCTTTTTCCAGTCTGGAAGAGTGCAGCATGGGTGGCCTCTCATAGGCTAATTTATCCTTACTCCCATCCCCTCTGCACCAAGGGTGCTGGAAAAGACAGAGAGTGACTGCAACCAAATGCTATCTTGTCAGACATATAGAATGATTAACTGCCTGAGTGGGTAAAGAGATGCCTGGAAGGTATGTTATGCTTTTATCTTCTTTTATTTTTTACCATAAAAGTTTTAAAGCAGACTGTAAAAGTAGAAGTATATATAACCATTCACTCTTTGCTAAATTCTTCTGAGTTAGGATGTTCACAAGAAAAAACTGTCTTGTTTCCAAATGGTCTCAGACACTCTCTCTTAAATTAGATTTAACAGTATATCTCTTAGATCAGCATATTCTCAGGTCTCTTTCGATCTTCAAATAAATCTCAGTTAGGGAGCTTTTTCCTAGATTAAATTTTAAACAGGCACACAGAGAGCACAAATATCCCCATTGTGTTAGATATGAGTCCTAAGTAGGTTTAAAAAGTCTAATCTGACTGCCTGAAAGTTCTGTTAGGAATTCTTAGAAATCTGTCAGATTACCACTAATTCCATGGGGCGGTAATTTGAATTTCTTTTTTTTTTGTTAGATTACTTCTCTTTGTTTTTATTTTATTTTACATATTTTTAAATAAATTTATTTATTTAATTTATTTATTTTTGGCTGCATTGGGTCTTCATTGCTGTACACGGGCTAGTTGTGGCAAGCGGGGGCTACTCTTCGTTGCAGTGCACGGGCTTCTCATTGCAGTGGCTTCTCTTGTTGTGGAGCACGGGCTCTAGGCACATGGGCTTCAGTAGTTGTGGCTCTCGGGTTCTAGAGTGCAGGCTCAGTAGTTGTGGTGCACGGGCTTAGCTGCTCCGCGGCATGTGGGATCTACCCGGATCAGGGCTCGAACCCGTGTCCCCTCCATCGGCAGGCGGATTCTTAACCACTGCGCCACCAGGGAAGTTCCTTGAATTTCTTTATACGTAGAGCCTACAACTACTTTTGCCTAATTATATTTTATGATAATCAAATCATTAGCTTTCATCCATATTGACAGTCGACTGTCTGAAGGTGTTTGAAAGCATAACAGGTATGAAGGTAAAAGTTATGCTATGCTTGTTTGATGAATCTTTGTCCTCATTATGTTTCCTGGATAACTTACTTATATATATTATTGGATAGTCCTTATTCCTTCAGTTCAGATAGCTTTCTTTTCCGGACGCGCAGGTTCAGCGGCCATGGCTCACGGGCCCAGCCGCTCCGCGGTATGTGGGATCTTCCCGAACCGGGGCAGGAACCCGCGTCCCCTGCATCGGCAGGCGGACTCTCAACCACTGCGCCACCAGGGAAGCCCTAGATAGCTTTCTTGAGCTAGTGTAAATAATGACATTGAGAGTTCCCAAGAAGGTTTTTTTGTTTGGTTTGATTTGTTTGTTTATAAACAGCAGATTCTAGATTTCCTTGAGTGCCTGGGGTCCATGCTTCATTAAGTCGACTCAATGGAAGTGTTTATGGATGTTGATATTCTATTTTCTAGTCATCTCCTTGGTGGCAGAATTACACCCCCCCCCCTTTTTTTGCTACCCCTCTTTGTGGGAGCCATTTTTCGCAGAATAGGTTGGAAAGAGAGAAGGGGGTTGTGGGAGGGGTCAGTTACTCTTCGGGGCTGCCTGGAGGCAAGGCGACACCTGGGAGTTTTTTTTTAAATACAGATTCCTTAACCCTACACCAGAATTTCTAATCAGAATCTATGGAGGTGGATCCACTAATATGTATTTTTAAGAAGTTTCCCAAGAGATTTTTCCTTGACTAACATTGAGAAGTTGTGTTCTACACATTGGTTTAGCAGAATGATCCCAACAAAAACCTAAGAGTTGGGGAAATGATGCTCTATATCTCCTTCTTAGCCAGTCATAACTTGTATTGGCATATACATTTAAGAAAAGTCTATTTAATCTTAACTCAGCATTTCTCCAATTTATTTGAGATAGAACATACTTTTTTTTTCTTGATGCAATATATATTACTATAGCACACCCAAAAGCACAAACTTTGTGAAATATTGGTCTAGAGAATATGACTCACCCTGTCACCCGCTCTTAACTATTAACAGTCAGCAACTCTTTGATGCTTGGCAACTCAGTGATAAATGTAACCACAGCTATTCATTAGGACTATTACACAAGGTTTCATAAAGCCTTCATGCCCAGTGTTATTCTCTGGCTCTTCCTCTGCTTAATCCTGAACTTTAGATGAAAAAAAAACCAAAAAACTGAGAAGAGTTATGGTCATTAACATACATTGATTGCTACGTGCCAGGCTCTGTTCTAAGCTCTTTGCAGGCATTATACCAGGTAATCCACAGTCCTGTGAGTAGTTTGTATTATTATAACAATGTTTCAATAAGATGCTGGGGAGGGGCTTCGCTGGTGGCATAGTGGTTAAGAATCCGCCTACCAATGCAGGGAACATGGGTTCGATCCCTGGTCCGGGAAGATCTCACATGCCGTGGAGCAACTAAGCCCGTGCGCCACAACTACCGAGCCTGTGCTCTAGAGCCCGCGAGCCACAACTCCTGAGCCCACGAGCTACAACTACTGAAGCCCATGCACCTAGAGCCCGTGCTCCGCAACAAGAGAAGCCACCGCAATGAGAAGCCCGCGCACTGCAACAAAGAGTAGCCCCCGCTTGCCGCAACTAGAGAAAGCCTGCATGCAGCAACGAAGACCCAACACAGCCAAAAATAAAATTAATTAATTAATTTTAAAAAAAGATCCTGAGGAACAGAGAGATTAAGTAGCCAAACCTAAGAAAATACACAGTTAGAAAGTGGTGAAGCAGATATTACAGACATTAAATCCGACTCAGATTTAAAGCCTATCACATTAACCACTCATTATTTTGCTTGAGCTTTACTCATCCATCTTCCTCTACATGCTCCTCCCTGAAAGTCTCATTCAGCCAAAGTTTGACCTTGGCCATGGCTTCCTAAGCATGGCTTCCTTGCTCTCTCTTTTGAACCACAGACCCACCTTCTTAGCTGCTTGTTAGATATCTCAGGGAGGAGCTACAGCTGGAACCTTAAGCTCAACATATCTCTAATAGAATCTCATCTTTCGTCTCCAAACTTACCTCTTCTTTTGTGTCCCCTCTTTCCAGTCATTCATGTATGTCTTCATGTGACACATGTGAGCCCCTACTATGTGTTTGTACTGTACTCTGTTGAGGATACACAGAAAAGTGAATAAGACTCGGGTTTTTACTCCTACTGTCTACTGCTCCATAATGTCAGTGAATGCATGCTCTATCATGTCCTCCTCCTCTTTCTCTGTTATGTCCTTCCAGATGAATCTCCAGCAGCTATTTTAGTCTCTAAATTATTTGTAAATTATATTCACTTGAAAGGGAATTTGATTATCCTGGATTATTTTCCTACAACAGGTCACTGGCCCATCCATAGGTCTTGTGGCAGATGGTATTCTAACGAGGGCAGCAGCATCCCACATGCTCTTCTTACAAGGTGATGTCAATAGTCCTTCAGCATGAGTTGGGGTCTACATTTCCTCCCCTTGGATCTGTGTGGGCCTATAGCTGCAGTGGAAGTAATACTAAGTGATACTTTCCAAGGCTGAGTCCTAACAGGCAAAACAGCTTTGTCCTGGCCCTTTAGGGATGCTTGTGCTTGGAACCCAGGCCCCAAGCCGGAAAGACTACATAGAAGGTGTTTCAGGTGACAGTCTCCACCGAGGACCCAGCTGACAGCTAGCACCAACTTCTAGACTAGGGGGTAAGCAAACTTTCAGATGATTCCCATTCCTGGCCTTCAATACACTCTAGCTGATGCTGAGTGTAGCAGAGACAAGATGTCCCCTCTGAGACTTACCTAAATTGCAGATTTGTGAACACCATAAATATTGTCATTGTTTTAAGCCACTGCATTTTGCGGTGGCTTGTTAAGTAGCAATAGATCACCAGAACAGGTGCCCACCTTTGTTTCAGTCAGCTATTGCCAGGGACCAGTTCCCCTGGCAGGAAGCTCACTGCCTGGAGGGAGTTGTTGCCAGAGAGGCAGGCATCATGATTAAATGTCAGTTATGTTCCATGTTTTTTAAATGTTTAATGCTCTCTAGCACATAACAAAGTGTTTTACATGGAGTATATGTCAAATAAATATTTACTGAATTGAATTCAAATATAGTGTGATAGTAAGAACATGCATTTTGCTGTCAGATATACTAAATTTCAAACCACAACTCTAGATGCTACAGCTCTGGGGTAGGGAGTAAATTGCCTTCCCAATCCATCAGTTTCCCTTCTTCTGAAACTGATGTGACCATTAAAATACTTAAGGCATGTAAAGTGCCTAAGAGTTTGTGGTTCATGGTAGATCTCTCTCCCAATCCGTCCCTCACTCTCAAATTTTTAAAAGGAGACATAAGGATAAAATGAGAAAAATTGAAAATGATTATGAAGGATACTGAATGCATGGTTAAGGTCTATTTTTTAGGCAATGGGGATTATAGAGATGTGATATACACAAGATAATTTTTGAGAAGATTAATATGGCTCTAATGTGTAGAATGAGAAACCAGATAGAGAAAAATCACTTAGGAAGCTAAAGTCAGTGTCTAAGCATGTTAGGGTCTAAATAGTATCTTAAAAATGTAGTCAGGTGATATCAGGTCTGGATTAAATGGCAGGATGATATTACAAAGTAAGTTTCCATAGACTTTGAGTTGGAGTCTACAAAGGAGAAGCATAAAGGACAAGAGAATCCAAAACTGACAACAATATTGTGACAGCATCTATTAAAAATTATTCACATGGGATACCCTAAGATCCAGCAATGTCATGCCTAAAAATCTATCTTATAAAGAAGTGATAGCAAAAGTACTTAAATTATATGTGCCAAGATATTTACTGCAGCCTTGTTTGTGATAGCACAACGTTAAAAAACCGAAATCACCATCAGTCAGGTAATGGTTAAGTAAACTATGGTATATCTATGCAATGGAATCATGTGAGTAAATCTAAATAAACTGACCTGAATACATCTCAAGTGAAAAGAGAAAGTTATAAACCAATATGCATAATGTCATCTTTTGTTAAAAGCAGAAGAAATGCTTAAGTGTCAGAAAAGAAAGACTGAATTAAAGGCTATTTGGGAAGAACTTACGTGATTTTTTCAGAGTTGCTGATCATCTATGTTATTACATTTTAGTAATAAAATTGCATGTCATAAATAATAAATATGAAAACTGCAAAAAAAAAAAGAAAAGAAACACTGAAATTCATGCTGTTTTCCTCTGGAGACTGGGAATGTAGGGCTGTGGGGTGGCATGGTCTTAAAAATATTTGAATAATTTGTATAATTTTCTGTTTTGGTATTCTTCGTTTTCTTTCTTTAATAAAAACTTAAAAACGTTTTAAGTTTGCAAATTCCATACCAATACAAGCAAACAGTATCGTTAACAGAAACAGTTGAAGATTCGGGGAAAGATGATGATTCCACATAGGTTAATGTGTAGTTGGTAGAAAGAGCTGAATTGTGATGGGAGTTGTGGTAGCTGTTGGCAGTGGTTGAAGGTGTACGTGAGCAAGACTTCTGGGTCCTTCTCTGGCAAGGATCAGACAAGAGATGTGGTCCACCTGGGCAGAGCTCACAGCTAAGACTGCAGTCAAAGGCAAGACTCCTGAGCCAACATCATGGAAAACAGCACCACAGATCTTCTCTATTTCGGTCCATCCCAGAATTGGAGGGAATAACTCTCCCTGACACAGCCTGTTCATGCTATCTATGAGATGCCCTAATAATTAACTCTGGGCCTTCCAACCTAATATGAATGTTGGTAGGTAATGCAACATCTTACTGGTGAATTAGTCTTTATGAATTTATCTATCCCCAACTTGAACTTAATTATGTTTTTAACCTGGGGTACATCTATACCTACATACATGTCTATATTTGTATCTATATTTACATCATGTATATTATCTATATATCTGGCTAGATGGATAGATATAGATAGATATCCCTATCTGATATTCTCATATCTCATATGAAATAATCAGCATTTATTCAAATTTATATTTGAACACTGCTAGGTGTTGGGTCATATTAAATACAGGATAAACATACTATAAAAATGGAGCATTACATCGGGCATTACAGTGGTATGTTATAGGGCCAGGGTTTTATTACAGGAGTACTGATTTCTTCTCCAGATGGATTTAAATTGACGGCTCTAAGAAAATTTTTGCCAAAGATCCCCTTCTAGCTTATCGACCCCAGAAATGTGCTTACCACTATTCCTGGGAATATCCCATTTTCCTTCACGGCTTCAAAATGCTTTGGGCAAAAAAAAAAAAAAAAACCCAAAACAAACACTGTATATTTTATTAAGTGAATATTATCTGACCTTTTTTTTAGCCCAATCATGACTATTTTTTTAGTACATGAAATCCTCTTTTAAAATCTGTTTAATATACCTTCCATTGGGTCATTATTAAATAATACATTAAAATTTTTTAAATGCATATGCAAAATGATTTGGAGACGTCCCTACAAGATTTGTGAGTCTACTGTCTACCGTTTCCTTTTATTTATCCTATCTGAACAGGCATAGAGATTAAAAAAAACATGTCATGATGACTTTCTTTTCTGTTTTTCTTTACAAAGCTAGAAAAAAGGCATAGAAGTATAATTAGTTGCCCAAGATCCTATAGCCCTTCATGGAGACAATGATAATCTTATACTCCGGGATGTGTTGCCTCCTTTTGCTATTTTCCTTATTCGTGATGTTTAGAAACAAAAGATTTATATGTGCCCCCAAAGTTATATATATATATACACATATATATATATTTATTTATTTATTTATTTTTAATCACTGCTATGAATCCATATGCTATTTTATACATGCAACTCAAGTAAAGAATTTTTGATTGCTTTAACTATGTCATTCTCTTTTTTTCCAAGCAGAAATACCAGCCCTGGATTTCCTGCTTGTCCTCATGCCGTATATGCTGCCAAGCTACTCCAAAGTGAAAATGCCAATTTCCTTTACAAATTACTTTGTGCTCCTGCTATTAATCTAATAGAGATATGGAAGTGGGCAAAAGAAAAGAAGCTGCTCTTCTGGCAATAAGGAACAATCCCGAGATCAAATTGCACATTTGTGTAATTGGAGGCCTACTCCAAAATTACACATTTCTTCATATGGTTTGGTTAAACAGTTGAAGTTGAGAGTAGACCCTGACTCTATCTCTTAGGAATTAGAATCATTTATAATCCCTGTTTCTTTTGACTAGTTCTGCCAGTCGGTGATAAGATGTAAGACAAAATGAGATAAAAACAAAACAGAATTTTTAAAAAACTATTGTGAGTTTAAGATCTAGTAAAATAATGTGGGTAGTCTTCTAGAATCTAGTTAAATAAAAAAAACAAATAAAATTCTTAGAAATATAAGATATCAACATTTTTTTAAACAAAAGAACAATGGAAGGTCCAGGAAGATAAGAGAGGACAGGAGTAAGTTTGATGCCTTCACGCAGGGAGGTGAAATCATTCATCCCCTAGTTTGAGTTGTTTTCCAGTGGTGATGATGGATTTGAACAATCCGTCCGAACCTTTTCACCCAGTTCCTCTCTTTACCAATTGCAGGCCTCTGCGATGGGGCAGTGTGGATGAGATGTGAGAAGATAAATGACTCCCCAGAGGTTTCTGTGAACTTTATCCCTAGTATCTTGGCTCTAATGCTGATGATAGAAGAGAAATGTCTTAAATTCTGGGTAAACAGTCACTTAACTACTCAGAACATTTGGAAATTAGAAAAAAAAAAGGAATATTTTTCTCTGTTCATTTTGATTTCATAAGTAACTGAGTTTCCTTTTCTCTGTCTAAGAGAAAAGATCCAGAAGATGCTGACTAGATTGTAAGCACCAGAAGATCACTATGATACACTCATCTTTATATTCCACTGTGTTTGGCACTTGTCAGGGTCTCAATAAATATTTGTTAAATTGAATTAATTGAATTGAATTAATTGTGTAAAAGAGGAGGTATAATCTTTTAGAAACAAAAACAATTTAAAAATCTTGATAAGAAGTTTAAGTACATCATTCAATCTGTGTTCATAGATCAACTGTAAAGGGGGAATTAGAGAGGGGAAGTCAAAAGATAATCTACTGACTGATATATAATTTGGGGGTATCCACTTTTCCTGTCACGTGTGGGAAATATCACCAGCGTCTAAATCAATCAGTGCACGTAAGGATAATGGGGATGGGAGCACAGCAACTTCCCTTAGCTCCTGTTTACAAGTCCAACTGACATCAGTTGCTGTAACCTTTGTGGTCTCTCTCCCTTATTTGACTCACTTTGTCCCAGAGAAGAAGCACGTCTCATTAGTGCCTTTAAGAAATAAACTGGCGCTGCGTAGTTGGGAGCAAGCTGACCTCAGGAAGTACACATTTTGGTCTGCTTCTTCTGCGCCTAAGTTGTGAGGAGGCAAGTCCTCTAGTGGAAGCTGTGCTGTGGCTGGTGGGTAAGTCTTTTAGGAAGCCCGCTGTTGTCATGCGCCCAAGCCATGCATTTCTTTATGATCTTTATCAGTAATGAGGATGACATTTTAATCTCCTTCTGCCAGACTTCCATGTCTATCTTTTCATTATTTTCAAACTTGATTGGGAAAAGAATGTTACTTTTTGGTCCCTTATAAGGTACTTATACTGGCTCCAGCAACTCTACAAATCTATAGTTTGCATCTGGTTATCTGAGGTGTATTCATTTATTCGTTCAGCCATTCATTTGGAAATAGTTATGGAGCCCCTAAAATATACCGAGTACATATATGGTAAGCCCTGGGACCCTACCCATAAGGAACTCACATTCTAGAGTATTTATAAAGCAATTTGACAAATGGGTAAGCACGTAGCTTCCCAAGAAGTAACAGAGTCTAAGCTGAGTTACTCATTTTTTTGGTGTTTTCTTAACTGAGTCATAACCCAGTAGGATTTGGTCAGGCGGTAGCTGATTTACCTGATCAAATCTGGTCTACCTGGTCAGAGCTAAGGGTGAAGGGGCAGTCAGGGGCTCAGTTCTGAAAGACCCTCCCTAAAAACCTAGACTCTGCCCAGTGGATAACAGGCAACTGTGAAAGAGATTAGAGGAGTGATATGGTCAGGTTTCTGTCCATAAAGTCACTTTGATAGCTGGGAACATCTGTCTGAGGAGGACAAGCCTGGAGAGACCAATTTGCAGATTGTTCTGGGCGAGAGACTCTAAGAATGTGATTTAGCAGCACTTTTGCTTACTTTTGTTTTACCTTTCCTTTTTTTTTTTTTTTTTGGCAATCTTGACATTTTGTAGGATTAGCAGTAAGAGCTCTGATGATGATGACGATGAAGAAAAAGAAGATGATGATTGCTAATGTTAAGTTCTTGCTATGAACTGCCACTGGGCTAAAATGTTTCTGTGTATTAGCTCACTTTGTAGTCACTAAAAATGTATAAGGTAGATAGTATTCTTTTGCATTTTATGTATGAGAAAACTAAGGCTTCAGGGGTAAAATAACTTGCCCCAGGGTGTACAGCCAGCCAGCAGTAGACCTGGGACTATCTGACAGTTTCCAGCCTGTCTGACTTCAGCTTCCATTCTGATGACCCTGTGCTCTATGAAAAGTTTCATAGCTCTTTACCAAGCACTTTCTTATACAGCGTCTCACTAGAGCTCTAACAGGATCCTTAGGTCAACCTTCAATTCACTCCAAACAGAGTAGCTCATTCTCATTTAACAGAATCATGCTCAAGAAAATTGTTTGCGATATACTTTGAAATCACAAAATATATTGCTCTTTATTTGTACATTGATGACCGATTTAGTGCCGTTTTAACCAAATTTTAGCAGTCAAATGTCTTCACCTTACCATCTAACAGATATATACAGAATGAATTTTAATGTTAACTTTAAGTAAATAAGAAAATATTCTGTAAAATATTGTAGGTGAAGTGATTTCTGGTTTATCTCTTGCTATGGATTATTCATTCAACATTCAAAAAGTACTAAGTACGTAGCACGTGTTACGCACTACTCCTTTTAAGAGTATGGAGGAATATAATCAGTAACTCATTCAGATTTGCTCGTGCAGAGCACAGCTCAGTCCATTGTACAGAGGTCCTCAATATCTGCTTTCAGAATAAATAAATCCAGTGAAAGAAAGCAAAGGAAGTACACTGTCTGGGCCCAAGCATCAAATTAATTAAATTAATTAAATTAAATCATTGTACTACCTTACATTTACTAGTTTTATTCCTTGGAAATCTTCGGATTAGTTTTTTCTCCCCACCCATGTTGATAAGGTAAAGGTGATTGTATTGCTTTACATTCACTTCGCATTAGCTTAGATAAATAAGTTAGTTATCTATTTATCCAGGATTGTGAGTGCTTCATCATTTATGTTAGCATTACTTATCCCAAACCTCCCAGTTTTAAACAGAAACCTCAAAGGGCCATAATGAACAACTTGTCATTCTTGGTGAATGGACTTGTAATAGTTACAAGGGTGCTTCCAAACCACCCAGCAAGTTCTGGCTGGAATCAGGCCTACAATTAGAAACTGCAGATATGTAGCCTGCCTTACTCCCAGTGATAGGCTGTCTCTCCCAGAGGGTGAGGGTTCTGGTTCCTCTAATCTTCACTCCCTGCCCCCACTCCCACCTCCTCACCACATGACGTGACCCCACCTCCCTGCTCAGAACTGCCAAAAGACTGTGGATGGCAGAGTTCCTGCATTCCTCCCCTGGCACTGGAGCAAAATTACAGCATTACTGTTGGGCTTTAAGGAGTTCCTCTTTGTTCTACTTTTATCACGCTTTCTTGTGTTCTGACTCTAACAATTTGAGAGAAAATGTAGCGTCCAATTCTTGTTTTAGCTGCCAAGATTCCACAATGCTTAGGCAAAGGAAGGAAAAATGGCGCAGGCATTTAAATTTACCCAAATGCCTCAGAAGACTACACTTTCTGGACATGAATAAAGAGGATGTGAGTAAACTTATTCCTAATGTGCCAGGTTTATCCCTTTGAATAATTGGATAATTCCAGCAAATACCATGTTGAAAGTTTTACTTGCCTGGCTTAGTTTTGAGGCTTCATTTAAAAGACTATTTAATAAGACAATAAAGTATTAAGTTTTAATGTGGTATTAATATAGTAATACTAAACTTACTAAGGAGAGATGGCAAAGATAAACTTAAAGATAACCCAGATTTCATTCCAGGAAACTCTTTCCTAAATTAAACTTCTTAAAACTACCAAAGAGAAGCTAATTGCTTACATTTCAACCTTCCTTTCCTTTTCCAGCTCTCTTATAGACTAATGATTTAAATGAGTTAAAAATTGAGAACATTCAAGTGAAAAAAATCTTCATTTCAGGGGTTAGTTACAAAGAAATGTGGTTTGTGTATCCCTCCCATGGAAAATGCTTATTTATCTAACTTTACTACAAGCATTTCCCACTACACCTGGCTTCATTAAGAGTTCTAGGACCTCCCTGGCGGGAGGTCCAGTGGTTAAGACTCCACATTTCCACTGCAGAGGGCACAGGTTAGATCCCTGGTTGGGGAATTAAGATCCTGCATGCTATGTGGTGCAGCCCCCCTCCCCCCAAAAAAAAAAGAAAAAGAAAAGAAAAACGTTCTAAAAGATGAGAATCTCTTGAAACTAACATCTTAATGTCTCCCTACAGATCTCTCCTTTTGATGGTGTAAGAATCTTCGTATATTATTAAAGTAGAAATGTATTGACAGAGTTAAGACTCTGGGTCCAACATATCAGAGAAAATCTCGGCCTTTTGTATGTTTGTGGAATTGTTCTACAGTGATCTGTGTTTGTGACAATTACCTAGATTACGGAAATCTGTGGGCTTAAGCAAGTCTTTTCCTTTTTGGTATTTCTATTCTCGCACCTATACATTATTGATAATGTTAAAGCTAAAAAGCCTTCTTCTCGGGGGTACACCATGGAATAGCCATTCTTTGAACTCATACATTGAATGTTAAGTTCTTAGTGTGAGCAGATGAGTCTATCAAGATATGCTACAGAAAGGTGAAGTAACTAGAAATAGAAATATAAGGAACAAATTTTCCATGATTCCAAGAACATCCAGGCAGAATAAATTTAGGCATCAAGACTAAAAAAGCTACACTGATCTGCGGCTTTTCCCCCCATATTGTACGTACTCTAAAATGTCCACTAAAGTTTGAATCTTTTAGGATACTCTCAACTCCAAGTCTGTCAAAGTAGTTTAAACCATATAGAAAGTCATTGACTCGGATAAGTGGGCATCAGTTAATGGACTCAGATGCGTTTCATCTCAGCTCTGTTGAACACAGGCTTCACCCTAAGGACAGTTGTCCTCATAACTGCAAGACAGCTGCCAGCTGCAATCAGGGATACATGCTTTTTTCTTCCACTTCCAGTGTAAAGGAGACTTGCTTCCTGAAGCATCCCCTAAGGACAAAGAAGGTTTTTCCCTGGAAATCTCTAGCAGAAGCTCGTTGATCAGTCTAATTTGGATCACATGCTCATTTCAGAACCAATCACAAGAAAAAGTTATGTAATAACCCTTTGACCTATCAGCCCATTGAGGACATGGACTGTGTCGGGAAGGAGTGGATATGTAAACATTATTATAGTCTGTTGGAAAGGAAGAAAAGACAATGCGTGCTGTAGGCCACCAGTAATGTCCACTCCAGAGTTCCTGGGAGGAACATGGCCAGACAGTAAGGACTAAAACCGTTATGACCATTAACCCACAGTAAGATTGCATGTTGAAGCTACCAAATGAGTCAGATAAAAGATCTATTTATAAGGAGAAGTATTGACCCTGATTCCCCAAGACCCCATGGTACAGCTAAGGATTTCTTTTTTCTTCATTTCTCAAGGAGAGGAGAGAGCATGTTACAAGTTGTCTGCAAAAAGGTAAGTAATCGAGCAATAATTCTGTGACTGACCACTCTGCTCTCAAATACCATTTGAGTCTGAGCTTTTTGCATCAGAGCTACATGTGATGAGCCTTCGATGGTTATAAGACTTGGAATTGTAAAGACAATGAGACAGTCAATAGCCTGCTTCTGGCTACAGATCCAAAAATTCATGCATACTGATCGTGAGTTTACATTTGTCTCCAGTAAGTTTACTGTGAATGTGTCTGTCTGAGCAGATGTAAATAGACAGCTAGCCTTTGCTAGGTTTATGAAAGCCTGTCAGACTTTGGTCAGTGTGGAGCTAATCCTAGTGAAATATCTTCATGCAGTTCTAGATGTTATAGCGATTGGCTACTTTACAGAGGACTCTTGAGATCAGTGATTATCTGTCTTAAACTCTTTTTTATCTACAGACACACAATTCCACAATTCAATCCATGATACATACCTTTTCTGCAAGCATTGTGACATGGCACTGCTGTATTTGAAATTTCTGAGTTGAGCTGATTCAGATGAACTAATATCTGGAAGTGTCTAAAAACATAAGAACCCATCAGGCATACCAGCCTGGGGTCAAACAAATGGGGTGCAAACTACAGAACACTTATTCCCACCTCACCCATGGGAACTGTTGGAATTGTAGCTCTTTAAATCAAGAATTCTGGCCCAGAAGAGATGAACAGGATCTTTCTCAACCCCCATCTTCCTCCTGGTCCCTGAGGCCACCTGGTCACAGGCTACTCTGGAAGTTACACCATTTGAGCACCCCAGCATCACCTGGTGAGCCCATATGCTATTAATACAACTACTGCTGCTCCTTCAACCATCTGACACAACCACTATTTCTGAGATCCCTTCCAGGAAATTAATTGCTTGCTCCCTTGATGCCCTTCCTATGCTCTCATACTATCCATTATATAAATCTGTTGTATTACTTAACCAGGTATATTTTAATTATGTGCATATTTGTTTGTTTTTCTCCAGGGCTAGACAGCAAGTCCCTCAAGACACAGGGACTGTGTCTGTCATTTCCTATTTGTAGTGCTTTTCCTGGTATGTAGTATGTGATCAATTAATGAAGGAAACAATAAATGAAGAAGAGTTTGGGTGACTTTTTGTATTGGTTCCTGTCACTGATTTGGACCAAGGAAGAGAGATAAGAGTAAGAAAAGAGCTCAGGTCATCAACTTGACCCCTCAGGCTTCCTCTTCTGCAACTTGCCAATCTTTCCTAGAGCTCATAGGAAAAGGTTCTGTACCTTGACTTTGGTCTTTCTCATTGGATTTTCACTGCAGTTGAATAAATTCCCATTCTTTAAGATGAACTGAGAAAATTCCAGAAACTTGAGGTGGGCTGGAAAATGCTCAAAGGGATTTTCAGCCCTAAGAATCGATGCTACTTTATATGTCTGCTGAAAGTTCCTGATTTTCCTGACACTCCTGGAATTGAGAGAAGTCTGAGAGGCACTGTTTCTACATCTGCCTTTCACTTTTCCACAAAGAAAGCAGCTGCTTGAATCCTGGCAGAACAACTTGTTTTCACTGTACCTCAGGCAGGTCATTCAAATTTTCTGAATCGTAATCTTACCTTTAAATTGGGAGAAATGACATTTACTGCCTTGTATTTAGAACTAGAAATAATGTATACATAATGTGTCTGGCAGTATTTGGCATATACAGTTGGTATTGAATCCATGCTATTATTATTATGTTTAATAGTCCTACTTTGCATCTTATAAATCTCTTTCTCTTTTCTTCTTTGGTTAGTATGTATCGATTGAATGGATGGCATAGTCCCTGTGACTACTAATTTGAGTGTCTATAAAGCATGGTAAATTTTATCTGGATTCTTAAAATCCTTAGTGAATCCAGATTATTTATATAGATAGAAAAAAAGTTTCTCCACCCCTTTTATATATAAATATAAATATATATATATATATATGGGGGGAGATACTATTTTTCCCTCTCTAGTGCAAAGTATAACTTTACTGCTTAAGGTTCTGTCTTCAAAAAGTGGGAACTGGAAAGGTAATCAGTACAGTTATAAGTAACCTGGCCTGCTCTTATTTATGGGGCTTGACATATCACCTCAATTTGCCAAATATAGGATTTCCTGACAACTGAAATTCCAACTCTTCCTGTGGAAATGTGGTCATGCCTAGTAAAGCTGTTAGCCCGTGGAAGTTATATGTCTTTTCAGTACTGACATTTTTGCCTGCCAGCAGTAGAATGGAAATAAAATCTAGAGGTTTTGACCGCTAGGCAGCTTACGGGGCCTCCTCTAGGTTTACTGAGATTTTCCTAGGTAAAACAGTAAGATGGACGTGTTCAAATACAACTTTAAAGAATGTAATAGCACTTGGCAAACAAGGTCTTATTTTTAGAATCATTACTGCTGTTGTATCTAAGAACAGATTTGCTGTCATGGAGACTCTGATGGTTAATTTTGCTTCAACTTGGCTAGGCCACAGTATCCACGTATTTGGTTAACACTAGTCTGGATGTTGATGTGAAGGTGTTTCTTGTTTTGTTTTTGTTTTCAAATATCTGCCAGTTTCTTCAGTTCTCTTTGTGCTTTGAGACATGCCCATCCACATCTTTCCAATTTCAGGAAATGCTCCTTATACCATGAAGGTGTTTTTGTTTGTTTGTTTGTTTTTTTACAGGCCTCTCACTGTTGTGGCCAACTGTGCTTTTGGGAGGCAAGGTGCAGGCAGGGCTGGGCCCCATGTATATGTATATTTAAATTCTAAATGTTCTGTTTCTCTGGAGAACCCTAATGCAGAGTCTTTACACATCTTCCTTTGGAAACTTGGAAGAGTCAATTTGTTGGGCTCCTTGGCCCAGTGTCTTGGGTCTTAGAAGTGCTGAGTCTTGCTGGCCCGGAAAAGGCATGTGAAATTCACCAAGGTGGCAGGACATGTGTTTCTCTGGGTCCTATCTTGGGAGAGTTACTGAAGGTAGACCTGATTTGGTTCAGAATTCCACTGGAAGCTCAGAATCATTGGGGATCCTAAAATAGGACCCATGTAAGACCCAAAAGAAGACTTTCCTTGAGGTCTCCAGTGAAGGAGGACTTCAGAACTTGAGAGAAGGAGGTCTCCAGGGAAGGAGAACTATCTTGGTACAAACTCTGGTTCTGGAATTTTACTCTCTGAACTAACATATTTTGGCTGCTAAGGTCTGAAGGCAGAATCTTACCTAACTCTGGAATTTGTTCTTAACCCTTTTTTAGCTTTGTTTTTAACTTTTCAATGTTTAGACATGGGGTATTTACTTGTACTCTTGGCCATCTGTGTCAATCATTAAAACAGTAGAGGAATTTGTGACTCAAATAAAGCTTTAGCCTAGCTGATCACTCAGTTCCCTGCCAACTCTGATTCTACATGTAGCGGTTAGAGGCAGAAGAATATGGTCAGACTCCTCTAGAGAGCCCAAGAAAAACAAAGAGGAACAACCTCAAGCCACTAGGGAAAGGATGGTTTGACCTTAGTCCAAGTTTCTTTTGGTTAGACCTTCTACTTGGACACTGCTTTTCTGCAAAGTTTCATAACCACTAAGGCCTGAGACACACTTCATACCATGACAGATGTGGTCGCTAAATGAGATCTGAGCCCTCACCAACTTTGCTTGGTTTCCAGCTCAATAATTTGAGAAATATGGATGCATCTTGAGAATTAAATTCACAGACCCCAGTGAGGTTTGTTTATCTTTGAGGTACACAGATAAAAGAAAATCAGAATGAGCTATGGTATGATAGTGGGGTATATTCTAAAGGATAAACAACATAAGGGTTGAGAAAATAGTGGGTTTGTTTCCTGAAAAGAATTATAGTATGTCCATAAAGAATGTACTAATTATGTTTCTAGGACACCCACTTTGGCTTTTTGGACATTTTAAGCAGCTTCTCAAAATTCCCTACTACATAAATTCTCCAAAAGAGAACAAACAAACTAGAATTTGAAATGAAGTTCTCCTGTACCCAGTGTCCCCTAGATGGGAAGCAGTCAGTGTAGTGGGACATCTCTGGCTATGCCATACATTAAGGATGCAAATAGGTCTTCCACTTCAGATGATAATACATGAAAGATTATGTGGCCTTGAATTCAGATGGGTTATCTAACCTGGATTTTACAGATTCTCTTGCAGAAGAATGAGTTGAAATTCTACATCCCTGAAGTTAAAAAGATTTTTTATTATGAACTAGGATGGACATGAACATTGAAAGGTACATTGGAAGGGAAAAGCAACAAGCTCTGTAAAATAAAACTAACTTTAAGGAAAGAAAGCATCTAGTCTAGTGACCAAAGTTCAAGATGTATAGGAAGGATGTGGCACAGCATGTTGCTGATGCCAGAATTTCCTCAGGATTCAGCTAGTCTGGACTGGTGTCAGCTTTGTGGAATATGACATAAGAGCTACAACATTGGAGCCTTACTATTGGGTACCACTGTAGCACTAGCAAAGCTCCAGCTAGCAAGGGCATTACTACAAAGAGATGTTAGACTCTGTAGGACCCACCTTCAACAGTGAAAGTGTATGATATTGAAAAAACCTGGCTGTAGTTGTCCAATGAGACTCTTACCTGAGAGGTAGAAGCAAGACTAACCCACTTGGGCTAAAGTCAATCCCTAGAGTTCTTGGATAACGGAGTTAAGTAGGAGACTTGAGAGTTGATGCTAATGGGAGAAAATGGACTCAGTAACCAAGAGCCCATATTGGGGGAGAGGGTAAAACAAGAAACAAAAGAAAACAAACAAAACTATGTGACCATATATTGTGAATGTATTTGTACTGAGTTTAGAAAGTAGATTACATCATTTATTTAATATATAGCCTCCAAGGGACTTCCCTGGCAGTCCAGTGGTTAAGACTCCACGCTCCCAATGCAGGGGGTACGGGTTCGATCCCTGGTTGGGGAACTAAGATCCCACATTCTGCATGGTGCAGCAAAAAGAAAAGGGGGGGGGGGCGACCATATCTCCATTTGCAAGGCCACTACGCTTCTTTCTGATACTTTACAGAAGAGAAACACAAACAAACACACAGTTGATTTCTTTACTTCTTTTCAAGCAAGACTGGCTTCCCAAAGCCCATTTCTATGAGTCAGCTTGTACTAACAGGAGCCACACTTTCCATCAAAGGCTTTCACACAAGAGCTCAATCTCAGAGATGAACATCACTGTATAAAATGAGAAAAAAATCTCCAAATAAAAATAAGGCACAATAGCTCATCAGAGAAGGAATAAAGGCCTAATGATCTATAAAACTCAGTTTGTTGTGTACTTACTAACTTAAATAATCTATTACCAGCCTATATTCTCCCCTAGGAGACATTCCTAATAAAGTGGACAAAATTCACTATCCTTTCTACTCATTCTGAATCAATTCTTATAACTCAGTCAGCTAAACAGTGTTATTATTAGTGTGTCTATAAAATTTGAGAAGACAGGGTCCCCAGGAGTCCAGATATTCTGAGCCTATTCTTAATGCTGGGCTCCCTCTACCAGGGGAATCATGGTCCTAAATATAATGGACTATGAGATAAGATTTTGGAAAGACACAATATAAATGCTAGAAATTGTGGGAAATGAATTTTGGTCAAGGGATCAAAGTTGTTCTTCAGCCTAATTTGAAGAGTAAAGAATTAAAAGGTGGGAATTGGGAATTCCCTGGCGGTCCAGTGGTTAGGACTCAGTGCTTTCACTGCCGAGGGCCCGGGTTCAATCCCTGGTTGGGAACTAAGGAGTTCTAAAGGGTTAAACATTCTCAGAATGATTCACTTCTAGTACTCAATGACTCAGTGATTCACTTCTAGTACTAAAAAATGGTAAAGAGCAGAAACTATGCTAATTCTAAGTAACAATGGAATAAAAAGTCCACATTAAGCACTTTCTATGTGTTGGGCATTGTGCTTAGGTTACAAATATATGTATATATTTAAATAGATATGTACATATGTATGTATGTATTATGTATATGTAATTGTCCCAAATTAATAAGCAGCAAAAGTAGCTCACGCCCTTAATCAATAAACAACTCTTGGGTTTTGCCTTTTTACATATGGTCCCTAGAAAAAGGAAGAGGTCTTTTGCCTCCCCCACCATACATATAAGACAGCTGGTATGGAACTCATTCATGTCATGTATCCAAGGAATCCTAAATGAACTGCTGCTCTTGTGTATAAAACCACATAAGACACTGATGGACCAAACTCAGTATCGTGGGACACAATACAAAAATCTGTTTTCTAATCTTACTCTAAGGATTGCTCTAACCTGCTCATAGTTCTTTATCTAGAACTAGATACTAGAGAGTTTTTCTAAAACTTAGTCATTCATTTGTACCCTTCATGATTTTTGCCATATCATATATTACCTAGACCATTATTTTTCTTTAAATCAAGTTATTGTTTAATATTTAAATTAACAAAAGGAAATTTTATATCATTGTATAAAATAAATCAAAGGAAACAATAAAAATACACAGAAAGTCATGAAATTCATTCCATTCTAGTTAAATATTGTTGCTTGAGAAAATTGTAGCCTGAAACCTACACTCCCTTTATTAAAAAAAAAAACAGATTGGGAAGTTCTAAAAGACACCTAGCAATATTCTGAGACTTATTCCTTGATGTAATCAGAAAAGTTGAAAGAGAATCGAAAAAATATTCAAGAGGAAAGAGATATGGGAACATATGTAAAACTGATTCACTTTGTTATAAAGCAGAAACTAACACACCATTGTAAACCAATTAAACCCCAATAAAGATGTTAAAAAAAAAAAAAGAATCTCACTTTGTGACCCATTGTTATTTCGTGCTACATGAGTGTGCCATTTAAAATCCTCTCTCCCGGGCTTCCCTGGTGGCGCGATGGTTGAGAGTCCGCCTGCTGATGCAGGGGACACGGGTTTGTGCCCCGGTCCGGGAAGATCCCACATGCCGTGGAGCGGCTGGGCCAGTGAGCCATGGCCGCTGAGCCTGCGTGTCCGGAGCCTGTGCTCCGCAACGGGAGAGGCCACAACAGTGAGGCCCGCACAACAACAACAAAAAAAATGCTCTCTCTCACTGTGCCTTACCTTTTGGGAATCATTGATGTGAGCCTATTACCTATTAATTTGAAGTATTGGTTAGTTAAGCTTTAAACTCATCACAAGTTACTACAGTTACACTTGGTTAGGTACCAGTTTCTGCACTAGGTTTTTCAAAGTTCAGAACAGGTTTAAAGTTGATCCAGTCAGTGTATTTTTCAGGCAATGGGAAAAGATGCACATACATCCTAATGGGGCTTGAAAAGTGGTAAAAGCAGAGGCCTGCTCTAAGACCCCAGGCACTTTTCTCGGCCCACAGAAATGCTGCCCATAGTTTAAGGCCAGGATTCTCAAGCTTCATGTGCCTAAGTATCATCTAAGGAGCTTGTTAAAATGGGAATTCCCAACCTCACTCCTACAGACTTTGATTTGGAAGGTCTGGTGTGAGGGAGCTAGTGATTCTGATGTAAGAGGTAGAAGAATGACACCCTGAAAAACCCAGGAGAAGGGAAAAGTAGGTTCCAATTTGGGAGTTGGTAGCAGGAGGGAGTCAGATGGCAGGGAAGGAACTGGTGCTCTGAGTGTAGGTCTAATGGATGCTGCAGGGGAAGAAAGAAACAGGAATTGAGAGGTGGAATTCTGGACAAATATGGTCTTGCCTTTTAAGAGAGCTTCAAAAGCTATCTTTTACTACATTGAGAAGAATTAGGCTAAAGAGGAATGTCTCAAGGGACTCAAGGTATCCAGGTACCAATGTATACCAATCTGTAAGGCTTCTTGAAATAAAAAATGTTCAGGATAAAGTAATAGGTTATATTCTATGGAGATCTGAAGGAAAACACAGTTTAGGTTAATGTTTGGAATAGAAGAGTCAATGTTTAGTGAGAGGGTTATCACAGTACGCTGAGGTATTTGTATTTCCTTAAAGTTTACTGTAAATTGCTGCAAATAATGACAACCTTTGTGTTTGGTGCTTTATCTATTTGGGTTTCCTATCAGCCCAAAGGTAAGTGCTGCAATTCCAGTGTCACAGATAAGGAAACTAAGATTCCGAGAGACAAAGTAATTTGTCCAAAGTTACATAACTGTCTCTCTTTATGATCATTTTAGAAAATGCTTTCCTAGTGATTAATTTGTATTTATGTAGCTGTTTGAATAACTAGCTCTATTTTTAATAGAAGTATCATAACTGGGCAGGGAAGGCAGGCTTAGCTTGGCTTCCTCTTATCTCAGGTATATGAGCTGCACCCCTTTCAAACCGAGAGGATGTGGCTCAACAGTTCCTTCCATGGGATAGAGGGTCATTCAAATGGGAAGAGATAAAAAAGCACATGTGTTGATGAGATCACTCTTATAAACACAATGAGCAGACATCTGAGTGCTGTAATGTCCTCTTTAGCAAGGGTGTCTCCAAGCTTTAGACTGGCCTCACCCACTTCCTAAGCCAGTGATGACCAAGCCCAACCCATGTGAGGGCCCCTTTGGATAGATTAACTTCACCTCCTTCTCCCACATGTTCTCTGAGTCGCTCACTTCCATTATGTTATTCTCCTGGTCTGAGCCACAGCTGGTTGTTGTTTTCCCTCTTCTCACCAGTTCTCACCTCTCCTCATGGCTTGCCCAGAGAGGCCAGGTCCATGTGCTTCTTAGATGAACGTTCATGGGTTACAACAACATGCTGCATGTCATTCACTCATTTACTTATCCATTCATTGATTGACTGCCGGCTACTATAAGACTAGGTCAGATGGTGGGGATACCACTGTGAACCCCATTCCTGCCCTTAGGGAGTTTAGAGTCTAATTGGGAATACTAAATAAGTAATAACAATGGTGCAATGGGAGCTGTGAAAGAGGAGGCTATGAGACCATACGCCAAAGGCACAGGTGGAGACAGAGGGAAGTTTAAGCTGAGACCTGAACAATGAATAGTAAAATTTAACTAGACCAGGGGAAGATTTATAGGAGGAGAAGTTCTTTGCAGACAATAGTAGCATGGGTAAGGTGTCTGTGAGGGATGCATTGAGTGCAATTTTATCAACTGTCATGATTTCAGTCACCACCAATATGCTAACAACTTCCAAAAACCCATTTCCAGCTCATATCTCTCTCATCATATTTAATGTTGAAAGATTCCATAGGAAGTTTTGCTTATACATTCATCTTCCTCTAAAATAGGAGTAGAGATAAGATACTAGGTGATTTTGAGTTGTGAGTTGGGTGGGAAACATCTGGATGGAAAGGTAGGTGGTAAGGCTTTTATCCCATTTTGTGCCAGTCGACCTTGATGAATGGATTTCATAGCAGGTGTACCATGACAGATTGCATTTCTTGAGCCATCCATTCTCATCCCTTAATCACCTTCTTCTGTCATATTATTCATTTCTGACCATAGACTTTGGATTATTTCTGCTGTTTATGTTCTTTCCTTCCCCTTCATTAACCATATGTGGCTAAACCAAGGGGGTTAGTATCCCTTGGTTTTCAACCTCTGCTTCCCCTTGGCTAAATTTTCATCTGGTCTCCTTGTCCTGCTGTATTCAGATAGCCTTCCTTACCCTTGCAAATTCTCAAGCTCTTCCCTTTTCATGAAGGGATTGTGAGGCTACTTCTTCCTAACTCGTATTTTTGGCTTTCAGGGAAGGACCTAGACATGTGTAAAGTCTTATCCCACCTTTGCCTCCCATGATTCCTTGGATCAGGAATGAACGTGTGTTTGTTGGGGCAGAACTTCTAATTCTTTGATCATTTTGGCTAGTGGTTCTGTCTTGAAGTTCTATCTTGTTTTTTTAAAGATTTCTTTTGTTCATATTGACATACCACCTATAATATTATTTAACTGGTTCTTTGTTATACTTAAATTTATTTTTAAAGAAAATGGCATTATTATAAATGAAAAACTAGTATCATTTGCAAGAAATAATCTAAAAATAAATACAATGAAAACAAAGTAACTCTATTTAATTTAAGCTACATTAAAACCTGTGAGCTAGAGTTCTGTTATGTAATACAATGACAGACTAATAACTGTAAGAGAGGAGATAAAAACAATTTAGCACCTAAATCCAACGTTCTCCTTGCTGGGATGTTATTTTATGCAGTGTACTTTGTTCTTTGTGACCCCAGATCAGATTCTCACTTGGTCATGTATTCCACCTTTTGGGAAACACTGGTCTGGGCCATGTCCTCACAGCTGGGCTATGAATGGGTGTGTTTGAAGCAGACTTATGTTCACTTCCGGCTGGCATAACATGGGAGCCCAATTAAGATCTCCCCTTGAGCAAAATATGGAATATTTTGAACAAAATACACAGAATAAAAAGAAGCCCCTTAAGTGGATGGAGAGTAGAGCAAATATATGTGTTATGTTGTCTGAGACAGACCTGGTTTAGTGTCCCCTTTCATTTGCAAAAGTGTCTCAGATTGGATGATAAATTATAAATTCACCCGAATTAAGTGGATTAAATATCACACTCACATAATGAATCACAGGCTTCAGAATACATTACTTCTTTATTCAGTTCAAAAGCTAATGGCAAAGAAGAGAAACTGCAAACTAGGTTGGGGACTCACATGTGCTTTAAAGTTTTTCCAATAAGGTTACAGTTATTAGCAATTTCTGGCACTCTTCCACTTCCCTTTTCTTTAGCGTTCTTTCCACATCTTCATGTAATTTCCAATTTTGTGTACTATGCTGTTTTGGACTTTCAGTCAAAACATTTACATTCTGGTAGAAGGAAAAACGTCATAAAAACATAAAGCCTGATAGGTTTGCTTGAGCCTTAAACCATGAATTATTTTCCTCTCACTTAATTATTTTATATTTGTTAGAGAGGAGAGGAAACCCAAATATACTGAAAATGCCACTTCCTTTCCCCCTTTCCAAAAATTTCTGAGTTGCCAAAACACCAAAAATGTCTTGCACACTTTTAAAATACTTGAGCAGAAAGTTTCCATTCAGCAGGAGTCCTTTCACTTGAATCTGCTACAAACTACCTTTATGCATCGAAGCTCTCTGCTAGACTTAGATCATTGGAGACTAGGTCTGTCCTGTAGAGATGCCTCCAGTCTAATGAGTGATAGTTATATATTTCACAGAGCAATGTGATAAGGCTATTAGAGAAGCTTCCTGTCAGCCTTTGTACTGTTTTCCTCACAGTTTTAGGGCCATTTACCTCACTTCTGTATTAGGGCTCTGAAGGTTGCCCAACTAGTTTCCCTCTCACCAGTCTCTCTAAGTTTTTGGAACACAAATTAAAAATAAACAGAAAATGTAAAAAATTAATTTGTCTGACTCTAAGCTATATTCATTAACTTTCTCTCCAGAAGGTCAAAGGCAAGTGGTATTTGATGGATCCCCAGTCTGAATCCTTTCCTCAGGGACCTGTCTCCATGGAGTTGCTTAGAATAGTGGGGGTAAAATCAGGCAACAAGTGACCCTCTGAGGATGACCCATAGTAAGTGAACTGTTATCCTAAGCCTAGAGATGGGTTCATAGGGTGGAAGAGACCAACTGAGGATGCCCTAATTAAGTCCTTATTTCTCCCTCCTTGACTGATTCCATCTAAAATTGAGCAGCTCCATAATCCAAAACTCTTGGATTATGAAAAAAAAAATCAGTTCCCTGGTCCGTCTACTGGATCATTGATTGAATTTGGGTTTCTTTACACAACTCAGACACCATGCATTTATGCTGTCCTTCTCCATTCCTCTTCCAGAGTACTTTCCTCACAAAGTACTAGCTTTTGTGCTCACTGTGTCTTTTCATAAAGACACAATCCATGTGTACCATCCCTCCCTTCAAGAAAATGATCTTAAGTTTTATTCATATTAACTGAAAAAGAAATACTGATCACAGAAAGATGCCCTAGACATACAAATGATGTTCTAAATGACTTGGAATGTCCTAGAAGAGGATAGAATGTTAAAAAAAAACCTATCTGGCCTGAAACACACTAGTGACCTTGGAAATGGAATTGGACATAATGGACAGCAGGGAGACCGTAGTGTCTTATTTGAGGACTGGAATTCAGGTTCTAAGACCTCACAGGGACATGGCTGGTGGTAGAGTGAGAAGGAAGAGAGCAGATAGTGCTAAAGGAATATTCCAAGTCTTTTCCCTTGGGGTATCATTTTGAACATAGAAATGAAGTGGAAAATCACCAGCCCTCACAGGATGAAGGTTGCAAAAATGAAAGCTGCTCAGGTATCATTACTTCCTCTGTCTTCTGGGCTTTATCACAATGGCGTGGTCCAATGTGTTTAGAGTAAACAAAAGATGCTTGCTTTTAATAATTCTGATGCAGATAGAAGGTCAGGAATGTAGGCCTAATACCACACGTTGCTAGCATGAACCTGAGAAACACAGACTTATAGGATATGAAACGGAGAGGATTTTAAAGATCAGCAGTGTTTTCTCAAAGTGTGTGGGTGTGGGGGGGGCATCTTGATTGTATCACAATCAACAGACTATCAGCAAATAAAGAAAATTCCTGTTGCCACGGAATAACAGAATCAGATTTTGCGGGGGGAGCTACAGGTCAGAAAGCCTACATTTAAAATAAACTGTCCAGCTAATTCTTATATACATTAAAGTTTGAGGCTCACTGGCCTAATTCACCCCTTTATTTACTCATCAGGAAACTGGGCCACTTCTCCAGCAAAGCTAAGTGGTGGCAAAATATGGATGAGACCAGAGTTCCCCTGATCCCAGTCCAAGACATTTGCTTAATGATTTGACGAAAAGACCTGGATTCTCCTACAGCAAAAATTACATCCTGTTTGCAAAGCTTCCAGTTATGCAGGTACTTTGATTTTATCAGTAAGATCCTAAAGGGTGTACATTCTTGCAGGAGGCTTTAACTTGCTAGACCAGTTGCTTAAATCCCACTGCCAAATACCCTGATGACTCAGGATGAGACACCCTCTGGCAGATTCTTTTCATGCAGTCAGGGTCATGTTGGCTGCACTCTGTTGCATGATAACCACAGAGGTACAGCTGCTTTTACAGATTCTCCTGTGTGATAGGCATGAAGAAATTTCCCCTGGGGGTTTCAAGGTATGTGCCCCTTGAGCTATTTGCCCAGGATGGCAGCTCCTAGAAATCTCCTATGTGTTTTCTCATAGAGCTGCTTTGGTGCCAAAACAAGTGTCCAACTTACACAGGTTGAAAACATTTTCCAACCTCACCTTCCAGTACATTATTTATTTACAGTAGTCCCCTCTAATCCAAGGTTTCAGTTACTCGCCGTTTTAGTTTCCTGAGGTCACCCGCTTAATTCCAGAAACAAACAATTCATAAGTTGTAAATTGCATGCCGTTCTGAGTAGTGATGAAATCTCACGCTGTCCCACTCTGTCCTGCCTGGGACGTGAATCATCCCTTTGTCCAGCATATCTAGCCTGGTAGTCACTTATTAGCTATCTGGTTATCAGATTGACTATCGCAGCACTGCAATGCTTGTGTTCAAGTAACCCTTATTTTCCTTCACAATGGTCCCACAGCTCAAAAGGCACAGTTATCTGGCAATTCGGCCATGCCAAAGAGAAGCAGTAAAGTTCTTCCTTTAAGTGAAAATGCAGAAGTTCTTGACTTAATAAGAAAAAAAGTCATATACTAGGGTTGCTAAGATCTACAGCAAAATGGGTCTTCTATCTGTAAAATTGCGAAGAAGGAAAAAGGAGTTTATGCTAGTTTTGTTGTCGTACCTCAAAGTGCAAAAGTTACAGCCACAGTGTGTGGTTAAGTGCTTAGTTATGACGAAAATGGCATCAAATTTACATAATAAGATATTTTGATGGAGAGAGACCACATTCACATAACACTTATTATAGTATATTTTATAATTGCTCTATTTTATTATTAGTTATTATTGTTACTCTCTTATGGTGCCTAATCTATAAATTAAACTTTTTCATAGGTATGTATGTATAGGAAAAAACAGTATTTATAGGGTTCAGTACTATCCACGGTTTTAGGCATCCCCTGGGGGGCTTGGAATCTACCCCCTAAGATAAGGTGGGCGCTACTCCATTTATTTATTTATTTATTTGTTTGTTTATTTATTTATTATATCCTGGACATCTTTGTAAAAATTTATTTTGGATAAAGCATTCTGTTATCAAAAATAAGGCATTTGTAAAATGTTACTCTAAAGAGTGAAAGTGATTTTTGCCTTTGGGGATATTCTGTGTGGGTTGCTGGGTCATGCTACAGACTGAATTGTGTTCCCCAAAACTCATCTGTTGAAGCCTTAACCCTCAGTGTCACTGTATTTGGAGACAGGATTCTATAGGTAGTTAAGGTTAAATGCCGTCATATGGGTTAAGCCCTAAGAGGACTGGCGGCCTTGCAAGAACAGGAAGAGAGCCCGTCTTCCTTGCTCTCCCTCTCCACAACCTAAGCATGCAGTGAGGGGATCTGTCTGCAAGGCAGGAGGAGGGCTCTCACCAGAGACCCCCTGTGCTGGCCTCCTGATCTCAGACTTGCCGGCCTCCGGAACTGTGAGAAATAAATATCTGTTGTGTGAACCACCCGGTCTATGGTATTTTGTTAGGGCGGCCGGAGCAGATTAAGGCAGTCATGAAGAAGAGGTCTGGTTTCAGAAATGCACGGGGAAACACAGAAGTCTGGCCCCAGATAGACCCTTTCCTGGAACACGTGTTTCCCATCTCTTTGTTTGGTGTGTGCAGTCCCTGTTTGAGACATCCTGGCAGTGGGACAGTGACACCCCACTGGGTTCTCTGGGCTTGCCAGCCATGACATGATGCACTGAGTTGTGCCATATTACATTCTTTTTTTCAAACCTCTTAAAATTTTTAAAGTGTACAGTAAGGTTTGTTAACTACAGGCATAGGGTTATACAGCAGATATCTAGAACTTACTTATCTTACATAAGTGGAATTTTACCTTATATTCTTAGGGCAGTATCTAACCTCTTGGATTTGTATATTTTCTTTAATTACCTATTATCCTCAAACCTCTACAAGTGACCAGACCAATGAACTTAAGGTGACTCTTACTGCAGATAAGTTATGTCACTGACCCTCCTTTCTTTTAACCTCGTACCACCAGAAAGCAGTTTCTCTATAACTGGGAGACCTGCCAGGCTGTGCCTTAGAAATTAGGAAGAGGAATCTTGTTAAAGTTATTTCAGGGGCGATGAGCTGATATTGGCATTAAAGAAAGAGAATCTTTCTTAAGAAAGGAGGAAGCTAGTGAGTATACAGGTTTTTGTGGAGAAAAGAGGAGGAAATCAGGCCAGTGTGGCTGGGAAGTGGCCTATTGCCAAACTACAGAGAGGCTCTCCAGAATTACTGACATGCCACAAAACCACAGGCTTGGAGACAGCATTCTCATAAGGAAAGAGGTTGAGCATAAGGTCACCCAAAGGCAGAGGAAAATATTTACCTTACTATTTTGAGTTGTTTTCCTTTCTTTAAACAAACTGTCCTTCAATTCCATAGCAAAAGCTTTCTTCTCGTACTTCTGGCTTATGTGGATTTATTAGTGATTTACCTAGGAAGATGCAGCATCACACAAAGGCTCTTAATCTTTTCACCAGGTAATGATTAATATCATATCACAACTTTGCAATATTGTAGTTGACCTATTAGTACATCGGTTAGGGTTCTGTCATTACGTTATCTGTCAGGGATAATAATTTATTAATGTAACATTTCCTCGATTACATCTGTCAGTGCCTTCTGGAAATTAAGTGCTGAGCCATGGTCTTTCTTGGGAAATGTAATTTAAATATACTACTCAAAGATCAAATATATCACTTATGTGTACGTGCTAATGATTTTTAACAGAAATCTAAACCCTCACTTTAGGAGTTGTTCAGTACTAGCAACGGAGTCGTAAACGGGACCCTAAATGAAAATTTGCTCTTATTGTATTAGCTATGATAATTGCAACCATTGAATCACAGTAATTGGAAAATACCTTAGAGTTCATAAATTGAACTCCATTAATTTCATAAATAAATATTTGGAGACTAGAGAGGGTAGAGGACTTCTCCAGGCTTTCTGGGTATTTAGAGCTTTTAAATTAGAGCAATAGTCCAGGCAGATTTTGTCTCCTTATAATAGTTACGCATGCAAAATGCACACATATTGCTTAGGAGTATGTGTTAAAACCCAGTTCTGACTGAGGGGTGAAAAGAAAAGTGGCAGTGGAGGTGGAGGTAGAGGACAGCCTCCCCTTTCTGAGCAGAAATAGCTAATGTCATTCATACAAAGCCTTCACACTTGATTGCCCAAACCTCCAACTCTGCTTAGAAAATTGAGAAAGATCATTTGTGGATGGAACACCTGGATGGAGGCAGGCAGGCTCTGTGGCTTGCCTCTTCCTAAGGTGTTAGAAGTGGTATACTCTAGAGACCATTTAATCCACTATTTTGAATCGGTTCCCTAAATCACAGGACATAAATCAGATTCTTAGTTTGGCCACAGCTTTTTTACAATGGCTATACATTAACATTGCCAGGGGAACCTTTAAAATCCCCAACGCCCAGACAGCTCCTCAGACCAGTGAAATCAGAATTTCTGGGCTGGGACCCAGGCGCTGGCAGGTTTTAACACTACCCAGGTGATTCTTATGTGCAGCCAGGACTGAGAGCTATTGAGTTAGGCATAAAATCAGGCCAAAAAAAAAAAAAAGGATTATTCATAAATTGTTCTTCCTACTAAGGAAGCAAAGCAATGTTTCAGTTAACTACGTTGAGCAAATTATTCTCAGTTCTACTGGCACTGACTTTGATCTGTGGAATTCATTTTTCTTTTATATAAGTCAATGCTTAAACCCTAATTTTCAGTTACAACTTGCATTACTTTCCCTCCCTAGGTCCTTTTTCTCAAGATGGAATGTGCTTTAATGATTTCCTAGTCAACAATAATGATCATTTATTAACTTTTTAATATTTGCCTGGCCCTGTCTTCTGCACTTTGTACACTTAATTTATTCCTCACGACAGAGTTATGCATTAGATTTTGTTATCCTCATTTTATATATGGATAATTTAGCCTTAGAGAAGCTGCTAGTTGCCTCAACTACACAGCAAGAGATAACAGCAGATCTGAACTCCTGCACCAAGGTTTTTTCTATCCTGGCACACCCTGTATTCTGGCAATAGCATGGCATCATGGAAAGGTCCTGGACTAAGAATCAGCAAATGTGGGCTCTTGTCCTGGGTCTGCTACTAACATTTCAGACAAGTCCCATGCCCACTCTGGACTTGAGTTTCTTCTTCTTAAGAAAACAAAAAGGGGAAAGAAACAATAAAAGAACACAAAGAGCTTCCCTGGTGGCGCAGTGGTTGAGAGTCCGCCTGCCGATGCAGGGGACACGGGTTCGTGCCCTGGTCCGGGAAGATCCCACATGCCGCGGAGCGGCTGGACCCGTGAGCCATGGCCGCTGAGCCTGCGCGTCCGGAGCCTGTGCTCCGCAACGGAAGAGGCCACAGCAGTGAGAGGCCCGCGTGCCGCAAAAAAAAAAAAGAACCCAATCACACAAGACTACAGTTTGTGTTATATAAAATTCCATTTATATGAAATTTCTAGAAAAGGCAAAGGTATACAGAGAGTACTTCGGTGGTTGCCTGGGGCTGGGGCTGGGGTGGGAGAGAGGATGGACTGGGAAAGAGGTACGAGGGAGCTTTTTGGTGTGATGGGTGTGTTCTAAACTGGACTGTGGTGATAGCTGCATAACTATACATTTACTAAAAGTCATCTATCTATACACTTACAATGGGAGAAATGGTATGTAAATTACGTCTCCATCAAGCTATAGAAAATGGTGCTGGGACTTATACCACAAATACTATTTGTGGCAGTTTCACAACTGGTAACTTTCACTGCTGTATCTTTATCATTCTGGCCTACATTTTTAATGCACCCATTTTAAGTTGATAACTCTTGACAAAGGTAACCATCTAGGTAACCACTATTACAAGCAAGATATAAAATATTTCCATCCCCCCCAAAAGTTCCCTTGTGTCCTTCCCAGTTACCCTCTACTCACCAACCCTGCCCCAAGCACTGCAGGCTGGCTTTCTGTCACTGTACATTAGATTCATCTTTAACAGAGTTCCATAAAAATGGAATCAGATAATGTGCACTCTTTTGTGTTTGGCTTCTTTCACTCAGCATATTGTTTCTGAGGTTCACCTATTTTGTTGCATTTATCAGTAATTCATTCTTTTTATTGCTGAGTAGCGTTACATTGTATGACTATATCACAGTTTATTCTTGGCCATTTATGAACAAAGCTGCTAGAAACATTTGTGTGCAAATCATATGTGGACTTATATTGTCATTTCTCTTGGGCAAATATTATAACTAGGATTCGTTGGATAACATGGTAAGTGTATATTTAACTTGTTAAGAAAATGCCCAACTATTTTCCAAAGTGGTTGTATCATTTCGATTTCTACCAGCAGCGAGTGTATGAGAGTTTCAGTTGCTTCACAGTCTCCCCAACACTTAGTATTGTTCTATTTTATTAATTTTTATATTACTACCTTGAATTTGACTAAATTTGGTATTGTTCTATTATTTACAGTGACAAAATTCCATTTCTCATTAAAATTTTTTATTACAAGATTTTGAGGTTTTTCTCAAAAAATAAGAAATACGCCCTACTTTGTAGAAGCTTAGTGTACAAATAAAGTCTTACCAATTGTCCTCAGAATTATCTTAAAAATTCAAATAAAGCCTGCAGTTTAGGGAAGTTCCCCCATAAAAACTTCAATTATATGCACTAAGATGAAAGTGGTACCAGCTGTAATTTTAAGTGGGGAATAAAAGTTTAAAATGGGGCAGAGTCTGGACATCTTCATAGAGTAGAGTTAAAACCATTTAGTCAACCGACGTGGGACGAATTTTTGGAGGTTTAGCCCTATTATCTGTGTACTCAAGCCGCAGATGGCATGTCACAATATCCTGAGTGGGGAAGAACACATCAGAGGGTTAGGGCCTAGCAGCATTTAATTTCTTGCACCCCAGGCTTCTTTCTTTATTTCTGACATGTTGACCTGGACCTTGGTGGCTAATCATAGGAAATAAAAAATCTGCTAAAACTTGGCTAACTCTCTTGTACTTCTAATAGTTAATGAGATGATGATAGGAAGAGTGCTCCGAAATAGAATCCAACATTGTCTTCCTCCACAGTCTTTAAGAAATATCTCCTCATAAATCCTCAGTTTTATAGACTAGACCATCTATCCTCAATGGAGGCAATATCACCCCCAAGGGGATGAAAATTGGTTCTTGGGCGGGGGCCGGGTGAAAAAATTTGCTCTTTCTATGTAAAAAAACACAGATATACATGTGGTACATAATCAAGTAAAATAGTATATTTGTGCTATTAAATTTCATGGGAGAGAGAAGATTTAAAAAATTATCTATAAAGGCTCTTTACGGGTGTGGTAATGAACAAAAGGTTTAGAAACACCGGAGTAGACAGAGGACAAGAAAGTCCATGTAAAGAGTTTCAGGGAACTAATTAAGTCAAATGCCTTCTAATGAATACATGTATTCATATATTCTGGGATTGATCCCTCAGAACCTTCCTACTCTCAAGATACTGCTTGGCCTGACTGAAGTCATTAGCTTTGGAAAAGGAAGGAAGAAATCTAAGATTTTTTAAGAAATACTTGTAAAGTGAAATGTTTTGTTCTTTATCTCATTTTCTTTTAAAACAACCCTTCTAAAGAAAGATACTGACATCATTATTGTAGATGAGGAAATGATGGTCCAATGAGATGGACACTTTCAAGGTTTACACAGGTTACAAGGCAGAGTTGAGATAAAGTTCTGAGTTTGTTGGATTTCAAACCTGTCATAGCCTACACTCCACATGACAGCCGCTGGTTGCTGGTGGGTGGGATGGTGTCCCATTCAATGATCTGAGTTCACTGAAAATTGGTTCAAGTGCCTGAGTCAAGGCTGACTAGCAGGTGGGGGGGTGGCACTGTCACTGAGATACCCCAGGAGTTCTGTGAGTGGGTGAGGGATGGTCCCCAGGGAGGCTCAATGGATTGGCGCTAAGAGGAATCCAGGGGATTTGGTTAGAACAGAACTAATCTCAGGATTGCAGAGAACCCGTTAGTCACAACCTTACATTCCATCCCATATTGCTCCATGAGGGAGAGGCACTCCAAGCCTGACCAAAAGTTGAAGAATCACTTAAATTTTGGCTAGTTGCCTGTTATTTCTGCTTCACAGCTTGAAGGCAGACCTTTTGTTCTCTATGTTCTCCTAAATTCCACTCCCAGATAACACATGCATCAAGGAATGACTGCTGATTTCAAAATTAGAGAGATGGCTATGTAACAACAATGAACATGTAGACCACATTTCTGCTTTTTCTTTTGGGCCTAGAGGTAAGTATACAACCGTTTGTATAAAACCTCCTACACACGTGTAGAGTTAAATCTTTCATCTCCTTGGTGCTACCTGATACTACATATCTGCTTTATTTTATATTTTTGCTTTTCCTTTCCTTTTCCAGTGACATGTTGCCATTTTAACTATGATTGGTTATCTGTCTTTGGGAGTAGGACCATAACGTGCAACTTTTCTTGGGAGGACAGAAGCCACATGTCCCCATCACCTACCTCCCTCATAATTCACTCCAACCTTCGGGCAAAAAAACTAAGTGTAAGAAAGTCTGCTTGATCCCCTTCGTAGGAAAGAAGAGAGGAAAATAAGCTAGGAGTTAGAAGATGGAGGTTTTAGTGCTGTGTTTATTTCCTTTGCCTTAAAAGAGAGACAGCAGATGATGCTTGCCGCACTCTGCTGTAACACATAAAGGCATTTACAAAATAAAAGAAACCTTAGGAAACTGTCACACATAACCCACAAGCAAGGAAAAGCTGTGATTGTTGTTATTTTATTAATAGCCAAAGTAATAGGCTTAACATACGTCCTGAAGGATGAACACCAAGCATTCACAAGAGGTTATGGGTCATCTTGCTCTATGCTAGCCTAGAAATAAATTAGACTTGAGAAAACAGGAAATGAATATTCTAAGGTATCACGGAATACAGCAGAGGCACCATAGGGATATTGCTAGTTATTCTGGATTCTCAAGCAAGACCTGAGATACAAGGGCCACTGGGGAGATATCAAGGAAGACGGAGAGAAAATGAGGAACCTCCTGGAAGGAGCTCTCCCCTCATTCTTTCTCTCCTCTGCTTCGTGCTACACCACTCACAGGCCAGAGCTTCTGGAGTCAGAGTGCAGCCTCCACTGGGTTAACATCTTGGTCCATGTGGTTCCTGTGTGTAAGTCTCATGTCTATGGCACCTGAGAGAGAACTAGTGGTGCTCTGCAAATTTCTGGGTGGTAGCTTGATAGACTGGGAAATGCCCTAGGTAGGAGCCGGAAGTCTCGATGTTAGACTCAGAATTCCACTAACTGAATTTGTGTGTGTGTGTGTGGCTGTGTTGGGTCTGCATTGCTGCACGTGGGCTTTCTTTAGTTGTGGCGAGGGGGGCTACTCTTCATGCGGTGTGCGAACTTCTCATTGCAGTGACTTCTCTTGTTGCGGAGCCCGAGCTCTAGGCACGTGGGCTTCAGTAGTTGTGGCACGCGGGCTCAGTAGTTGTGGTGCACAGGCTTAGGTGCTCCATGGCATGTGGGATCTTCCTGGACCAGGGCTCGAACCCGTGTCCCCTGAACTGGCAGGAGGATTCTTAACCACTGCTCCATCAGGGAAGTCCCTTAGAGAAAATTTGATCTTTAGCAAGTTAGTCACTCTCTCCATCTTGGTCTAGTTCTTTAAAAAAATTTTTTTAATTGAGCTGTAATTTACATACTACAGTATCCACCCTTTTTAAACTGTACAATTAAATAGTTTTTAGTATACTTACAGAGTTGTGCAACCATCAACACATTCTAATTTCAGAACCTTTTAATCATATTAAAAAACCCAAACCGGGCTTCCCTGGCGGCGCAGTGGTTGAGAGTCCACCTGCCGATGTAGGGGACACAGGTTCGTGCCCCGGTCTGGGAGGATCCCACATGCCATGGAGCGGCTGGGTCCGTGGGCCATGGCCGCTGGGCCTGCACGTCCGGAGCCTATGCTCTGCAACGGAAGAGGCCACAGCGGTGAGAGGTCTGTGTACCTCAAAAAAAACAAAAACAAAAGCAAAACAAAACCCAAACCACCCACACCCATAAGAAGTCACTCCCCATTCCTTCCTCTTCCAAGCCCCTGACAACCACTAATCTACTCTCTGCATCTATAGACTTGCCTATTCTGGACATTTTATATAAACGGAATCATACAATATGTGGCCTTTTATGTCTGGTTTCTTTTTCACTGCATAATATTTTGTAGTTTCATCCAAGTTGTAACATGTGTTAGTACTTCACTCCTTTTTGTGGCCAAATAACATTCTGTTGTGGTTCTTTATTTAGTCACTCATTCATCTGTCATCACTCACTTTTAGTGAACACCTCTTGTGAACCAGCCTTGTCCCAGGCTCTTGGCGCATTGATTCATGTTTATTCATGTTTATTACATGAATAAATGAAGGTACACGTTTATTCATTTATATAGACAAATCATTATAAGACCTTCCTATCCCCTCAGTTAAAAAAAGTTTAGGTTAATGGATTATTTATGAGTTTTTTTAATTTTGAGAAGTGTTTGTCTATATAGGTAAGGGTTGAGTATACCATCAGCCTTGTTAGAAGCATGCTTTTCCTTATTCTGTAGGACTTTTTCTTATTGTAATCATTTTTTAAAAGCAGCATTATAAATTCATCTGTTTTTTATAATATGCAAAAATGAAAAAGTGAAAGGCAGAATTCATGACCCACTCCATTGCTTAAAGGCCTGGATTATTTAGCTATTTGAGCAACTGCTGCAATGTGATTTTATACATTTCTTAACACAATTGTACAATTGTGCACAGGAAAAATTTTAAAAGCATTATCCTCTATACATGATATTGGCATTTCCAGTTGAATTGGTATTTGTTCTAAATCTGAAGAGCACAGGGCATGAAACAGGGCCTGAGGAGGTCTGGGTTCTTATTTACATTCTAACTCTAGAGGCTTCTAGGAACTTAGGTAAGAGGAGGGAGAGAGGCCTGCATCGCTGGCCTGAGGACCATGTGGTAGTTGCACAAGGCCCCATGCCCAGAAGGGCACATGCTTGATTCAATGCTTTGTTGTAGCTGTCTTGAAATTCTTAATCATTTTGAACAAGGTGCCTTGTAAATTATGTAGCTGGTCCTGGAGGGAAGGAATGTCTACTCTGTACTGATCACTTAATCTGAACCCCCAGCCCTTGTTGTTTTAAAAAATAATGTTTCTTCATTTTTAAAATAGGGTTACACTTCATATTCTTTTAAGGTCACCTCTACGTCTAAAATTGTCTAATTCCAGGTCACGTAAAATGTTCTAGTGAAGGTAGTGGCGTTGTACCAATTATTACGTTTTTTTTTTGAGATTCATCTTAATTGTTATGTTTTCCTAAATCTTCCTTGATCCAGTATAATTTAGTAACTTTTCTTCTGTGTCCCACTCCCCCTTTGCATTAAGAACTTTTTGGAACAGGTTATATAGAGTAAAACTAGTTTCTATCTCTCCCACTTCATTTCACACTCCTTAAAATCAGGTACTTTGTCTTAATCAGCTTGTAACTTGCAAAATGCTACATATGCAATGCTATGTCCATAAAGGTAGGTTAAATGAATGATTAGCTGAAAGTCTAAGGATCCCATACAATTTTGATTTTGAACTTAAATTTAGAAGGAAGCTTAAAATCACTATTTTAACAGATTTCTGTAAAGAAATCTGAAAGTGTTTCTTAAAATAAGCAGGATTAAAGAGTCCAGTAGCAGAAATGAAAATTCAGACTTGCCAGCACATAATATTATTAGAAATGGGGCAAGCTAGGGCAAATGCATAGCCCACAACAGTAACTGGGATACAGAAACTGAAGATACACAGTGAGAAAAGAAGCCAGGGCATTTTCCCAAGTAACTTCAATCTAAAAGCACTCTAGCTTTAAACTGATATATGTGTACTAGTATAAGAATCTAATAACAAAAAGTAATACCCATTCATGATTAAAAGATAATCAAAAGGTACAGAAGAGTATAAAATTTAAAAAGTAAAAGTTCTCTTCACCCCAAGCCACACTTTCATTTCCCAAAAATATCTGCAATAAGAGTTTCTTGAATATCCTTCCAGAAATGCTTTCTGAATAGTATATTATATAATTTTATTTTTGTACAAATAGGATTCTATTTATGCATAGCTTGTCCTTTGCATCTTCATTAATAATATTTCTTAGCCCTTCTCCCATGTTGGTACTTGTAGATCCCCCTTATTCTTTTTCAGGAATGTATAGTATTATATTCCATAGATTGGACATGGTTGATTAAAACAACCCTTTCTGATAAACATTTATGTTGTCTTCAATTTTGGGAAATTACATGAAAGCACAATGAATATCTTCACACAGGAATGCATCCACAGGATAAATTCCCAGCAGTGAGACTGCTTGAAGTCTCTCTGATTTGATATGAAGGAAAAACTAATTCAGTTACCAACTTAATGACTTAGAGGCAACTACAAATATACTTGTTTATTCTTGTCCTAGAACTGTTTTTAGAAATATTTTCCAATGGGTATGACTTTTTTTTTTGTAACAGAGTAATTCTTAGTTTTCAAAAAAATAATTTCTAAACAATCAGTCTGTATACTTTTAAAGACCAGCTGAAATTTTCTGCTTCACCAAAGTGAAGAATTGGGGGGTAGGAGTGGAGAGGTGTTATGGAGGAGACTTGGTGAAAGGGGAAAGATTGCAGGATATCCCCCAAGAGGCTGATTCTTCTTAAAGTTGATTAAGTGCAAGGACAAATATTCCTCACTTTCTGCTTGGAAGTAAATACATATTTATTCCTGACATATGTTCCTATTATTCCAGTTTGTAAGTATATTTGCCAGATTTATAGCGGTCTCCCAAGCATCAAAAAAAAAAAAAAAAAAAAAAAGCCACAGATAGGAAGGATGAAAAATGGCACAGATTGTAGTAAATATAGAACTAAGGCATTTTTGCCTTTGTCTCATGACTGACTGTCTCATGGAATCCTTGCACATGGATTGAATTGCTTGCAAGTATGTCAGTCAACAGTAATATGAAACAGAAAGGTTGTAACAATGGTTGGGTTGGGCCTCTAGTTACTCAGTTTCTGAACCGAGAATTAGGAGAGGGTGGGGCTGTTGAATAATCCACAACTACTGTAACTACTGTGTGTGTGTGTGTGTGTGTATCTGCCTAAGTAGAACTTAAACCACTCAAGGTTCTCATATCTTTCTCTTTCATTCATTAATTTCTTCAGTGTCTACTATAGGCACTAGAGATACGTGGTCAGGGCCAACACGTAGATAACGATGAATTGTGAAACTACCAAGAAGGATAGTAAAGGGTATAAGAAGAAATGAAAACAGGATCACTCATTTAGATTTTGGAATCAATGAAAGACATCTCTGTGGAAGTAGCATTTAGCTAAGACCCAAGGCACAAGCAGGAGGCAGACAGGAAAAGATTTCAGGCAGAGGGATAGACTAAGCCTGCGGTAGTGGGGAGCCAGGGAGAGTTTAAAAACAAAGAAAGAAACAAACAAACAAAACTGTTTGTGTCTAGCACCTAGAGAAGAGCAGCAGGGAATAAGCCTGGATGGTTTATAGACCTTGTTCTTGATTAGGATTTTTAATTTGAATACATTATTAGTCTTACGGTTTCATATCTTACTAATTAAGGCTGTAACACAATCCAATTTGTGTTTTTAAAATCTCCCACTGTCTGCTCTGTGGCGAATACATCTGAAGAAAACAAGGGAGATTTGTTTATATTTGTTGTAACAGTCCACATAAGAATGATGGTGGCTTGAATAGGTGACAGCAAAGGAGCTGGAGAGAAGTGGGTAGATTTTTGACATACTTTGAGGGTATGTTCACTGGGACAATGTCATAACACCTCTGGAATTTCTTGTAAGATATCAGTTTACTTTGTCTTCACTACTCTAGAAGACTCTGGAAAGACTGAAAGATAACCCCTCAGGTAAACAGGCCTTTATGACAACCAGGCAAACTGAGGCAGCCTGAAGGATAATCCAAGAGGGAGAGGAGCTCCAAGGGTTGGAGGAGGCGGTGTGGGTGGGAAAGAAACTGGGATCTCCCAAGACTTGAAGATGTGTGGAGGTGAGTGATTTTATTGAATACATATTTTATTTCAAATAGATATGATGGGAGCCAAGTTCTGCTCTCATGGGGCTCACTGAAGATGGACAGATCTTTGATGGAAGCCCTTGTGGAGGCCAGTGTGATGAGCCTCAACGACAGGTCCCCAGCTCCAGCTTCCCACAGAGAGAATACAGGCAACTGCGTGCACATGGACACGAGCTTGGATCATGTGCACTTCGGCGATGGACTAAATTTTCTAGTTAGAGTGCCATCTCCTTTTCAGCCATTTCTATTCTCCTACCATCTTTGGGAGGGAAAGGGGCTCTTAAACATTGCTGAGATGCAATGTCTCATGACTGGAGGGCAGAAACCTAAGCATATTTATCTGATTTAAAAATAAATAGATAAATACAAGTATATGTATTCTTATTTATATACCTGACACTTCTGGTATCTTAAACAAAAACCAGACATTAGTTGCTACTGTTAATGATGATAGTGATGGACAGCAGGCAGTTTTTAGAACAGTACTGGCAAATACATTTGGAGAAAATGTTGCTGAAACGGGGCTGTGGCTGGAGTAAGCAAGGAAACAGCTGGGGAGCAGGTGGTTCCCTTCACATCTGGGAGTCACTAAAAACAATGGTAATAGAGACATTTCATATGGTTCCACCCCTCAGCTCAGTGCTATATAGGCCATGCTTCACATCCCATCTTCCAGCGGCAGACCAAAATAGTCAGGCTTTCAGCAAAGATGAGACCGGTAAAGGTGAACCAAATGCCTCACCATTAGGGGATCGGGGACAGAGGTTCCCATTTCATTCCATACACCGTGGCCCAGGTGCACTCAATCCAATCGCTTTAGCATCACAGAATAATTCAGGACACTGTGAAATAGGCACTCATACATTTTGGTGGGAATATAAATTGTTTAATCTTTCTTGAGGGCAGATCTGGTAATATTTCTATATAACCTTAAAATGTGCATTTCCTCCCCTATTCTCATTGGAGATGAATTAATGGTAATCTTGACTCATTACATATACATGGTCTTCTTTTGTTTGTTTACTTCCTTGTTTATTGGTGATAAATCCTTAGAATGTGCCACCCTAAACAAATGCTCTTATCTTGATGATAACTGACCTAATAACCATAAGGTCTCTGGATTTCATCCTATTGCTTCCCTCCTTTCTGAGGTAACCTGAATCTCTTATTCATCATCATATAAATGCTTTCTCTTTTATACAGATCTCTTGGGAGCATTCGTATTTCTAAAATTTTATTTTTGGTGTATATGTGTATATATACATATGTAAATATGTGTATTTAATCTTTACAAAATTATTTTTTAATTTAATAATATATTGCTAAGATATCCATAGTGTCGCATGATACTTTGATGAACTCATTTTGGCTGCTGAATTATACCACATTGTATACAGCACAGCTTATTCATTTCCTCTCCTTTTGATAGGCATTTGGGTTGTGTCCAATTTTTGTTGGCTCAACCCAAACATCAGAATAGAAAGTAGTCAAAAGGTATAAACAGGCATTTCGAAGGAGAGGAAAAAAATTATATATATATATATATATATATATATATATATATATGGCTAACAAAAACATGAAATGGTATATAACATCAACAGAGATCAGGACATGTAAATCATGATTTTAATAAAATAGGATTTTACAACCATTTGATTGAAAAACATGAAAAAGTCTGACAGGACCAGGTGTCAGAGAGGCTGTGGATCCAGAGCATCACTTTTACATTATTGGGGCAATTTGAGTTGTTGCAACAATTTTGGGAACAGTTTTGCATTATCTCTAAAAGGAAAGCATTCATCTACCCTATGACTAGGATGACTATCTATACATTGCCTAAACCAAGACATTTTTTAAAAAATAATTAATTAATTAATTAATTTATGGCTGTGTTGGGTCTTCATTGCTGTGCGCAGGTTTTCTCTAGTTGTGGCGAGCGAGGGCTGCTCTTCGTTGTGGTGCATGGGCTTCTCATTGTGGTGGCTTCTCTTGTTGTGGAGCATGGGCTCTAGGCACACGGGCTTCAGTAGTTGTGGCACATGGGCTCAGTAGTTGTAGCTTGTGGGCTCTAGAGCGCAGGCTCAGTAGTTGTGGCGCACGGGCTCATGTGGGATCTTCCCGGACCAGGACTCAAACCCGTGTTCCCTGCATTAGGCAGGCAGATTCTTAACCACTGCACCACCAGGGAAGCCCCAACCAAGACACTTTTGAGAATAAAAAGGGTCACTAAAAGGGTGAGTCCCTGGGTCAGCAGAAATTAACTGGGACTGCCTGGGAAAACTGAGCCATATGGTCCTTTATCCAAGACCTGGAAAGTCCAATCCCAGGAGACATATGTTGCATCTATTCCATAGGAGTCCTGCATGGAATGTTCAGAGCAGCCTTCTTCATGGGAACAAAATCCTGTGCAAAGCCTTTCACTCAACAAATACAATATCTTGGAACTTATTGTAACGAAAGGATACTGACTAAGAACAAATATTTATCGACTATGTCATTCATCAAAGTATTTTTGTAATACTGAAAATCTGGAAACTATCCAAATATTGACAATTCAGCCTTGGTTAAATGATTGTGGTACATTCATAAAATGGATTATTAAGCAGTCATCTAAGATTAACTGTATATATAAAGAGACCAAGAGGTTGTATTTTACAGCATTCATATTCGTGGATTCCTAGGAAACGTTTAATTTTTTAGTTTGCTCCTCTATATTATTGTGATTTCTTACAATGTTTGTTTGTTTATCTATCTACAAGTGAAAAGAAGCAAACCAAATGAAAAAACAAATCTTGTCATAGCAGAAGACTATTAGGTCTGGAAGCTGTTCTGTTATTATTTATATGTCATTTTATCCAGAGTGCCCTGGATAGGCAGCTTTTCTTACACTATGCTCACCTCACCAAACAAAAGTTTCTACTGCATCCATGAGAGGTTATCTCTCTTCGTCAAAACACCATGGCTTAGGTGGCCACAAACATAAATTAGTTTACTGTCAAAGTCTGTCCCCTTAATTGCAATCACTCAGCAACCCACTGAGAAAGTCCTAACACCTTAAATGCTGTGAAGAGGATGTGAAGAGACTATTATGGGGATTAGAAACTTCTGGAAGGTAAATACTAAACTTTTCAAGGACTTTGAACACTTGGCTCCTTGTCAGAGGAGAGACGTTTACCTGAGGAGTTTGAATAAGTCTGTTTAGAAAGGAGACATTCAGAGCCTGCCTGGAGTCAAAGGGCAACAGAGTGAGTCCCCATTTCCTACAAGAAGGAGTTTCTTGCTTGGCCTATCTCTAGATGGAAAGCTGTCTTTATTTTTGATGGGGGAAGCTGAATATTCAGGCTATGGTACAAGGCCTTCAGAATTATGAAAACCTGGGGTATGGCCTATTTCAGGTTATGAATAAACACTAGTAGGCTAGGCTTCCACCTCCCGGTGGTTGACTCAGCTGAAATACCTCTGAGGCAACGGTAAGATCCAGGGAAGTTGGAAGCTTCCTGCCCACAACCTGCCTCCCTGCCCAACCCCATTAAGCTCCTCAAGCTCATGGAGACACCACAGCAGCTATTCCAGTGATGGAACTCCAATCCAAAGTTCTGAAGTGGCCTTGGCTGGATAGACTCTGACTGGCCAGTTTATAGACTTCACAATATGGTGGTAGTGATCATCAAAGAGGTCATTGTTCCCAAGATCTTTTGGGGACTCCATCTTACATTGCTCAGTTGGCTAAAGGTAAGTGTCAAACAAAAACACTCAAGGCACATAGCCCCTGTGGAGGTAGCTTGGCCAATCTTGGCACAATTAGCAATCATCACCAATATATTAACCACTGTTTATTGATGGAGCCCCTAAAGGGTCAGACATTGTATGCATAATAAGGACATAATTCACATTATCTCATGCAATTTTTAACAACCCTACAAGGTAAGCTATTATCATTTCCATTTTATGGATGAGAAAACCGCATCACAGAAAGGTCAAATAACTTTCCCTAGTCTGCAAACCTAGTAAAGAAATTTGAACTCAGGACCATCTGAACCCAAAGCTGTACTCTCCAAGACATGGCTTCCCATGTGTATATGGTAGAGCATTTAATTCTTTCTCTTTTTCTATGGAGAATATACTTATATGTACTTAGGGCAAAACTAGTTTGTTCTTTATAGCCTTTAAAATCATCCAGACAGAAAGATATATGCTAATTGTGTAACCAAATATGAATGCTGTTTCCTTAATTGTTGGTTGACCAAATGACTACCTAGTTCCAATAGAAAGTGTATTATTACACATTCTAAGAAAGCGCTAGTAAGGAGTTCTATTGAAGACAGCAATCTTTTCTTCAAAGGAACTCCTAATCTGATGCCAGGAGTCTGATAGAACCTTGAACTATGTTCAAGGTTGTTGTTTAGCCTTTGCTGTTTAGCAGAACCCTCTTTGGTTGTGAGGAGCATTGCTTTGTCCAGTGCTTTGTTCTAAAACCTGCAGTGATGACTGGGGAAAATAGAGTTAGTCTGCAAAAGAGTCGCAGACAGATTTGATGTGTAAACGCTTGGTGCTCCTTTCTCACCAATTTGACTCCAATGAGGGGAAGAACTTAATGTAGCTCTCATAACAACACTTCTCTGCTCATGATCTTACGATGCTTTCTCTCTGCCAACGAGGAAAGAAGGAGTTCTCTATTGAGCGTCTACTATCTGTCTGCTGGGTGCTTTCTCATAGGTTATCCTTTTAATCTTTAAAGCATCCCTATGTGGTAGGTTTATCCATTCCAATTTTACCACCTTACCTCAGTCTTTTTTTAGAGAGAAAGAATAATAGGTAGCTAGAGTGGAGAAGTAAACAAGAGAAGAGTCAAGTAAATGTTTTAGAGGTGCCTTTTCACTTAGGGAGTATCAAATTAATGTCATTTAAAATAATAGTGACATATATTTTCTCTTCTTGAACTTTTTTCTAGCCTTTAGAAGATGATGACCTTGACATTAAATAGCAGGACTAATGCCTACGAATTTGAGTTTTACTTCTGACCTGGCCAAGTCTATCTGGATGTCAGTTTCAGTTTTCTGTCGGAGGAGGGGAGTCACACAGATCTGTCCCCATGGCTTTCAAAAGACACAAAATAACACCTATCCAAATCACAGTTTTGAAATTATATTAAAAAGAAAAAAAGGGGCTTCCCTGGTGGCGCAGTGGTTGAGAGTCTGCCTGCCGATGCAGGGGACACGGGTTCGTGCCCTGGTCAGGGAAAATCCCACGTGCCGCGGAGCGCCTGGGCCCGTGAGCCATGGCCGCTGAGCCTGCACGTCCGGAGCCTGTGCTCCGCAACGGGAGAGGCCACAACAGTGAGAGGCCCGCGTACCGCAAAACAAACAAATAAACAAAAAAAAGATAGTGATTCTCTCTCTCCGCTGGTTTCTTTGCCTAAGGTCCTTTCTCTTGTTCTTTAACCACATCTAGGGTTAAAATATCTGACCAACTGTCTTCCTGGAAACCAGTGACCTGCTCGGGTCAGAATGCATGAGGTGATCATATTGGTTTAAGTGAGAAGCCTATTTGTGACCAAGAGTCTTGGTGCACTTTCCATTCATGCTTCCATTCCTGTCTTTGCCAGATTAGAAGACTCCCAACCATTTCTAATATACTTAGAAAAAAATTACTTGTTTATTCTCAAAGGTTTATTTTGGGGGCCTACAAAGTCTATGTTTATTTAAATATTGCAGAAAAAGAAGAATTTGGTGTACATTTAACTGGATGTTTTATTTTAGAGAAATATGCAGTAGGGTTGGATCCACCCCAAAATAGCCTGGGTGGGCTGCCAGCAGCTCTACCCTGGGGTGGTACTTTCTTCTTAGCTGTGTCTGTGGAATGCCTCCCCTTTCTCCCATGGGGGCCTACATCTTCTTTGAGGTGAGGTGGACTGGAAGGGAAATGGCAGGGCCAGAAGCAAGGCCCAGAGAACAAGGGAAAGTCCAGAATCAGCCCAGGTTGCCAGCCATGTTTTTGGAAATGGATACAAGCAAATGGAGCACTACAGTTCCAGCTTGAAAGTGCTTTAATCAGCGGCATATGCTTGGCCACAGTCACACACCATGACAAGTCAGGAAGGGTCTGTGGATGACACTGTGGGGAGAGCCCTTACTTCCAGCCTTTGAAACCCAAGGAAGTATCCAAAGATAAAGAAGAATCTTTCACTTATAGGGATCACTTGATTTTAAATTAACTGCTCTCTAAAGAAATTCTGATAGCATAGCATGCTATAGAGAATGTAATAAATACCCACATCGGTGAACTATTGAGCTGTTTAAATAGACAACACATCCACCATGAGTAACTTGAAATCACGAAGATAAGAATTTCTTAAGATATGAAAGCAACCTAAGTTTCTATCAATAGAAGAATGGATAAAGAAGATGTGGTATATATAGACAATCGAATACTACTCAGCCATAAAAAAAATGAAATTTTGCCATTTGCAGCAACACAGATGGACTTGGAGGGCATTATGCTAAGTGAAATAAGTCAGACAGAGAAAGACATATACTGTATGATATCACTTATATTTGGAATCTAAAAAAATAACAACTAGTGAATATAACAGAAAAGAAGCAGACACACAGGTAGTGTAGAGAACAAACTAGTGGTTACCAGTGGGGAGAGGGAAGGGGGGAGGGGCAAGTCAGGGGTAGGGGATTAAGAAATACAGACTATTAGGTATAAAGTAAGCTACAAGGATATATTGTACAACAATACTTTATAATAACTATAAATGGAGTATAACCTTTAAAAATTGTGAATCAGTATACCATACACCTGTAACTAATATAGTATTATACGTCAACTATACTTCAATAAAAAAATAATAAAAAAGAGAATTTCTTGGAGTTTCTCAGGTTATACATGGAGTACTTAAAGGCCCAAGAGCTCAGCTCCAGTAGTCATGATAAACAACAAGAAAGCAGGAGGACTAGGATATTCCTGAGGAATGGGAGGAACAGCCACAGTCTGAAGTATGATATCCTGACCGTTTGTGTCCTTGTCTTCTCCATGCTGATTCATATGAGGTCATTGGTTCCACCTCCTGTGGATGCTATCCACTTACACCATACATCAAACGTCATTGATCTATTCACATCTTTTCTTCTGGCCCCAGGAAAACTCTTAAGACTGTTTACTTCCATTCTTTTCCTTATTGCATTTCTGAGAGATCTCTCTAGGGACACCCATAGTAGACATAGAGGCCTGGCTTGTCTTGGGAAGTTCTTTGAGATGGGAGAGCATTTGTCAAGTCTCAGCTATCTTCTAAGGCAGTGGTTCTCAAAGTTTGGTCCCTATACCAGCCACAGCAGCATCACCTGGAACTTACAGAAATACAAATTCTTAGGTACCACCTCAGACCAATGTGAATCACAAACTCTGGGTTGTGAGTCAGCATTCCGTGTTTTAATAAGCCCTCCAGGTGATTCTGAGACCACTATTCTAAGATGAGCTTTTCTCCCTGAGCTGCTGCATACCTGGGGTTGGTTGTGTTTTTATTTGAAAACTAGTAGTGGGAGAAGCAATCACATGTGTCAGGATCCTGTTGAAATGTTCTGTTCTGTCAGTTGATGTATTTGCTCTTCCTCTGTTCTTAATCAGGTACTGTCAGGTTATTCCTAATGAAACAAAACCTGGAGTTTCATAATGTGGGAGTCTGAGGGCTTAGTGCTATACAAAATATAATGTGAGAATCCTGCCCCAATAGTTTACAGGCTCTAAGAGGCAGATCATATCACTATCTCTGCCAAGGTCAACTTTAGGTACTGGACAAGCCACAACCCAGACGTCTCTTGTATCAGTACACTTTGCCAATACAACCACAGAGGTATGATTAGACCCTTCCCTAAAACAAAACGTGCCTTTACTGGGCAGGTCGCTAAAGCATAGAAAAGATGTCCCTTTGAGTTTTATTTATACCATACTTAGATGAGCCAGCAGTGTGGAAAATGTCCACAGAAGGTCATTGTCAGGAGGGATATATAGAGGCTGTCTGTGGTTTGCTTGATTGAGACTCCAGAGGCATCTTTAGTCTTAAACAGGCAGTTGTGCTTGAGTCTTTGACTTGAGCCTTGGAGGCATTGCTCAGCGTCTGTCTTTACACAACTACTGGTTAGCCCTGGTGAAGTGGGTATGGCAGGCTAGCCTTCTGATTCAGAAGCATGTGCAAGATGTAGAGCTGGAAGAGTGTTTAGACACTGTCTAGACCTACTGTTTAGAGACTTCCTAGAAGATGCATGTCTTTGAACCTATGGCACTTAAAGACACTCCACAAAATTATCACATCGTATTGTAATTGTTAGTCTACTAGGCTCTCATCACTACTAAACTGTGAGGTCTTTGAGAATGCAGACTTCATTTTAATCATGTTTGAATCTCTGGTAACTAGCATAGTGCCTGGTACACAACAGATTCTTAAAAAATTTGATTAATAATGAATGTATGAATCTTGGATTTAACCTCTGGATCTGCCTGTAGTGGCTCTCAATAAGATAAGGCATTGAAATGATGGAGGTTTATTCGAATAGGCATCTGGGTTTCTATTTGGAAACCTGGTTACGTAGTTTATTCCACCTATTTATTAAACGTGGAATTATAGCATCTTAGACTTTGATGGGATCTTTAGATGATCTCGTAACAATATCTTCCTTCACTTCACTCATTTTAGAATGACAAACTGTAGCCCAGGCAAGATAAGCGATTTGCCTAAGGTTCTATTGCTTATTACTGGGTGGTGAGGTCTGAGCTAGTACATAAATGCCCAAAGTTAATGCTCCTGCTCTCAACTGATGCTCTGTCTTATCTTCTCAACTTAAGTCATTTTCAGAACTCAGGCCTAAATTTCTGAAAGGAATAAGGGTTACTTATTAGGCCATTTTCTTCAGGTAGGTCAAACATAGTCCAGAATGGTAAAATCTTAGATTTTGGGAGGGCCTTAGAGATTTTTGGTCCAACCCAGGAAAGGATCTCCTCTACAAACTTCCTGATAGAATGACATTTAGTCATTGTTTGAAATCCTTTAGCAGTGGGAATGTCAATACCTTATTTCTGAACAGATCTAATGGACACAAAATTCTTCCTTTTATTTCAGTGAAGTAAGCATTGCTATACATTTTAATGCAGCAAATGCTGACATCTAGAACTACACAGAATGAATCTAGTATTCTTCGTGGCAGTTGTTCCTAAATCTGAATATAATTTTCATCAGCAACATTAATCTCTTCCCCAAGCAAAACATTCCTTGAATTATTCTTCTAAAACCAGGTTTTCCAGACCTCTATCATTCTGTTGGCCCTTCTCTGATTATCCTCCAATTTGCCAATATCCCAGTTTAGATGTAAAACCCAAAACTAAATATTTTAGATGCAGTCTAATGGATACAGAATGCAGTAGTATTGACTTCCTTTTTCGTGTGTCCTGGATTTTTGTTAAGGAAGTTTAAAATTGCATTAATCTGTTTGTCTGCCTCACTACTTGCTTCTTGTTGTGTTTTATGTCAGTTAAAAACTCCAGGTCTTTTTTTGAGTGGGGAAGAAAAGATTCTTTTATATTTGATATTCGTAAATAAATTCCAGATGGATTAAAAATGTACATGTAAAAAATAATAAAAGTACTAGAGAAAAATATGATATTTTATTTGGAGATTTGAGAAGATATTTTAAGTTTGACTTCCAAGACATAAGTCACATAGAAAAGATTGCTATATTTTGTTAACTAAAATTTATAACTTCAATATGGAAAAAAATCATAAATAATATTAAAAAATAGAAAACTGAGAAATACGTTTGCAAAAAATATGATGGGGTTAATAGACTTAGTATCAAATGACATCTTGTGAATCAACTAAAATAAACAAAAGAAAAAGGCCATGAATAATTGAATAACAAAGAAATAAAATGGCCCACAAGCATGTGAAATGTTCAAACAAACTAGCTACCAAAAGTGTGGGCAAAATTAGACTGGTAAAAATGAAAATAGCCAATATCCTATATAGAAAAATATCGGGTGAAACTGGGTTTCTCACACACAATTGGTGGGACTATATGTTTGTATTAGTTATTTTAGGATAAATTGAAAATGATAATAAAAGCCCAATAAAGCAATAACCTTTCTTCTTTTTTAATAAATTTATTTATTTTATTTTTATTTATTTTTGGCTGCATTGGGTCTTCGTTGCTGAGCCCGGGCTTTCTCTAGTTGTGGCGAGCAGAGGCTACTCTTTGTTGCGGTGCGCGTGCTTCTCATTGTGGTGGCTTCTCTTGTTGCGAAGCAAGGGTTTTAGGCACGCGGGCTTCAGTAATTGCGGCATGCAGGCTCAGTAGTTGTGGCTCACGGGCTCCAGAGCGCAGGCTCAGTAGTTGTGGCGCACAGGCTTAGTTGCTCCGTGCCATGTGGGATCTTCCTGGACTAAGGCTCGAACCCGTGTCCCTTGCATTGGCAGGAGGATTCTTAACCATTGTGCCACCAGGGAAGCCCAACGTTTCTTCCCATGATACCACTCTCTTAAATTTATCCTAAGTAAAATATTAAAGATGTGGTAAAGAGTGTCATTACAGCATTAATTATAATATAATAGGAAAAATTAAGTTCTAACAGTAGGGGATTGGTTGAATAATGAGTTTAATGTCCAAAGTTATAAAATTGATGTTATAGAAATATATTTACCTCACAATTTAATGAAGTGAACCAGTACGTTACAAATTAGAGTGGTGACACTTTTATAATTTATGTGTGTACGATACATACGTACTAAAATTGTACTGGAAATAAACACACCACAAACACATCTCTTCTCATCTTTTTGTTCAGAAATACTAGTTTTATCAGTCAAAATATGTTAGGTATTATTGCAGTAACAAATAATCCCAAATCTCAGTGACTTAATACAACATCCAAATCTCAACAACAAAAGATTAGTTCTTGCTCATGCTACCTACCAATGCAGGCTATGAGAGGGGGCCTGCTCATCATACCCACTTAAAGACACAGGCAGATGGAGGCTCCAGAAGCTTCCAATGTCACTGAGGCAGGAATAAAGGATAGGACAACGTGAACACACTGCGTGACACTTCCGCTATTTTACTGAAAGAAAATCACAAGGCCATGTCTCATTTCAAAGGGAGTAAAGAAGTGTAATCTTACCAATGAGCTTGGAAAGAGCTGCAGTTTTTGCAGATTTTCTGATGACTACCACACTGACAGTTTTTTCTTCCATTTGCTTGTTTGTATTTTCTGATTTTTCTAAATCAACCTATAGAATACTTGATTAATAAAAATTCCTGTTCAGACATGTGTCCTTAATCATAAGTTTGTGGAATGCTGACAATTAAATTTATTGCCAGTTAAAACATTTCTCAATCTTGATCTTGATTTTATTAATCAACATATTTTCTCTCCCAGCTTGGTGCTTTTGGCAGTTTTAAAAAATGTCAACTAAATCATCATCAACATGATACCAGGCAGGGTGAGCCCTATGACATGCCAGAGAGACTATTCCTTCCAAAGGACTTGGATCCACTAAATAATTCCCTTTAATAGATTTGTTCAATCAACTCTGAATCTACCACACTGTGTTTTCATATAGGCCTCAGTTTACCTTCTGGTTCTTAATGATATGATAACAAACTTTTATCAAAAGCTTTACTGAAATAAAAATTGAATTCCTCTTTGGTATTCACCTGATGTAGTGTTTTCAGTCTGGCAAAACTTAATTTTAACCAACTCCTTTGGGACAAAGCCAAGATATTCTGACCCGAATGCCCACAAATTTGTGATTTAATGTTCAACTCTAGAATCTTGCTAAAGATCAACAGCAAGCTTATTAATCTCTAAATCAGAAGGACACTTTTCTTTCTCTGGAATGCAGGTACATTCACAGTTATACATGTTTCTCTCAAACATTTTCTCTCCCTGGGAGTTCCCTGATTGATCTGCAAGTTTGTTCAGCATAATCTGTACCCGAAGACTTGAACACACTTAAAGGAGATGTTTTGTGTTCTCTCCTAATCTTGCTCCTGTTTCAGTTCCTTCCTAGCAATGCTCCTTCTATTCTTTCCTTTTAAAGAATTTGTCGCTACTAAGAAAAGTAGAAGTAAATTTCCAAAACAAAGTGGACATTTTGGATGTAACTGCCTGTTGAGTTGTTCCATTTCAGGGAGAAGTATTCTAAGCAACGGTGATCAAGAGTTAGCTCTTCTACTATTACTCAGTAGAGGATTTGCACATATTCATTGGAGGGCTCCAGGAATCTCCTCTTGAACAGTAAGGATTTTCCCACGACCTTGATGCTGAAGCCACAGACCTCAGAACTCCCGCAAACACAGTTTTCTAGAAATAAACATGTAAAGCAAGAATTCTCAAATTCTGAAGGCCAGAGTGCATTGGAATTTTAGAAAGTGCTATCCTGGAATAGCCACTGGGGACAGAAGAGGGGAAAGCAGATAGGAACTGAGAAGAAAAATGAAAAACAAAACTGGAAGTAAGACAAAAGTGTACGTAACACAAGGTTAGTTTGTAAAGATTAATTCAAACTATGTAATAACATGCAAATATATATAGATAAATAGATAGCCTTAAAAAAGGACACTGTCTATAGAAATATTTCAGAACTTCCCTTCTCTCTGAATAGGCTGAGAACAAGAACAAATTTCTAGATATCGTCTTAAATATGCTAAACACTTGTTTAAAATGGTGCAGAGTAATATTCCATTGTACATATGTACCATATCTCAGCCAATAAAAAAGAACGAAACAGTGCTATTTGCAGAGATGTGGATGGACTTAGTGATTGTCATACAGGATGAAGTAGGTCAGAAAGAGATAAACAAATATTCTATAATATGACTTATATGTGGAATCTAGAAAAATGGTACAAGTGAGCTTATTTGCAAAGCAGAAATAGAGTCACAGATGTAGAGAACAAACTTATGGTTACCAAGGGAAGAAGGAAGGGGTGGGACAAATTGGGAGATTGGGACTGACATATATACATTACTATGTATAAAATAGGTAACTAATGAGAACCTATTGCATAGCACAGGGAACTCTACTCAATGATCTGTGGTGACCTAAATGGGAAGGAAATCTAAAAAGAGTGGATATATATACTGATTCACTTTGCTGTACAGCAGAATCATGGTGTAAAGCAAATATACTCCAATAAAAAATAAAATAAAATAAAAACATGGTGCAGAAAGTAGAGAGTCATTGCCTTCATGGAATTTACCATTGATCAGAAAGACAGACAATCCCTGAGCAGGAACAGATGTGTCATAATAATCTGCCAGGATCAATACTTGGTGCTACAGAGGCTCCAACAGGAGGTCACCTAGTTTAAAGGAGAGTAGGGAGCATCAGGGCAGGGCTGTCTGGCATAAATGATGTTTAAACTAAAGCCAAAAAGATAAGCAAGAATTTGCTTTGGTGAAAAGGAGGGTGGAGAGTACTCTAAATTTAGGAATAATAAGAACAAAAACTTAACAAAATCAATTGACTATAAAAGCTTGAACTTGAGCTCTTGAGCTCAAAGAGTGGTCACCATTTCTGGGGGCTCTTGCAGGCACAGAGCATCTCTCCTTTTTCCCACAGGGAAACAAGAGCTATGGACTAGCTCAATGTTTGACACAGTTGCCGGGAACTTGGCTTCCTTTCCGAGACTGACCATTTAACTTAGAATAAGAGGTTCCATATTTACCTAAGTAGAAATCTGGACATTTGTTATCAAGTGCAAAGGCAGTCATTGCCTATCTCCAAATTCTATTATTATTGTCACTTGGATGCTAATAGTGAGTTTTATCTTTATAATTTCTCTCTCCTTCAAATCCTCTCACCATATCTTGGTCCTGGTCCTCGGATCTTGTCCCATTCCTGAGATACTAAATGAGTAAACAGAGCTTTTGCCTGAGGGAGATAGAACTAAGTCATTCTTCCCTCGTTTAATAAATTCAAAATAGGCAGGTTGCACCATAGCTCTTTGACCGGAGTAGTTTGGTGCTAGAGGAGATACTGTCTCCGTCTACGGCTGCCACCTCAGACTTCAAATACAGAGGACTGTATTTCCTCTGCACTAAAGGGAGTATTTGAACTACTTAAGAAAAGCTTGCAAAGTTCTCTTGATTCTTTTCTAAATTAAAAAAAAAAAAACCCACAAAACTTCTGTGCTTACAAATTTGAGAGTTGAGAGTGTAGGGAGAAAGGAATGCCTCTGCATAACAGAAGCTGAAGAAAATTCTTGCTTTTAAGTTGAAACATATTTGGAAGATTACTGATCATTTCTACCATCCACATGAGGCTGATCTTTTTGTGACTGTCCACAAAGGAGAGATTCAGTTGTGACTTGACAAAAGTACTTCAAAAGTAGAAGCAAAGGCTCCTAGAAGAATGGGCTCTTGGGAAGAGGCTGTTGTCATTGGGGAGGCTTGATAAACCTCCCAAATTAAGTTCAGTACTGGAGCAAACCATGAGTATTCCAAACTCTTCTGGCAACCCTGTCTTAGGAGGGCCCTTGATAAGGAATTTGTTACAAAATTTGGAAGAAAAGGGGAAGGATAGAAAAGGATGGGACTCCATGTGGGCTGGAGCTGCTGGAAAGAAGTTTTCCTGGGAGTGTCAAAAGAGGTTTGAGTCTGAGGAAAACGGGTGGAGAGAGACAAGGAGATTTAAAAGAAGTGATCACCATGATCAGTAGATTTCCTTTATAATTCTTCAGAAATAAGAAGTTATTTTGAAATTTTTTTAAGAATTAGACTTTTATTTACTTGTGATATCACTGTCACTGTGCCACAGGAATGTCAACTTGAATCATAAAAGCTGAAAAATGACTTCAGAGCAAATTCCATACATTATGACGATGACAGAGATAATATCAGTGGAAAGATTCTAAGTAACTACACAAATGTAAAGGATGATAACCACTCATTCATTGATCAAATTCTTACAAGTATCTATTATGTGTTATAGCTCTATGCCTGACCCAGGGCGGAAACCAAGATTCGGTATGTGTAGGGAAACAGACAGACAATCTATTTGTGAGGACACAGATAATCCTTGATTAACACTCAATTAATATACCCACATATAAAAACATTTATCAACATCCCTTATAGATTTTTGTCTCTACTTCTGTTGCCATGGCTTCAATCAAGCCCATTCCCTTGCTGTCAAAGCTATGAGTCGTGACTTTACCTAAAGAATCTCTATGAAATGAGAGGCAACCCAAGTTAGAACTAAAAACGTGTTTCTCCTTGAGCATGACACTCTTCAACATGATTCTGAGATGTTATAGTTTCTAGTAATGTATAGTATGATGCCAACATTTGAGAACTGACTGTAACAAATATCTGACTTATCAATAAACTTTTAGCCCACATTTTACACTAGACACATGTCAGAGTCCTTGACTCATGGCTCCACATATAAAATCTACAGAAGGGATATTTCAATATATAAGCAAAGGAGGATCTGAGTCAGATCTTTTTTAAGATTATAGACTTTGGGAACCTGAAGTTTGTAGATAAGTAATCAGTGAAAACTGAAGCAGAAATGTCATATTATATGACAGTGGTTCTCAAAGTGTGGTCACTAGACCAACAGCATGAGTATCACCTAGAAACTTGTTAGTGCTTCCCCAGACCTACTGAATCAGAAATTCTGGGAATAAGGCTTGGTAATCTGAATTTTATAGACCCAATTAAGTGATTCTAATGCCACTAAAGTATGAGAACCACTAATGGAACAGTAGCCAAAGAGAGACTGCATGAGTGACCTAATGGACACCATGGAAGATGAAGTGAGTCACTGAGGAACTCTGTGTGAGCAAAAGAAAATTATAGGGAAAGGAGAATGGATCTGATGGCAGAAAAGAACCAAAGAGAAAGCATGATCTCCGTAGATTCCTCAGTTCCAGTTTTTGCCCAGGTATTGTCTACAAAATTGTTATGTTTTCTTTAGGGGCTCAGAATGGATCTTTGGGTCTCTTAGGACCAAATTGGCCTGCCTTGAGCCCTGGGTAGTAAGTAGAGATGCTCTGTACAAGGTACTCTAAGGCCACAGACACCATAATGAGCGCTGAAGCACATTTCACATGAGACCATGAATTGTTCCTAATTTCACTGAAACTGGTCAAATACAGTGTTCTAGGAAGGGCAACTTCAGAGCCCTGAAGCTGGATTGGACTTTTGACGTATTTTCTAGAATCCTTAATACAGCCCAGTGAGGTGGATCTATAATACTATCGGTATTAGTTGGCTAGAGCTCTCATGGCAAAGTGCCACAAACTGTGTGGTTTGAACAACAGAAGTTTATTGGCTCACTGCTGTGGAGGTAGAAGTCTGAAATTAAGGAGTTGGCAAAGTTGGTTCCTTCTTAAGGGGCTGTGAGGGAAGGATTTATCCCATCCTTCTTTCCTTGGCTTTTAGACAGCCATATTTATGTTCACATGGTGTTTTTTTTTTGTATGTGGGTCTGTGTCTAAATTTCCCCATTCATCAGTCACATCAACTTGGGCCCACCCTAATAATCTCATTTTAACTTGATTGCATTTGTTAAGATCCTATCTCTAAATAAGTCACACTAGGAGACATTGTGAGTTAGGATTTCAACATATGAATTTTGGGGGGGGGACATCATTCAATCCATAACAGTATACCTATTTTCAAAATGAGAGGTTATATGACTCCTTCAAGGAAGTGGGTTGGTTGTGTGATGGAAGGCAAACCCAGAGCTCTCCACAAGATTGTGCTGACTCTTATGCTTATAAATATACTTTCTAAGGCTTGTCAAGTTGTCTGGATTTGCCAAAAGCCAGTCTATTTACCAGGAAAAAGGGAGAGCAATGATGTAGAAGAACATGTAACATTTATACTTGGGTAAAAACACATGTTTCACATCTGAAACCGTGACTTTTGCCCAGTCGAATAGTGCCATACATTTCTTTGGAGGGGGATCAGATGATGTGATAGGACTCCTATTTCTGTTCTATTGTGTTAAACAGATGGCATCAAACAACACGTTGTGAATATGATGCATACAGTGGGGTGGGGGGGGGGTACCGCAAGCCAGCATCCTTTTGAAGAAAAAAGAAATGTGGCACATAATTGAAGGAAATCACATAAAGATGAACAGAGAACGAAAGAACTGTTTTAGTAATCTGGAACCAAAGTGCCTCTGACCTCTTTGTTCTTCTAAATGTTCGCATTTGAGAGAGGACTGGTCTGATTTATGATACCGTACTAAATGTCCCTTTGTTAGAAAACAAGAGGAAAGAAACACTCAAATTATATTCTCATGTTTTGGATTGTTTTATAAGGTAAAAAGAAAGGAAGAAAAGAAATAAGCATAAATCCTTATTTAGGAAATCGTAATGGTTCAATTTTAATCATTAATTCCTTATTAGTATTGTACAGTGGAGATCTCTTTCACTAGCAGAGATCTCTTCCAGTAGCAAGAACCACTGTCTTCATAGAAGACTCGTTTTCTCAGGACTTCCTGTGGCAAATGCTGCTGCTTCTCATAAAGCCCTTCTGTCTGAGCTTCCTGTGTCATCGCATGTGACTGCTTCTTGGCTTACCTTTCTGTCTTCTCTTTTTTATGCTGCATCGTGGCTTTTCTTCTTTTGGCTCCTAAACTGTACACTCTTTCCAAATTTTCTTAGCTTGACCATAAGCTCTTTAAGGCTAAGAGTCTATCTTCTATTTCCTTAGCAGTATACAGGCATACCTCGTTTTACTGTGCTTCGCAGATACTGTAGTTTTGTTATTTTTTACAAATTGAAGGTTTGTGACAACCCTGCATGGAGCAAGTCTATATACAGCATTTTTTCCAACAGTATTTGCTCACTGCATGTCTCTGTGTCATGTTTTGGTAATTCTCATAGAATTTCAAACCCTCCACCAGCAAAAAGATTATGATTCACTGAAGGTTCGGATGATGGTTAGCATTTTTTTTTTTTTTTTTGCGGTACGCGGGCCCCTCACTGCTGTGGCCTCTCCCGTTGCGGAGCACAGGCTCCGGACACGCAGGCTCAGCAGCCATGGCTCACGGGCCCAGCCGCTCCACGGCATGTGGGATCTTCCCGGACCGGGGCATGAACCCGTGTCCCCTGCATCGGCAGGCGGACTCTCAACCACTGCGCCACCAGGGAAGCCCTGGTTAGCATTTTTTAGCAATAAGGCGTTTTTAAATTAAGGTATGTACGTTTTTTGAGACACTATTGAAACAGGAGGGAAGGGGGCAGGAAACAACTTTTAAAAGAATGAGAAAGCCATAGGACATGAAAAAACTGGTTAGAACCAACTAGGTCCAAGATGGCAGAATATTCGACTTCCAGGGGACCTTGAGCCTCATCATATGCTAATTATAATACATTAGCATATGCTAAATAACACATCCACCAATGCCATGACAGTTCTGAGCCTAACCATAAAAGGCCAAAAGGTGGGCTGTGGCCCAATTCCTGGAAATCTCTGCCCCTTCCCTGAAATAAATGGGATAATCCTTCCACTCATTAGCCTATGAAATTATCCAGCCCATAAAAACTAACCACCCCATGTTTGGGGGCATCTTGCCTTCTGAGATGGCCCACACTCTGTCTGTGGAGTGTGTTTCTCTCTAAATAAATGCACTTCTTGCCCATCACTTTGTCTCTCACTGAATTCTTTTTGTGATGAAACACCAAGAACCTGAGCTTCATTAAGTCCTGAGACCAGGTGTGTAATCTCAGTTAAAAGATTGCAGGTTCAAGTCCCAATCTGGGTTGCACAGTTTCACTATTGCACACTTAGTAGACTACAGTAGAGTGTAAACATAACTTTTGTATGCATTGGGAAACCAAAAAATTCGTGTGACTCACTTAATTGAGATGTTCACTTTATGGCATTGGTCTGGAATCAAACCCGAAATATCTCGGAGGTATTCCTGTACTTAAATTGTCTTCAGCCTAAAAGCATCTTTGGACAATATATTTCTATCTTCTCTTCCTGAGAAAGACTGGAAAGGAGCAAGGATAATAATTACCACTGGCTCCAGGACCAACTGCCAAATCCAAAGGAAACGCATATTGTTAAACTTCCCCAGGACTATGGGAAGGTGAAGGTTATACGCAATTTCGAGGGTTAACTGTGCCTACTTTATGCTGTACTCTTATGCTGGCCTAGATTCTTTGAGCTCTACATCCAGGTGTATGAATCATTACAGAGTCCTTCCTCCACATTTTTCAGTTTTCTAAGATAGGGTGCAGTTGATTTAGTATTTTGGCAAAGAAAGATTTACGCTCAGGAAGCCGGAGTTTTGGGGATGCTGTGGGAGATCCCCACTGGATCAACTTGGAGAGTGAGGCGTAATTGTAGGAATGTGCACTCAGATAGTAAATTAATACTTGGTTTATAAAATAGATATCAGAGCCCATAAATCATAAATACTTTGGAAATACGTTACAAGAGTAGAAAGGGACTTTCCATAAACGGAAATGTTGTCCTTTGCACCATATTAATTACTTCTCTATCTTCCTTCTCCTGCTTCCTTTCCTCTTCCTTAGTCCCTCTTAAATGACAAAGAGAGACTTAGAATAGGAGGACTCAGGAATGTTTACATAATAAAGGGGATTCTTGCACAGATCCAGTATACTCCAAGTATATAGGTAATTCCCCAATCCACAATTAAAGAAGACCTATTCTTCAAGAGCACCTTCTCAAATAGCAGTTATCAGGATTTCTCATTCCAGTTATTCATAAGCATCAGCCCAGGGGCTTGCTCTGTGCTGTACACTATGCTTAAGGATCTCCTGCCTTCGGCACTGCTGTTGGAGGAGCTCAGTATCTCTGAAAAAGAGCTAAATTTGTCCCAAAGCTTGCATTAGTGGCTCTTCAGGGCTAATTTTACAGCAAAGCAATGAAGCATACTTAAATACTTTAATTGAGAAATGAGTACTCATTTCCATAAACTCAATGCAGATTCTAAGTTCTCATTAATTTAGCAACAAAGTATAAATGTAAATGCAACTGTAGAAAAATCTACCAATTGTGTTAATTTATACAGTAGAGAAAAACATCTAAAATAATTATTCTCTGGGTTAAATTTCAAGCCAAAGTTTCATTACATCCAATTCTATAATTACCTTTCTTGATTGCTCTACTCTCCTTTTTATTTAACCTTCCAAATAAACCAGATTCCATGCACATGAATTGCATAACATTAAAAAACTGCACATTAGAAGACAATCTGGGTGAGGCTGCCAAAAATCTGGATTAGCTATCATGTAAGGGTTTCCAAACTCCTTTTCTAACACATTTTCTGCTATCAGAGTGCTTTGAGCTGTTCCGGTCACACCTTCAGCATCCATGCTCTCCATTTTCCCACTCTTACTTCGTGACTCACTAGCCTTCCCAAATTATCATCTACATGCCCTTCTATGATTTTCTTCCACGGCTACTCACCTTTTTAATCTATGGGGGGAGACTGTCTTGACTAAATATATTAGACCAGCATTCTTAATGTTTGTTTTTTGAGTGTGTGAACAAATAATGCATCTGGCAAATGATAGGTCAAGCCATCTCCCTTTGATCTGTCTGCTCTTTGTTTTCATTTATAAATGATGATGATGATGATGTCCACTGATAAGGCTGTTGGGAGGGTCACATATCTATAAAGTCACCAGAGTAGCGCCCTGCAATAGAGTCAGTGCTCAATAACTGATAGTTATAATTATCATTATTAGGAGTTCTTATGATAAAACCCTCATATTTTCTTTATATCACACATAATGAGGTAGGACATAGGTGGGTCCCTGGGCTGGACAGCTGGTGTTTGTCAAGTGGAGTAAAACTGAAGCCTTTGTTCTCACCCAGACACTCCAAGGACAAAGCCAGTGGCAGAAGCTGAGCTCTGCTGAAGTAAAGACGTCAAGCAAAACTTCCTTGTCTGCACATGTGCAGAAAGTCTCCTTGAGGGTCAAAAAGGGAGGGGGGCGCCATGCATAAGAAGTGTGGACATGCACCCACGGGTCTCTGGGGTGGGATCCATCCTAGCAAAAAAGTTGCGCACGCATCTTGGGAAGGGCCCTGGGACCAGTCAGGTGTAAAAAAAGAAACAAGATAATTGGCCAAATGTAGACAAAGACCCAGAAGGACTGCCCTATATGAATGATTTAAATCACCTCTTTACTGCACTCCTCATTCAGGACACCCGCACTCTTCTCTGGGTGTGTATTTCTGCCTTGCTTTTGTCTTTATTTATTTATTTATGGCTGCGTTGGGTCTTTGTTGCTGTGCGGGGCTTTCTCTAGTTGGGGCGAGCGGGGGCTACTCTTCGTTGCGGTGCGCAGGCTTCTCATTACGGTGGCTTCTCTTGTTGTGGAGCATGGGCTCTAGGCACGCGGGCTTCAGTGGCTGTGGCTCGTGGGCTCCAGAGCTCAGGCTCAGTAGTTGTGGTGCACACGGGCTTGATTTTGTCTTAAGTAAGCAAACTGCTTCTCTGTGTGCTTTCCCATATGTTGTGTTGTGCCTTTAATAATAAACTTTGTACCTGTTTTTACAGTTTTTGCCTCCTTGAAACATTTGTGCTTTCAAAGGGGGGAAAGAGCCAGGGCCACTTTGCTTCTAGCCTCTAGCCCCTGGGGGTCTAGTGGTTAGGATTCCTGGTTTTCATCCAGGCTACCCAGGTCCAATTCCTGGGCAGGGAACTAAAATGTCTCTTCAGGACCGCTCACTGCTGTCTCTCCGAGATCAATAACACTATTAAGTATAAATTTTAATTTGGTCCCCCTGTTTCGGCAGCTCGTCCCTTACGGTGTGTCTCTCACATCACATGCTGGTGGAAGCCAATCCGTCGAGAGTATTTTCCCATTTCAGGGCCATCGTGTTTGGTTTCCTAGCAGCACAGAGGGAAGGCCAGCAGGGGAATGAAACCACACCCGAGCTGTGGAGTTGATAAAAGAGCTGGATAATGAAAATATTTCTCTTAGGGCTAGGTTTGGCAAAACCCTCTGTTTAAATTAAAAACATTATGAAGTTTGGGCCTAGTAAATTGAATGTTCTTTGAAATAAAAAGAAGTTAACATGATAAAGAATGTGCCAGAGTTAGGATATACACATGACTAAAATTATTTCAAGTCAGCTTTACTTCAGCTTTTTATTTTGGGGGGATGAAAACAGGAAAAAAAAAAAAAACATGAAAACCACCCCAAGCCCTGGCGGCAGTGCCCTTTCCCAGGACCCCATATTTCTTCTCACATTTCTAGTCCTGGCATTTCTTCAGTCCGCCCATCTCGAACCAGATGTGCCAAGCCACTCAGCACTTTCATCCCCAGCATTTTCCTGTCCGATCTCCATCAGTTTCCTGGAGCTAGGGTGTTGATTAGTCTCAGAAGTTATGATCAAATGTATTTGTTGCTTTCTGACTTTATTAATTTCCTAAGCCACTAAACCATCCCTGAAGGGTCACTAGTCTGAGGGTAACTCTGCAGCCTAACAGCAGGTTTGGCGAAACTCCTAGTGTGAAATGCATTCTTGCAGCACATCACCCAGATGCCTCAGCCTCTCCCAGACCCTACCTGAGAGTTTCAGAAGCACTCAGCAGGGAGGGAGCGGAATCCACAATGGGGTCGCTCTCCCAGGCACTGGCTTTCTCTTCTCTGCTGGGTCTGTAGTCGCTGTGTGCTTGGAACAGCTGCATATGCAAAGGACTGCACCATCATGGTGCCGGGTGCCATGGACCTGGTGTTCCTAGACCTTGGCTAAACGGAGGGGTCACTTTTGTACTGAATACAGTCGGCCCTCCATATCTGTGGGTTCCCCATCGTGGACTCACACAACTCTGGGTCAAAAATATTTGAAAAAAATTCCAGAAAGTTCCAAAAAGCAAACTTGAACTTGCCGCACACCAGCAACTATTTTTATAGCTTTTACATTGTATTAGGTCCTATAAGTAATCTAGAGATGGTTTAAAGTATACGGGAGGATGTGTGTGGGTTATGTGCAAATGCTACACCATTTTATAAAAGGAACTCGAGCGTCCTTGGATTTTGGTTATCTGAGGGGGAGCTGGAACCACACCCTCAGAGGATACCTAGGGATGACTGTATACATAAACACCTTTGGGATCTTTTTCTCTAATTACGCCAGTTTGGCTCCTTTGAGCTACCCAATATCAGCATAGCTTTTCTAATGAGGAGTGAGAAGAAAATAGGGCACGTAAATAAGTTTCCAACTCAATAGATATTGGTGGCAGCATTTGTGATAAAATTCTGTTATGGGATATTAGGAATAAAGCTAAAGGTCCAACCAGACCTGGCCTGATATTAAACCTATACTGTAAAAAAAACAACTCAATAGCTTATTGAGAACAAGCATAAACTTTTTGCTTGCTAGTTTCCTGATGGATAAAGCAGCTAGGTTTATATATTTAATCAACAGAGGTTTATTAAGCAGGCACTCTGCCAAGCAAGGGATATATAAAGACATAAAGATAATAATCCACTGTCTCTGTCTGCAAGAGAAATTCATGTAAATTGATCATGGTAATTCATTGGCACAGATGCTATTAGAAGTGCGGCAGAAAACACAAAGGTGCAGAAACACACTTGGCAGAGATCTCAGGAGTCAAGGAAAATCCTGTCTAAAATGCAACTTTCTTGAAAGACTGATTTTATTGGTCTATAAGGGACCCTCAAGTACATATTGGAATCCACATGCACACAACCCTTGGCTGTCCTCACGTGCATTTGGGTCATGAAGTGATTCTCATACTTTAATGTGCCTTGAAGGCACCTGGGAAACTTGATAAAAATAAGATTCCTGAGTTTCCACTCCAAGATTTTTTGATTATTTTGGTTTGGAGCAGAGCCTGGGAAACCTTGTTAATTTTTATAAACAAGTTTTGCAGGAGACTATGCTAAAAGTAGTTCTCAGACCGTACTTTGAATAACGCTGTCAAGAACATTGAATTTCCTGGTCTCCTTCACCAAGGACTCTTCTCAGACCTTTACAAATTCAATCCTTGCAGCAAAAAAGCAGTTTCTTACCTGTTTACTGCATTGTTTGCTTCTATGTTTAAACCCAGGAAAAATATGCTGGGAATCAGAAGTGTCTGATTTGCATGAGTGGGATTGGATAGAGGAAGGGTTTTTGGCCTCATCTTAGAGTTCTCATCTCTCTATGGAGAAAACCCAAACTACTTTCCTTATACACCCCAGCCCTCCTTCATGGGGCAGAACTGTGGGGCATCTGAAGAGATCGTGAGGGAGGGGGTCTGGGAGGTGTTTCATTTATGATATCTTGTCTTTCCCTGAAGCATGTGGACATGCAAGGCAAACAGGTAAGTTCTCGGGTAGAGGTAAGCCCTTGGATGAAGAAAGCGACCTTGGATATTCTCTTGAGGGAATTTTTACCTGTGAGTTTGAACCAAGAAAAATGCTAACACAAATGAAAAAAGGGAGTTTAGACTTGGCTGGGTCCCTGGCTCAAACTTTATAAGAAGAATGTCACTCCCAGTGTCTGGCTAAGACACGGCTAATCTTGTCACTTATCAGCCCAGAGAACAGACAGCTGGCAGAGCTTAAAAATCCACTAGCTTTGGGGTGAACCCACAGTCACAGAAACCTGTAGCCTTTGTCATTTATATGCTACAGACTTTCATGGGTTTACTTTTCCTCTTTTCCTCCTTCTTCGCCTTTCCTTTTCCTCTTTCCCCTTTAAAAAAAATTATTTTACCTTCAAAAGTATAAAGATAATTTATTTTCTTTAAATACATTAGAAATATAAAATTAAATCCTTTTGAAGATACAACTTGTAGAACTTTCCAATATCACATAGGAAAAGACTTTCTTCTGACCAGAACCTCTTTTTAAATGATGACAATAACAATTATAATAATATCATAGATTTTGAGCCATTTTAAGTATATTTCTTGTTCTTGGTAATATGAATAGATGGAAGTTCATAGTTCACGTAAGAGAGAATAAATTCTCGTAATGATGGTAGCCTTCTATTTTAGTAGAGCATTTTTCTTTCTTGGCGGGGGGTGGGTGGTGAGGGCATTCTATACCAAATTCAAAGGGTCATTTGTTAAAATGTACAAAGTAAAAAAAAGACCTAACAGAAAAAAATTTTCTTTATAAAAAAGATATGTTTTCATTATGTAAGATATTCATTAAGATAATCATTACGTTTGAGGTACGTGAAACCAAATTTAAGGATGACTTTTTGCATTAGGAGATGCTTTCCAAGAAGAAACATTTTCTTTCTGTTATGAATTGAATTACATCCCCTGCAAAGATGTTGAAGTCCTAATTTCCGGTACCTGTGGAAATGGGTTATTATTTGGGAACAGGCTTTTTGCAGATGATCAAGTTAAAATGAGACTGTTAGGGTGAACCCTAATCCAATGTGACTGGTGTCATTATAAAAGGGGGCATTTGGACAAAGAGACAGACTTGCACCGAGGAATTGTGAAGATGAAGATATGAAGATTAAGACAGAGATGAGGGCGATGCACTGTAGGCCAAGGAGCACCAAAGATTACCAGCAAACCGCTGGAAACCAAGGAGAGAGGCATGGAAAGGATTCTCCCTCACAGCCCTCAGAAGGAACCAACCTGCCTGAACCTTGATCTTGAAATTTTAGCCTCTAGAACTGTGAGATAAATTTCTGTTGTTTAAGCCACCCAGTCTGTAACCCTTCGCTACAGCAGCCCTAGGAAACTAATACATTTAGCTAGACACAGCATCTTCTCTCTCAAGGCCCTGGATTGCCCAGATACTGGTTTGAGTGGTTTGAGCTGTACTAGAACTGCCATCAAAAAAGGGACCACTGGGCTTCCCTGGTGGCGCAGTGATTGAGAGTCCGCCTGCCGATGCAGGGGACACGGGTTTGTGCCCCGGTCCAGGAAGATACCACATGCCGCGGAGCGGCTGGGCCCGTGAGCCATGGCCGCTGAGCCTGCGCGTCCGGAGCCTGTGCTCCGCAACGGGAGAGGCCACAACGTACCGCAAAAACAAACAAAGAAAAAAGAAGGGACCACTGTACACAGGTGTGTGAGGGGCCTTGGGGGAAGATTCTTGGTGCCCTGAGGCTGTTGGGCTCCATTTCTTTGCTCACCCCCACCAAAGCCCCCTCACTAGCCTTTGCTCCGGCTTACTGAATTTGTACCAATTATTGTTTTGTTCTCCTCTCTGTAGATGATCAGATCCTCGACTAGCCCATGGGGACTAGGATTTTTATCATTGCCTCCCTTTGTTCATCTTCCAGAAGCAGGCTTACAGCATAAACTGGCAAGTTCCTGGGTTGAGATGTCAGATTTTCACTCTTGGTTTCCAATTCCATCTTTATGATACAAGAACTATGTAATATTGGCAAATCACTTCATATCTTTGAATAAATTTTTCCATTTGTGAAACGGGTACGCTAACATGAGCCCTCTCATAGTATTCCTATAATAGCATAAGCTAAAGTATCTTGTACCCTGTACAACATTTTCCTAAGTGTGTTCCTTTGGTCTTATAACCTGGTGTGTGTGTGTGTGTGTGTGTGTGGTGTGCCTGAGCCAAAAGAATTGTTATTTCTGGAAAGAAAATATAGCATGAAAGTCACAGAGTCTCAGAGGGCAACCTCTTAATATTTGCATTAAAAATAACAGGGGCTTCTCTGGTGGCGCAGTGGTTGAGAGTCCGCCTGCCGATGCAGGGGACGCGGGTTCGTGCCCCGGTCCGGGAAGATCCCACATGCCGCGGAGCGGCTGGGCCCGTGAGCCATGGCCGCTGAGCCTGCGCGTCCGGAGCCTGTGCTCCGCAACGGTAGAGGCCACAACAGTGAGAGGCCCGCGTACCGCAAAAAAACCCAGAAAAACAAAAAAACAAAAAGAAACAAATAATTGTCAGACTAAATTTACAAATTCTCACTAATTGGTAATTGCTGAGGAAAAGGGTACCTACACATATACACACACACTGGGAAAATAGGAGAAAAAGTGATGAGCAAACAGAGATCTAAATACTTGCTGAGGGATGATAAATGCCTCCCCAGACAGAGTTTCTACATCCCAAAGGAGCCTGGTATCTGGAAAAATACATTGATGATGTAATGGAACCTTTCCCAGAGGAAGCACCTTCTACTGAGGGAAACATGGGCCTCTGGACACAACCAGTGATTTTTCAGCTGTACGGCTCTGGTCTGTCTTTCTCGTTACCTCAGTTTTCCGCTTATGAACTGATGATTCTTCTCCTTTCTCTAAAATACTACATAGGAATACTGGAAAGTGAAGTAAATTTTGTGAAATTATATGAGAGGCTAAAAAATAAAGTAGCTAAAATTCAACAATAGATTTTATGGGTGAATTTATCTTTATCTTCTAAACTGCTGAAATACTGTGGTAATCACTAGTCAAATATACCCAACCCAGCAGGGTTCTTAATCTCTGTCTCTCTAAACCATCTGTGTTTCATCAATTCTCATCCATCTGCCCAAACACTTACTGAACAGAGCAGCTAAAAATCATACAGCCTCAAGATGGAACAAAACACAGGGGGTGGACGGGAAACTCTCTAAAGCAGTTAGGGAGCTTGCAATTGATACGTATATGCTACTATATTTAAAATAAATAACCAACGTGGAAAAAAAAAATAAATCAGCAGGTTGTAGACAGTGCTGCACATCCAGGATCCTAAGAGTTTCTCTACAGTTTTCACAAGTGCATTTTCAACTGGGACACCTTGAAGGTGAGAAGTCAATTCTCTAACATCCCTGCCCCCTAAACACGCTTGAACACGCTTCAGCATGCCATCAGCACTTTGGCTGTTCTGTTTGGGAATATATTGAAGAGACTCCAACAAAAGCTTGATCTAGAGCTACAAAATATTCAGACTGGGGAAAGACAGATGATGAAATCTGGTCTCAGTGGCTTGTGAGGTAGAAGAGCTTGTCTTTATAATCTCTGGGATGTTGGAATGTGTGGAGAGGATGGTGTCTAACAACTTGGCTGAGGTGAAAATGTTTCTTTGGGAGTTGGGGTCCCTCCCAGACCACTAGGCCCTAATAACTTGGACTGGCTTCCCCATCCTCCTTTCGGCCTGGGTGCTTAAAAGAACTTAGGGGGAACACATTTTTCTCTCTTCCACAGACCAAGCCACATCCAAACACATAGGGCTTCACACAAAACATTGAGATCTCTTACGTACTAAACAAAAGTCCAACCCACAGGGTTACTGATGAGTGGTGCCCTTGGGTCATAAATAAAAGTACTGTTCCATGTGGATGTTCACTAACAATTTCCATCTGGCAACACTCTCGGCTGCATGTCTGACCACAGGTCAGAGGTGAAAGGGAGACAGCCGTTCACTGAAGGCATTGTTTTCACTGGTCCGTAATTAAAGACTCGAGAAATTGCTCATTGGCGGCCAGAGGGCTTCTTGGGCGTTTGTGAATCTCCTCCTCCAGCAAAAATGAGAGTGGGAGTTAGTCGGATGGTATGCTGAAGCATTCCAGTCATGAATCTAAGTATTGTCTCTGAGGATCTCTGCACGTAGGCCCAGCTAGACAATGCAAAATAAGCCGGCAAGACAGAGCACACTCTAGGAATGCAGGTGGTTTGGAGTGATGAGGGTTCCCAGGAAGACATTTAAATCCCTGGCAGTTGTGTGGAACTTTATTCAGTCATAACATTGCAATGACGGTGATTCATGTATTTGGGGCCAGATCAGAGGGTGTTGAGGTGGGGACTGACCGGCTAGCTGATGGGTGGACACGTGGTCTCCAGATCTCTCCGACTGTCCCCGAATTCTTGTGGCCGACGAGTCCCATTGTTTTCATTCATGGCTTAGGGCTTAGTCTAAGAGAGGGAAGGGTCCTTTTCAGGTCATCTTTTTAGCACCAGAACTCTCACCAACGGTCTCTTACACTGTCTTCCTCTACAAACGCGTCATAACCTGAGTCTGCTGTTTACAGAAAATAATAAACTGACTTCAATGTGGAAAAACAGTTGTTACAAACTATATATACACGTAGGTAACTCAACCGTTGAATCCAGGTTGACTCAACAGGGTTTTATGTTAAAATCACTTAGTTCTCCTCAACATATAGCATCATTTCCTAATTCTGCTCCATACAGAAATTCTATTGTATTCCTGCAACCCAGTTTCCAGTCATAATCCCCTAAAACTAAATGAGATAACTTGCCTTGGACATTACTCAGATTATTCGCACAAATTATTTCCCTAAGTCCTTTCTAATAGGGGACAGTGTACTCACTTACTGCTCTCTGCTCTTGCTTCTTCCCAATTTTCTTTCGGGCACTCCCCATCAGGTCAATCATCTCTCTTTCTGATTCTCCTTTTCTTATTTACCTTCTGATCCTCACCCTTTAGTGCATCCCAGCAGCTCTTCCCAAATGCCACCTGCTTCCCCTATACAACCCAATTTATATACCTCTCAATCTGGAGCTTAAAAAAAAATCAAGCCTGGGCTTCCCTGGTGGCGCAGTGGTTGAGAGTCCGCCTGCCGATGCAGGGGACACGGGTTCGTGCCCCGGTCCGGGAAGATCCCACATGCCACGGAGCGGCTGGGCCCGTGAGCCATGGCCACTGAGCCTGCGCGTCCGGAGCCTGTGCTCCGCAACAGGAGAGGCCACAACAGTGAGAGGCCCGCGTACCCCCCCCAAAAAAATAAATAAATAAAGCCTAAGTCATTACAAAAATTAACATCTCTACAGACAAATTAGTAGCCATATTAAAAAATGATTCTTGGAGAATAGCAGTTACAACAAAACCTATTTCCCATTGCTGGTAAAATCAATGGGTCTGTGACAAAGCGAAGGATATAGCTGTTGAGGATGGGACCAATGAAAATGATAATCGTTACCATCTGCTGAGCTTTCACTAAGTGCCAGCCACAGTTCTGAGCCCTTTATACGAAAGAAGTCATTTAATTTCACAACAACTAAATGGAGTCACAATTATCATCCTCATTTCCAGATAGGGAAAATATGTTTTTTACGCTTCACCAAACTAGAAAGTGGTAGAGTGATTTAAACCCCAGACTGCAGGAATTTAGAAGCCAAAAAAAAATCAAAACATAAAAGCACTCTGCTCATAGTGAAAATGGCTGTTTCTGATTTTGAGTTATGTCACCAGAAATATTTGATTTGCTAGTTTGGCAGCAAAAACCTACAAGAGGTGTACTTTGTAGAATGTGGGAAAATGACAAATGATTACAGATACCCTTTCACTGGCATGAGGGGAATCAGACAAGCAGACCCCAAAACCATGAGGAGTTGTGCTTTACCCAAAACTGAACACAGCTTTCCTCTGCTTGTCTGCACCCAAATCTTCTGGTGCATCAAGTCCTGGGTAAAAGAATACCTTCATAGACCTGGGAAAAGTCCCTTGTGTATAGCAGAGGGAGCTATACTCAGTATTTTGTAATAACCTACAAGAGAAAAGAATCTGAAAAAGAATATATATATATATGAATTGCCATGCTGTATGCCATACTGTATATAATAATATAATTATTATTATATTATAAATCAACTATGCTTCAATTTTTTTTAGTGGTTTAGAAAAAAGAGTCCCTTGACTTTTTTGTATATGATTTCCCTGTCTCAAAACAGAGGTGACCCCTACCCTCAATCTAACTAGAATAACCAGATGGGATCTTTGAGGTCAGATACCTTAGTGAGGTGATCTTCTTCTTTTTTTTTTTTTTTTGTCACGTGCCTTGCAGGAGATTATGTTTAGTTCCCCAACCAAGGATCGAACCCAGGTCAACAGTGAAAACACTGCGTCCTAACCACTGGACCACCAGGGAGGTCCAGAGGTGAACTTCTTAGTTGATACAATACATGTGAAGGGGCTTCTTTGCTTTAATACAGGATATCTGTGCCCCTGAAACCCCCAGTACCTACTAAGAGCCCAGTATGGGTTTATCAAATAAACAAAGTTTATGCCAAGGAAAATGGTATACTTGTCCAGGCTGGAATATTCCATATTTGGTGAGCACTTTTAGAGTGGGTGGTAAGTGGGGGTCTTCAGATGCTCTGTGAAATTATATGCAAAATTTTGTATCTACATGTAGGAATTTTGGCGAGGGTCTTTAGCAGTCATCAAATTTTTAAGAAGGTTCTTGAACCAAATTATTTAAGAATCACTGTTTCCAGGTACATGTAAAAGTATGAGATTAGATCACTCCTTAACACCATACACAAAAATAAGCTCAAAATGGATTAAAGACCTAAATATAAGGCCAGAAACTATCAAACTCTTAGAGGAAAACATAGGCAGAACACTCTATGACATAAATCACAGCAAGATCCTTTCTGACCCACCTCCTAGAGTAATGGAAATAAAAACAAAAATAAACAAATGGGACCTAATGAAACTTCAAAGCTTTTTCACAGCAAAGGAAACCATAAACAAGACCAAAAGACAACCCTCAGAATGGGAGAAAATATTTGCAAATGAAGCAACCGACAAAGGATTAATCTCCAAAATTTACAAGCAGCTCATGCAGCTCAATAACAAAAAAACAAACAACCCAATCCAAAAATGGGCAGAAGACCTAAATAGACATTTCTCCAAAGAAGATATACAGACTGCCAACAAACACATGAAAGAATGCTCAACATCATTAATCATTAGAGAAATGCAAATCAAAACTACAATGAGATATCATCTCACACCAGTCAGAATGGCCATCATCAAAAAATCTAGAAACAATAAATGCTGGAGAGGGTGTGGAGAAAAGGGAACACTCTTGCACTGCTGGTGGGAATGTGAATTGGTTCAGCCACTATGGAGAACAGTATGGAGGTTCCTTAAAAAACTACAAATAGAACTACCATATGACCCAGCAATCCCACTACTGGGCATATACCCTGAGAAAACCAAAATTCAAAAAGAGTCATGTACCAAAATGTTCATTGCAGCTCTATTTACAGTAGCCCGGAGATGGAAACAACCTAAGTGCCCATCATCGGATGAATGGATAAAGAAGATGTGGCACATATATACAATGGAATATTACTCAGCCATAAAAAGAAACGAAATTGAGCTATTTGTAATGAGGTGGATAGACCTAGAGTCTGTCATACAGAGTGAAGTAAGTCAGAAAGAAAAAGACAAATACTGTATGCTAACACACATATATGGAATTTAAGAAAAAAAAAATGTCATGAAGAACCTAGGGGTAAGGCAGGAATAAAGACGCAGACCTCCTAGAAAACGGACTTGAGGTTATGGGGAGGGGGAAGGGTGAGCTGTGACAGGGCGAGAGAGAGTCATGGACATATACACACTAACAAACATAGTAAGGTAGATAGCTAGTGGGAAGCAGCCACATGGCACAGGGATATTGGCTCGGTGCTTTGTGACAGTCTGGAGGGGTGGGATAGGGAGGGTGGGAGGGAGGGAGACGCAAGAGGGAAGATATATGGGAACATATGTATATGTATAACTGATTCACTTTGTTATAAAGCAGAAACTAACACACCATTGTAAAGCAATTATACTCCAATAAAGATGTTAAAAAAAAAAAAGAATCACTGCTTCATGGTTTGCAAAGCAATTATGCTTCATTATTTTGTTTGATCTATACAACAATGCCATGAGAAAGACATTACAATGATCCTTAATTTACAGAAGAAAATGTGAAATTGAGAAAGATGACACAGGTATTAAATTTAAAAACCTGGTGTTCTGGCTCCAGACTTGTGTTCTTCCCATTTGCAGTGTGTGTGTGTGTTTGCAGAAGAAGAAACAACAGGGAAGTGTTAAGTGGCTTCTACATGACTGATTAGAGATAGGATCCCTTCCCCCTCAAGATTCAACCAGTGGGTTCGTGTCTTCCCACCCACCTATCAGCTTCAATTCTCCGGGAGCTGGCTCTGGTCAGCGCAAGTCCTCATGCCTCCATAGATTGTCCAACCCGGCACAGATGTTTAAGAAGCAGGAAAGAAGATGCATCGCCATTCACTTTTGAGCCTTAGCTTCTTCATCTGTATAATAGTGTTTACAAAACCACTTACTCTGACCTGAATACATTTCTCTCTCCTTCTAAAGGCAGCTGAAAGCATAAGTGATTTCTAGATCGATCGTCTTTCCTGGATGCTTTGTACTGCCTGACATCTGGGACTCATTTCCTCATCTGAAAACAGAGGGCTTTAGGACCAGATTATTTCATGGGTGGCTTTTAGCTCTAACGAGCTCTGTCTATAATATTGTTGTGGAAGAAGTAAGATGGAGGAAGGGAAAGTATAAAAACACAGAAACAGCTGCTTTGTTGACGTTCCTGGAGTCGTGACTTTCCACTGGTGTTTGGGTTCATCCATTTTTTGCTCACTGCACCTTGAGTGCCAACATCACTGCATTCTTCCATCTCTTCAGGAAACCCGTTAGTCACCTTCAGGTGCTTCAAGCACAGGTGCTGGTGGAGGCAACCAAGGGCGAAGAGGCTTTGTGCCTGTGCGTTTCCCCCATCATCCTTCAGGGAGAACCAGGGGTTATTAAACACTAACGCTTCCTGGAAGCCATTGCCAGAGACTATATTTTCCTATTGACAAAAGGCAAACCAGAACTGCACTGGCTCGTTCCTCTGGAGCACCGGAGGGAGTTGGCCTGATGACTTGCGTAGGCCTTTCAACTCTCAGAATCGGTGATTCTGCAACTCCTCTTGATTATATCACCGGGGGATTAACACGTTATCACTCAGCAAGGATAAATTAAGGTTTGGAAGACTGAGTCTGACTCATGAAAAGTAAGGTGGGGGGGCGGGTAGAGCCCAAGTCTGAGCAAGTGGGCCTTATTTCCTGTGCTTTGGGGTCAGAGCTATCCTGTTGCACAACTGCGGGCGGCGCCCATTCTGTTCTATTTTCTGTTAAAGGCAGCCTTGGAGCACAGTTTTAATACAGTGTGGTAGGAGTACTGCCCCCTAGAATTGAGCGATGCTACTGCCCTTCCTGTGATGCCTCAAGCGCCTTCATTCCAACGCACAAAAAGTTCACATCATCTGGAGGTTGGAGTCTGAAGGTTTGGGGAGTACTTTCATCACAGTGCTCTTATGAAACCTGGCAAAATCCCCTACCAGCGTGCATAGGCAGGGACAAAAATGGGATTGACAAGAAAGAGGCTGGGTTGGGGTTGGGGGCGATGAGTAACTTCTAAATCCGGACAGCTAACCAAGTTTACCACCAGAGACAGAAAAATGTACAAAGGACCATTTTACCCTACATTCTTTGATATATATATATATATATATATATATATATATATATTTTTTTTTTTTTTTTTTTGGTAAGAATCTTAGGTGTTGGAATTATTTCAGTCAGTTATATCAAGTGGGGAGGTTGTAAGTGGTTCCGAGGTTAATGGGTTTCTTTGTTCCTGTGACCAGTTTACAATATAATAAGCACTGTTTTCTGGCTGCCAACCAATGGCCAAGTGCTTCCCAAACATTGCTTCACTGAATCCTCCCAGTAACCCCCTGAAGTAGGTGTTATTATTTCTATTTTATAAAAAGAAAATTGGATTTCCACTACGTTCATGACTTGCCCAAGGTCACACAACTTAAATAGCAATGTTGGTGGCCAAATCAGATCTGTCTGATTCCAAAGTTGTGCCAGTTGCCAGAACTGCTTCCTATTTAGACATTATGTTTTCTAGAGCAAATATAGCCATAACTGTTCCTTTACTTGCAGTAACAGTAGTAACAGTAACAATAGCAACACATGTGGAGCTTAGTATGTGCCAGGAACTGTCCTAATAATTTAGGACTTTATCATTTATTAAATAACTAATCCCTTGTAAAAGTTTACAATGTAGAGTCAAGCCCCATTTATGGATGAGGAAGACATGGAGAGGTTGAGAAACTGGCCCAAAGTCACCCAGCACACTGGTAAGGGGCAGAGCTGGGAATCAAAGCCAGAAGATTGGGCTCCAGAGCCTGTGCAGGCCACTGGAGACTAGAGTAGGTTGTCAAAGAGATAAGTCACTCAGTGACTTACCAGAAAACCCACTGTCCTGTTGAGACTGGTCCGGGCTTGCATTAGACAGAGTTTGTGAAGAGTTGACACTCTAGGAGAGAAGAGTGCTAGTGAGTCAATGAGAGAAACCTCTAAGTCCTTGGTTTCCATTACCTGCTTGGCCAACATACCCAGTTTCAGGCAAGGTCATAAATCCCGGGGCAGCTATGCTCTCCTGTCTTTCCTTGGGGGGTGCCTGTGGGGTGCTGGCTGAGGGGCACAGGAGGAGAGGTTGGGCTTGCAGAGTGATATATCCTGCATCCAAAGAGAAGGTAGTTTTAATTTTCCCATTTCTCTTGTCACTTAGTTATTGCTCTCCTTTTTCAGAAAAGTGAAAGTAATTCTTTAGCATTCTTAGGAACCAGAAGGTTTTGAATCTGTGATGCTCCTGTATCTGCTGAGAGCACTGGGAAGTGAGGCTTGTTTTTGTACATGAAGTCATATTTTAACCCAAACCAAAGGAAAAAAAAAGACTTGAGAGTCTGTGGGGATCAGAGCTGGGTATTGTGTTACAGAGATTTTCCATTTCAGACACAAACTACATGCAGTGGTATGTGGGCCAAAAAAGGCAGAGAGGAACCCCAGGAGGGCCTGAAGAAATAATACCTCCTCCTTTAATCCTGAGAGGAGTGTGGCCAGGTTCTCAGGGAAGGCTGTCCAGAGGGTCTGGATCAGATCACACTTAGACGTCTGGGATTGGAATGATGATGATGGCAGCAGCATCATGGGGCATAACTTCAGAGAGCTTTCTAAAATGCCCTTGGGCAAGAGAAGTAATTTCTCAGTGACTCAGTTTCCAATATTGGAAGATGAGATAAACACCTCAGAATTTGTTGAGAGTAGTAAAAAATGGTATGAATGATGATATGATAATGCTAGCTATAATTTTATTAAACAATACTTATCACTAGCATTTACTGAAGCCTTATTATGCATGAGCCACTGTGTTAAAGCTTTTCTAAGCATTATCTCATTTAATTCTCACCACTCGATGAGATCAGTGGTATTATTTTTCCAGTTTTGTATCCAAGGAAACTACAGTTTAGAAAAGCTAAAGGACTGACTTGAACAAGCTCATAACCTTAAGTGATGAAGTTGGGTCTCAAATTTAAGTCTAGTCTGGCTCCAGTGAACTGATACCTTATCCTGCCTCCCCAAGGACAGGCCAACCTTGGCCCACACTGCTCTGGTCCTGAGCTGAATCTGGTGAGCGGGGTAGGGGACATCACTTGATTGACAGTGTGTTCTGTTGACCCCCTCATCCTATTTTTTAGCAGTGCCCCTTTCAGGTTAACATGGAAGCACCTATTTTAAAGAAATGTTGGGATGGTTTTCCAGGTAAGTAAACTGGTCTTGGTCCCTTGGGCTCAACTCTGAAACGGGTATTGCCTGCGGCAGTGGTTCTTATAGTTCAGTATCCTCAACTAGCAGCATCAGTGTCACCAGGAAACTTGCAAGAAATGTAAATTCTCTGCCCCTGCCCAGATCTGCTGAAATCAGAAACTATGAGGGTGGGGCTCAGCGCTCTGTATTTTAACAAGCCGGCAAGCTGATTCTGATGCAGCTAAAGTTTGAGAGCCACTGGTCTCTGGGGCAGATAAAGGAGAGAGTTAAATCAGGAATAGAGGTCTATGATTCTTAACAGCTGCTAGTGACTCACTCTCCCCAGTCATTCCCTTCTGGGTTTCTGTCCTTTTTAGGATGAAGGATTTGCTCGCATCCCATCGTGTATGATAAATTTCATCAACAGTGTCCATTCCTTTGTGAATCGATGTGCGTGAGACTTTGAGCTTTATCCCCTCCCATGTGTGTGCACAGCCCCTTCCGTTTTTAGCACCACTTGCTCATTTCCAGTCTGGATGATTAGCTTCAAGTTACCGTTATGCCAGAGCACCAAAATGAGGTTTCATAAGACCGTGGTTCCAGGTTGAATTGAACAATTGCAGGGCTGGGTCTCCAAATGTGCTTAGTTTTGAGGGTTCCGAATCGTGCCGCTAGGTACCAGCAAGTGGCGCCCTGTCCCCCTCTCTCCTCCCCACCCCACCTAAAATTCGTGACAGAGGGTGAAGCCACTAAAGCTGAAAATGGGGAAAATCACTGATTCAGTTGTTAGTGTAAGCTCTGACTCAGACTTTGTCTGCCTCCCAGGCTCACAGGTCCCACGTGGCTCTCAGTGGGAAAACGAAAACTGAACGCAGATCGCAGAAGCAAGAAAATGGGAAAGGTTTTCTTCCCTCTAGTTCTTTCTCCAGATACTGGTGTAAAATGGGTCTCCAGTCCAACACAAATCCCCCTTTTAAACATAACTTTCAATAAAGATTACTCCGAGTTTGCTAGTTTGTTACAAAAGCCTTTCTTGTTATCTGAGATGCTATAATTGAAAAATAGTGGGAAATTTTATTCAGCTTTGCCAGAAAATGGAAACAGCGGTTGTTGATGTGACCTGTATTTAGCATCTTTGGGGTAGAAGGACATTTTCTTTTATCTCAACAAAGATTTACTAACATTATGTTCTGGTTGGAGGGGTCTCTGGAGTCCATCTTACATCTCCAAATAAGGTAAAATAAGAATTTAAAAAATGTGAACATGGTTTCTGTTTTCAGAAACTGTTTTTGAGTTTCAAGAGAGTTTTGCTCAGCACTCTGTGTTGCTATCTGGCCTTATTTTAATTCACTGCAGACATACTGAAGAATTTAAGTCATGAGCATGAGTTAGCAACACACAAATGAAGGCAAGATGTGTTATGGGTATTAAACCCTGACCTAGTGGAAGTGGAGACTCTGCCTAGCAATGCCTTTCCTGAGATGCGTTTACAGAAATGTCACGGCTGCAGAATAAATGCAATAAGGGAGAATGACAAAACTGGGACTTCCTCTGCCCTTTCCTGTTTGACAGATACACCAAGTTCTCTGCCCCTAAAGATCCTTTGTTACAAATTGCATGTTGCTGCTCTTGTGAACCAACAATAAATATTTTATCTCAACATAAAATTTTGATTAACAATTTTGGAGAGAGATAAATCCAAGTCCAGTATCTGACTTTATTTCTTACTATCAGTGTGCCCTTGGACAAGTAAGTTAACCTCTTTGAGACTACTCTCCTCCTCTATAAGTTAGGGATAACATAATCACCACATAGAGTTGCTATGAAGACTGGTTTGGATAATGTTTAATGTTGCCATTTAGTAGCTGTTATTATTATTATTATTTTTGCCATCTTAAACTCAGCTTAAACTCAAATAGTAAACTTACATGTTAAAACAAATATTCCCCGCTGCCTATATATATATATATATATATACTCATATATGAGACAAATATATAATAAATAGATATGTAAAATTACATTTTAACTCCAATCAGCTCTGAAAAGCAGTAAGTTTTCCCTTTTCTTTCTTCCTTGAACTTCACTGTGAACTCTGCAGACTTACTCCTGGTGTCATGAGTGATGTTTACAACCTAAAGATGGCCCGGGCCGGCCTCACATTGATAAGACCCATTGGAAAAGTGCAGGTTGTTGCCTCTGTCTCACTGGTGTCCAGTAGATTACAAAACCATTCTCATGGTTTCATCATGATTGTTTTCTCACCCATCCTATGGATTCAATCCTTTGAAAAATGTCAAGCCATGGTTTATTCAAGCTATACCCACAGTAAAAAATGCATTTGGAATATACTGTTAGAAAAGAATTTAATGACAATTTGATGTTTCTAGTAAACTCTGATTCTGGTATTTAAAATATATATACTCATAAAGTCAAGAAATAAACTATTAATGTCATAACATTATCTATTTTTTTTTTGTAAATCAACTTCTTATTAATGTGCCTCCCAAATTCAATATTAAAAAAGTGGGGATTCTGTGGGAAAAGAGGATGGTAGAATTTTAGAATGTGTTAGTATATGAGTACAGGCATTTCTTTGGTAAAAAAAAAATACACATACATATCTACACACTAAACTTTAGAAACTCTCACCGACTAGAGGAATGCAGAGAGAACCAGGGCATGACGGCGGTGAGGGTGGGAGCTGGTGGAGAAGCATTAGGTCATCCATTCCTCCCTGCCACAGTGAGATTATCCCCCATACGGTGGTTTATGTTTCTGTGGTTTGCTGAGGGCTTGAGCTAGTTTTAAGTAATTTTCTTCAAGGTCCTCTAAGCCAGTTTAGAATTATTTTGTGAACAATTCATTCTATCACATGCTTTAGCAAAATCTTACCACAATCTAATAAGCATCTGAATATGTTCTCTGAGATGCAGCTCAGAGGCTCCTTTCCTTAAATTTCAACTTTCTACCTCGTTGCAGCAAAATCTCTTTACCTCCTTGGTGTTTAAATGTTTCCTGGGCACTGAATGTTTCGACCCAGTCTTGCTACACAATCCATAAGAGACTCTTTAAGATTCATGGTCTGTGTCACCAACCGGAGGTTTTACAAAATGAATTGAACATAGGGTGGTAATAAATAGGTCATGAAATGCTTGAGGGTTACAGCTTGCTTTGTTCCTTGCTTCATTTTCAATTCAGCAAGTACAAAGTATTTCTTGAGGGTCTATTATGTGAAAGACACTGGGCCAGAGCTCTTTGGCCCCGGACATTGGGCAAGTTTTCTCTTCTTATGTAATCCCGAGGGGATTACTATTTGTCTTACACACACAAGCGCACACACACACACACACACATATACACACACACAGTCACATATACATCTGTGTCTCCATCTGCTTTTTTTTTTTTTTTCTTACGTTTGGTATTTGTTTAATGTTTCACTTTCTGAGATCACAAGGTTGACTTAGAGCAGTTTTTCCCAAACTTCCCAGTTGAAAATAATCACCTGAGGCATTTTAGAAAAACAAATAAACAAACAAAAATACAAACAGTTCTTGGGCCCTCTGAGCCAGTTTAAAATGATTTAAATATATGTAAAAGAGGGCTCATATATTCCCTTGCATATCTGATTCAATAGGCTGGAGGGAAAGACCAGGAATTTCATTTTTAGGGAGTTTCTCATATGACTGTTTTCAACAGATAAGTCTAGGAAGCACTGGAATAGGAGGTGATCTCGCAGGTCTCTTCGAACTTTAACAGATTACTTTTCAGACAATCCTGATGGCTTTTCTCAGAAGTCTTGGTTGATAAATTCCATCAACTCTCTTCTTTAACCTCTGGCCCTTCTTTAACCCATTCAGCAGTTGCTCATGCACTAACTTCTTCAAATGCCTCAAACTTTCACTTAGATCTTTAATTATATACCTTTTTCTACATTTATTTATTTTATTTTTGGCTGCATTGGGTCTTTGTTGCTGCGCGCGGGCTTTCTCTAGTTGCAGCAAGTGGGGGCTACTCTTCGTTGTGATACGCGGGCTTCTCATCGCGGTGGCTTCTCTTGTTGAAGAGCACGGGCTCTAGGCGCGCAAGCTTCAGTAGTTGTGGCGCACAGGCTTAGTTGCTCCACAGCATATGGAATCTTCCCAGACCAGGGATCGAACCCATGTCCCCTGCATTGGCAGGCAGATTCTTAACCACTGCGCCACCAAGGAAGTCCCTTTAATTATATTTTAATGTTTCAAAAATTTTCATGCCTACTGAGACTATGGTGGACTCCTTAAGAGGAGGGACTACATTTTATATACTTCTGTTGATTCTTCATTTGTATTCACACAATACTTTGCACTCAGAGGAATGAGGTTTTGTTTCGAATTTAATTTTCCCTTTAAATATTAATATCTCACTGCACTGGTAAAGAATATATCTTTTCACTCCATATACCAAGAAGCATACAATTCTGGAACCCTAGTTTTAGTCTATCTGGTGCAGCTGTTAGGTACTCATATAACCCCCTAATCCTTTATAAAAACTTAATCGGACAGCTGTCTTGATAATATGCAGTTTCAATAACAGCCTCTGTTGAGGAATATAATATCCCATTGTAGTAAGTTTCACAGATTAATGATGTTTCTCTGCAAAAAAAAAAAAAAAAAAGTCTAATGGACAGGGTTTCTCTAAACTGGGAATCAAGCTACAAGCTGAAAAAACATCACCTTTCATTTCTGCTGTGAGATGGAAGTGTATTCTTTGGTTTAGCAACTATTGGTATCTTTGTTATATTAATGGCTTAATTAGACTGTTTCACGGTGGTAGAACAGCTCTTTAAAGGACTTTCAACAAGGACTCTATTATTAAAGCAAAACAGCTCTTTCATTTGAGCCGTTAAAATCATAGGGGGAAAAATGAAAAATACCCCGGCGGCATATTTTTTAGTTCAGCTGTGACTTCTCCAGCAACATTGCCAAAAAGCCTCTGCAAGGCAGTTCTTGTTTATACAGAAGTTTGATCTGGATCCTTGTAAAATTAACATAGATTGACAAATTAAATTTAACACCACAACCCTCCAGGATGTTGTAAATGTAAAGGAGACTAAACTAGACATTGGGAATGTTATTGTAATAGGGCAGTGTGAAGTCAGACCCAATAAAACATAAAAATCTTGCTTAGGAATATAATTTAGTACAAAGAATATCAACAGTTGACATTAATTATTTTTATACTCACTGACATCATATTTCATACATCACTAAGTCAGATGTGTTTGTTTCCCCACAGATTGTTTTTTACCAGAATTTACCAGCGACATCTATTGGGTTCTTAAGTGAAGCAGTTCAGTGTATTTGTACTATCACAGTTTAAAATCTTCAACAATTCATAAAATAAGCATCTTACACTGTTTGTGGTTGATTGCATTAGACCATTCAGCCTCTCTGAATTTATCCTCAGAATGGATTTTCTCAAATGAAAGAAACTCACAGGTAATCTGCAACGTAAGTCCCAATAGAATTTCACAGGGAAGACTCCTCAGCCTTGTCCAGGTTTATTTAGAAGTACAAATAAAAAGACACTAAAGGGCTTCCCTGGTGGTGCAGTGGTTGAGCGTCCGGCTGCGGATGCAAGGGACACGGGTTCGGGCCCCGATCCGGAAAGATCCCACATGCCGCGGAGCGGCTGGGCCCGTGAGCCATGGCCGCTAAGCCTGCGCCTCCGGAGCCTGTGCTCCGCAACGGGAGAGGCCACAACAGTGAGAGGCCCGCGTACAGCTAAAAAAAAAAAAGACACTAAAATTTTAAATGAGAAACTTATGTTTAAAATCTGACTTTGAAAGAAATAGAAAGTACATATTATATAAATATAATTAATCCAACATAAATATCCTGATTTGCAAACTGCTCAGTTTAATGAGAGCAATGAGGTAACAATAAAGAGGAGCATGGAAAGCTGCTCTGGTAGAACCACAGAAGGTCACCAAGTGAACTGGACTTTCCTGATGTTTGCCTGCCCTGCTTCCTATGTCAGGGAATTTCTGTAAGGAGACCCAGGCCCAAAGGGCCAGAGGTTTCCTTCTCTAGATCACAGGCAGCTCAGGCTATCAGCTACATCTGCCCAAGACTTTGAGTCTTTACTGAGGAATGCAAATGTCCAGGGCCTTTAGAGATTATGGTCGGTGCCTCTGATGGAAGGTAGAGTCCAGGTGCGGCTGGTGGAACTGTAGCGGGCTTGTGTGGTGACAACACCAGTGTCAGCATCTTGAACAGACTGTCCTGGGGTCCTGGGGTGCCAACTTGGCTCTGTTTTGCCTCCTCTGTTTCCTCCCTGTGCTTCTCTCCAGCCTTCCTAGCCATTCTGTGAACTATCTGACATACTTCCAATAAATTCCTTTTCTGCTTAGAGATTCAAAGTTACTGTCTGTTTGTGGCACCAACAACCCTGACTATAGGACCAGAAGCTCCAGTGTGTCCACGTGCCCATAGGTGATCAGGCTCTGGAGGTGTGAATCTCACAAGAAACTGAGATTAGTGTGACTAGTATTAGATAAACTTTTCCTCACTCCAAATGAGATTTGAGATTACACAGAAAGATGCAATCTAAGAAGATTAAAAAAGTAGAGGGAAATAGGAGGAAGTTAAAATAAAGATATTGGCATGTAAGTCATATTGTTAAATGCATCACTTTATAAGGAGAAATGGAACTTGTGGGCAAATGAGAACACTCAGTTTAACTGGTCCTCACATTCTCTTCCCTGCAGGAGGGTTTACCTGGGGACCCAAAAGAGTCAGAAGCTTCTGTAGAGAGGGCGATGGATGTGGAATCTAAGCAATGGAAACTCTGCCACCTTCAGGGGTGGGTCACCAAATAATGGTCCCTGGGCTCCTCTGCCCTGGCATTGCTGTGGCTGATGAGCTCTTGCTTTTGGTCTGCAGTGTTCTTTAAGTCTTTTCTTTTAAAATCTAAGTATATTTGGAAGAGATAAGACACTAAGTCATTTACTTTAGCAAAATGTCAGTCATTCATGCGCTGTCATCACAATCCTGCCGTATTCATATATTATATTTTTTTAAAAAGTTTTTATATGTAAATACCTACAATACCTTTGTTCTAAATAACATACATGAATGTAAGAGCTTGCTATGCTCCAGCTTTTTAATATTCATGGAAATAAACTCATAGTAGTAAAATGATTAAACATCATTGTCTTGCATGATGCAGAAAGTTTATCAAGTGAACTAAGGTTTTGCCCTCGTTTAAAAAATTGTGCATAGAAGTTAACATTTCAGAGCCCTTATCTACCAGAAAGAGTCCAGATTCATAGTTTGGTTGGGTATAGAATTCCAGCTCTAATCCTGATTTATAGTTTGATTGGGTATAGAATTCCGGGTTGAAATCACGTCTCCTCAGAACTTTGAAGGCGTTTCTCCAACATCTTTGAATATCATACAGTGATTTTTTTTTTTTTTTGTAAAACTGCAAAGGAGTTTTATTTATTTATTGAATTTTATTTTATTTATTTTTTATACAGCAGGTTCTTATTAGTCATCAATTTTATCCACATTAGTGTATACATGTCAATCCCAATTGCCCAGTTCATCACATCAACATCCCCACCCCCCACAACTTTCCCCCCTTGGTGTCCATACATTTGTTCTCTACATCTGTGTCTCAATTTCTGCCCTGCAAACCAGTTCATCTGTACCATTTTTCTAGGTTCCACATATATGAGTTAATATACGATATTTGTTTTTCTCTTTCTGACTTACTACACTCTGTATGACAGTCTCTAGATCCATCCACGTCTCCACAAATGACCCAATTTTCTTCCTTTTTATGGCTGAGTAATATTCCATTGTATATATGTACCACATCTTCTTTATCCATTCAGCTGTCGATGGGCATTTAGGTTGCTTCCATGACCTGGCTATTGTAAATAGTGCTGCGATGAACATTGGGGTGCATGTGTCTTTTTGAATTATGGTTTTCTCTGGGTATATGCCCAGTAGTGGGATTGCTGGATCATATGGTAATTCTATTTTTAGTTTTTTAAGGAACCCCCATACTGTTTTCCATAGTGGCTGTATCAATTTACATTCCCACCAACAGTGCAAGAGGGTTCCCTTTTCTCCACACCCTCTCCAACATTAGTTGTTTGTAGATTTTCTGATGATGCCCATTCTAACTGGGGTGAGGTGATACCTCATTGTAGTTTTGATTTGCATTTCCCTAATAATTAGTGATGTTGAGCAGCTTCTTATGTGCTTCTTGGTCATCTGTACGTCTTCTTTGGAGAAATGTCTATTTAGGTCTTCTGACCATTTTTGGATTGGGTTGTTTGTTTTTTTAATATTGAGCTGCATGAGCTGTTTATATATTTTGGAGATTAATCCTTTGTCCATTGATTCATTTGTAAATATTTCTCCCATTGTGAGGGTTGTCCTTTCGTCTTATTTATGGTTTCCTTTGCTGTGCAAAAGCTCTTAAGTTTCATTAGGTCCCATTTGTTTTTATTTTGTTTTTATTTCCATTACTCTAGGAGGTGGATCAAAAAAGATCTTACTGCGGGCTTCCCTGGTGGCAGTGGTTGAGAGTCCGCCTGCCGATGCAGGGGACACAGGTTCGTGCCCCGGTCTGGGAAGATCCCACATGCCGCGGAGTGGCTAGGCCCGTGAGCCATGGCCGCTGAGCCTGCATGTCCAAAGCCTGTGCTCCACAATGGGAGAGGCCACAACAGTGAGAGGCCCATGTACCACAAAAAAAAAAAAAAAGAAAAAACTTAATGTGATTTATGTCAAAACGTGTTCTTCCTATGTTTTCCTCTAAGAGTTTTATAGGGTCTGGTCTTACATTTAGGTCTCTAATCCATTTTGAGTTTATTTTTGTGTATGGTTTTAGGGAGTGTTCTCATTTCATTTTTTACATGTAGCTGTCCAGTTTTCCCAGCACAAATTATTGAAGAGACTGTCTTTTCTCCACTGTATATCCTTGCCTCCTTTGCCATAGATTAGTTGACCGTAGGTGCATGGGTTTATCTCTGGGCTTTTTATCTTTTTCCATTGATCTATGTTTCTGTTTTTGTGCCAGTACCATACTGTCTTGAATACTGTAGCTTTGTAGTATAGTCTGAAGTCAGGGAGTCTGATTCCTCCAGCTCTGTTTTTTTCCCTCAACACTGCTTTGGCTATTTGGGGTCTTTTGTGTCTCCATACAAATTTTAAGATTTTTGCTCTAGTCCTGTAAAAAATGCCATTGGTAATTTGATACGGATTGCATTGAATCTGTAGATTGCATTGGGTAGTATTGTCATTTTCACAATATTGATTCTTGTAATCCAAGAAAATGGTATAGCTCTCCATCTGTTAGTAACATCTTTAATTTCTTTCATCAGTGTCATAGTTTTCTGCATACAAGCCTTTTGTCTCCCTAGGTAGGTTTATTCCTAGGTATTTTATTCTTTTTGTTGCAATGGTAAATGTGAGTATTTCCTTAATTTCTCTTTCAGATTTTTCATCATTAGTGTATAGGAATGCAAGAGATTTCTGTGCATTAATTTTGTATCCTGCAACTTTACCAAATTCATTGATTAGCTCTAGTAGTTTTCTGGTGGCATCTTTAGGATTCTCTATGTATAGTATCATGTCATCTGCAAACAGTGACAGTTTTACTTCTTTTTTCCAATTTGTGTTCCTTTTATTTCTTTTTCTTGTCCAATTGCTGAGGCTAGGACTTCCAAAACTATGTTGAATAATAACAGTGAGAGTGGACATCCTTGTCTTGTTCCTGATCTTAGAGGAAATGCTTTCAGTTTTTCACCATTGAGAATGATGTTTGCTGTTGGTTTGTCGCATATAGCCTTTATTATGTTAAGGTAGGTTCCCTGCATGCCCGCTTTCTGGAGAGTTTTTATCATAAATGGGTGTTGAATTTTGTCAAAAGCTTTTTCTGCATCTATTCAGATGATCACATGGGTTTTATTCTTCAATTTGTTAATATGGTGTATCACATTGATTGATTTGAGTATATTGAAGAATCCTTGCATCCCTGGGATAAATCCCACTTGATCATGGTGTATGATCTTTTTAATGTGTTGTTGGATTCTGTTTGCTAGTATTTTGATGAGGATATTTGCATCTATATTCATCAGTGATATTGGTCTGTAATTTTCTTTTTTTGTAGTATCTTTGTCTTGTATCGGTATCAAGGTGATGGTGGCCTCATAAAATGAGTTTGGGAGTGTTCTTTCCTCCACAAGTTTTTGGAAGAGTTTGAGAAGGATGGATGTTAGGTCTTTTCTAAATGTTTGATAGAATTCACCTGTGAAGCCATCCGGTCCTGGACTTTTGTTTGTTGGAAGATTTTTAATAACAGTTTCAATTTCATTCCTTGTGATTGGTCTGTTCATATTTTTTTATTTCTTCCTGGTTCATTCTTGGAAGGTTATACCTTTCTAAGAATTTGTCCATTTTTTCCAGGTTGTCCATTTTATTGGCATAGAGTTTCTTGTGGTCGTCTCTTAGGATACTTTGTATTTCTGCAGTGTCTGTTGTAACTTCTCCTTTTTCATTTCTAATTTTATTGATTTGAGTAGTCTCCCTCTTTTCCTTGATGAGTCTGCCTAATGGTTTCTCAATTTTGTTTATCTTCTCAAAGAACCAGTGTTTAGTTTAATTGATCTTTGCTATTGTTTTCTTTTTTTCTATTTCATTTATTTCTGCTCTGATCTTTATGATTTCTTTCCTTCTGCTAACTTTGGGTTTTGTTTGTTCTTCTTTCTCTAGTTCCTTCATGTGTAAGGTTAGATTGTTTATTTAAGATTTTTCTTGTTTCTTGAGGTAGGTTTGTATAGCTATAAATTTCCCTCTTAGAACTGCTTTTGCTGCATCCCAAATGTTTTGGATCGTTGTGTTTTCATTGTCATTTGTGTCTAGGTATTTTTTGATTTCCTCTTTGATTTCTTCAGTGATCTCTTCATTATTTAGTAACGTATTGTTTAACCTCCATGTGTTTGTGTTTTTTACATTTTTTTCCCTGTAATTCATTTCTCATCTCATAGCATTGTGGTCAGAAAAGATGCTTGATATGCTTTCAATTTTCTTAAATTTACTGAGGCTTGATTTGTGAACCAAGATGTGATCTATCCTGGAGAGTGTTCCATGTGCACTTGAGAAGAAAGTGTAATCTGCTGTTTTTGGATGGAATGTCCTATAAATATCAATTAAATCTATCTGGGCTATTGTGTCATTTAAAGCTTCTGTTTCCTTATTTATTTTCATTTTGGATGATCTGTCCATTGGTGTAAGTGAGGTGTTAAAGTCCTCCACTATTATTGTGTTACTGTCGATTTCCTCTTTTATAGTTGTTAGCAGTTGCCTTATGTCATACAGTGATGTTGATGAGAAGTCAGAAGTCAGTTTAAGTTACATTCCTTGTAGGTTACTCTTTTTCCTCTCTGAAAGTTCTTATGTTTTTTAGTCTTCAGAATTCTAAAATAGCATAAGACTGCCTAGTTGTTTGCTTTTCTTTTAAATTCATTTAGCTGGACATGAGCCCTTTTAATCTAAGCATTGTGAGTTTTGAGTACTAAGATTGTTTTTGGTAATTCCTTCCTTTCAATTTTCTGTGTTGTTTCTGAGACACCTGTGAATTAGATACAGGACTTCCTGGATTGGATCTCAGTATTTGGAACCTTTATCAGTCAGCATTTGGTCAGCAAAACAAAAGCCTTTCTGTGTGTTCCCAGTAGGAAGTGTTTCAATACAAGGAATAATCATTGGAAGGGCCAGAGGGTGAAAGTTTCTTGAACTGTCACTGACTAGCTCAGTCTGCAATCCCAACATGTGTGCTTCTCCAGATGCTCACCTTGAAGCTGCTTCAAACCTCATGGGCACCTTCTGCCCCTACATTTGCCTCCAACTGTCTCCATTGCTCTGGGGAATAATGGCCTCTTCTCTTCCACCTTCCAAATCACAGTTATCCACTCCAGGCTCTAATCTGAAACTCTGGGAAATGTAGTTTCCGCTTCTTTGTGACGCAGAGAAATCTTTAGCAGGTGTGGCAGAGATGCCGAGGTGACAGAGACAATCCAGCGCAGAGTCACACTGGCTGAGTGCATACCCTAATCTGCCATATACTAGCCATGTGGCTGGGGGCTAATTCCTTAATTTCTTGGTGCTTTAATCTCTCCAAGTATCAAGAGGGAATAATATCCCTAGCTACTTCATAAGTTTGTTGGGAAGACTGATTGAAATAATGGATGTAAATCAGCACCTGGCACATATTCAAGTGCTCTTAGTATATGTTGGCTATTGTAATTTTTATTATTATATTTAATTATCCTTTTTATTACATCTCCACTCATGTCATTTTGCTCTAAATTTTGAAAAGCTTCTTTAACATTATTTTCTAGTATGCCTATTGGTTTTGAATAACAACAATAATTTTAATCATTAAGGGAACTTTCTTATTTAGACTGTTTTTTTTAATAGTGTCTTCTCTGTTATTAGTTTATACTTTTTTTAAAATACATTTATTTCAATAAGGTATTGGGAAGATCAAGAGGCAGAATTTTGGGTCTAGTTTGCCATTTTGTACAGAAGTGACAGTATTGAATCAAGAGGCTTAGTCACAAAGAATTCTGTGTTTATTGTGTGTTAGGTGATGTGCTAGGAGCTTTACTTTCATATTCTCATCTAATTCACCTCAATCTTAAGACATAGGAACATAGGAACTAATTTTTAAAGATGACATTTTTAAAGATGACAACCAAGACTTACAGAGGTCAAATGACTTGCCTTAAGTCCCTGGTAGGCCAGTAACTGGTAGAGTTAAAATGCAAACATAGATCTATTGGTGACAGAGCTGAAGCTCCACCACTGCTGTTGGACGGATCTCATCATTTTAAATGGCTGCACAGTATCCTCCTGTGTGAGTGTGTATGTGCGTGTGTTTATCCAACCCCTCTCCAATAAACACTTAGGCTGATTTTTAAAATTTGCTGCTATAAAATAATCTTACAGAAATATCTGTGCACTATGGGAAAATTTCAATGCACTCTTCTATTATTGTCTAAAAATAAGTTCTAGAAGTGGATTTGCTAAGTCACAAGTTACCCTCGTTAAAAATCTTTATATAGTTTGACAAGCTGCACTTAAGAAAGAAGTTGCAGGGCTTCCCTGGTGGTGCAGTGACTGATGGTCTGCTTGCCAATGCAAGGGACGCAGGTTCGAGCCCTGGTCTGGGAAGATCCCATATGCCACGGAGCGGCTGGGCCTGTGCACCACAGCTGCTGAGCCTGTGCTCTGGAGCCCACGAGCCGCAACTACTGAGCCCACGTGCTACAACTACTGAAGCCCGCGTGCCTAGAGCCTGTGCTCTGCAACAAGAGAAGCCACTGCAATGAGAAGCCCGTGCACTGCAACGAAGAGTAGCCCCCACTCGCTGCAATTAGAGAAAGCCCGCGCATAGCAATGAACACCCAATGCAGCCAAAAATAAATAAATAAATTTTATTTAAAAAAAAAAAAGTGGTTGCAACAATTCACACTTCCACCATTGCAGTGTGTGAATGTGCCTGTTTCCCACGCTCTCTGACACCCGGTGTTACCTAATTTTTGCCAATCTTATAAAATGGAAATGTTATCTCACTGTTTAAATTTACTTTTATTTCTTTTTTGGTGTGGCTAAACAGCTCCTCATATGATTATAGGTCACTTGCCTTTCTTCTTTTATGAATTGCCAATTCATTTTCTGCCCAACTTTCAACTGGGGTAAGTATACATAAGTATTTATGTAATCAAATCTATTCTAATTAGCTTTTACTTACATTCTTTATTTCGGTGGATGAAAGAATGAAACCAACATGAGAGTTGGTCCATCAGAAGTTTGATTTATAATCTGAGTTTCTAAAAGAATCCGACAACCCATCAATCTCTTGGCCCAACTTCAGGAAACAGGCCAATTGTTTAAGATGGTAAAAGTTTTCACTTACATGCTAAATATTTACCTAAGCCAACTTAAGAAGGATTTCCAACCAGGCTAGGGTGAAAGCTACTAAGCTTGCCCTTCCGGCTTGTATCCTGCTTAAAATGTGTGGTATTCAAGTCGGAGTTGGATTTGGATGTTAACGGAGGCTGTTGGGATGTGTGCCAGGTGGGTCATCCCTATTCTTTAACCCTGAGCTTCCTAAATGGTGTCTGCTTGCGGATGTCAGAATCCTCACTGCCATTTCTACAGTGTTTGGCTCTTTGCTCTTTGTTCTTCCTAAAAGTTGCTCCCAGGATAAATGCAGTTCAAATCATAACTGAGTAGAGCTCAGATTTATATCACTACTGTTCACCAGGCAAAAGTCCCCAGGGTTTACGAGAGCACATGGGGCCTGGACCGCACAGAATGATTCTAAGTTAAGGCTCCAGGTTCAAGAGCTGAGAATTAGGTACAGGCTCTGATTAAGGGTAAAGTTCTAGTTCTTATCTTTTAATCAGAAGGCTCCCTCTGGACCCTCTTACCTTCCTTCTCTGTGCAATCAAAACTTGCTGAGCCATGCCTACCACAACTGTCTCCACTCCTGTACTTTCTCTTCTTTAAGATGTTCAGACAAATTCCGGAAAGGAGGCAGTTTTCTCTTCAAAGTGTGAATTCTTAAAAAAGAAGGATGCAAATTCTAGTTCCTTTTCTTTAAAATACCACTTGGACCTCAACTCCTCTGAAAGTCTTCCTGAGCAGCTATCTAGAACTTTTCTGTGTTGTGTTCAGTTGTCACTGTCCTTACAGCTTCACACCATGTTGCCTTGGCTCCTTCACTAGTTCATCTGCTCTGTGAGATACTGGTCTTCTCTGGGCAGAACTGTGAGCTACCCATCTCTTCATCTGTAGCGCTTAACACAGTGTCAGTTGTACATTTGGCACTCCATAAATGTCTTTTTATTGGATCTATGATAGAACAATGGAAAATATTTGATTTCAACATGCCATTATGACCTTGGCTTGGGTCAAGTGGGAACTCATAGCTTCTGAGATAAATGCATGTGAAAATAATAGTATCCCAGTTGGAGGTGTATCAGATAGTGGTTTAAAGGAGAAATATTGTGACCCTCCTCTCTGGAGAACAGCCAAAGATTAAGACATAATCAGATTGCCTGTCTGTAGAAGAAAAAAATATGTCTGGAGAATGGGCTAAGCCTACATGTAGCCAAATAATACTCAGGCCCCTGTATCAATTTATCAGTTTCCTTGAATTTCATTAGTTAATCTTACTTATAAGATCATGTAAAATAAGATGGTAATGGGATATAAACTTTAGCATGCCAAGAGTTACTTGAAGACATACGAAGCCCAGTTATTATTAACTGACCCTGACATTCGTTTAGATATCTCAAAAGAAGTTTTAACATGTCAAAGGTTCTTGTAGTTTGCCTTTTCTAAAAATGATCAAAATGTGTTGTAGCAATTTTAAAGAAAGGGGTGTGCTATCAATAGAAGTCTTTAAGTCCCATGATTTGGACAGACATTTGCTAATTAATTCCAGAAATTAAGCAAGTATCTAGATTTTGTGGAACCCACACCCAGAAATAGGCCAGACAAAAGATTTGTCTTTTCATAAAATTGAACTAATGTCTTTCCCATGTTAAAATTCTTTCCATACATTGTACACACACACACACACAACTTGTAAATTATTTTTGTTCCACTGCAATTACGGTAAAACACTTGGTGCTTACGAATGCCTGATGATTTATGGCGTGAAAGTCTCCTCTGTTCAAAATGTTGCCTTTTCCCTTTCAGGTAATGCACAGTGAAAAACAGGATTGTCAGGAACTGTTCCTGCATCTCTTGGAAAGTCTCTGCTGGCTATGCCCCTCCTTACCTTCACTGTCTAGCAGACTCTCAGGCACAGATGGGATACTCATGGGGCAGAATGAGGACTAGAGGTAAGTGTATATGTGGCCACATGGCTTTTTGAAAGTGGGAAAACAGAGTTCCATATTGCCTCATGCTCTGAAACACTTTTCCTCCTGCTAGAAAACTGGCAGGGCTAGAGAATCTAGTTCAATATTAGGAATTCAGTTCAATTCAAGAAATAAGGTGTGCTCACTGACCCTGTAAAAAAAGTTATGAAGGTGCCAACTGGTGTTTGGCCACTTGTTCATTAACATTAGAGAATATATGAAATTGTCCCATATTTCAGCACCTTGCCGTTTTTGTTTTTTTTTTAAACTTGATGGGCGTACATTGAGGTCTACATTGAGCTAAAATTTGACACTGATAATGATTGTTGGAACCATATGCCATTTTGGTTCTCTGGCCTCACTAAAAGGTAGTTCATGGTTGAATCATAAGTCTATTCCTTTCCTAACCTGCCTTAGCTGAATGTATATGGTGGGCAACCCAAGGGTGACTTTGCGTGGTTTGTTTTCTGGCTTCTAGAAAGTAAGTGTAGCCAGTATGTAGACTATCAGGTAAGCATTATTTATTGTGTTACACACCCCTCTCCCCAGAAGACTACCTAAGAAGTCAATTAGATATTAGGAATAGAATCAAAACTGAGAAATGTGAAAACTCAGTAAGATTTTTGCTGAGTACAATAGAAAGTCACTTGAGGATGCTGCCAGGAAATTGGTCTATTCTGACTGAATTCAAGTCATTCCCTCATCACCTGGAAAATTGCCAGATAACCCTTAGTGATTATAATTAATGTTGTCTTTCCCTCTCTCATCTTTAAAAGGGAACAAAAATGGGCAGCACGATGATGCAGTCTCTGACTGCTACTGAAACATCAGACCACTGATGCCCAATTTCTTTGAGTGCTTTTCTTGTTGGACCAGAGGTTCTTTGCCATTAGTCATGAGAGTGGTTCTTCGGGGCCTTAGAGCTCCCTGGGCATGGTCTGTGGCGACGAAGTGAACTGGCATGTGCCAGGATGCTACACATTTTCTTTATGAGAACTTCCCATCATGCCTTGGTGCTTGGTGCAATTAGCAGTTTCCTTTGAACAGTACTGCCCTGGGCAGCTTTCTCTCATACAATGTCACAGTGAGCAATATTATTCTTTCCTTTTTATAGGAAAAGGAGAGTAGAGTAAAATAACCTGAGGTTAAAAATAAAAAACATCAGTGTTTGGAACGGAACGTCATAATTCTGTCCGTCATCCTGATGATCATTCATCTCTGCAGAATATAAGAGTGAAGTTAGAGCCTCTCTAAAGAAAACTGTCCTTTCAGTTTGGGGCCTCGGGGAAGATCTTTTGATGCGTTCTTCTTCCTCGTTATGCCTTCTCTTCATTACAAATAGCCTTTCATGAAGCTTACAAGAAGGGACATGAGCACAGGCACCCAGTTAGCAATGGGTGAGCAACCCTGGGCAAGCAGCTGAGGTGGGTTAGGGAGGGGCAGGAGTCAGAGATGCACCATTCCCTCCGCACCACAGTGAATACTTGTAGTTTGCTAGTCATCCCTGGAAATTCCAAAGTCTTTTTTTTTTTAATAAATCACTTTTTCTACTCAATTTATAGTCAATTACTAGTTTATTTTCACCAAGGAATATTTATTGAGAATTTGTAATCATCAGAGTACTCTACAAATAATTAGAGGTGTATTTATACACACAAAGAGACCCAAACAGGGGACTCTACAGAGGCTGTGGTTTGGCTCACTTGATAAGTTTAAGACCTCTAAGATTATTTAATCCTGTTTCAAAAATAGCACCTAACATGTTTCTGGGAAAGAGTGGGTGACTATTGCAGAAGTGAAGATGACCTGTTAAGAAATGTTTGTGGTTCTTCACAGGAAGGATGCAGATGGTAAAGAGTTGAAACTGAGTCACCAGCAAGAACTTTAGAAACCGGCACCAAGGTGCAGAGCAAGACACTGGTGGAGTCAGGATCAGGATGCCTACAACTGGGCTATGTTTTATGATCTATTTGTTGGATTGCAAGTTACCAACACAACTACATTCTATAATAATACCTCTTCTCAGGGGCACTTCCATTCTCCAAAGAGAAACAAAAAGAGTTGAATTTTGGTCGAGAACAGTCAGGTTTGGGGAAGTCTAGCCATTGGTTCTTGCCTATATTCGGGATTCCTGTCTAGGAAGCAGAGCTCAATTTTGTGGAATATGTATGTTTGAACTTGAGGTTGCATCTCCTTTGAATTGAGATACGGGTTTTCCTTTGGTCAGAGAGAAGTCTGCTTTCTGCAACATCTCTGGTCGGCCTTTGGGTTTTCTCTCTTCTTGCTACCTGCTCACATACCAACCACAAATTTCCAGCTGCTTACCTTGTGAAATCTAATGAGAGCACCACAAAGCAGGTCCCATGGATGACAGCCATCATTATCCAGAAATAAACAAGAGGTCCAGCTAAATGCACCATATAAGGCTTATTTTAAGAAATGAATCCTTGAAAACATCAGCCCAGCGATGATAAAAAAGAATTCTGCCTAGTTAGAGTTCTCTGCTGGAAGGGTTTTTGATATTGCTTTGGCTTTAGGGAAAAAAAAAAACAACGCTGGACTTTATGGGGGTTACCTAAGTGCACAGTGAAACTGCAAATTCAAACTGTTTGAATCCTGTCCTCCAACTACAGAGGTCTTATGTGAAAACAATCTCATTTTCCTTTTGCTTTCTGGGAAGCCCTCCAAGGCATGGTGAATTGCCAGCTTTTGTGACCTTTAGTTTCTTAGCTGCTCCCAAGGGAAACTTGACCTTGGAACTGTAGAAAGGAGGGAAATAATTTTCAAGCTGGTGCAGGGCAGGGGCAGAAGTTTCGTTCTGTTTTCTCATTGCCCAAAACTTATAGGTTCTCCGGCACCAATATCCTTAGAGCCTCTGAGGTCACAGAAATGAGGACAAAAGTTGTGATGAAGATGTGTATGAACCCCAAGGCAAGGACGCGGACAACAAGACTGCCACATGGGATGGAGACTCAGGTGACCAACCAGGTGCAGTTCCCAGTAAAGCCTTAGGAGTAAAAAAATGATTAGTCCTGGGCTTCCCTGGTGGCGCAGTGGTTGAGAGTCCGCCTGCCAATGCAGGGGACGCGGGTTCGAGCCCTGGTCCGGGAGGATCCCACATGCCGCGGAGCAACTGAGCCCATGCGCCGCAACTACCGAGCCTGCGCTCTAGAGCCCACGAGCCACAACTACTGAGCCCGAGTGCCACAGCTACTGAGGCTCACGTGCCTAGAGCCTGTGCTCGGCAACAAGAGAAGCCCACGCACCGCAGCAAAGACCCAACACAGCCTAAAATAAAAATAAATAAATTTATTAAAAAAAAAAAAAGATGATTAGTCCTCACCCAGATTCACAGCTGATGCAGGGCTTTCTGACTCCTCATAGCATTTTAAGACAAATGGAATTCACAGGGCACAAGAATTCCTCCTGTAACTTTCGTTGGCTTCTATAGGTATTGGGACTATATCTAGGATGGATTCTCAACCTCCTTAGCTTTCCTACTATTTGGCAACTGCTTGACTCATGAGACATTCATCTGGTTACAGAGTTAACCAAGAGAGGACTTGTGTACATCAAGAGACACCACGGGGGCTCTGGAAGCCCTGCTCACATACACTGTCCCCCAGGCATGGAATAGATTAGGGGACAGTGATTTGTTACCACTGATTTCTCCAAGCAAGAATTTCTTTGAGATCTTATTTTGCTCGTGGGCACGTGGGTTTCAAAGATTTTGCTTTTGAGGCAGATTTTATTAACAATTAGTGTCTTCATTTCCAGTACTCAATGAAAATCTAATTAGAGTAACAACATGACCATACTGACCCGATAGAATCCCAGCCCAAAACAGTCACTATCTGAGTGGGTCTCTGTAGCCTGAGAACAGACTGTGTAGTCATTCGGCACTTTTAATTTCTGAAAATAGCTGTGTGTCCCATTCTTATCATTTGTAAGCCTTAGGAATCCAGAGAACTGTTTGTGTATTAGAAAAAAAGAGCAAAGAATTTGGAGTCCCGAACCCTCTGGGACGTGCCAGCTGAGTGATATTGAGAAGGACACTCACCTTGAATGAGTCTCAGGTTCCTTATTTCAAAGGCTATCATCAGAAAATGACACTTCTCTAACAGGGCTCTTATGAAGATTAAATAAAACCATACTGGAAAGTTTTGACATACTTAGCTTTCTCAAAGACAGAAATTTGCAGAAATAAACATCAAAAAAATCCTGGTATAATGCATAAAAAATTTGTTTGTATGTCACATTAAAATCAAACAAACTAAACAATGTTTGTGAACCAGGAGAGAAAAACAATTTTTTCTTGCAGTTTCAGAAAGGGATAAATGTGCTAACCTGTGGGCAATTGTGTGTGTGTGTGTGTGTGTGTGTGTGTGTGTGTTTTGTGGTTACTTTCCTGGAGGAGAGGAAAACCACTGTGATATTGATTTTTATACCTGTATAGGATCAAGGATACTATGGGGGGTGTGTGTGTCATAAATATATACTCTGAGGATCCAAGCAAATAATTTAGAAAGGACTCCTTAGTCTTTTACACTTAAAATACAAAGAGTATAGATACTGTTGGGTGAGTATTTTTCCCGGAGTGTAGAGAACATGGGCTTTGGAGTCAGATAGGCTCCAACTCAAATTTCACCTCATCTCACTAGCTCTGTGACTTGAGCAAGTATTATAAATTGCTTATAGGGATTAAATGAAAAAGAAATGAGGAGCAATAGTTCAATTCCTGGTCCTAAGAAGCACTGGATAAAAATGAAATGTTGTTATTCATCCTTATATTTCAGCTTCAACTTTTCTCTTTATCCTAATGTTAACAAAACATTTTTTTATCCTGTTTATCCTAAGTTAACAAAAATGAAAGCATTTGAGTAGAGTTCACGCGGGGCCAACTGTATAAAAAAAGGGCACTCAGTGGACTTGGTGATGCAATCCTTGTTTGTAATGCCTTTGCTATCACACTCTTAGGTATGTATGAGGTGGGTCAGTAAAAAAGAAGAAACTCTTTGTTCAAAGTTGTTTAGCCAACCACATTTCATGATGGCATTCTTTTATCTTGATCTTGTAAATGCTCAGGAATTGTGGCTGCTTTGGAATGTCTGCCAGACAGCTAATGGAATTTTTAGGATGAATCTGAAAAAGAGTGCAAGCGTCTTTGTCCAAATCCATTGGATTTAGATGAGTGGATATTAGCTGAGGTGAAGTGAAACAGTAACTAAATTCTTCAGTTTTCAGAGAAAGATTAAGATGGTGTCATTTTTCCCTGGAAATAGTGCAGATATTGTATTTTAGTTGGGGCTCATGAATCTCTGGAAGGGAATGGGGTAGAGATCTAGCCTGAGAATTGCCTGTGTTTCCTTAGGAAATATTCGGGACTGGGAAGACCCCAGTGACTGCCACCACTAGAACTGGGAACACTTCTCTTTGCTGCTCACCCACTCCTCCCTTTACCTCCCCTCAAAGAAGGTCCAATCTAGTCAATGCTGGCCTTTTGGTTACAGTGGTACCCAAATGGCCCAGGGCATGGCACATCCAAGGGCCAGTGGAGAACCACTGACTTTGTTAGTCAGCCTTGCTTTCCTCAGTGACATTCCCACCCACCACCCAATTTAACTCCTGCATGTGCTTAATTCCATGGCCACTTGGGAAAACCAATGGGTTGGGAATGAGGCAGAAATGAGTAGAGTCCTGGCTCAGCCTCTCACTGAGCTAACTTGGGCAAATTAGTTGCCTTCTGAGTTCTAACTTCCTGACATGTAAAAGGAATAATACTGTCTATCTAGTCTAGTCAATCTCAAGAATAATCTCCCTCCACCTAACATCCAATATGCGTGAAGAGGGAAGAAAAGCTGGGTATATGTTCAAGGGGCCACCAGAGTTTTGGCCAGATGCTGCACAGAAAGGATAGGTAAGACCTAGTGTGGGACAGACAGCCTACAGGCCTGTGGGTAAATCTGGCCAATGCATTTGAATGCACTGACACCCTTCCCCCTCTTCAAAACCACCTCCATCGTTATCTCCAAGAATTATCTGGAAACTGGCCAGATACACACTTACCATTTTACTGAGCTTAATATTGTCACAGAAATCAATCAGTTTCTCATAATTCTTCACCACATTCCTGGGAATTAGCCCCAGATTCATCGAAAATCACACATGGGGTTTGTGTCTGGGCTGCACTCTCAGTGGCCTCAACTCCTGCTTCTAGTTAACTGCCGGAGCCACTTAAAACCTCTAGCCACAAACTTCACCAGAGGGGAGTCACTTCAGTTCCATAAGTGATTGACAAAAATAGTGTCAAACATTGGGACTTCCCTGGTGGCACAGTGGTTAAGAATCTGCCTGCCAATGCAGGGGACATGGGTTCGAGCCCTGGTCCGGGAAGATCGCACATGCCGCGGAGCAACTAAGCCCGTGTACCACTACTGAGCCTGTGCTCTAGAGCCCACAAGCCACAACTACTGAGCCCACGTGCCACAACTACTGAAGCCCACGCGCCTAGAGCCTGTGCTCTGCAACAAGAGAAACCACCGCAATGAGAAGCCCATGCACCGCAACGAAGAGTAGCCCCCTCTCTTTGCAACTAGAGAAAGCCCGCGCGCAGAAGCGAAGACCCAACACAGCCCAAAACAATAGTGTCAAACATTACCAGGTCAAATACATGGCCCAGCCCCTTCCTTAAAGGGAGTTCAGAAAAATAGGGCCTCCCTACCACCAGGCTTCTAATAATTATAAAAAACAGGAACCACTGCACAGACCTGACAGACATATGCTGTGACAATATGACAATGTTTCTAGAGGAGTTACATTCAGGCCTAAAGAAGAGTGGATCGTGTTCACTAAGAATATTTCTGGAATGTGTAGACTTGGAGGGGAAAATTCCATGTTTTTGAGGATTATGTAACAACCTCAATCCCCCCCTAGAATAATAACTTATTCTAGAGCTAGTCTATTTCTTCCCTATAGACTTCCAGCAGCAGGAGAAGTTTCTCCAAAGTCATGAGCTCTTATGTCCGAGGTGGTGTCAGATATCCAGCTTGTGTGCTTGCTCACGTTTATTATCGAGCTGGGAAGGATCCTGTGGCATTTCCTACTCTGGGCAGGGTAAAAATGTACTCTGGTCTGGAGGCTGTAGCTTCAGAGAAATGTATCTTCTAAGTTGCCTTGTGTCCATTCTTTAGAGAGAATCAGGCAAGGGCTTTAGCGGTCCTCCACCAAAGGTAGGAAAGAGCCCGGCATCAGTAAATGATTGACCTGCTGCCTGGGGTGATAAGCTTAGGTAAATAGGCTTGATTCTGCTCCAGCAATTTCAAGACTTTTAACTCCCTAGGTTCCAAAGCAGAAAAGTGCACATGGCTTCCTGGGATATCCTGTCTTTTGAGGTTTACAGCCTCTGCATGGACTGTGCGTTCCTCAGAATAATTGCAAACTGTCCTCTTTGGTGTATTTTGAAAGTGAAAAGAATTCATGCAAATGAAATTCTGGAACAAAGCCATGTTTACAGAGCCACGATCGATGGAAGAATTTCAACAAATCACAAATAGGATTTTTTATGATGAAAGATTTTTTTTAAACTTTTGAAATATGTAGAAGAACAGCAGCAATTTTCAAAGGAGAGAGAAGCTGGAAGAAAAATACAACCCACTTTCAGAATACGTTGGAGGACAAATGATTTGATTTGCCCGACATACGCCCACATCAACCACACCTCCTTCAGCAGAACATCACCCGAGACGTGCTGGCTGCAAGGTTGGGTCAAGCGCTTGCTTTGTGATCTCCAGAGAAGGGCCTGTGACCAGACAGATCACCTACCTTGATTGCTGCTTCTCGATCTGGATTCTTCCCTCAGCTTCCTTCCTGGTTCAGCAGGGGCGGTCTGAGACTGTTCCAATCCTTGCTGAAGATTTTGGGATGTTTGGAAGAAGCATCAACACAGGCTTCTACTTCTCCCCCAAGCACGAAATTGAGATGTTCCCCTCTGTTTCCTTTCCTGGTCTCTCTGGCTCCTGGACACAGTGGTCACAGGCAGCAATTTGCTTGCAGTCAGGTATGTTGACAGATGTGAAGGCGGGAGCTCGTGCTGGTCTCAGCTGCCTGGTCTGGCCAATCATTACACACCAGGTCAGGCTCTCAATCCTGCTCAAACCCAACCAGAGATCTAGGTGACACAATCAGACAGCAGTACCACAGGGGGCAAATAGCAGGGTCTGTTAGCTATTGACAACCCAGAAAATCAATTACCTCATTCCCAATGGGTTGGGAATGAGGCAGAAATGAGTAGAGTCCTGGCTCAGCCTCTGACTGAGCTAACTTGGGCAAATTAGTTGCCTTCTGAGTTCTAACTTCCTGACATGTAAAAGGAATAATACTGTCTATCTAGTCTAGTCAATCTCAAGAATAATCTCCCTCCACCTAACATCCAATATGCGTGAAGAGGGAAGAAAAGCTGGGTATATGTTCAAGGGACCACCAGAGTTTTGGCCAGTTTTGGCTGCACAGAAAGGATAGGTAAGACCTAGTGTGGGACAGATCTGGATCTGTGAAGTAGACAACACAATTATATCTGGGAGAAAAATCCCCTTTACTTCTTTCCCTTTTATTTTAGCAATCTCAGAAGAGAATTTGGAGGTCACTTTATCAAATCTTATAGAACTTAATAATGGAATGTCTTCTATGGAATTCCTGTCTGGTGGGAATCACCTGGAAGTTCCTTGAACAAACATGGCTGCCACTTCCTGAGGGCACACTCTGTGTTAAGCATTTTATACATATTGCCACAAATCCTCATAATCATAACCTTGAGATTTTATTCTTTTTTGTGGATGAGGGGACAGAGACTCAAAGGGGTAATTGTTGGGCAATGAATAGGTGCTGGAGCCAGGATTTGAAGTCAGGCCTGCTTTCAACTCAGTATCAGTGTGAACGCACATTTCAGGATCCACTCTATGGCAGGCTGAATAAGAGCCCCCAGAGATGTCCATGTCTTCATCCCCAGTGCCTGTGAATAAGCCACCTTATATGGTAAATAAGACTTTGCCTATGTGATCAATTAAGGATTTTAAGATGGAAAATTATCCTGGATCATCCAGGTGGGAATAATGAATCACAAGGGTCCTCATAAGAGGTTAGAATCAAAGAAGATGAGATGACAGAACCAGAGTCAGAGGGAGATTGAGGATGCTACACTGCTGGCTTTGAAGATGCAGGGAGTTGGCTTCTAGAAATTGAAGGTAAGGAAATGGAGTATCCTCTAGGGGCTCTTGAAGGAACACAGCCCTGCTGGCCCATTTTAGACTTCTGGCTCCAGACTGGAAAGATAAGAAATTTGTGCTGTTGCAAACCATTGTTTGTGGTTACTTTGTTATAACAGCAATAGGAAACTAATATACACTCTCTCAGAAATAGTCGTTATGATGGTGAGCTCACTAGCTCACTCAGCGTCCCTTTCCACATACGGATGCTTTTCATGAAGCCGTGATCTAACTTCCTGAAATGGCAGCTCATGAGTTCTAGTTCTTTCCTGCACATCAGGCACTCAGGGAAGCAGCTGGAAATGATGGAAAGGGACTCAGAGACCAAATTCTAGTGTCAGCTCTGCCTTAGGCCAGGCAGTCCTCTCTGGTTTTGTTTCCCCTCCTGTAACATGAGCAATGGCACAAATGTTCTTTGGTCCCTTCCACATCTAAAGTCATAAGATTCTAAAATCTCAGTCATAAATATCCCTGTCACCTTTCTCTCAATCTTTTCTAAACCCAACCTTCCTGCTTTCTCATGAGACGTGACTTCCGGCTTCTTCACTCTCCTGGTTGCCCTTCTCTGGGGAGGCTCCGACGTACCCATCTGCCTCTGAACTTGTGCTCAGATCTGTGCCTCGTGCCCAGTCATCTCTCCGTGTCTGCCAGTGGGCCTGGCTGCTCTGGCTTTCCCACCCTCCTCTCTTGCTAAAGCTCATCTAACTGTCTCTTAGGATCCTTTGGACTTGACTTAGTCTGTTCCTTTTTATCTTGTTCTATCCAATCTTACGTCTTGAAAGAGAGCACTTTTAGTGAACAAATGCGTGAGTCTTAATTTAGTTCGTTTTGTTGTCCTAGGAAGGACCAAGGCTTCCTAGGGCTAGCCTCAATTAGCCATCTTTGCTTGCTTAACAACATTTAAATGATAATTTGTTCTCATGGGCACTTGAAAGGCAATGGTATATAATCGTTTAGCATCATAGATTCCTTGATGAAAGCTACGGATCCTCTACCAGGAAAAAGTGCATATACACGGAAAAGTTTGTGTTGTTTCAGCGCCTGCGCATTCTGGCTCTACTAAAGCATCCCACCACCCCCGCCGCAGCTTCCCCACCCTGTCTGGCAAGTTAGTTCTACACTCACAAGGTTGCTGGTGGGGGACGCTTTTGTAAAAGGCAATCTAATGTCCTATATTTCACAGAGATCTGGAAATGAAACTCTCTGCACCCTGACTGAGAACATACCCACTGGGGATCGAGGCAGGAAAGTCTTTAGACAGCAGTCCCTTTAGATTAAATCCATCTGCTTGCCTAAGGCTTCTTCGGCACGATGTTACTTGTCAGAGGCTGACACTTCTGTGTCCCCCTTCCCCACCCATGCTGTCCCCAAACACTGCCCAGCTGTGCAAACACCCTGGGCTGACCAGCACTTTGTTTTATTGGCACTTGTCCAGGCCATCCCGGGTGAGGTTTGAGGCACATGGGCTTTGGCCACTGTCCCTCCCTTGCAACCCTCCACTCTCTCTGAGAATGAAAGGTTTCATGTCTTAAAGATAATAACACTCCTTTAGTCATACTGAGCAGATTAGCAGAGGGGTAAACAAAGAACAGGCTGCTGATCAAGAAGAATTCCTTTGGGGGGAAAAAAAGAAAACCACAAGAAAAATCCAGGACATCCAAGCATCCCAGCTTCAGGGAGTCACAGAAAAGGAGTCACTTTCGAAGCTGGAGGAATGGGGTTTGCTCTCTGCATTGTCTGCTAACCGGGTACAGCCATCTGTGGGACTTCCCCCAAGTTTAAACTGCTGCCCAGACAACATGGAGAGAAGATGGTCTAAGCGCGGACCTTCTGCAGGAAACACGAAGAAAGTTCCCTTATGAAAAAAAGAGGTGATTCCCTATCTCAAATAGTAGTTTATTTATGTATTTAGTAAAGATGTTCAAAAAGAGCCCAGCCAAACCCAATTCTCGGCAAAAATGTGGTAGAATCAATTGCAATCATTTTCGGCCCGGAAAGGATCGTAAGCATAGGTCATTCCCATAGCTTCTTCACAGTGGACTCTCAAAAAACTTAAATTTATTTTTATTTTTAATTTTTTTTAGGTTTGGAAAGGGTTTTATGCTATATAATTCTCACAAATTCACAGTATATATTAACAGAGGCTCTGAGGAGTCTGCTATAAAGGAATCAGGTTAGCTCTGCTTAATCCATCTTCTCTCAAAGCCAATGTCAACATTACAGCCAGTATTATCTTTCTAAAATGTAAATGTGCTGAAAATGTTCATTGGCTCACCACTGTCCTCAGGATAAAGTCCAAATCTCCTAGAATGGGTTATAAGACCTCTTGAGATCAGGCCCTGCATACCTCTCCAGTCTGTTAACTGATTCTTTATTCCCTGTATGTCTGTGCTCCAGCCATACTGAACTATCTGCATATCTACATGTTTGCTCTTTTTTGTGTCTGTGCCTTATCACAGAAATGCCCACCTTTGCACCCACACCCCCACCCCACGAGGTTAACTGCTACTTATTAGTCAAGGTTACTAACATTGGAAAACTTTTTTTAAGCCAGTATGTCATCTCTTCTACCTTTTCATATCACTTATCACACTGTATTGTAATTGCATGCTTACTTATTTTTCCTATCCCTGCTCTTCTGTAAGCTCCTTAAGGGTATTTCTAGTATTTTTTTTTAAACTTAAATTTATTTTGAAAGGAAATTTTATATCACTCTTGAAAAACCCTGGATCACTTTGCTACAGAGAGAAGGTAACCAAAAGATAAATACAATACAAAATGATATTTAATGTTCGCTAGATACTATTATCTTTTTTGTTTTTGCTGAACAAACAAGGGTCAAAGAGATTTTTGTCACTAAGCTGAGACTTTCGCCTCAACTAATCAGAATGGTTAAGTGATTAACGATATTAATGCTATTAGGATGTGGTCGCTTTCCACCTTACATCATTTTGCAGACCACCAGTGGTATGAATCCCACTCTCTGAGCAATGTATCGATATATTTGGTCCAGGGATTGTGCAACTTTCTCTTTCACTGTCTGAATGTATCTGCTTTCTCTCTCATTAATTGGTTTCTGTTAAATCATTTACCAGTAGACACAATGGTTAGCAGTCAACCGTGTAGAAGAGGCTGTGCTGGGTGCTCTTTGGAGGGGGTGGGTGCAAAGTCCCCACCCTAGTATTAAGACTAATAGTTACTCGAGTATTTACTATGTGCCAGGCTCTGTGCTAGATGCTTTCCATATATTTTCTTGTTTGGACTTCTCAATAACCCTTCAGAGAAGGTATTATTAGTCCTATATCCTATATACTTAGAAATATTAGTTTGCCTAAGATCACATGGCCAGGGCATGCTCTAGTTGGGACAGAAATCCAGGTCTATGCATCTCTGAAATGCCTGTTCTTAGTTTCTGTGCTAAATAGAATGTTTATAACCCAGCTATAATATGACAAATTGTGATTAGATATTAAAGGGTTCATATATAACGCAACAGTTCCATTGTCATAGGGGCAATGTTTCAGCCCAAGTGTATGTTCAGAAATTGAGTCAGACTGGTAGAATCATTGCACTTTCACCACGCAGGTTACACCTGCTTCGTTTATGTTTGGACACAGCCCTATCTACATTATGTTGTTTTTTTATTAAAACCAAATGGAAATGACTGGAAATGGTACTTATCAAAGCCAACCAAAGTACAGTATGGTAGACTTACTACACAATAACTAAAAACACAGGCAGAAAATTCTGACTATGACTATGTTCTTCACTTGCTATGATAACTTGAATAGAAATATAATTATCCCTAATTACCTGTTCTAACATTCAACTATATGAAATGAATAATTACTTAGAATTAATTTGATTTCTGCTAAATTCATAAACGGGACTTTCACCTCAACTCATTATTTTTGTAGGGTATAGGGCAAAAAGAGAAATTCACCAAAACTAAGTGGCCTCAGATACTCTATTAAAAAGAATTAGGAATGAGGAGAATATTGAAATCTTCATTGCCAGCAGAAACTGTAGGCCCACTTTTATTTATTCCTTGTATGCTCAACACATAATCTCCACGTTGTTCTATTTCTGGGCATTTGGTGACCACTCAGAGTAACATGGGCCAGAGGTGTTGGTCAAATGAGACCATGAATGTAAGTAGGATCGAGCCTAAGCCTAGTGCAAACAGCTGAAGTGCTGAGGGTGAAGCTTGGAAAAGCATGGGTGACAAGACTGTGTACATTTCATGCACAGCTCATTTTGGGAATCGCAGGCCTGTGCAACTAATTCCAGTATGTGTGAGACAAAGCTGAGAGGGTCTTCATCCAATATACTATAATCAGGCTTTTTTTTTTTTTTTTTTTTTTGCAGTACGCGGGCCTCTCACTGTTGTGGCCTCTCCCGTTGCAGAGCACAGGCTCCAGACGAGCAGGCTCAGTGGCCCAGCCGTGGCTTACGGGCCTAGCCGCTCTGCCGCATGTGGGATCTTCCCGGACCGGGGCACGAACCCGTGTCCCCTGCATCGGCAGGCAGACTCTCAACCACTGCGCCACCAGGGAAGCCCAATCAGGTATTTTATTGACGTTGAGTCTGTAACTTTTTAAAACAAAATTAGAAGTGGGCCAATAATAAAATTTGCATACCAACAAAGGAAAAGTGCCTGCCAAAGTTTTATATTTATTATTAGGTTTAAGCCTATTTAGGTAGTTCAAATCAAATACAAGAAAAGATATCATGTCATCATATCTACTAAACTTTTTTCACAGTTAAAATGAGGTACTCTGGCTTTACAATGTTTTAGGTTGAATTAAGCAGTTTAATCCAGGTTACCAGAAAGATGGAGAGAGATATATTTGAACAATTATTTCCTAGGGGGAAAAAAAGCCATGTGAAATGCATATGAATAAGATAATTATGCCACAAAATGCATTTCAGAGTATCAAGCAGCATATATGTAAAATTTTCATTCTAACCTTAAAAATTGGTGTAATGTATTATTTTTTTACTTAGCAAACAGCATGCATTGTCATATAAAACAAGCATAAAGAACAAAATATAATATCTAACAGAGCATTTATCAGGTTCACATTATCATCTGAATTGACCAAGATTTATTTTCACTTTGACAATCTCTATACCTTCTAATCAGTGAGGTTAATGATTACAGTTGGCATATACACAATACAAATAATGCATACATGATCTGCACGTAATACTTATTACCATTAGGGTGGAAATTAGTAAGTATAATAGCAGTAAGGTACCACTGTTTCTAGAATATGTTCTAAGATTTATCATATTGATAGGATAGATTTATGACTGAAGTGTTATTAGTGCTCTAACCTAATAACAAATGTAAAACTGCAAATGTACAAAGCTACGGAAGGCTTATTTGACTTTTCAAAATGCTGTGCTTCTCGTTGGGCTCAGAGTTTGTGACAAGCCCCAACTATTTGAATGAAGTACTGGCCCCAGGTCTGGGGTCCAATCAGGTAAAGTTCTATTGATGGGGTTTGAGTAGGGGTGCAGAATAATGCCTTTGAGGAGAGTAAGGTGCAAAAACCACTGTGGTAAGAGTGTATTTGCACATCATTGAATGTATGTGCTTTTTATTGTAAGTTTCGCCAGCATCCTGTGATTAACAGTAATCAGCAGCTGGTCAAGGGTGACCAGGAGACAAGAGGAGGCAGTGGTATATTCCATGACGGAGATGAGAGGGAAAGATATGGAAAATGCCTCTAGACTATTGATGGGGGGTACTCAGTAGACTGTGGGATTGGATTCCCAGTGAAGGGAAGGAAAATATTTTATCCAAACTATGAGGCTTAGAAACAAGTTTGAAAAGTCCTAAGAACAAGTTTTGTTGGAGAAAAGACTAGAACACTATATCCACTGCAGGGTAGAGAGCGTTATCTTAGGATACTTTTAGTGTCTAAGACTGTGCCAACAACATCAATAGCATTTTGTCCACTATTCCCCTGGTTTAGGGCCAATTCAGTGATGACAGTGCCATTAGTGTCATTATTTCTAGTAGGACTCTGGGGAAGCCAGAGGATAAGGGGACAGTGGAGCTCTCGGAGCAGTAAAGAGCTGTTCACTATCATTTGGAATTAAGGGTAAAGTTTCCAGCTAATTCACTTATCACCCAATCAGTTCACTCCTGTGTGTCCCAAGGCAACATCTGAGTTGACACAGCTCTGGTAGCAGATATTAGGAAGCAGTCTGAGGCAGAGGGGCGAGATAGATGTACAGGGAAGTTGGCGGAATTTAGGGGGACAGCCACGTTCTATGCCATACAATATAAACTTCCTGTCAGTTTGGACGTTTTATGTTTTCAGTTTCTATTTATTTCCTTTTGGCATAACGTGACTATTTAGCATGTATTTGGGAAAGCTCACCTCCCTAGCTCAGATATTGCTTTCAGCCCTACTCATCTCATTTGACGGGTCACTAAAGGTGCCACTGGTGGACAAGTCTGTCGTCCTAAGCCACTCTCTTGATAAATGAGCTCTCTACACATCTCTACACATCTCACACAAGGAAGACTACTGCCCCTCTACACGCTCTGCACACAGGCATTTAACCTAATTATTAGGGACCTGATGTTTTGGGGGAGCTAGTTGAGTGTGGTTTGCAAAACATCAGACAGCATTTTTATTCCAGATGAAAGACCCAAGGCAGATTTAGTCCAGGATCGCTTCTCTGCTCTGCAAGGGGAGGGGGGGGGGTCTCATGGCTGTGTTCCCATCATTAGCCCGTTCCATTTCCCAGAACCTATCAGTGAAAGTCTGCAATTAGCCAATGAAGGCCATTACAGAAACTTCATCTGTGGCATGAACTAACTCTGTAAGATGGCCTAAATTTGTATCACGCTTTTGCTTCCTAGGAAGCAAAAGTTTCGTCTCAGGCTTAATCTCTTCTGTTTCTCCACCTTTAGTTTAGCACTAAGCCCCCTAGCTGGATTGTATGTAATAATAATATCTCTGTGGGCAGCACTTCAGAATAAATGAAAGTAGAAAATCCTGACCCACCATGAAATGCATTTAATTCCAGAATGCTCCACTACATTGTCTTATTGAACAGAAAGATAAACATTTTTTTCTGTGGTACGCAAACCTCTCACTGTTGTGGCCTCTGCCGTTGCAGAGCACAGGCTCCAGACACGCAGGCTCAGCGGCCATGGCTCACGGGCCCAGCCGCTCCGCGGCATGTGGGATCTTCCCGGACCGGGGCACGAACCTGTGTCCCCTGCATCGGCAGGCGGACTCTCAACCACTGCGCCACCAGGGAAGCCCCTAGAAATATAAACTTTTCGATGAGAATATAAGGTCATGTTAGAAGAAGTAGGATTCTTAAGGGTGATCATTACCTGGGCTCAGATCTTGTGTTTTTGTTTGCGTTTATATAAAATCCTGGGTTGGGGCTATGGCTTAACTGTTCTCAAGAATGCAGGGGTCTGGACTCAGCACTAAGGAAAATAATTACACTTAATTACTATAGAGTCTCATACAGCAAATACGTAATATTTTTGGCATAACCCTTTTAGATGTGCCATTAATTTAAAGTTTAGTATTCAATAATTTATCATTCCCTTCCATCAATTCCATCTTGACCTCTTTCTCCAATCCTAAGAATATCTTCTGTACCCATGAAACCACAGTGGTACCTCTAAAAGGCTCAAAGTTCAAGCCTTTAAACACTGCTCTACTCTAACTGCAACCTGTGACTGTCCCCTTTGCCATGAAGCCATGGAGGTGTGGCCATGTGGGAAGTGGTCCTGGGAGCCCAAGAAAATCTCAGTCTACATTTCAGAATGAATGTGGCCCCAAATCCTGTGAAACTAAAGTCCTCTTTTGCTCAATCAAGTAGCTTTTTCACTGATCTTGAAGTTCATTCTGAGCAAATATGATAGCCTTGTTTGATCCAAAAAATCCCAAGACCTTGTGAGAATAAGCGATGTGATCAGGTCACAATTTTTTATTGTTGGCAGTTGCAGAATGAGTCATAGACCTAAAGTGTCTCTTCCCCCGGTCCCATCACTGAGTCTCCTGCTTGGCCTGAGGTCAAGGAGCAGAACACACACATCCTTTACAATATATTAAGCAACTTTGTCTTGGGGCAGAAATTCTGCCAATTCAGGGGTGTTTACCAAGGGTGAACTGTAAATAATCTTCCTCCTATTTTCCAGAACTCTTGTGCAGAATTTCAGAATGCAGGCCAGGCTGGCAACCCAAAGCAACAGGAAGGAGTGAGCGCCTGGCCCCTCCACAAAAAGCAAGACTCCATGCGTGCGACCTTGGTGTGGTTTTCTGTGCTTTTTCGTCATGAACATCGAGGTGCACTTAAATGTTACAACCCAAGTGAAGTGCAACGATATATTTTAACACTAAAGGAGAAAATCAAGTAAACATTTCACTGAACAGTCAGCAGCCCTTGGGTGTCACTGGCATCCTGTGTAGATACCTGTCAACACACCTGGCCTCATAGCACCAAGCGTCTGGGCAAAGCTAAGGCTCAAGTAAAACAGAGCAGAATAATTCTCCTCTTGCCTCCATATCTCTTTGCCAAGTAACAAAGGGCTTGAAGTAGGGAAATGATCTAGCCCCTAGCAATTGACCAAGTATTAAAATCAAGACAAAAATGAAATAATGACAACACAAATAAAACCCTGAGGGTAGGCTAGGGAATTTCAGAGCTTGTCACTGCAGTTTAATATCAGAATCGAAGGAAAATTAAGAAAGTGAGGGTACTCACTTTCTCACTCCTTTCCAGAGAAGGCCCTCAAAAAACTGACAATAAAATCCCAGAACCATCTCTGGAGAGGGATTCAAATGCAAGAGAAGGAACAGTTAAACCAGAGGCCTTTGCGTTGTGACGTCCTCGGCTGGGGCTTAAATTACTTTAAGCAATGTAAAGGCTGGAAGACCAAGTGTCGGGGGTGTGCATGTGCTCTTAGCAGCTCAGCTAGGACACCCCCACGGCAGGCAACATGCAAAATCCAGCCATGAGCATCGGAGAACAGGTGTGGGAAGGTGCTGGGAGGTGGTCCAACCATCTGTATAAAGGCACACAGCCGTCCGGGATTCCGTGTTATCTTTCAGCCTTAAGGATCCAGAAGACGACACTTCCTTAGGGATTCTCAGAGAGTTCTGAGGAGCACTGAAGTACACACACTCCCGTGGCCAGTGTTCTTTCTAGCACCTTCCTTTTCATCGCTCTTCTAGAGGGTTTTCCTTAAAAACCGAGAGCTCTTCATGACCCATTTCATCTTCTGTTCCAGTGCACGGCTTGGTAGTGGCTTCTCGGGTCTGGACCACACCCACACACGAACACCGTCCCCAGCGTGATGGGCTGGGGTGGGGGGCAGGACGTCTACAGCATCTATAGTAGAGTCAGAGGTCGCTCATGGTCCTGAGATGCGTGGTCCTGTGGAGGGGAGGAGGACCGTGGCAGCATCTGGCCTGGGTGAGAAAAGTTCAGGAAGCTCCTTTGTGAGTGATCTTGAGGTAAGAAGCACTGAAGATACTTAACCTATAAATAAATAAAAGAATAAATAAATAAATAAAACACAAGAGGGCTCTTTATAGATAAGCACCTCTTCTCAATAATAATAAAAAAATCCCCTCTTGAGTTTCAAAGCCCTCCTTCGGTGGTGATTAGCAGGCTCAAAACAACCTGCAGAAATTAGAACAATCAAGACACAAACTGGAAGTGTTCCAACACTGTGTATTTCTCACGGGATGACACACCATCATCTTAAATGTCCCCGAGGTAGTCTTGTTTTCAAGGAGTTACAGAACAGCTCCAAACCCACTTGTTTCTGATACCGAGGACAGTACGCACGGTTTGTCTAAAGAATGAAGATGACCAATTACCAGCACAAGCACTGCAAGACGGCTTGTGGCTGAAATAGCTTGGTGATAAATACGTCTTACTCTTGGGGAAGAAGTGGTGACGTTTAACACGCTTAGAGAAAACTGCTGCTTGGCCTTTCTCCCCTCAGAGCCCCAGGCTGGTGATAGAGCCACCGCACAGGGCAGTCCACACCTGCCACGAGCCCTCCTTTGGATCAGGAATGCCCTTCTGCTTCAGCCTTCTCTCTGCCTCAAACACAACATCCCAGAAGACAACAGGGAACTGGGCCAATTAGGGGACACTCAATACCCCAGTGGAACCTGGAAACCCCACTTCCATATTACATTCAACATCATATGCCGTTGGGGAGATGCTGACCCTGATCACATGAAACAAGCTTTCTTCCCTCGGACTTAAGTTTTTACAAAGTCTCATTTGGGAAAAATGCAATTAAAAGCCCTGTAATTTTATCCAAATGGCCCTGTGAGGAGGGGAAAAAAAAATATCCCCTCCTCTGACTCCCTTCACCATCACTGCCCAGGGGCCAACTTAACAAGAAACCCTTCAGAACTCTAGCCTGGATCAACAACTTCAATATTAAGTTAAATAACAAGTTAAATCAGCATTTAGCCAAAGCTCTATCCTCCTGTAGGAGGTCATTCAATTCAATGACAGCTGTGGCAAAGTCCACCAGGTCCACGAAGTCAGACGTGATGATGTTGACACCCAGGGCTCCAGGCTTCTGAGTCTTCACCCAGTCCAGGATGGCAGGAAGATTCCTACACAGGAGAGTGTTGGGGCAAGAGAGAACAGAGAGTAGCGTTTAGAAACGGGAAAGAAAACATTTCTGTTAATGTAACAAAAGCGTATCAACAGAGGCATAAGCTCATGGTGTCATAAAGGGACACCAAATTTGTCCCTTTAAGCTTAAACCTTTTTCAGGGACAGAGTGATGTCTAGTCCATTAGAGAACTGTACTTTTAGGGTTTCTGTGCTGGAAGAAGAAATTCTTCGCCTCAATCACCAAAGACATACCATGTCAACAGGATCTTGAAAAACTAAGATCAAGAGGCTAATTATTGGTGAGTTCTTTAATTTTTTTGTACCACGAAATTTTATCATGAAACTTTTCAAACATATCGCAACACTGAAAGAAATTTACAGTGAGCATGTCCACCATCTAGATTCTACCACTAACATTTTACTATACTTGCTTACCATATATCTGGGCATCAATCCAGCTTATATTTTTGACAAATTCCAACTGCAAACATCTATTACACATTCCCCTCAGTATCTCAGCATGCAGATCTAGGGTTCAGTATTTGTTTTCAACCTGTTTCCCTTTTGACGTGATGTTTATACCCAGTAAAATGCACACAGCTTAAGTGAACACTGGTTGAGTTTTGACAAATGTATATATATAACCCATACCCATCTCAAGGTATAGAACATTACCAGCACCCCAGAAGGTTCTGCATTCACCTTTCCCATCGATCCCTGCCCCCATTCTTCCAGAGGCAATAATTATACTGTTGTTGTTATTGTTGTTTTTAAGAAAACACAGATTAAATTTGCCTGGTCTAGAATTACACATAAGCCATGCAATGTGCATTCTTGTGTGTGAGGCTCTTTCACTCAGCATTATGGTTTTGAAATTCATCCATGTTGTTGCATGCATCAGCAATTTGTTCTCTTTTTTAGTCATTGGATAGTATTCCATTGTATGAATATACTGTAATTTATCCATTTTCCTATTGATGGATAAATGGACTGTTTCCAGTTTTTGGATATTATGAATAGAGCTGTTATGGTCATCCTTATACAAGTCTTTTTTGTGGACATTTATTTTCATTTCTTTTGGGTAAGTACCAAAGAGTGAAGTTGTTTTATTATATGTTAGGTTTACATTTGGTTTTATAAGAAATTTCCAGATCTTTACCCAAAGAGGTCGTTCCATTGTACATTCCATGAACAAAGTATGCGAGTTCTGTTTGCTTCACATCCTCTCTTAAATTTGGTGCTATAAATCTTTTTAATTTTAGCTGTTCTAGCAGATGTGTAAAGTTATCTCACAGTGTTTTAGTTTGCATTTTTCTGATCACTAATGATGTTGGGCAGTTTGTCATGTACTTATTTGCCATTTGTGTATCTTCTTTGGGAAGCATCTGCTCAGTTCCTTTACCCATTCTCTCTTTTGCTCTTTTTCCTTTAATTGTTGAGTTGTAGATGTTACTTATATATTCTGGATACTAGCCTTTTGTCAGATAAGCTTTTTGAATATTTTATCCCCACCTGTAGCTTGCCTATTAATTTTCTCAATGGCATATTTTGGTGAGCTGAATTCCTTAATTTGGATGGAGTCTAATTTATCTTTTTTTGTTTTATGGTTTCTGTGACCTGTCTAAGAAACTTTTGCCTACTCCCAAGTCACAAGATACTTTCCTGTTTTATAATTTTAGCTTTTATGTTTAGATCTAGGATCCATCTCAAGTTAATTTTTATATATGGTGTGAAGCAGGGGCCAAGGTTCACTTTTGCCATATGGATATACAGTTATTCCAGCAGCACGTGTGGCTTCTTATTGGACCAATGCTTGCTCAGTTGTCTTACAAATGCAGTCTGTCAGTCTCATGTTATAATTTCTATGTGAAAGCCAGAATGTGATCCAAAGAAGCTCACAATTCAGAGATGTAAACAAACGATGACAGTTTAATGTGATAGTTCCTATATTAGTAGTAAGTGTAAAATACCACGGGTGGTATAGAGGAGGGAGTAATGAAGTACTCAGCTTTGCATCATGGTGACAATAGCTCACTAAATACTTGCGACATTGAGGATGCTATAAGGAAGACACAAACCAGGGCTTATGTTTTGGTTAAGAGACTGGAGGTTGTTTTTAGGAAGGATTTTCTCTGGGTAAAAACTGAAAATAAGCTAAGTTTATTTCTTAATGGCCCCTTTCTCTGCTTTTGGTAACACTGTCCTTGGTTGTCATCTTCTCCCCACCTTGTGCCTCTGAAGCTGTCTTCCCTCCTCTGAGTGTACATTCAACTTCTCAGTCTCTCTCTAGGCAACGCTGGCAAGGCCTTGAAGCATTTTGTCCTTCTCCACTTTCTTTTCCTTTCATCATGACAACTGTAATCAGTCCTGGGTCTCTTCCCTCGCTCAGCAGACTCTATGATCAGCCATGGGCTAAAACACATCTCACAAATTGATTTGCATTTTTATATTCATAGCTAATTATGACGTAATAAGCCAATATCACAGGGGTACTTCCATTCTTAACTGGGGTTCCTGACAATTTAGTAGTACCCTTGATTTGACCATAACCTATTCAGTTTCTCTGCCTCAGTCTCTCCCCCTGTAAAATGGGGATAATAATAAAACTTCATATAGATTTGGGGGAATTAAATAAAGTAATATGTGTAAAGTACTTAGAAGAGGGCCTGGGATATAATAAGTACTCTGTAAGTGTTGGGGACCAGAGAAGGAATCATAAATGGTAGAGATTTGGGGGTGGGGGTAAGAAAACTTCCTAAAGTGGTCATATCCTGCTGCTTAGGTGACAAACTGTGTCCTGAGAGGGAAGGGTCACAAATGCAGTCATCCCTTGGAGACAAAGACCTGGAACACAGAGGGGCCCACACGAAGGCCACAGCAGCCCTGAGCCTGATGCATTTCAGCCTCCTTTTAAAAAATCCGCTGATCCACGTTTAAGTATGAGACTCTGGCACCACCTTCTGGTCATCACGGGGAAATGAGAATGAAAGGTTTGGTCAAGGCACCTCCAGCCGACTCCAGCCAGAGCCAGCCCGTGGAGGACCCCTGGAGGCCTGGAGGCCGAGCAGAGGGAAAGGCGAGCACCTGTGGTCTCCTCTCCGTGACAAAGAGCTCTGTGTCAGCTTCGGGTTCTCGTGTCAGCCTTCCCCAGGGCAAGGATCAAATAAGCAGGATTGTACACAAGGATCGAATAACGAGGAAATGCAGAACCCACTGAGCAGGGGCCGCTCTATTCTCTTAACTCTTGGCCTTCACCAAGCCCTCTTCACCAAGACCTCTTCACCAAGACCTCTTTACCAAGATTTCTTTACCAAGAGATCAGTGCAGACGGCTGAGTCAGATACTGCTCTGGGGCCGTGAGGCACTGAATCCCAAGGGCTGCAGAGCAGCAGCTCACAAACTTCCCCCTGGCTTAAAGGCCCACTGAGAGCAGGGCTGGTCCAGTGCAGGGACGGGCATGGCATGCCTGTCTTGTGCCAGGCACTGTGGGAGACGCTTCCCTGTTAAGACTCCACAATCTTGTGCGGTTTTATTAACCCCACTTATCTGGTAAGACAACACACAGCTCGGAGACCTCAGGAAATTTGTCAAAGGCAGTCTGTTTTTTTTTTAAAGAAGATGTTGGGGGTAGGAGTTTATTAATTAATTAATTAAGTTTTGGCTGTGTTGGGTCTTTGTTTCTGTGCGAGGGCTTTCTCTAGTTGTGAGCGGAGGCCACTCTTCATCGTGGTGCACGGGCCCCTCACTATCGTGGCCTCTCTTGTTGCGGAGCACAGGCTCCAGACATGCAGGCTCAGTAGTTGTGGTCACGGGCCTAGTTGCTCTGTGGCATGTGGGATCCTCCCAGACCAGGGCTCGAACCCGTGTCCCCTGCATCGGCAGGCAGATTCTCAACCACTGCACCACCAGGCAAGCCCAGGTAGTCTGTTTCTAAGGCACTGTGTTAATTTTCTAGGGCTGCTGTAAGAAAAGGCCACAGACTGGGTGGCTTAAACAACGTAAGTTTATTTCCTCACAGCTCTAGAGGCTGGAAGTCCAAGATCAAGGTGTCAGCAGGTTTGGTTTCTCCTGAGGCCTCTCTCCTTGGCGTGCACATGGCCACCTTCTCCCTGTGTCCTCACAGGGTTTGCTCTCTGTGCACACCCATCCCCAGTGTCTCTGTGTGTCCTAATTTCCTCGTCCTATAAGGACACCAGTCAGACTGGATTAGGGCCCACCTGAATGGCCTCATTTTAACTTTACCAGCTTTTTTTTTTTTTTGTGGTATGCGGGCCTCTCACTGTTGTGGCCTCTCCCGTTGCAGAGCACAGGCTCCGGATGCGCAGGCTCAGCGGCCATGGCTCACGGGCCCAGCCGCTCCTCGGCATGTGGGATCTTCCCGGACCAGGGCTCGAACGCGTGTGCCCTGCATCGGCAGGCGGACTCTCAACCACTGCGCCACCAGGGAAGCCCAAGTTTACCAGCTCTTTAAAGGCCCTATCTCCAGATATAGCCATGTTCTGAGGTACTGGAGATTAGGGCTTCAACATGTGAAATTCCAGGGAACACAATTCAGTCCGTAACAGGAACCAAGTCAGGCTTCAACCTTGGGCCTCTGGTTTCAGTCTGTGTCCCCTTCTGCGGCCCCATGCTGCTGTGCCCTCAGGCTTAGGCAAAATTTGCTTTCATTTGATTTCAGTGGGAGTGCAAGGTTTCTAAGAATCTAGGGGAAACTACCTTAGAAATTCAGTCAGAATGGCTATGTTTTACCCCTGCACCGCAGCAGGTAGGCGCACCACAGGGGACACCCCCGTGCCCCAGGCTCTGGGCCCTCGGGACATCACCTGCACAAGGTCACTCCTTCAAGACTGGGGAGGTCGTTGGCACAGAGAGTCAGGCAAAAGAGGAGACAGAGAAATATGTTCCAAACAAAAGATCAAGACAGAAACTCACAAGAAGATCTTAATGAAATGGAGATAAGAATGGATATATTTTTCATGGCTTCAAGCAAACAAAATCACAAGTCCAAAGTTGACCTAAGAGTTAGCGGGAAGGGGGGGTTAACTGCCTGCTGAGAAAACCACCACTACATTTATAGGAAAATATACCTTGCCTTTTCCTCTCGGTTAAGCTGATAACTGGTGCCCAGGACCAGTCTGACAGCACCCCTTGTGCCTTACGACAGACCTTCTGGGTGTTGGCTCTCAGGGAAGGCCTGTGACAACTGCTTCTTCCATATGCTTGAGAAATGAAATATTTCCTGCCATGTCAATAAACAAAGGATGTCACAGTCATCAATGACTATACCCCTCAAACGTGAGCCGAGGAAACTCAGGGCTGAAAAGAATACCTGCCATCTAGCAGCCCGCCAGACTGCAGCCACTCCCTGCGGTGAGCCCTGAGGAAACTCAGGATGTGTCAGGATACTGGCCCCAGATGGCTGAGGTGCATATCAAAGGAATGATTACAGTGAGCCAAGACTCTTGCATCTTCCGTACATAGAAAAGCGCTAAATTCCTTAACTTGAGATATCTGGTTTTCTTTAATTAGCAATAATCTTCTGACGTTCCCGACAACCTGCCCTTTGTTGCAAAGCTCCTCTGTATACTGGCTTCCCCCCTCGCCTCCTTGGAGCAGCTTCTCAGAGTTATCTGAAACGCTGTCTCCTGAGCTTCAGTCCTCATTCTGCCCCCAATAAAACTTAACTCGCAGCTCTCACGTTGTGCATATATATTTTTTAAGTCAACACGCTTGTTCAATAGCCCAGGGGAAATGACAGCCACCTGTCGTGCTGGTGTTTGGGAACAAATTTGACCAAAGCAGCTCATGTGGAGGCCTAGGAAGCCTAATGCATCTCGGTAACATTCTTGTGACCAGCAGGCGGCAAGATGCCCCAGTATCCTTCCAATCTCCCAGATGTGTGCCTGCAGCCAGCAGGTTAAGGCTCTGGCGTGCTAGGATGCTGGGACTTTGGGCGCGTGCGCCATCGTTACCTCTCAATGGAAGAGGCTTGTGCTTCATCTGCAGCCAGATTAAAGATGCAGGAACTCACGAGTATGAAAAGCATTGTGACTTTGTGGGTTCAGAATTGTAGCCAGTAAGAGCTGACCGGATTCAGGTGCTAGTGAGACAATCACAGACCAGTGGAGCAGAAAGGAACAGGGCACTGAAATGTGCTACATACAAGTCAGTGCTTGGATGCTGAAAGGAGCAATGGTCCAACAGTCAGAAGTCCACGGATGGGATGTAATACTGACTCTTACCAGCTTTGGGGGTCTGGGTCACTTAACCTCATTGGGCCCATCTGAAGTGGGGACAATAACATGCTTTAGACAACGTGCCCTCCTGGAGGCTGGCTTACTTTAAGAACCTAATGAAATCATCTGCAAGAGGGTGCTCTATATTCAGAATACACTATACAGATATAACACATCCTTATTTTTAAAGACTTCCTCTTCCTTACAAGTACAGCTCTCTGCACAGACTTTATTATAGTGATTTTCACAGTGTTACATAGAAATTTACATGTTTATTTTTCCCGATAGAATGTACGTCTGTGGGGGCAATGACTAGATTATTCATCTTGTGTCTTTGGACCTAGCTCCTGTTCATCGCTGAATAAATAAATAAATAAATAATGTTAATCTACAAATTTACCAAAGGCATGAGGAAATGGTATGGATATATGAGCATGTACTACAAAAAGGAAAGTTCATGATTCTGGTCTTGGTTTATGAAACTCTCTTTCCCAAGTTAAGCACAGGTAATTCGGTGAAGACTTAGTAGAGCCACACAGAAAGAGGTTTCTGGTTCTGTTCACGGCCAGCACAATCAGAAGCTCTCAGTTCGTCATCCAAACTCCTGCCAGGTGAACACCTGTTACCAGAAGTCATATCCAAACTATCCAAATAGACAGGGACACGTTTTTTGATGAATCTTTCATTATCTGAACTCTGGTGCTCAGCACCTGGAACTCAGGAACCAAAGTGATTCTCGTAAATATCCCTTGTTATCCAAACATACTGGTTTCCTCAGCTTGGATTGTGAGGGATGCCCTATTAGCCAAATGTATTTATAACATTCCCTTTATACACAGGCATAGGCATACACACATACATGTACATATACACAAGCCATCCTTTTTCTTGACGACCCCTATCATTTATTGGTGCCCAGGATAACGAACATCATCTAACACAACGTTTCTGGAGCTTCTCCTGCCTAATTGTACAGTCAGGATCAGTTCTGCTCCGAGGAAGTATCTGAAGCTATGGCATGGTAGGTGGTATCCTGAGCTGCTTCTTAGGACTCACTGTCACTAAGGAAGGGAGAAAGGACATCCTAAATCCTGGGAGGGTCATCTCTGAATCCCTACTGCCTGGCACAGCAGTCTCATTTAATGCTTCTTAAGAGAGTGAGTGCTTGGGCCAGCTTCGAGGGCAGGGGCAGGAACATGATGGCATCTCCAGCCAGAAGTGAACGGACTGGTGGTGGCCGAAAGTGCTTTGTCTCCATATTGAAATGTAGAGGGTATTTATGTTATAATATGTACCTTTTAACAGAGTGTTTAGAGATCCTTTGGCCACGGTTAATGCAAGACACCTCAAGTACACAACTTTTTCAAATATAAGGTTTTTTGGGTTTTGTTTTGTTATTTTAAATCTTCAAGGTATATGGTTTTACTGCTGTTTGCTGTTTATTCAGAAGAGAATCAACATAAAAACTTTTTTTTTAACCCTCACTTGTGAAAAGGAAGCAAATTCTTACCTATGGACCAGCGTGTTCTTGAGGCCGCCAACCAGGCCCCGGGCGATGGTCTTCACTCTGGGCGTGAGGATCGCTTGAGACACGTGGAAGGATCCGTGGGGAGAGCGCTCACTCAGCGTGGTCTCCAAGAAGAGGATGAGCTTGCGCACACTTGTGGTATTTGCCCAGGGCGCTGGGATCTTCTTTCCAGGCCATAGGAAGGGGTATTGCTTGTAGAAGGGACAGTGATAGAAGATGAGAACCTGAAACGTTCAGAACAGATAAAGGAGGGCACTTCATGAACAAGCTGAGTGCTAACTCCTCGGCTTCACACTGATGGATTGCTAGGAGGAAAGGCGCACACATACAAACATACGTGGAAATTCAAAAATTTTTATATACATATTTTTTTAGAAAAATTAATAAGCAAAGATTTAAGCACTTGCTATATGCCTGACTTGAAGTTTTTAACGTTTTGGGGGTCATGAACACCTTTGGAAGTATGGTAAACTCCTGAACCCCTTCTCAGATGGTTTTAAATGAATGTCTAAAATAAAATAGATAGGATTACAAAGAAAATCAATGAGATGGAAATATAGCTATCAACATGATAATTAAATCTGTAATAAATTAATTAATGTATGCACTTCATAATAAACTCATTAAATAAAAATATTTTGTTTTAAGTCTAATAAGTTCCATAATTTTGAGTAAATGATGAGTATACACAATATTTCAAGATATCTGCACTAAATGAATATCTGTGGTTTCTGTGGGGACAAAGTCATAGGGAGTTGCCAACACTGCCAACACTGCCGACACTGCCAACACTGCCGACACTGCCATGGGTGACTGCTCACACATAATCAGTGGTTATACTGATATTCAGTTAGAGGTTAAAAGCCAGTATGTAGTGCTTTTCCCATCCAAATTCACAGACTTCTTAAATTCTACCCTAACCCACTCCCCTTGGGAACCTCTGGACCCCAGGTGGAGAACCTCAGCGGTTAGTCCTGTCTATAAGTTATGACTCCTATGCTCACGAAATTGACCCTTAGCTCTTGGGTTGAGATCAATACACTGAACTGAATTTGGGAGGATGTAGGTTTTCAGTTGCGCGTGCTGACTCTGAATGAAACTGCCCTTCCCGGGAGAGGGAGGGAGTGAGCTATGTGAGGCAGGGAAGACTTCGAGTACCGGATGGGTCTCCAGTGGGACCTCTCAGGATGGTAGTGATTTTGCAAATAATTAGCAAGCCACATCCACGGCATTAATTAGTTTCTGAAGGCAGCAGAGAGACAGGGAATTGCTATTTCGATTGTCCCAATTCAGAGCTCTGATGCTTAGGTTTCCAGAAGTACTATGTTTTTTCTCCTCGCGGGTACCAGCGATTCTTCCCTGGAGGAATGTCCATTGTGTGTATTTACACTCCGTGGACCGCAGTCCTCGAATAGCTGGGCTCACAGCATAATTCTCCTGGCACCCAAGGGCAAGAGCTCTGAATGTGTGTCTTGTTTCCGGGGTGCGTTTAGCCTAACTGCTCCTGAAGGCCTAGAGCTAGGGAGCACCAGGCTCAAAGCACTGAACAGGCTAGTTGTTCTTGCTGCTTTTAATGGCTTTGAGTAATGTCTGACTGCCTGCTAATGATGTTGGTGGTAAACACACGGGTTAATGAGGTTAATCACAGGCTCATCGTAAGCAGGTTGCCTGGGAGATTGGGGAAGATTTCCTGCTGGCGTTGTAACTGGCTAGCTTGGAAGGCTGGGGTCTCCAGCATCTGTAAGTGTGAAAAGCTGTGCTGTGAGATGGACTGTGGGCGAGGCGGGAGGCTGTGGGATCCTTCGACAGGGCCTGTCAAACCATTTCCCATGCTGCCTGACCCCTGAGCAGAGGGTCAGGGGATGAAAGGAAAGCGCTGTTCTTCACTCAGTCTTGGAGAAGGAGCAAAAAGGACACATTCTACAAAAGGGGCTTTATGGCTTTCCTCAAGAGCCTTCTCAAGTAATCTGATCCTAAAGGTTATAGGGGGAATTTCTGTTTACGGTAGGAGCTTGGCTTAGCAAACCAGCCCTCATTCTACAGAATTCTGGGGGGCAGTAAGTCTTGCCCGGGGCCTGTGTTTTGCATCTGACTCCCGACCTTGCTCTGCTGTATTTTCTGTCTGAGATATTCTTCCCTCCAGCTCAGCAATTCATATGCAGGTTTTCTCTCGAGACTCAGATTTAAAATCTCATTTCCTTTAAGAATTATTCTTTAATTGACCTCTTCTTATTTTGATCATTCTTTTACAGGGGCCCCTGGGATGCAGATTTATACTACGTACTATTTTTCAATTGATGGATTACAAAACCCTTTTTTTCATACAGCACGTCTGAGGCAGTTTTGCCTTGTAATTGTATGTCAGTTGTCTTATAGTTTACTAGCGGCACATATTCTTACCTTCTCATTAAGATTCTAAATACTGCCAAGTTGTAGATGAAATCTTCCAATTCACTGTACCCTCAAAACTCATAACCACTAATATACCAATACATACCTGTGAGCTGTGGTATAACTGCATATTGAGTACATGAAATGTGACTGAATGGTGGTACACTTTTTTCTATCAAACTGTAGTAATAAAATACTCTGGGGGTTACATGCAAGGCAGTTCATTATATAATGAATATTTAAAGTTTAACCACCAGTATGGCACTGCCCCAGCAGGGGGCAGATGATTGAGAGCTCTGTTGGAGATCTCTTTAGCTTTTAAGAAGAGGTTTAGCAGGGAAACCTCTGGGAAAGGAAGGGGAGCAGGGAAATCCTGGAATTCAAATTGATGACATGCTCCTTTTTTCTGACACATCATCACAGTCTCTTTCCTTATAATTTTAGGGGTATTGGTTGTTGAATGACACAGATTAGCCCATACTTAAAAACTATAACAGATCTTTACTGTTCTGCTAGAAATTCACTGTCCACATGATTCATTATTCCTGAAATTACCTGTTTCTCTTGCAAATTTCTAAATGATTTAGTATGCAATGTGGCAGCCCATCCAGAATACTATCTGTGCATAAAATTACAAAACTATAACAGATACCTGTTTATAAATTTAGCTGGACTCAAATTTAACCTTACCTGAATCCTCGTATTCAAAAGCCCTCTCACGGATCTTCCCTGTCTCCCATTCTGCTAACCCTCTGAGACCTTCTGATAATAGGGCTCTTGAATAAGGAGAAAGTGTTTTTATTAGCATCGTCTATGACACTAGTTGTGAAGATCACCAAGATGTGTGAACAGCCCTGGGAGAGCATTGAAGGCTGTGGGAACTCGTAGAGCCCAACAGCCTGTGACTGAGTCCTGGCCCTTGTGGCTCACTGACAATGTTCTCTTGGGCAAGGTGCTTAATTGCTCCCTGCCTCAGTTTTCTCATCTGTAAAATGAGGATAATAATGACAGCCTATGTCATAGTGTTGTTGAGAGGATTAAATGAGTTAATCCCTGTACTTAGTACATTGTAAAGGCTCAATAAATGTGTTATTGCTCTTGTTACTAGTATTATTTAGCATTTTAAGAGAGAGATTCCACTGGGGAAAAATCTGTCCAAATTTTTTTTTTTTTTTTTTTTTTTTTGCGGTACGCGGGCCTCTCACTGTCGTGGCCTCTCCCGTTGCGGAGCACAGGCTCCGGACTCGCAGGCTCAGCGGCCATGGCTCACGGGCCCAGCCGCTCCGCGGCATGCGGGATCTTCCCGGACCGGGCACGAACCCGTGTCCCCTGCATCGGCAGGCAGACTCCCAACCACTGCGCCACCAGGGAAGCCCAAATCTCTCCAAATTTGACCTGCGAGTCTGAATAGATATAAACTTAGGTTTAGGGGAGAGGTGTGATAAATATTTGGCAAAATATCACTTACAAAAGTTTTAGTGAAGAAAAATAGCTTAGATAAAACTTAACAGATACTAAGAGTTAACTCATTAGTCTTCGTAGATTCAAAGACCTTCAGCACTTTCATGGGTGTGCAAAACCACCTGGTGTTTCCCTGGTTGTTTCCTGGTGTTTACTCAGGCCGAGCCTGGGAGTCATCCTGGAATCCTCACATCCCAACAGTTAGGAAACGCTATTAGGTCTAACTTCTGGTGGATTCCAAATCTGACCACTTCCCACTACTCTCCTCACTGGTTTCTGTACTTCCCTTCTGTCTTTCCAGGGCTCTTCCTAGTAACCAGAGGGATACCATCAAAACTTAAGTCAGGCCACAACACCCTGTGCTCAGAACCCTCCCAGAACCTTCCTCACTCAGAGTAAAAACCAAGTCCTTTCAGTGCCTTCAAGGGCCCCCTGATCAACCATTATCTCTCTGACCTCGTCCGCTGCTCTGCTCTCCAGTCCCGTGGCCCCTGCTTTTCCTCAACCATGTCAGGGACCCTCCTGCTTTGGGGCTCTGCTCTGACTGGTTCCTCTGCTGGGAAAGCTCTTCCCCCAATAGATTCACTCCCTCAAATGTCATCTTTTCAATGAGGGCTACCCTGATCAACACATTTAAAACTGTGACCAACCCTCCAACCCATAGATCCCCGGTTCCCCCTTACTGTGCCTGGCTTTCTTTTTCCATTGCTTATTACCTTCTAACATTCTCTATACTGTATTTATCATGTTTATTGTCTATGATCTATCTCTGTCCACCTGAATGAAATCTCCATTAGGGCAAGGATCTTTGTTTTATTTACTGATTTATCCCAAGTGCTTAGAATGGAGCTCGGCACGTACTTAGTGTTCACCATACATTTGCAAAGGAATAATCTTTAATTGCTTTCTAATTAAAAGCTCTTCCCTCAGTTCAAAAATCACTGCCTCTTTAAGATGCTTTGGTTAATGCATCTATGAGTAAGGGAGCAACTGTGAATGAAAGGTACTTTTTTGCTTTTTCTTTTTTAAAGAGAGTCTAAATTGGAGGCTGACCATTCCTGAAGCTCTCCTCTCTCGCTATCCACCATCCTCTGGGACCAGAACAGAATATATCTGAGGCCCGTGCTCCTTTTCCTGAGTCTGTCCTTCCTGGGTCTGGGTTTGGGGCTCTTCTCAACTTAGGGATGCTCCTCTAGCCTTGATCTCTTTGCGGGTTCTTCCTTCCTTAACTGTCTTCCCCGCTGACCCAAACTCTGTGGAGATGGCCTTTCAAAATGTTAACTAACACCTCTGAGACGAATCACTTCACGTGCCTTTGTCAGCTAATGCTATCAAACAATATTTGGCAGGGATTATCTGATATTGAGTAGAAGACAGGATGGGACAGATGATCCCTAAGGGGAACTAGGAGTGTGAAAACAGATACAATGGGAGACAGAAAAATGGTAATGGCCAACTGGTCCTATTTCACAACTCTGCCTTGGGCTGGTTCTGGCCAGGCCATTGCCAAACAAGTTAATCCCAGTTCAGCTGTGCCCAGGGGAGCCCTTGGAGCCGTCTTAGAGCCCATGAACTGGTGTGCAGATCTTTATCATCCCAAACAATCTATGCCTTCTGACCCAAGAGCCCTGGAGTGAGCTGCCTTAGAGCTGGTGACACAGAAAAAGCAGAAAGAGTTCCGTTGTTGCCCTTGGAAGCTAATCTCTGTTCCCTCCTACCTGGCTCTTCTTCTCCCACAGCGTCTGGAGCGTCATACTCTCCACACTGCAGGCTGAGCACAGCTTGTTCCCAAAGGCCTCCTGGATCCGGAGAATCAGGCGTTTGTGATGGGCCTCGTCCATGGCATAGAAGTGGTTGAAATCCAGGAAGACAATCTCTTGGGGGTGCTGTGTGAGGAACGAGTCAATCTCCATCAGCCCATCCCAGACCCTGATGCCAAAAAGCCCGTGAATGAAGTAGATTTCCTGGTCGGCATCCCCTGGCTTGGAAGACACACGCAGGTCGAAGTAGCGGATCCCAGCGTCCAGCTGTTCTCGGAATGTCAGGTTCTGAGTCACAGACCATTTCTTCATGAGCTTCTTTACCAAGGAGATCCTGGCGAGGCGTTTGATAGCTGGGGTTTGGTCAGGCCCCACTGGGGACTTTTCGTCTACCCAGTAACTGAATGAATCATGGGAGCCTATACGAAGCAATAAATGTGAGGAGAGGGGTTGAGACTGGAGCTGGGACAGATAATCCAATTGATAAGAAAACAACAACAAAAATTTAGAACCAAGCACACATGCAGAATATTGTGAACAAATACTTGCAAAAATTTTCAAGCTTGCTAGGGATGAAATAAACACAAATAAGAGTAACATAGTCTTATTAGCAGCTTGTCAAGCCTGCGGTAAAACTATAATTTCATACATTGCTGGTATAAGGTATTGATTAATTAATAAATACCTTTTTTTTTCTTTTTTTGTGGTACGCGGGCCTCTCACTGTTATGGCCTCTCCCGTTGCGGAGCACAGGCTCCGGACGCGCAGGCTCAGCGGCCATGGCTCACGGGCCCAGTTGCTCCGCGGCACGTGGGATCTTCCCAGACCGGGGCACGAACCCATGTACCCTGCATCGGCAGGCGGACTCTCACCACTGCGCCACCAGAGAAGCCCACGTCCCTCTTTTTGAATAAGCCAAATCTGCTATTAAATGATCAAATGCATGTTGTATTTCTCTTCCTTAAAGAGGGTAGGGATCCTCCTAGACACTGAGATGATCTTATTGTTATAAAGTCTAAGTGACCACGAGAGACACATTTCTAACTATAGTGAGAAAATATTTCAGCAGTAACTTAAGTAAAAATTATCTTTAACAAATATCTTTTGTTTTGTCATTGGTTTCTATCTGGTGTCAACCATTATTATTTGGTTGGCTTGGTGACTGGCCCTGACCCTGGGGGGCTCCACACAGGCGGCTGCACTTTGCAAGCAAAACCTAGGAGGAAAGTGTCATGTTCTGACACTACCAACCTTGTTCTTAATCACTACCACCCACACCAGAATCAAAATTCTTATATTCATATAGAATACTCTTGACTGTCACCAGTTATCCTTTTTACTAAATTGTAGAGTAGGCATTTCATACATAATATAGGATTTTACACAACTCTACTGTTTCATGTTTTATTATTTCCATTTTCTTGAAAATAAATCATTCTGGGAATGGCTTTACTGTTCTATCCTCTCAGAAATAAAGCAAAAAAAAAAAAAAGGTGGCAAGCGATGCTTTATTTTTATGTAGTCTCTACAACATGGAGGGTATTCAGTAACTATTAAGAAAAAGCATAGTTATCAATCCTTAGGCAAAATGAATTTTGCCAGCAAGAGAATTACTAGCATATTTAAGGTAAAAAAAAAAAAATTGCCGTTACTAATAGAAATGTGGGGCAAGTCCCCCTGGAGCTTCCATACTGGTTGTCTCTGCTAATAAGACTCACTGGATACTTGCCGAATGTTCTGCTTCCTTGGGCTGCACAGAAATAGGAGATCTTCATACCTCCTCATCAAGAGATTTATTACGAATACATTATGTATAGATGGAGAACAGCCAGTTCTCTCTTCTTTTTAGATTTTATCAGCAGCCCAGCTGTTCGGGATTGAGTGTGTAATATAGTGTGAGTTCCGCATAATACTTAATTCTTCTTTGGGTATCAGGGAATAGGCATTATCCAAGCATGGAGGAGAGCAAATCCTCTCTGGTATTCTCTTGTTGGTGCTGAGTCCAGTTTCATGTCCAGAGGGAGATATGCTAACAACCTCTGAGGCTTTTCTCTGTGTCTGAGGATTCTGCGGCACTGTGACAGCGATGGGCCCCCAGGGACCATTTCTGAATACACAGGGTACCCAGCCCATCCCACAGAAGAGGGAGGGTGTGCACGTTCCCTGGGAACCGGGAGTCCCTCTTTCTCTCTTTCCTCCCTTTTCCATTCTGGGTGCCCAGCACTGCCCACTTCCGTCCCCTTGATAGGAAGAGACAGGACAAGGGAACAGGCCATTTGCTGACTGGTTTACAGCAGTTGTCCTACCGAGGCCTCCAGCAGTCAAAGCCAGCACTCACTCATTAACCACTGTCAATACTTTTGCCTTTCTACTTACTTTTTTCCAGGAAGTGTTTGGCCTCACTCACATAGAGTGAGGGAATAACATTCAGGTACTTAAGTGCATTTAACTATTTCTTTTTCAAAAAACTGGATAAAAATGCCCCAACCCTCACCAGAATATTTACAAGTTATACAATGTGCAAATAATACTTATAAAAAGAAAATCCTAATATTTTGCACTCCAGATTTATTATCAAAGTTTCCTCTTCTCCCTACACCTGAAAGAAGTTATTTCACTCTTTAAAGATTGTCTTTAGGGCTACTTCTCCCCCTCTGCCCTGGGATGTGTGGGTTAAATTCACACATTTCCCCCAGAAGAGGTGGAAAAACCCCTGCTCCATTGGTCCTTGCCTTGTTCTCGAAGAGAACTGCTGTGTGGAGTTGGTAGGGATCTCTGCTCCATGAGTTCTGGCTTGTTTTATGATAAGGTTAGAAAATAGTTTAGAACCTCACCCTGCTGTGATTTCTGCCACGGGAAGTGTTTTTGCTGCTACTGCCTGGGAGCGCCTGTGCATCTTCACTCATCCTCTCCATGGCTCTTTTATCACTGTCTAAAATAGATTTAAGTGGTCCTCTTTATCTTAAGAACAAAACAAAGCACTTTCCATTACACGCCTTACCCCTTCAAGTGACTATCTTCTCTTTCTTCCCAGTTGTTGAATTCTTGAAAAAGAGGCCAGTCGTGTGGCCTCTGTCTCCCCTGATCTACTCCCTCCTTCCAGTTGGAGGCCACCTCCTATCCTTCTATTGCTACTTTTGATCCTTATAACCTTGGAATCAACAACTCCAAGTGGCTTTATTCTTCTTAGCTTCTCTGAGGGTCTGCTAAGTCAGCCCTTTTCTGGAAGCTTCCATTCCCTTGTGATCCACGATGCACACTTTTGGGTGTTCCTATCCTGTTACCTCTCTCCTTTGGCCTCCTTTGCTGGCTCCTCTCCCTCCTTCTTGTTCCCCAGTTTAAACGTTTTCCAAGGGTCTTTATTCCTTCCTTCTCCCACCCTCAGAGATTTCATCCACTTCCCAAGTTTTTACCACAGCACCATTATGCAGACGACACCAAAAGTTTCATTTCTAGCTCAGACTCTTCTAAGTTCCAAATTTATGTTTCCGACTTCTCCTGTGGTCTTCCATCCACGCCTGCCTGCTGACACAACAAATTACAGATTTTCAAAGTCCAGCTACTCATGCTGTCCCTCTCACCGCTACAAAGTGCCTCTCTTGAAGTTCTGCTCAGTTACTCAGACTTGAAACCTCGGATTCTAATTAAATTCTTCCCTCTCCCTCACCCACTTCATCCAACCAGGTACTAAATCTTTGCATTTGACTTTTACAACAGACATCAAACATGTCTCTTCCTTTAACCTTCACCTGCCACCCTCCTCATTACCAGTCCTTTAATCAGGACCAAAACAACCCTAACTTGTCCTTTCAGTCCAGCCTCTCTCCAATTTGTTCATATTGGAAAGTCAATCATCTCAAGATACAGATCAGGTTCAAACTCTGGACACTGGGGTTTAGGACTTTCCTCAATACCGCTCCAATGTATTATTTCAGTCTCATCCCTCACCAGGCCCCTTCCTGGACTCTATGCACTTACTTTTGCTGACAGCTTCCATAAAATATTCTCTTACCCCAACTCTGTCTACCAGCGTTTATAACCCATATTGGGCAAGCTGCCTACCCTATGTCTCAGTTTTTTAATCTGTAAAATGGGCATGATAGTATCGATTGTCACAAAAACTGTTGTGAACATTGGAATGCATGCAAAGTGCCTGGAACAATGCCGATACATACTAAGTGCTGAACTATTGTTATTGTTATTATAAGTCATTCTCTGTTAGCCGGAAACTAGAGGGAAGAAGGGGTGATTAACTGAAACTCCTTATCTTAAATACTTAGGGTCTGGAAGATTTTCTTTCCTGTACCGGAAGCACTGTTCCTCTCCATCTCCATCTTATTGGTTGCCATGGAGATGATAGCTTAGCCTCTACTTTGTTGACAGTAGCTGTCACTCACTCTCTTGGTCACAGCCTAAGCTTTGTCATCGCCCACTTCTAAAATCACAAAATGCAATATCCTCCTTTCTGATCACAACTTACTTTCTTCTGCCTCATTGTGACTTGACTTCTATTCCCCCTACTCTGAGAGCCCAGAGTTGGCTCCACTTCACCCTTTAGCTACAACCAAGGTTGTTACTTGCCACTTCTACCTGCAGAATTATTCATTATAACCATCCAGAAGCTGTAAGGATCACCGTTGAGGCACTCGTCTGTCTCTACATGCAGATTGTGTGCACAAGCCCAGAATGCACATGGAAATATTAACGTGATATTTTTTAACAAACTTTTTGCCTAATAACAAATGTTCTACTTCTCTAATATTTCTCTTTTATAGAGTGGACTAAATAAGGTTTTAGAAAATAATAGTCATCAAATATTGGATGACTATTTTCAGACTTTTCTGGGTAGGGAACTTTTGTTGTCATCTCAAGAATATTCCATACAGAGCAGGAAATATGGACATACAGGCCTCTCCTTAATGTTCTACACTCCATGGATTGATATCATCCTTAATTTTAGCCCTACAAAGGTAAGGTTTTTTTCCTCCAATTTTTTTTTTTTTTTTTTTTTTTTGCGGTACGCGGGCCTCTCGCTGTTGTGGCCTCTCCCGTTGCGGAGCACAGGCTCCGGACGCGCAGGCTCAGCGGCCATGGCTCACGGGCCCAGCCGCTCCGCGGCATGTGGGATCTTCCCGGACCGGGGCACGAACCCGTGTCCCCTGCATCGGCAGGCGGACTCTCAACCACTGCACCACCAGGGAAGCCCTCTTCCAATTTTTGAAAACTGTTTTTTCTGCAATCCTTTCATTTTCACAATTACCACTCTTGTCTTTTCCTGTTTCTTTATACAATCAAAAGGCATTAAAATGTCTCTATTTCCTCTCTTTATGTATACAAAACCCTGGATAATGTATGTGAAAGCATTTTGTAATCTAAAGCAGTAATTCTCAACCTTGAATGTACATCAGAATCCCCTGGGGGAGCTTTTAAAAAACACCAGTGCCCAAGAGCCCACCCAAGACCCATGGAGTCAGAATCTCTCTGGAGTGGGAGTTGAGAATAAAAAACTTGAAAAGCTCGCCTGGTGATTCTATCAGACACCCAGGCTTGACATTCACTGCCATGAATGTAAGATTATCCTTCGCTGACAAGCTCTCTGACTTCCGGGGATCAATTTCTCTGGTTGGTCTTCTACTACTTTCAAATCTTCAAATAATAATCTGGTGCACTGCCTTTCCCATATCTGGGTAGAAGCTCTCTTTACCATCCTTTGTGTTCTAGGAATGCCTCCTGCTCTTTGACCAGCTGAATAATCACCACTTCTTTGTAGAGAAGAAAAATATTGGGGCGCCTTGCTTCTTTATCATGCCTTCTAGTAAGTAATTGGATGAGGATCTTTAAGTTTAATTAGAGCATTTCAGACGTGCACTGGGTCACAGAGTTCAGAATAAAGTCACTGAGGCAGCAAAATCACAAGGAAAGAGATATTTGAATGAGAAAAGGTTAGCAGGATGTCCATCCAGTGTTAGGGGTATTTCCTCCTAGGCAGCATTAGGTTACAAGATAATCTAAGGGACCAAGTAGGAGAAAATGAGCCGCTTTGTGAGGACTGGGGACAGCCAGTTGGCTCCTTATCTGGAACGCCAGTTGCTGCTTGACTCTTTCTTAGGTTCGCTATTTGGGAGTTAGGAGACCTCACGTGAGCACACAACAGTTTTTAGTTAAGGCACTTTCATTACCCATTTCTTGCAATTTGGAACAGTAGCCATTTTTCTGAACTCAATTAAAAAGAGTTTAAAGCAAGCTTCTTGGGAAGCTGGTCTCTAAATAAAACTAAGAGAATTCAAATCACACACCCTGAAGTGATACACGTCATCACAACACAATGGCATTTCAGATTATGAGGTGACTATACGTAGAGCCACGGAGGGAAGAATGAGACAAGAGTTAAGTGAAGAATATTAGAAAGAGAAAATCTTCTTTATCACACTTCTGGGTGGCATCCGGGGAGGTGGGGATGGTGACCCAGGTCAAAGAACGCCTGACCTCCACTTGTCAAAGCAGGACTTGAGGGAAACAGGCTCCCAAGGAAAACCCTGTATCCCTGGAAATGTCCACTGACAGCACAGTGTGACAGGCACAGTGCTAGGCCTGATGCTACATACAGGAGGAGGCTGGAATCCTCCTCGGGACTCGCTGCCTAGCAGAGGAGACCCAAACCCCATCCTGCAACCAGTGGTTTAACAGAAATACATGCCAGAAAGTAGGGGCAATTAATTCCATCCAGGGGTTTCAAAACTTTCATTTAAAGGTCAATTTGTATCTCTGTTTCAGGGATAAGAGAGAACATAAAGAAACGAAGTCGCTCAATATTCTGTGATAACCTAACTGGGAAAAGGATTTGATAAAGAATAGAAACATGTATATGTATAACTGAATCACTTTGCTGTACACCTGAAACTAACACAACATTGTAAATCAACTCTGCTCCAATATTAAATAAAATTTTTTTTTTTTTAAAAAAGAACGCCTGACCTCATAGATTTAAGAAAATCTCTTCTTCTCACTTCCCTCAGGTACCACCCTGCCCTTGGTGGGCCCTTTAACCTTGAAGCCCATTAACCCCTCCAAGTCTGTTCACTGAAGGCCACCCTCCCACCCTGTGTTTACTCACACCATTCAATGTATTGGTGCCTCTAGGCCACGTATTCTCAACTGGGTGACTCCGCCCCAAGGGAACCAAAAATTGGTTCTTGGGGGAATGAAAAAATCTTACTCTTTTTATGTTCAAGGTATAAAGAGAGTACCTAAACAGATATACCATACAGTGTATCTGTGGTATTAAAATTTCATCACTGCGGGGGTGGGGATAGTGAGAAGGAGTGGCATAGAAATAGCTAAAAAGACTCCTTAGTTTGGCCACAGAGGAAAAAAGGCTGAGAAATATCACTCCAGACTGAGCTCCCTGGTAGCCAAATGGACAGCTGGCGTGTCTGCGTTGGATCTCTGGCCCTGCACCTCTTTTATCCTTAACTGGCATGTCTGTCAATGCTACCAGTGACTGTTTCCCACTGGACACCATCCATAAGGTGAGTCGATATTGGAGGGATCTGTCCTCATCCCCTGCCCCTAGAACACTAATGGGTTGAGAGCCAGTTAATTTTTAAATATTCCTACCAGGCTTCTCCAGGCCCAGCAAGTCATTTCTCCACCTACATAGCCCTGAAGGACCCAGAGTTGTAGTGTACAAGATGCCAGTTTAGCAAGAAGAGATTTACCAATGGTAAGTCCTGAGCCCTGGCTTGATGAAACACTGTAGCTCCGGATAAGCTACATGGAGAGTTCCCACAATGGTGAAGAGCATGGCGTCTGGTGCCAGGCTACCTAGATACATACTCCTGGCTGCACTGCTTACTAGCTAAGTGACTGAAATGCTGTGCCTCAGTTTCTCACCTGTCAACAGGGGACAACAATAGTACCAACACCAATGGTTTGTGGTGAAGGTTAAGTGATTCACTTAGGTAAGCATTCAGAAGAGTCCTTGGCCAACAGAATGAACTCAAACATATTATTAGTATTATTTCATTATTAAGGAATTTGTGTTATCTTCTACTTGAATGACACAACCTGAGAAACAAATAATTCTAGTTTTTAAATAATGTTGTGAAACCTCATTAAACATTCATATTCAGGGATCTGCTGTGGCAGTTAACTGAGGAAAAGGAAGTTTGCAGCTTAAGGGATTTATTTTAGGTTTCATTCAGAATTAACATCAAAAGGAATAAATTAAAATCACAGTATTATGTAGGCTAAGTATAAATTGGCACTAAAAGTATAATTATAAACAATCTCTAGTCTGCTCCTGTGTCAATAACAGGAATAAATAAATTCAGTGACTACGACGCAATTTGAAAATATGGGAGAGAAAGTTCCAAGGATATTCTTGAACTTTTTACTTTTAACATCACAGAATTAGACATCCACAAGTGATTTCTATAGAAAAACAAACACAAAAAAGCCAAATCCAATCTATCGCTAAAGGCATGTTGGATAGTTGATTTTTGGAGAAGGAAAACCTATAATGCATTATTTGAAATGGAAAGAAACAGTAATACTTCCCCAACTCTTCAAAAAACCCTATCAGTTTTAATAAATACCAGTAAAACACTCAAACACTTATATAACCATCCACAACAAATCTTTCTATAATAGAAAGCATTAAAACACCAAACACCAGAGTCTTCCTGAAGCTTTCTTCAGTATTCTGAAGTCATACTTTCAGAAGTTGTTTTCTGTATTTTTTGCACATTTAAAACACTAGTGCACAGTTCTTAAGGACGTGAGCATGACCGCTTTATGTCAGATCATCTCCCTCAACATTCTTTATCACTTTGTTTTTTCTTTGCAAGTATGGGCTTTTCAGGCCTCTTGGGTTCACGGATTTTATTCAAAGCCTTTTTGCTTTCTTAGACGACATTTCTACTCAGTAATGTGGCAAGTTGAGAGCACTAATGTACAATTGAGCCTATTGAGAGAGCAGCTGAGCCATGGGTGTGACACATTTCTCCATCTCCTGGCCTGGATGTACCTGCAACTTGAATGTTTTTGCTAGCCCACACGTGTGAATTTGCTATGAGATATTTTTCATTCAGGAAGTAAATTCCAGGTAAAACAAATCTTATTATAAGTTGTTATAGCAAATGTTTAAATAGCAAAACTTCATAGTAGGGATACCTATAGAGGTGTTTGGAACTAATGTCTCTCAGTTGCCAAAGCATTTATGTGCACGTCGATGTGTATATGTTGACACTAGAGTGGTCCGTCTGAAATGAAATCCAGATAAAACTTATATTCAGAAGGAAAAAAAAAACATGCTTCATTTACTTGGAAAAGTATATTTAAAAGGATTGAAAAAAATTCACTATTTCACAGAAGTATTTTTACTAATAAAAATAAAGATGTTCTAATAGACATAATCATCATTCTGCAAAATTTCTTTTAAAGACAATTATTATTTTGAGCTTATTTTTAAAAGAGCCATCTAAACTCCAGATTTTTATCAGCACTTCATCGTACTACTGCTGTCAAAATTAAGATGGTCCGGCTCATTGCAGGCTAGGTCTTAAAACATATACTGAATGTGCATGCATTTTCTGTTAGGAATAGTCAAAGTGTTCAGTTAGGGCTTGTTTATTTTATCTCAGTTTGAACTTTAGGTCATATGATTTGTAATTTCATATTCTTGTAATTTCATATTTCATATTTATAATTACATATTCATTCATATGTAATTTCATATTCTTCTTGTAATTTCATATTTCATATTTGTAATTTCATATTCTGGCCTCATACCAGGTGAGGCCAGAATAATGCAGGCAGCTTGCAAGAAAACAGGTGCAGCCGTTTTGCCAGTTACCCAGTGGAGCTGACGCTGCATAAAATGGTACTGAATGTCCAATTTATTTTTCTAAATTCATGTAAAATATACATAGCAAAAAATTATTCTGGGAAAGTGAATAAGATCTGAGCTGCAAAAACTACAGTGAGAGGATATTAAAGATGCCCAAACACAAAAGACCAAAAATCTTGCTTACACTCTATCTTAATGAAGCTAGGTCATTCAGATAACCAGAAGGTGTCTGGGCTGGAATGAAGGGTCAACTAGATCAAATGATGGTCAGTGCAAAGAGCAGAAGAGAGAGCAGTATCAGGCTTTATAAAGAGAGAGAAAAGATAAGTGTTCAAGCCAAAGAAAGACAGTAATGTTCTCCCATCTCCAAAGGAGGAAAAGAAGAGAGAACAGCCCTCAGGTGGAGTTGGGAGCAGAAACTGAGAGGTCTAGCTGAACAACAGCTCTTCCTCATACTGTCCATCCACCTTGGAGAGTTCTGGGAGATAGCCTGGTGATGTATTAATCCATTTTAAAGGGTTGAATTTTTCTGAAAAAATAAGAGGATTTTATGCCTTGATTTACACAGAGCCCAGAAGATTCTATCTTCATATAATTTCTAAGAAATCTTTCAAAAGTATTTCTTAGAAAATGAGCTTAAAAGTGAGGTTTGGGCCCTCAAACCCACTGTCTCACTAAAAGTGTTTGCATTTTAATGAACCTGTGATTTTTAAGCAATTAAAAAATTTTTTTCAAAAGTTCTAAAACTAAGGCAATCAAAACATTCCCACTCAAGATCATTTGAACAAGAAGTCAGGATATTCTTCTAAGGTTTGGAGAGATCACTACTCTCAGACTCAAATGGTGACAGGGAATAGACAGGGACACCTCTCTGGCCCTTCAGAGAGCATGGGTCCAGCTGGACTCCAAATGCCCTGCTGCTTGGCTCTCACTTCCCGAGGAGGCTGTCACCAGCTCCTCTCCCTCCCCGGCATCTTCCTGCCTCGTGACAGCAGCTCTGGCAGCACCGTGGGCTTCCAGGGAGAGCTATGTTGAGGGGCACAGTATCAGAGTGGTGGCTGAAGGGACCCATCAACAAGGGATGTAAAAGTATCACTGGGATAATCTACAAACTTGGTGCCAGTTGATGTAGGTTTTCACCAGTGACTCCTTACAAAATGGGCAGGATGTTTAAAAAAAAAAGAGAGAGAGAGAGAGAGATCTCTCTTTAAGGCACATAGTAAACTCTTTATCTTAAGTATGAACATGTGATAAGGATAAAAAAGTCATTTTCAGTTCATGCAGAGAGAATCCTGGTAAGTGTGGTATCTTTTGTTTGCTCGGCACAAATGAAATATTCATCTCTGGCGTTAATGGCTTTTGACATACTTGCAGCAGTATTAAGCAGTGGGTGCGGGTGTGCAAGTCTGCAGACAGAAGCTTGGAAGGACCTAAACTGATCTGCCGAGAAAGGGGAGGGAGCCTGAGAGGCCAGGAGGAGAAGGGGAGAGAAGGAGGGAATCCTAGGGCAGCAGGGCTGAGGAGAGAGAACTGGGAGAGGAGATAACCTAATGCAGAGTTTTCAAAGATGTAAAATTTCACCTCAACATTTCTCTATAAATCACGAATACATATTCTTTAAGTGACAGTGTGAGGGGTGCCATGATATTAACCTGTCTAGAGCAAACACACGTCCTGCCCATCCCAGTTTTCAGGCCCCCTCACACCAGGGGGTTCTCCTCTGCCAGACCGTCCCTCCTTGCCTCAACTTGCCCAGTGCCTGGCCCAGAGGGGCAGACCTCGATTGGGAGTGGAGTGGTGTCACATAAAGATGAGGGGAAGGTGGAAACGTACAAGAGGAGGCTTCCCTCTGGTTGAGATGGACTTCCTTCATGAAAAATCTTTTTCATGGTATGCTGGCATTAAAACTGGAACACAGGAAGGGTAAGCTGGGACGAAGTGAGAGAGTGGCATGGACATATATACACTACCAAATGTAAAATAGATAGCTAGTGAGAAGCAGCCGCATAGCACAGGGAGATCAGCTCGGTGCTTTGTGACCACCTAGAGGGGTGGGATAGGGAGGGTGGGAGGGAGAGGCAAGAGGGAAGAGATATGGGGATATATGTATATATACAGCTGATTCACTTTGTTATAAAGCAGAGATTAACGTACCATTGTAAAGCAATTATACTCCAATAAAGATGTTAAAAAAAACAAAACTGGAACACAAGGGCTAGTAATATAAGCATCGATAAACAAGACACAGAGATGTTTAGGGGCATTCTAAGGAGAAAAACCATGAGTAAAAAGACAAAAGCGTAAAGTAGAAAATGAGTTGAACATCAGAAACTGTTTCACAAATGCTATTGAGGTAACTACAGCAGCTACAAAATGTATTGTTCAGTTAATCCACACAAATAGGAGACTTTCAAGTATGAGTCAGGGGATATCTTTTCACTCTTTGACTGATGATTGATGTCCACAAAGGGAGCACAGCGCGGCCAGCGGCGGTCTACGGCTATGGCACTGCCGCGTGCGCCTGCGCCGCCGAACAGGGGGCACGCTGCCGGCGCCAAGAGGTTCCAGCTCTGCTCCTCCGCAACCACGCGAGGGCCCGAGGATGAACTTTCCATCAGTAATAAATTCCCCGGCCTCACGTGCTATATTTGTCTTATGTGAAGTAACAGATTGAGCGAGGCGAGCAAACTGACCAGCCTTTTTTTAATCTGCTCTTGCGGTGCGATAAACCTCCCAGCGATTGTGGTATCTAGGATAAGTATGTGGATGACAGTGTCCAATCCAAGCTTTCCTTTCCTTTTCCCTGGTTGGGTGAAAACAAAGAGAGGGGCACAGGTGAGGGGTTCCTTTCGCCCCTACCCGCTTCCCGCTTACACACTATTGAACTGTCTTCCTCAACTCTCCAATGAGCTAGTGGAAGAAAGATACAATCACCAGACTCCACACTTCCACTGACATTTAAAGGTCAAGTCTCCTTGTATTGTACATAATGATATCTCCCTCCCACATGTGTGAAAAGGACGGCTGTGAGAATTACTGGAGGGAGGAGGGAACCTTTGAAAGTTCACTGGGGCAAAAGGACTCGATTTAGTGGCATTTTTCCGGAACACTTAAGCTGAGGTAGCTTGTTTCATAAAAAAAGAAGTTTAAGGAAAATGAAAATCAAAGAATGAATTCATCCAGCTATTGTTTTTCACCTCTGTTCTTTACTTATTTTAATATGGTTACGCTCTCAATAAATAAAGACTTCTTAAAGAACTGGACCAATGCCCTAAACAAGATCCGGTTTTCAAACTTTATCTTTCAGAGCAGAGATTTTTTTTTTGACTGCTGGGCCCTTAGTGCCAAAGACCAGGTGTTACCTCTGAAAGAGATTCCATCTGTGGGAAAGCCATTAGGCCTAGCTCTGTTTAAACTTCCCCATCTAAAGGAAGAATTTATTTTGGAAGAATCACATATTTAGCATGTTATTCCTTTAAAAATGTACTTCCTCTGCCCCCAGAGCTCATGGAAACCTCTTCATCCAAGAGCTAAAAGCATCCCAAGGACATTCTGTTCACTCCACAGCGTTCTCACTTCAGTTCCTTCACTGTGAACTTGCTGGTGATCCCTCACATCCGAAAATAACTAATAATTTCAATTTATTGTTTATTGTTTACCAAATGTCAGGCTGGGCTGACTTACATGATTGCATTTGATCTCTGCCAGTCCTGCAGGGCAGTGACTATCTGTATTTTACAGATGAGGGGACAGAGGTTCAGGCTGGTTTTGCAACTGTTACCAAGGGTTACCAAGAGTGCCAGTGGCTGCCCGGGGACAGAAACCTAGGTCAGCCAGACCCGAATCCACACAAAACTACTCTAGGGATGATGTTATTGTCTTTACTGATGAAGTAGGTCAAATGCATTGTGCATCTACTTCCGATAACATAATGATCACAGGATTTGTCTTCAGAACTACATGTCTGACCTTTCACCCCAATGCAGTAAAATTGATGGAGAGATTAAAGTGATTTAAAATTTTGTAAAGACATAAAGAATTTCCATGTAGGGACACAAGAGGGCACTCTAACCTTCCTTCAGTTGAGGACGCAATTTTTTTTTTTTTTTTTTTTTTTTGTGGTTAACACAGCTCTGAGCCTTGAATCCCAGTGCTGGTTCTGCTCTGATCACTTGTATGAACTTCAGCTTTTAGGTTCAGACTGTAGCTCAACTTCTCCCTTTGCAAATTTAGGAAGGGGGGTGAAGTGAGCTCTAGGGTCTCTTCTATCTAAAGAATCCAAGGATTCTAACTCATTAACAGCGAATTAAAGGAATATATGACCCTATTTTAACAAGGATTATTAATCACTGCAAAGAAGTAAGATACGTTCCTTTCCTACTTGCTACACTTAAGATGAATATGTGCTTATAGATTTAACTTACCATATTTGCAAAAAGCAAATCATTCTCAAGCCTGACAGTGGTATTTATTTACTTTTGGCTCATCTGAGAATTTTGTCAAATTGCTGGAGAAATTCTCTCCCGTCACACTGACTCAGGTTGGCCAGTGATGAATCTGTACTATGCTGACTGAACACATTGGCCAGTAGCTCATTTCTCGTCTAGCATTTAGGTGACAGTTCCCTTCACTCCAGAATGACTGGCATTTCACTGCTTTGTGGGACATTTCTATGGAATTTATTGTGGGGACTTTGGAAAAAAAACACCTTCCTAATCACCTAGCTTGGGTTGAAAGTTTTCACAGAGAAGGGTTACTTTAAGATTCATTTGACAAAAGAAATAAACAGAATCCAGATCAGAAAAGAAGTAAAGCTGTCACTGTTTGCAGATGACATGATACTATACATAGAGAATCCTAAGGATGCTACCAGAAAACTATTGGAGCTAATCAATGAATTTGGTAAAGTAGCAGGACACATAATTAATGCACAGAAATCTCTTGCATTCCTAGACACTAATAATGAAAAATATGAAAGTGAAATCAAGAAAACACTCCCATTTACCATTGCAACAAAAAGAATAAAATACCTAGGAATAAACCTACCTAAGGAGACAAAAGACCTGTATGCAGAAAATTATAAGACACTGATGAAAGAAATTAAAAATGATACAAATAGATGGAGAGATATACCATGTTCTTGGATTGGAAGAATCAACATTGTGAAAATGACTCTACTACCCAAAGCAATCTACAGATTCAATGCAATCCCTATGAAACTACCACTGGCATTTTTCACAGAACTAGAACAAAAAATCTCACAATTTGTATGGAAACACAAAAGACCCCGAATAGCCAAAGCAATTTTGAGAACGAAAAATGGAGCTGGAGGAATCAGGCTTCCTGACTTCAGACTATACTACAAAGCTACAGTAATCAAGACAGTATGGTACTGGCACAAAAACAGAAATATAGATCAATGGAACAGGATAGAAAGCCCAGAGATAAACCCACGCACATATGGTCACCTTATCTTTGACAAAGGAGGCAGAAATGTACAGTGGAGAAAGGACAGCCTATTCAATAAGTGGTGCTGGGAAAACTGGACAGGTACATGTAAAAGTATGAGATTAGATCACTCCCTAACACCATACACAAAAATAAGCTCAAAATGGATTAAAGACCTAAATGTAAGGCCAGAAACTATCAAACTCTTAGAGGAAAACATAGGCAGAACACTCTATGACATAAATCACAGCAAGATCCTTTTTGACCCACCTCCTAGAGAAATGGAAATAAAAACAAAAGTAAACAAATGGGACCTAATGAAACTTAAAAGCTTTTGCGCAGCAAAGGAAACCATAAAGAAGACCAAAAGACAACCCTCAGAATGGGAGAAAATATTTGCAAATGAAGCAACCGACAAAGGATTAATCTCCAAAATTTATAAGCAGCTCATGCAGCTTAATAACAAAAGAACAAACAACCCAATCCAAAAATGGGCAGAAGACCTAAATAGACATTTCTCCAAAGAAGATATACAGACTGCCAACAAACACATGAAAGAATGCTCAACATCACTAATCATTAGAGAAATGCAAATCAAAACTACAATGAGATATCATCTCACACCAGTCAGAATGGCCATCATCAAAAAATCTAGAAACAATAAATGCTGGAGAGGGTGTGGAGAAAAGGGAACCCTCTTACACTGTTGGTGGGAATGTAAATTGATACAGCCACTGTGGAGAACAGTATGGAGGTTCCTTAAAAAGCTACAAATAGAACTACCATATGACCCAGCAATCCCACTACTGGGCATATACCCTGAGAAAACCATAATTCAAAAAGAGTCATGTACCAAAATGTTCATTGCAGCTCTATTTACAATAGCCCAGAGATGGAAACAACCTAAGTGTCCATCATCGGATGAATGGATAAAGAAGATGTGGCACATATATACAATGGAATATTACTCAGCCATAAAAAGAGACGAAAATGAGCTATTTGTAATGAGGTGGATAGACCTAGAGTCTGTCATACAGAGTGAAGTAAGTCAGAAAGAGAGAGACAAATACCGTATGCTAACACATATATATGGAATTTAAGAAAAAAAAATGTCATGAAAAACCTAGGGGTGAAACAGGAATAAAGACACAGACTTACTAGAGAATGGACTTGAGGCTATGGGGAGGGGGAAGGGTAAACGGTGACAAAGCAATAAAGAGGCATGGACATGTATACACTACCAAACGTAAGGTAGATAGCTAGTGGGAAGCAGCCGCATAGCACAGGGAGATCAGCTCGGTGCTGTGTGACCGCCTGGAGGGGTGGGATAGGGAGGGTGGGAGGGAGGGTGATGCAAGCGGGAAGAGATATGGGAACATATGTATATATATAACTGATTCATTTTGTTGTGAAGCTGAAACTAACATACCATTGTAAAGCAATTATGCTCCAATAAAGATGTTTTAAAAAAAAAAAAAAAAAAAAAGATTCATTTGACAAACTGCTGAATGTCTGAGATCCAGGGAAGCTCCTCAGCTAGATCCCCTCAAAACAAGAAGGGTTTTTCTCTTTCCTGGTAATGGAGGACTAGGCCAGGAGCTCTGACAGGGGAAAGGGAAAAGGAACAAGGAACAGGGAAAATCTAACAAGTAGCAGCGTAAATTACACCAAATGATGGGTTTAAAGGAAATTTGTACATTACACACAGCAGGGGAAGGAGAAGGAAAACACACCCACCCCTGAAGCAGAGTGTTCTGACAAGCACATGCCTGCTAAAAGCCTCTGCTGGTCTTTCCACCTCGGAGAGGCAGAAAGACCTCTTCCCTGCTGGAGCCTTGCTGGGCCATTACTACACAATCCACTTAAACCACTGGGCTGCTTTTGTTCTCAGTCAATAAAAAGCCTCCTAGACGTTTGGTCTTGAAAAATAAAAGTGGCTTGTTCAGCTGGAACAGGTTAGCAGGCAGTCCTTCAAACACAACCATCCTCATGGGCGCTCAGGCATTAGGGGCCTGGCGTGGAAACATATGCCTCAGATGAAAAGAACACTGCTCTTTATTCCAACCAACACAAGGAACTGAAGTTACAGCCCAACACTAGGTCAGTCTCCAACTCTATTCAGATGCAATTAAATGAATTTGGCAAGATGAAGTTTTTACAATCCTAGGATTGTTATCAGGATTTCTGTTGCAATTTGCTTATCTACTGTGTCCCTCAATTTCTTCATTTGTAAAATGGAGATAATGTTAGTACTTATATCACTGAGTTGCAGAGATTAACTGGGTTCACATAAATCAAGCAGAGCATATCCGGCGCCTACCAAGTGCTTTATAAGTGTTGTATAAGCAAGCTCGTTTTCTGCCTCTTATCATTATTATTATTATTATTACTATTACTACTAAAGCCTTGGGATACCTTGAGAAGACTCTGCCATGCAGTTATAAGATTTTGTCTTACTCTAGGCACTATTACTCACTCTCTCTGTATGTCCTAGTTTCTCTTTAAATTAACTAGAAATATCTGCTCTTTAAATTCTTTGTAGATATTTCAAGATTTCATGTCTCTCTCCTCTCTCGCTCTCTCCCTTTTTTCCTTTGAACCACTCTACAAGTATACAGACACTGAGTATACAGAGATGACAAACTACAGTTGTGTATAGCGGAAAACAGGCCCTGATGGCATATAACGTGTTTCATTATGGAGGTGTGCACAGAAGTAGTTCTTGAGCTGTTTCTTGCAGGATGAACTGTAATTGGCCAAGTGAAGTGGGCGGTATTGGGAGGGTGAGTGATACGGTTGAGGAAGGAGCATGTTTCAAAGACTGGAGATATGAAAAGAGACAGCCTATTCTCTTCCAGGGTGTTCTTTAGGCCTTATATTGATTGTCACTGGTTCCCCAGAGTCTATGAGATAAGGCCTCAAGTGCTCAACAGCACGTTGAAAAGCTCTCTCAGTCTGTCTGTCCAGTGCTTTCCCATTTCTTCCTCCTGTTGCTTCTACAGTAGGCCATGGCAGCCCTTCTCTGTTCCCCGAAAGGGCCCTTGCTTTCCCATCTCTGATTTTATTCATGTGGTTCCCTCTGTCTGGAATGCCCTCCCCCCTTTTCGGAACCCCCATCCCTCAGTGCCGCTCAGGTGCCCTCCCGGAGCAGCTGTCCCCTAACCCCTGCCTGGAAGTAACCTCTCCCTTCCACTGGTCCCTAGCAGTTTGCTTGCTCCTTTACTGTGATACTCAACCTCATTCTGCTTTTGTTGGTTTTACTTGAAACTTAGTATCTCTCCTCCAAGATTATAAACTACACCTTGTTAATTTTTTTTAAGATTTCCTATAGTATCTAGTATGATGCTGTAGGATCAAAAAGGATTGCTAATAATAATAGATATATATCCAAGATTTATGCTTGTTTTGTACTAGGCAAAATTCTAAGCCCATTGTAACCATCATCTTACTTAATTCAACACATCGGTTGTGTAGTAAAAAATTTAACCTTGCCCAAAGAGGGGTCAGGTCTTTGTCCTTGGCCTCTGGGAGGTAATCTCTTAAACCCTTGGAATATCCTACCTGATAAGAGTACCTTTGTTTACCTGAGAGCTTTGGGACCACATCAAAAAGTCTAAGGATGAGATTTATGGTGAGGGTTTTGAGTCATGTGGGAACAGGCTTGACCTCTGGGGGGCTGGATGCTGAGATCAGCCATTTGGACCCTCAATAAAGACTCTGGACACCAAGGGTCGGGCTAGCTTCCCGGATTAGCAATACTTTGTGCATATCATCACACATCAACACCAGGACAGCAGCACTGTCCACAACTCCAGGGTAGAGGGCAACTGGAAGCTCCACATTTGGGATTTCCCTGGACACTTCATGTGGCTGATTGTAGCTGTAATAAATAGCAATTGAGTATAGCAGCTTTCAGTGAGTTCTGTCAGTCCTTCTAGCAAATTATCAAACATAAGAGTGACCTTGAGGACCCCCAAACTTGCAACTGGTGTCAGAGTGAGGGTGGTCTCGTGGACTGTGCTTCCACTTACTTTGCACTTGTGAAATAAGTACTATAATTATATCCATTTTACAGATGAGAAAACTGTATGACAGAGGGTTAAACTTTTTATTCGAGATTACATAACTAGTAGCTAGGATTTGATCCTAGGGCCACTAAAACAGAACCCATATTCGGAATTACTTCTTTGTGTGTGTGTGTGTGTGTGTGTGTGTGTGTATGTGTGGTACGCGGGCCTCTCACTGTTTGTAGCCTCTCCTGTTGCGGAGCACAGGCTCTAGACGCACAGGCGCAGCGGCCATGGCTCACGGGCCCAGCCGCTCCACGGCATGTGGGATCTTCCCGGACCGGGGCACGAACCCGTGTCCCCTGCATCGGCAGGCGGACTCTCAACCACTGCGCCACCGGGGAAGCCCAGAACTACTTCTTTATACTGCCTCCAATGTGAATAAAAATTAAAGATAGATATAAGATAAAAAAATATTAAGAATAGGCATAAAAACAAACATGTCCTTAAAGGCTGAAGATGTTTAGGGCAGCTTTTGTAGAAAAGCATATCATATTATGACTCAGGTATTTAATCTCTATGAATATTGCAATAAATTTGATCTCAACAGATTGTAATTGTGCATATTAAAATATCTCTATGGCCTGAGCTACGAAGACACTTATTTGTAAAAATATGTATGAGAATTGGGCCTTATGGCTATTGAATATAGCAAAAGATTTGTTTAAAAAAACCACAAAAAAACCCTTAGAGTCCTTGGGAACAATCTCATTGCCCCTTGCCTTTCCATTTTAATTACTTGTATGTGACTCAGGTCATAATCATTTGTCTGTGAGCTCACGTGACTCAAGCAGATTTAACTGCTCTTTGCCCTGTGCTGCTCGGAACACTGGTGGTAATTATCTCCATGTCTGTCCCTGAGAGCTGACTGTGAGATATTGAGGGTGGGATCATGTCTAATTCATGCCCATATCTCCATATTTAGTGAGTTTCGGCATACAGTATGCACTGAATACACGTATATAGAATAAGTGCAAGCATGCTTACTTAAACGTACAGCTGTTTAGAGCGTTGCTTAGGGCAGATGAGCCTAGGTCTCCTGATCCTTTCCCAAACTTCTCTTTGGTCCATTCATCTTCTTTAAATAGGCAAAGTTCACTCTCTGCACCTTCTCTCCCCCAGCACCTGTACATCCCCAGTTCCATTTATCTCTATTTGTCCTTCTAGCTTGAGTTATCTGGGTCAATGAAGAGGGATGTGTTGGAAAACACAGAGGACAAAAATAAACCAGAAAGAATGACTAAAGGAGCAGCTAGAATAAAATACTGCATTGAACAATTTAAAAGGAAAAGTCCTAGAGAGTAGATTTCCTCCAACTTAAGCCCATGTAAATTATCTTTTAATAACATCTCCTTGGGGCTTCCCATCTCACGCACCTAAATTAGGTCCTTGGGAAAAATCAGCATTTGTAGAGAACTTGACTCCATGTGGACAAGTGCGGAAAGGCTGAGGCATCTTTAGGATATACAAAATATGGCCAACGTGGATCCAAGGTTCAAGATCAGGGACTGCTTAGCAGTTTTCCAAACCAAAGAATAATATCTTCAAAGCTTGCCAAGCCAACGGGATAAACTTGACCCATCATACTTGATTATTTTCCATGGGGCATGTGGGAGAATATGAATTATAGCCATTATACTGTCAGCAAAATCTGAGAGGGCCATGTGGCCAATATAATTTTTAATCAGTTGCCTATTTAATTCATAATTATTCACAGTGCAACAAAGCAACTGTGTTTTGAAGCAAGGCAGAACATTTGGAAGCAGAGGATGTTGATCAACATATTTTTCATGTTCTGAGAAGCCAAGGGGCATCCCACTGTCTGAGGACAGACATCAGCCTGGGAATCCGGAGAGCTGGTCCTGGTCTAGCCCAACTGGCTAGATGAGCTAGAGAAAACTGAAGTAAATCAGAGGTTCTCAGGGTGCTTTCAGACCTGGAATGTTGTCAAATGAAGTATTTATATATAAAAACAAATGCAAGTAGAGCTTCTCTGGTTAAAGGCCTGTCCAGACAGTCCCACTTCTGGCCTAGAGGTGTCCTTGCGGGGCTCAATGGGAAGTCAAGCCTCCCAAGAACTCTGCAGGGCATCAAGGTAATTCATTGCCCTAGACAGTCTCTAAATCAGCCCCAACAGCCTAGGATATATGTGAGTCAAAGGGTTTTCAATCCCACGTATGGGAGGCATTTTATATAGTTGGGGATCTATTTTTCTTTGAACGACTTTCTCTTCCTTAAATGTCCAACAGATGCTAATACCCAAATAAGACACTGTATAGGTAATTCATTAATAAGAAATTCCTCCTCTAGTTTGCTAATTATCACCCTGCTCTGTCTCTGAACAGATGGCATCATCTCTGGTAAAATAACACCTCACAAAGGGCACTTGGTCATCCTCTGATGAGCCTTCTCAGTTCTGGGATAATCATATTTTAACAACCTTTCCTTTTAACACAAAAGAAAGAACAGTACAAACGTTTAGGGAAAACAGGAAAATGTTTAGGGTAGAAGAAAAAGTTAACACTAAACATTCTATTACAAAATTCTCCTGCTTTTACTAACTTGGTGTAACCCTGAATGTCCATGTGTAAAATAAATCGTATTTGATAATGTGGTAATGTAACTAAAAGCTTCCATTTCACAGCTGGTTTGTGGTGTATTGCACATAGCTAACCCCTCCCCCGCCCCAACCCCAAGCTGCCAATACGGTAGGGGAAAGAGTGAAACAAATGACAGAATTCATGCCGATTAAGCAGAACACTAAATGAGCTTGGGAGGGTCATTTATCTGGGACCAGAAGTTGAAGACAGATTTCCTGAAAGAAGTAAAATTTTAGTTGAAATCCAAAAAATATATATATATAAAAAAATGAAGACACTAAATTCAAACTCAAATCATCTTATACTGAATATGACAGTAGCTGTGAGGGAGGGTAGGGGGTTGGGCAAATTGTAAGATTTAGCTCTGAAATCATTTCCACTGGATGCTACTACGCTTTCTCCCAATTCTGTAATGTCCCACGGGTACCTCAAACTCGGCATGTTCCAAACTAAGCATGCCTGTTTCCTTCCATCACCCTTGAAACTGCTCCCTCCCCTGTATCCCTATTTCTGGGAATGCCATCCCCCTCCTCCCAGCTACCCAAGACAGTTATACCATCTCTTTTACCCTCCAATGAGTCGCCAAGTCCTGCTGATACTTCCTCCTATATATCTCCTGTGTCTGTCCCTTTTCCTTCATCTACACTGTCACTATCTTCCTCAGGTCAGTATCATCTCCCACCTGGATGACCTCATCAGCAGCCTAAGTGGTCTCCTTGGTTACAGTACTTCCCAACTCAAATACCTTTTGTGGACTGCAGCCAGAGTGATCTTTCCAAAACACAAAGCTGCTCTGTCATTCATCTGTTTAACACCCTTCCCTCACCTGTTAAGGTAAAGCTAAATCACTTTAACACGGCTTAGGAGACCTCTCAGTATCTGCCACTTTACTCCTTGCCCCCTCCTCCTTGCTTATGGTAAATAAACTACAATGAACCATTTGGGTTTGTTAAATGGGCCATTTTCTCTCTTCAAGGTCTTCACCCAGATTGTTTCCTCTCCTAGGACACTCCTGGCCTTGCTGCTCTTATCCTGGGGCTAGTTCCTGTGTATACTTCAGACTGCAGTATATTCATCACTTCCTCCTGGGGGCCTCCCTAGACTCGCAAGTCTTCTTAAGATATCCTTGCTATAGGCTTCTTCCACCAGTAATCTCTACCTCTCATCTTACATAGCATATTGTATTATGACTGTTTGATTAAATGTCCATTTCTCCAACTAGACTGTAAGCTTTTGAAGGCAGGAAACATGTCTGTATTGATCATCACTGAATCACCAGTGCCCAGGAGAGAGCCTGGCATATGGAAGGTCATCAACATATATATATTCAACAGAATGAAAGAAATAATGAATTTCTTAGATTACCCCTCAGCATCCCTAATAAATGATGGGTCATTTTGTTTCTCCGCACCCTTATGCCATTGTTTTAGGGCTGTTAATCTATTCCTGACCAAGTCTTTCAGTGGCTGCTTTTTGCCTTCGGGATAACATTCAATGTTTAATCTTGGCATGATACATAAGGCTCATTAGCCTACTTTCCCAGCTTTATCTCCATTACTTTCTTTAAATGAAATCGATGCTTGGGTTTCCTCAAGGAAACCCTATCTCTCAGTCCTTGGTACCTCTGCATTGTGTCACACTTCTCTCTACCTGTAGCACCTGGATATTTACTAATTGCTCTTTTATGATTCAACCCAAGGGTCATCTCCTCTTGGAAGCCCAATCTACTAAGCTTTCCTCCACCTACCAGTAATGGAATAGGTACAGGTTTTCTAAGTGTTATTGTATCCTATGCATTTTTCTCCATGGTGTTTGAATTTTGGCTTTCCTCTAAGATCAGAACTTGATGAAGAGCAGGGAGAAGAATCCTATTTATCTCCATATTCACCTAATTTAACACAGCACCTTACACAAAAGGGCACTTGATAAATATCCTTTGAACAAATACTTTCCCTTTAAATGGATACATTTTTAAAGTACAGGCAATGAGAACCAAAAGAAGCAAACAAGCACCAGTAATTGTTTTTAGCCAATCTGACACGACGTGCACATATAATTCTTAGGAGGATCTATATGGACACCTCCTGCCAGGACGATCACTTAAACTCAAACCCAGGGAGGGAGAGAGGGACACTGTCTTCACCTTTATCTGTTCGGCATGTTTTTTTCATCTGGCTTCAACTGTACTTTAAGAATATTGTTTTCAGTATATAAGCCTTCAAAGCGTACATGTTCATAAAATATTCCTCTCAGTCTGCCAGAGTCTAAGATTTCTCAGTCCCATCATTAATGCAGATGCCTTCACACTCCAAGACATTTGCATTACGAGGTACAACTGCTTCCTATTTTTTTCTTTATTTAGATTTCATTAGGTCCGTACAGAGAAAAAAAATACTGACAGACTATCCCCAGAGAAGACATAATACCTTCCAGCCAACAGTTCTAGAATAATTGGAAATTAATTTTTAAAACCCTGTTCTTCTCTTAGAAAATGTCAACTGCTTAGTAGACAATGAATCCAAAAAAGAATGCCGATCTTTCGTAGATAATACAAGCTAGACACCCCCCTGAGAGCAGTGCAGGCCTCTGTGGCCAAACCCATGTGATCTGGGAGCCACCTAGAAATCTCGTAATGCCATCCTCCCAGGTATTGTTTGAGCCTCATGGGCATTCAGCAATATAACCCACATTCCTATAGATGTGAGAAAGTGGAAGGACTCCTACTTACCCACGTGCATGTAAATACTCAGACAGATTTAGTCACAGTTCTCCTCCACCTAAGTTTGGTTCTTGACATGTGTTCAAATTCTTTTCACACACACAAATACGCCCACCTATTACAATGTCCATAAAAAATCCCTTCTCTACAGGCCTGGTTTGAAACTCTAATTAGGGTTAGTCAGCATTTACAAAGTGGTTTGTGCTGTTCCCAAAGGCAAAGTTACAGGAGCTAAAGCATTTCACCACCATTCCCTCTAGTGTGCCTACAGTTATAAGCTCTTAGAGGATGGGAAGAGATGTGGAGCCAGCCTGTCACGCAGGGTAGAGGTCAGGTCAGAGCACGTGTCAGAAGCCAAATCCTCAGCCTCAGAAGCTCGTCTGAAACAGCAGCAATGCAGGTGACAGCGACAGGCTCCTAGGGTCTGAAATGTCAGTGGGCATGTCTTGCGGGATCTTTATAAAGGCGAAACAACAGCAGGCAGTAGAATTGGGGATCTCTTGAGGGTGAGGCTAAGGTCGTGGCTCAGTGTGTGCGCATTGTGTGTGTGTGTGTGTGTGTGTGTGTGTGTGTGTGTGTTGGGTGATGGGTAGTATGTGTGTGTTTGTGTGTATGTGTGGGTGATGCCTGTATCTGGAGGGACTATGAAGCTATTCCACGGCTGGGGAAGGAGTTATATATGTAAAAAGATTTGTTTAAAGGAATGCATTTTGTAATATTCCTTCTGTTCATCTGGGAACAAAATGACTAGGTTAATAGGGTAAGTGATGGGGCCAGGAGGAGAGCAGAAGCAAAGTTAGCAATATGGTCCTGTCACAGAGACTTAAATTTTTCCCAAAGGCTTTGGATGGCTGGAGATGACAAAGTTTGACAGCTGAACTAGGGATGGGAGGACAAAGTAGCTAAAGAGGATTTTCTGGCTCTCTTGATCAGCTGCCCTCAGATTGCATTTAAGACTCATTTGGTACTCACATCCTGGGCAACCCTCCATGTAGCCTTCCCTTAACTCGAAGTCCCCTTGAGGGGATGACCATTCAAGTTATCCTGATCTGATCAGACAGAGAACATTGAGCCACAGGGCTTAATTGGAAGGTCAGCTCCTTAACTAGACTACAAATTACCTGAGGGTATAGACTGCATTTTACACCTCTGTTTTTGTTGTCCATTCCAGACACAGGCTTTCAATAAATGACTATCATGATTAATTTTTTTAAAAGACACATTATTTTGTGACAGACACTGTTCTTAGCGTGCAACATGAATTAATTTAATTCTCGCACTAACCAAATGAGGTAGTGCCATTACTATCTCTGTTTTACAGAGAACACTGAGGCACAGAGAGGTTAAGTAATTTGCCCAAGGTCACAGAGTCATGAGGGGCAGAGTTGGGATTCAAAACCAGACAGTGTGGCTTTAGCATTAATACTCTAAACCAATCCATGATTCTGCTTCTTACAGACATAGGTGATTCCTGAGTTCCTTGTGGCTTTTGTGTGATTGGGGCAGGGAAAGGATCTCAGGAAGTGATGAACCTTCTTAGAAGAGAAACCTACTAATGCAAACACTAAATCATAGCCTCTTTTTATTCCTCACCATGATCACCCAGAGGAAAAACGAAAAACAACAACAAAAACCTATTCCCACTTAAGAGGCCATTTTGATTCCGTGTGATTTTTTTCTTGATTGGGTCAGCCCTGGTAGATTTAGCTTGGTCCTTGGTTTTCCACAGCCTCAGATTCTGTAGGACAATGAGTCTCTTCTAGGGCCAACTCATGGCTCATGATATCCCCAAAGTGAAGCTCACCTAAACTTCTTGTTCCAGAAGGTATCTTGCACCCTTTTGGGTCCCCATCTCTGTGAGATGCACCTGATCCAACTTCCAGAAGCGGGATTTGAGTAATGATTCCCTACGTCCTGCCCCCGTAATGATTTTGTCTCCCTGTCGCACATGTGGGGAGTGAGTGAGGGACCACAGGAGAAGAGCTATAGAAATTGCCAAGTGGTCAAAGGCAGGACTGCATAGGAAAAGGATAGGATTCCAGAAAGGTGAAAAAGGAGAGAAGGGAATGTCATCAGCAAGATGAGAGCAGAGAACGCTCCGGGAATTGGAGAGCAGTGAGGAGGTCTGAGCAAGGGCTGACACTGGAACGGGAGAGGTCGGGATACAGGCCAGGTCAGTGGAAGGAAGGGGAACAAGAAATGAGAGCAGGCTGAGGCTGCAGCCAGACAGGAAACATGAGACGCTTACATTTGACAAGGGAAGAAGGAAGGCAGAAGGGATGCAGGGTGAAAGAACTGTTCCTAGGGCAGAAGTGACACAGAGATCTGCTTCTGACCCTTCTGACCATCTTACTCTGCCTGAGAATTTCCATTTCTAATGGGGCTCAGTGATGAGTCTTATCTAGAGCTACGGGAAAATTATGCAAAAGATAACAAGAAATGGATTGGAAAATATTCCGAGTGTTTCATACGGCATTCCCAGAAGGAGAACCTAACCTATCTGTTCAGTTTAGCTCTGATCACAATTGAAAAAGATGGTGGCTGCAAGCCACTTTTCCAGCATCCTTACTTTCCTGTTCCATGCACTAAAAGATCCACTCAGCAGTTACCAGTGACAGAGCTGCTACCCTGTACTAGGACTTAGGATTGTAAGGGGAAATAAGCCATGTTCTCTGTGTACAAGTTGTTCACAGACGATGTAGAAGACAGATACCCAGAAATAACAATGTGTGGAGAAGGGCAATGATAAAGATATTAACAAAGCATTACTGAGGGGCAGCAGAGGGAGTCCTCCAGCCATTTCCCCAATATATCTCCATCCCTTAGCTTAATTGGCTTATTTCAAGTGGAAAGCCCCCTTCCCAATCCTGACCCCCAGGCCACATTCCTTGAAATTTTTGACCATTTTTCAAATTTAAAAGCTGAAATTAATCTTTCCATTCTGTGTTTCTGTAACACTTTATTTACATCTCTGTTATAATATTCACCCCAATTAGTTTTTTAAAATCGTGTATGGTGAAGATATGTATACACATATATGTGTGTGTGTGTAAACCTCTCTATCACTAGGATGCAAGTTCATTTGATAGCTTGATCCGCCTTTGGGTCTGCCACAGGCCTGAGCATGGAGGTTTCTTAAAACGTACTCAGAGTCTGTTCGATTTGAACTACTCTACAGTCGATTTTAGGATGCTAAAGTGAGAAGACCTCGCTTCCTTCTGGCAATTGTGATTCTCTGATTGCACGTGCCCAAAATAATTTCTTGTTCTGAAGAGGTATAAGAGAAATGACCTTCAGACAAAAATGACCCAGTCATTCTTCTATGTTTAGAGGTGAATAGGCAAAAAACAAAAAAAAAAACCCTTCAAACTAATCAAAGAAATTTTAATTTGGAAAGGACTCTACATTTCATTTAATCCAACATCTTAATTACAAATGAGGAAACTAAGTCCTGAGAAATTCGGATACTTCTACAGTGTCACACAGCCAGAATCAACAATATCAAATTTCGAGACCCTTACGTTCAAGGTTCTTTCCAATAAACCAAATTGTTTACCTTTGTTAAAAAGTAGGGAAAAACATGATTAAAAAAAGAGAGAGAAATAGCACTAAAATATACAGAGAAGAATTCATGGAAAAGCTGTATACATTATTGAAAAAATTTTTCCTATCAGTCCCTTTGTCCATAAAGAAAACCATGCTTTCACTAACATCAGCAAAATTGTTCGTAGCGTTCAAAGCTTTAATTTAAAAATCTGACTTTTGCAGTTTCCAGATGTTTTTACCCTTAAGGTCTCCAATTATCCTACACAGTTGGCAGGGAGAATTGTTCTGAGGTTCTCCTCCAAGATATGCCAATATGTTTGGGTGACAGTGGTCATTAACAGGTGTTCTTAACAGTTGTGGAAGTGAAATAATACATCAAGGCTTTGTTGAGAGGTGCAAGTTCACACTTGCTCTCTCCCATCATGACTTAGGCAAATGCAGCAGATGCACTCAGATCTGACATAGTTTACTCCATCCCGGTTCTGCTATTAATGTCAGAACCCCTGCCTTTTTTCTGCCCTTTCCCGCATCACTCCTACCCTACTCCCACACTGACAGAGCTGACCCAATATTACAGACGCCCTGCGGCGGCACACGCAAGCACACATGCACATACAGAATAGGTCTAAGCTCTAAATTTGAATTGAAAACTTACTGGATTCCAATTCCAAATAGGAATAACTTACTGGGTTCCAGTATATATATATATATATATATATATATATATATATATATATGGATATATATATACACATATATGAAAATTATATATTTATATTACAGATATATAATATGTACACACATCTGTGTGTATATCTAGCTAGATAGTGATTTATAATTGCTCAGGCAAAAACCACCTAGTTTTAAAAATTCTTTCATTTGCTGCAGAGGATAGTCTGTGAAAACTGGTTTTCAGTTAGAGAATTCTCCCCCCTCCCCCCAGCTGCTCTGCACTTCCCAAGGCCTCCTTAGGGGCACAGGGACAGTGCGTGGGTTTTGGAGCCAGCTACACAGGGGCTTAAATATTAGTTCTGCTGTTTACTACTTGTGTGATCTTGAGAAAATTACTTAACCTCTCTGGACAATAATTTTCTTATTTCTAAAATGAGGCTGTTCCTACCCATCTTGGAGGTGTAAAGATTTGAGGTAATGTATGCCAGTGGGTGCTGTATGGGACTGCTCAGGAAATAATAGCTATTATGATGAAGGTGATGATGACAGGGAAGAGGAAGAAAAGAAGAGGGAGCAACATGGTGGCCTCCACTTCCTGAATGCTGTCTGTATTTCAGAACCTCTCAGTGAGTCTTGGCAGAACTCGACTGCCAGTCCTTAGCTGGGGAATATTCAGCTTGAAGTAGGGAAGAGAGAGCCAGTGGTGAGGCAGGGGTGCAGGGGTGGGGGAGGAGGGGGCATGGCTGCCACGTAATATGTGATTTTCCTGTCTTGAGCTATATATATATATATTTATATATATATATATACACACATACACTCATGTTCCTTCCGCTGCTGGGAATAAGGCATTCATAGCAATGAGTGCCATATCTTTTGAGGAGTCAAGGACTTTTTTTTTTTTTGCTTAGAAGGACTGGACTTCACAAAGCAGGGTGAACAAACTCCTGTGTTCCCACGGTGGTTAACCACAGAATTTCCAGCAGGCCCCACCATTGACAAACTCTGGCAATTCTAGTAACCGGGAGATACCCTAGAGACTGCAGAACAAACGCCCAGCTCCTTTCTGGAGTCATGGGGTCAGAGTGCACAGCCACACCATGGGCAGAGCTGCTGCTGTGGTTTGAACTGTCCAAAGTACAACAGAAAGGAGGAAGCCCCAGCCTACCCAGACGTGCTCCAATGATAGAGCCATTAATCGCCTGCCTAAGATGCCATTCTGTTTGCAAACACATACTATTTACTGTAGCACCTGACAAAACAATTCCATCAGAAAGACATATGACTCATGTTAAAAGATGCCTGTGCAACATTTCAGCGATGACTCCACAGGCATCAATTAAACATGGAAAAGACCTGTTCTGAAGCATGACCATATGGCATTTCCCAAGGAGCTGTAGTCAATGGCTGATAAAACACAAGTGATCATACCTATAAAGAGATTTAGCAACCCTCTCCTTGCTCAAAAGCAACAAGAGCCCATGAGGACAATGAACCTGGAACCTCCAAAAGAAGAGGCGACTAAGGAAAGGCTGCATCTGAAGCCAGCATGGCTCTTCCTCATGCATAGAAAGCAAAGACCTGGGGTTGCGTGAGGTCGTCTTGTCTGCCACCAAAAGCAGACTGATCCCAGGGATGGCTGGGAGTTTTTCTGGTAGTCTAGGGGTGAAGTCAATTGTTATGTCTACAGGTGAGAGAAAGGACTGGCAGTGGTCCATTCCCCTGCTCCTGGGAGTGCTCGCCAAGCATCAGAATCTAGGACTTTGCCCAGCACATGAGACCAAGTTCACTGTAGTCCAAACCTCCTTCCCTAGAAACCAAGCTTTAACCAGCTTTTGAATGGAAGGAAGAGGACACACTTAACAAATCTAATGAGAGTGATGTCACAGTACAAAAGCCCCAGGGGAGAGCGAGTGGCTGGTGCAGGAGTGCTTTTCAAGGCTTCGGTTCTAGATCAGCCAGGCAGACACCTGTATATATATATAGACAAAGCTTCAAACACCACCACCTCATCACACCTAATGCCTGCTTGTGATGAGCACCTGCATTCTCAATTTCTGTCTTTTCCAACAACAATAATATGTGTCTTTATACTCAGTCCTAGTTCTGAACCTCTTCTTAAATGCTAACATGTTTCTTGTTTCTCTGCTATGAAAGGTCAAATAAGTGAGAAAGGAAATACTTTACAGTGTTAATGTTGATCCAGATCTACAACTGTTAATGACTTTTTACTCATTACCCTTGATCTTTCCTTTTAATTTTGAGTGATTCAAGAAACGCACCCCTCACATACCCTGGCCCCAACATTAAGAAGGTAATGTTCTTAGAGTCAGTCTATCAAGTAAAAACAAAACAAAACAAAAAGACCCCAACAAACAAAAAATGGCGCTTCCATTCTCGACTCCTTTTTGCCAATGATGCAGCGTACTTAAATCTCTTTACAGCAGCTGCTTCAGTGTTTTTAGTTAGAAATAAGAAAGAGGTTTAGTTAAGGTCACTGACAATTATTTTCTCAGCACAATAGAAAAGCAGCCCAACCCATTAACAACACTAAAATGGCAGAAGCAAACACAGTGGGAACAAGTAAGAACAGAAGAATACCTGGGATTGCCAGATTGGAAAGGGGGACGTTGTGGAGGAGAGGAGGGAGCGAGGCCATCCAGTCAGCATTGCAGACCTCCAATGTCTTTGTCCCGCTGGGACTGGGGGAGCAGATGGTCCCCATCCTGAGTTTCCTCCTTACCTTCCTAACTGCTAGCATCCCTTTCTATCAGTCAACTGCTGAGGCTCAGCCCAGGGCCACTCACTCAGCGATCATAATTGCCCGGGCTCTCTAACACTTCAGGGCCACCTTTGTCACACCAGTCTTGCCGAAAGGCCTTTCTGCCGGGGGAGACGGGGCAAAGACGTGGTTTCCTAGCCCCTCAGCACCTGCAGTCCGCACCCTCTCCGGCCCAGCCGCTGTTCCCTTAATCTGCTTAGATTCGGCTCCGTTAAACTTCTTACGTTCCCCCTCTGGAGCCAGGGAAAGGTAGGCCCCTCGAGATAAATCTTACAGAAACTGAACGTCCTACGAGCAGCCACGCCCAGAGCCACTCACACTACAGGTACCCACACGGCAGAAAGACACGCCGGTGGGTCTACATACACGTGAGCGCCCGGACGCACCATCCTCAGCCTGATTTACGCTTTTATGTCTGTCACTGGGCTGGCACATAAGCTGGGCCTGCCTGCTCTCCCTCCACCGGCTCCTCGCACAGGTTCCGCTGCCCTGTGGCTTCCAGAAGGCGCTCAGAAGTGTAACGCAGAAGGCGCTCAGAAGTGTAACCTGCGGCGCCCGGACTCCCGGCGGCCCCGCCCCACACTGCCGGGCAGATTTGCCGGGAGACGCGGCTCGTGATTGGCCGCTGGCGGAGAGCGCTCCGATTGGCCCGCGCCCTCTGAGCGGCGCCCACCCCTCCGATGCCCGGCCTCCCTTGCTCTGTTACTCCGGCCTTCAAATGTGTAGACGGCTGCCGCTGCAGCCTGCACGCTTGGACCAGTCAGGTCTTGGATCGGACAGGTCTTTCCACGGGCCTTTCACGCTGTCAGCACTCAGAGGTTAAATGCAACCATACGATTCCTTCCTTCTTTCCCCTACACACACACACACACACACACACACACACACGCACGCACGCACACACACAATGACAATTACACAGAGTATTACATTTTCAATAAACCACATAGGCAGCAGAAATATGAGAGGTAAAGAGGCTGAGAGGCTGAGAAAGGTGCAGTATATCATATTTGGACGACAACATCAAGGGCGGTTTGTGTTTCAACCATTACCTAATTAAGGTTCTCGTACACACCACTTATTCCCATTTCACAGAGAAGGAAATAATGATACTTTGCATTTTTATTGTCTGTTGTTTGGAACCTTTCTCCAAATTCTTTGTCCCATTTGCTCTTCAGAGTATCCCTATAAGGCAGGGGGGGTTGGTGGTATGACCCCCTTTTCATAGACGAAATCAAAGTTTGGCGGCCTTGTGGGAGCAGTTCATGTGGTGGCACTATTTGGAAATCCCATTTTGGAATGAGATCCTCGAGCCCTGAGGCTTGTAGGCATAGAAACCCATTTCTCTGCTTTCTGCAGTGTTCCCTGCGCTTTCAAATGGTCCCTTTCCACGGTGTAAACTATAGGGTCTTTAATGATAAGAGAATTTTGCACACGGATAATCACAGGAACACCTTGGCAAACAGGCAAATCAAGAAAATCACCCTGACCTTGACGGTGGGGTCCTGGAGGGCTTCAGGCCAGGCAGCGCCTCAGTGACTTAGGAGGGCTTACGGGAACAGGAAGGAGCAGCCTGTGTGCCAAGAGAAGACTGACGGCTCGTGTACAGACACACCCGCAGGTCCGCTGATACTGTCACCGAATGGCCCTGCCTCATCTCCAAGGTAAGTACACAGCAGCAATGCAGCTACTTTTCTATACACATAACTGCTGTTGCATAGTGCCCTCTTTTGACATCTTATTAAATTTCCTCTTCTGGGCTATTATTAACATTCATTTAAGCCAGCTTTTTCAGCCTTTTGAGCTGTGTAATATTACCAAAAGTTGTGTTTGTTTGTTTCCTGGAGGAGTATACCTTGGTTAATAAAAAGAACGTCTACACTATTCATCATATAGCTTCTGATTCTTAAAGAGCACTACAGTGTAGTGCTGTACCTATTGGGAATATGTCACCTAGCTGTTTTGTTCAATGAAATGCCACCCCCCCCCCCATCACACTATAGATTTACTTTTGAAATGTCACCTTTCTGGGCTTCCCTTGAACTTAAAAAAAATTTTTTTTTAAATCTCAACATAAAATTTTATGAAAGCTGCCTAAGGCAAACAAAAAGTGTTCTTTAAGCTTTACTGTGGAATGTCAATTTCAGTGACTTTTTTTTCTTATTTTTCAGCTCTTAATGGAAGGAAGGCACAGAATAAGAAAGCATTAAACATTAGACTTAGAGTCATCATTGTGTGAGAACTTGAAAACAAGAGAAGTGGAACGAGTTCACAATGAGACGTTTTGCACACCTGACAGCTTTCAGTCAAAACTACTTGGTTTGTCTAAGAAAACATTTCAAAAGAAGGCAGCACGCTCTCCATATATTCTTGAGTCAGTCCTGGAAGAAATTTTTCAAGTGAAAACACAGGCTCTAGTGCAGTACTTGGCATATAGCAGGTGTTCTATAAATATTTGTTAGAAGGAGGGAGATGCTTGGTAAAACATGCTCTGCTGGGTTCTAGGTAGTACCTTAGAGCAGTGCTTTCTAACCTTTAATGTGCAAAGCAACCATATTCTGATTGAGTTGGTCTGAGATGGGCCTGAGACTCTGCATTTCTAACAAGATTCTAGCTGACGCTGATGCTCCTGGTTCAGACCACACCTTGAGTAGCAAGGCCTTAGGAAACAGCTCACGTTTGCTAGGTGGGAATGTGTACTCCGTTTTCACTCTCCTTTCCAAGGTTTTATACTATTTTTATATCACTTTTATAATGAAAAAATAAATTTGCATTAAAATCCCAGCTAAGAATTTCTAAGTATTAGAGAATAATTTTTCTGTCACATAATGTAATGGAAACCAAATTATGAGTGGGATGTTTATACTATGCCACAATTGCTTTGGGAAAACCATATAGTTTTAAAATAAAAATTAATATTTACAATTTGGATAGTTAATATTTTCTTATATACTGTCTTATGAAATTTATCAGAGAGGAAACTAAATTAATAGAAGGACTGAAATTTTAAAACAAGTCAATTTTAATTAGCAATTACCACCAAGGGAGTGTTTATCATGTACAAATCATTTTGATAGGTGCTAGGAATGGAAGAAAAGTTAAACAAAAGTTGGTAACTGATGAACCTCAGATGATATATAATCCAGGAGAAAAGAGAATCAAATATGTGAATTACAAAATTTAACATGAGGCTGAATGAAGGGATAATAGAGGTACATGTGGAGGACAATAAAGAAGTATATATTTGATGGGGGAAGGGCCACAGGATGCATTATTAGAGGAGGTGACATTCAAGCCAGGTCCGGAATTCTGAGAAAAGTTTCTGCAAGTGGAAAATGGGTGGAGGGTTTTGGCGTGGGAAAGAGACTGTGTAGCTGAGAAAATGTAAGCAAAGCTATGACAATGAATGGGAGATGTGAGAAACAGAAAACACACAAGAGTGGCAGCACGTGGGATATGTGGGAAACACAATTCATTTACTCTCACTGAACCATCACAAGAGCCCAATGAGTTAGCTACTATTCCTATCCCCATTTTACAAAGGACACCGAAGCTTAGAGGCTACATAACTCTGCCCAAGAGCTAATAGCTAGTTAGTGGCAGAGCTGTGACTCCAGTCTCTTGATCATTGTGCCAGTGGCTTCTCATTATATGTTACCCATTATTTTTGTAAACCTGGTAAAGGATGTTTATGACCAAAGTACATTAAAGAGTTTGGACATTTTTTTTCCTATGGATAAAACGGGCCACTGCAGATTTTTGAGAAGGGGAGTAAAATGATTGACATTGTATTTTAGGAAGACAACTCCGGCATAATGAAGAATTGTTGGAGAAATACAACAATTTCAGGTAGACCATTGAAATTGGTTATCTAAGCAGGAAAAAGGTGAGAAAGCACGCAGAAGCTCTGGCACACAGAGACTCAATGCATGGCCTTCTAAACTATGGTGTTTGCCTCTTCTTTCCCACTTCTTCTCTCCAAGGATCTATGACTCTAAGCCCCAAGTGGACAGCCTGACTGTCTCTGGAATTATTTTCATCACTTGAAAGTCTCACCAAATTGTTCATCCATTTTTAGTATATGCAACCAAACCTGTTTCTATGAGTACATCTACAAATTTTGTTTCCCTTTCTGGAAATGTTTTTCTCCATTACTTGATCAAGGACCCTATTGAATTCCTGAAGAGGTGACGGCAGTCTTTACCCTTTCTTGGAGGCTACATTATATTCTGGAAATTTTTAAGATCGTTCATTTTCATATGAATCATTTCATAAATGAGTACTGATGGTCCCAGAGCAAGTCCCTAAACAGCTTTCCATCTGGACATGTCTGGTTGGCAGGGCAAGATGGCCTGGATTTCACTTGACTGAAGGCACCCTCAAAGCTTCAGAGGAAATGCACTGACTTAATGAGACTGTGGCTGGGCTGTCTCTGGCTCCACACCTAGGACCCTGTGCTGACTTCCCTCCCAGTCTGTGTGCTAGATGAGAAAGGAACAGACCTTGAATAGCATTAGAACTAGACACGTGTTTGTTCCAGGGACATTGCCTGGAGATGAGAGAGTTTGTACGATGTTTTGAGTTCCATAGCGATGTCCCATTCACAATTTTTTTCCTGGCTGGAGGGTGTGGGGAGGGTGAGGAACTGAAATGAGGAGCCAGATAAATGAAAGATGAGATGGGAGTGTAAGCCTGCTTTGTTTTGTGCCTCATAACAGCAGAGTTTATCTCTACTCATTCCCAACCTCCTTTCCCCAATTCAAGCCCCCCAAACTATGTGATAAAGGATCAGAGTAGAATGAGGAAATGTCACCAATATGGGTGGTACTGGGAAACATGATGATAGCAGCAACAACTACTCTGAGGAAGAGTGACATCATTGTAGCAGCCAGGGCTATTCAGGAGCCTCCATGGAAAGGGAGGTCACCAAGCATAATGCCTTGTGAACACATATGATATACTTCAGACATTCCTGACATCAGGAATGAGTCAGGAGCTGGGGGTCAGTTATTTTATGGATTAGGGCTAGAGCCAGAGACCACATGGTTGTGACCCAGATCCTGATCATACCCAGGTGAGTGTCTTTAAGAACCTGAGTAAGAAAGCAGCAGCAGGGCTTCCCTGGTGGCGCAGTGGTTGAGAGCCCGCCTGCCGACGCAGGGGACGAGGGTTCATGCCCTAGTCCGGGAGGATCCCACATGCCGCGGAGCGGCTGGGCCCGTGAGCCATGGCCGCTGAGCCTGCGCGTCCAGAGCCTGTGCTCCGCAACGGGAGAGGCCACGACAGCGAGAGGCCCGCGTACCGCAAAAAAAAAAAAAAAAAAAAAAAAAGAAAGCAGCAGCAGCTAAAACAGGAAGTCGTCATATGTGGCATCACCTCATGCCCACCCAGTATTTGTGGCCCACAACCGGGATTCTGTCATGAAACAAGAGTGAATGTAGCAGTAACAGCCCTAAGATTGTTCCTGCAGATGTGAAAGCTTGGTGATCAGGAAGATCCTCGGAGCTCCTCTGCCTTCTATAGCTATTAGACATCAAGTGTTTCTGGCATATTTAAAGAGTTCCTTTAAAAACACAGTGTTGCTATAATACTTTTGAGAGAAGCTAATAACAAGTGATGATTGTAAAATTAGTTTAATGTACATTTATTCCTTCTAGCACACCATATTCCTGCACCCTCTTCTATTCCCCCTTCCCACCCACCCCTTTCACCAAAAAAAGGTAACTGAGAGAAGCTCCAGGCCTTTATTTTTCCAGCTAGTCAGCTGCAAAGTGCCTGATCTAATATGCTATGGAGCCACCTTCTGGTAGTAAAGGCACACTTCACACACACAGTAAGTTTCCCTTCCTTTACCCTAAAAAAAAAAGTTTCCACATCACCATCACCAATAGGAACAGCTGGGAGCTTATGTAAATACAGACTCCTGGGTCACACTCCAACCCTACTGAATCAGATCCCCTGGGGGTGGCATCTTTCTTCTGTCTTTAAAAAAAAAGCTCCCCGAGGGATTTTTATGTCCCACATGCTTTAGATCAAGACCTTGAAATGTCAATCAATTTCTCTTAAAAAAAAAAATAGGTAGAATGACAGTTCTTATCCACGTTGTGTATAAGTTTAAGCAAGCAGAGAAAAATATTTCCATTTAACCGGCAGGAACACGGAACTGCTCTCTTTACTTACCCCACCCCAAGGTTCTTGGAATATGACAGTGGTATCAGCTGTCAGGAGAACTGTATGTACTCGCATATATCTTCATAATTACTTGACCTTCCATCGCAATTAGAATGACCTCTGTACATTTGTTATTCATTTAGCAAATAATGACCTGATTCTGCATTTTGCGTTGCTGAAACCAGTTGGAAATACCATGTTGCCACATCACCCAAGCAGTCAATAGCACGTTAATTGAGAGCAGATATTATCATTCTTTCCCAACTTTATTATTAAAATTACGAGTTTGCAGAAACAACTTCCACCAACACAAATAATACTTTTTTTTTTTGCACTCTAATCCTAGGTTTATTCAACACAATTCTTTTCTCTACACAACAAAGTACAAACACAATATTATCTAAAATGCTACGAAACTCAAAACAGGAAATGTATAGTACTGATCGTACAATAAAAGCCAAAAAAGCAATGTACACGCTGCCAAAGTAACCTGCACGACCACCATGAAGACCAACACAACGGGGGCTTCTGTGATGACCCGGCAGAGCTGGCTCTCAACTTACCAGTTTCAGAGAGAAAGGGAGACGTGGGTTTGTCTGTGTGTGTGTGCACGCACATGAGTACACGTGAAAAGAACCATTTTGGGTATTTGGCCCTAGAGGTCAGAAGAGGACTCGAGCAGGGGAGCAGGGCCAGGCTAACAGGAATGGCAGCTGCACACCCTTTCCTGTGGGACCCCGAGGCCAACAGGTTAGGGCACGACCAGCCCACCAGATGGGCCCCACGTCATCTGTGGAATGGGAAAACATGCTCCCAGGCTGGGGCTGTATCACCTCCTGGAGCCCCCTGCTCATCCCTGCTGGCTTTGCCACTAAACTGACTCTCAAGAACTAGAAATGTGGAAGCTTTTCTAGCCAGAAAACTGGAGGGCATCATTATAAGCACGACCCCAAACCAACAACACTCCTGCAGCCGGAACTCTGCCACCAGGGGAAATGTAGCAATTACTGCCTTCACCTTCGAAGCCTGCCCCTGAGTGACGGATTTCTTTCCTACTGATCCTCCTTCTGCTAGAAAAGTGACAAAAGTGAGTTGGATGGGATACAAGTCACGGGGCAGAGCTTCGGTGGCCCTGCTTATCGGGAGGAGTTGGAGCTGGAGCGGCTCCTGTGGTGGCGGCGGCCAGGGGAGCGGGATCGCCAGCGCACAGGGGACCTGCGCCAAGGGGAACGTGACCTTCGTCTCATCCGTGGGGGTGACCTGCGCCGCCTTATCTTTAGAGCGATCCTTGGACGTCTCATCAGAGCGGTCTTTGCGTTTGGTAGGAGAAGGAGCCATCTTCCCGCCGCCGCGACTTCCTTCCGCTCCTAATTCTTTTTAAAAAAACAAAGGAAATAAATTTCAAAGTAAATATAAATAATGAATCGTTAGTGTTTTTCCCTTATCCACTCTCTCAATGTTAGGTTACAGTCAAAACCCTTAGTATGTTTCTTGGACTTTCGAGGATTTGGTTTCAAAGGGTTCTGATCTGCTTAAGTCTCTGCAGCTAGGTCCCCACCTCAGCCACATGTCTTGCTGCACCCTTCCTAAACTCTGCCCACAGCTCCTGCTTCCTTTTAGTAGCAAAAGTAGAGAAAGTAAAGTTTATCCCACACGTCCTTCTGTTTCAGCCAAGTATAAGGAAGAATGTTCTAGAAGTCCGAGTTAGGCATAATGAAGTAGGGAGGAAATGAGTCCCTATGACTCCAAGCTGAGTTTGGTAACAATAAGACAGTAAGGTGCTGGAAGCATCGATGGAAGACTGAACTACGCAGCTTTACGGTCTTTCCAGCCATATTCTGTTTTTTCCCTCCACCAGCTGTAAAACCGTATCTTTACACACGGAAGCCATTCCTTCCTCTCCTCTTTATTACACTGATTTACTCAAATCTTTGACTTCTTTTGCTGGGCCTGGGATTACAGGAACATCTTTTCTATAAATACGGAACTGATATTCTAAAGTCATGCTGCTACCAGCAAAAACTTGAGTTTTGGTTTCGGGAGTAGTTTTCTAATAAGGCCTTTATATTGGTTATACACTGTAGCCTCTGGGACAGCTCAAAATTTTCTCTACCCCCCTCCCCACGTTCAGCACCCAGGATGAGATGCTCCGACCTCAGGAAGCTAGTCTCAGAAAACACTTAGTGGCGTTCTCAGCATGGGGAGCGTGAATGGCCAAGATGGGAGTCACTTTGGTGCCTCCAACACCTCCATGGTGGTAGGACTGATGTGTGTGTGGTCCTAGGGCAGAACTCCCCACATCTCCACCTGAGATGTCCTAACCCTGGAGAAGGGTAAATTCACACTGCCCGGAGCTCCATATGGCAAGCACTTATCCTGGCATTTCTTTCAAGTTGCATTTTTTTTTACAAATTCATTTAAATTTTGTTGTATATACAGACAGCTCATACAACTCAATAACAGAAAAACAAACAACCCAATCAAAGGGTGGGCAGAAGACCTAAGAAGACATTCATCTAAAAAAAGACATACAGATGGCCAATAGCCACATGAAAAGATGCTCAACATTGCTAATTACTAGAGAAATGCAAATCAAAACTACAGTGAGGTACCACCACACACTGGTCAAAATGGTCATCAAAAGAAGTCTACAAATAACTAATGCTAGAGAGAGTGTGGAGGAAAGGGAATCCTCCTACACTGTTGCGGGGAATGTAAGTTGGTGCAGCCACTATGGAAAACAGTATGGAGATTCCTCAAAAAACTAAAAATAGAGTTGCCATATGACCCAGCAATCCCACTCCTGGGCATATATCTGGAAAAAACCACAATTTGAAAAGATACATGCACCCCAGTGTTCACTGCAGCACTATTTACAATAGCCAAGACATGGAAGCAAACTAAATGCCACTGACAGATGAATGGATAAAGAAGATGTGGTACATATAAATGCCACTGACAGATGAATGGATAAAGAAGATGTGGTACACATATACAGTGGAATACTACTCAGCCATAAAAATGAGTGAAATAATACCATTTGCAGCAACATGGATGGACCTAGAGATTATTATACTAAGTGAAGTAAGAAAGAGAATGACAAATACCACTTGATATCACTTATATATGGAATCTAAAATATGATACAGATGAACTTATTTATGAAACAGAAACAGACTCAGAGAACAGACTTGTGGTTGAGGGCATTCCAGTCAACAGAGGTGTTCACAGCCTGCATTTCCTTAACTGCAAGTTTTGATTTGACCATTACACCAAAGCAACACAACAGACTAAAAAGTTTGGCCTCAGTAATATAGAATATCTTCAGATTATTTATTGAATAAACACACATTGCTCAAGCTGTTTACTAAAAATTTGGAGAGTTGAATAAAGTTCTCTAGGAGAAGAAGGGGAAGTGATTGCTGAGTCTTCTGCCCCCCACTCTGCCTGGGGGGTCCCCAGTAGGAAGGTTGACCCGGAGCTTGCATCCACCACTGCCCTGTGTGCGGGATCTTGCCCCAGGGACTGCTTTAACTGTGAATTGTTTACACAATTTCTACTAAGGTGTCAACAGAAAACACTGCCTAAGGGTTTGAGTAGGTGCTGCAGTTTCTTTCTTGGGTGAATTCTGGAGAGACAGCTTAAGTCTCCTTCGATATAAAATAGTTTAATGGTGAGAGGAAAAGTTTGCCCTGGAGTTTTGGGGAAACCTAAGGGCTCTCTTCATTTCCTTAAGAAAGAAAAATTGATTGAAGTTTTGGTGTGTCCCAGCCAGTACCTAAGGCAGAATAAGTGAGACCCAGAAATGAAACAAAAACAGTGAACTTGCAGGAGTAATCCTCATTTATTTTCACCTGAACTTTGAGATTAAATAACACTCAGGGACAGAGAAAGAAAGCTCTTCCAAATAAAGAGATCTTTGCATCTTGTCATACTAAGGGCTGCAATGTTTAAGAAAATAGGCTGGTTTTGAGTCAATTAACTAATATTTACTAGGGTCTTACTTAAGTACTTTTTTTCCCCTTAAACTTTCTATTTGGAAATAATTTCAAACTTTGAAAAAGTTTGCAAAAAGAAAAAGAGTAAAGGGCTTCCCTGGTGAAGCAGTGGTTGAGAGTCCGCCTGCCGATGCAGGGGACACGGGTTCGTGACCCGGTCCAGAAGGATCCCATGGCTGGGCCCATGAGCCATGGCCGCTGAGCCTGCGCATCCAGAGCCTGTGCTCCACAACGGGAGAGGCCACAACAGTGAGAGACCCGCGTACCGCAAAAAAACAAAAGAGTAAAAAAAAACCTCCACATATTGCCTTTACCTAGATTCATCTATTGTTAACATTTTTATCATCTGCTTTTCTCACTCTCTGCATGTATATGTACATATGCACGCATGTATCTATGTGTGTATGTGTATTACATATACATGTGCACATACCCACTAGGAGTAAGTTATGTATACATCATGGCCATTTACCTTAAATACTTCAGTGTGCATTTCCGAAGAATAGGAATATTCTCTTACTTAACCACAGCAGAGTTATCGATACTTCTTTATCTAGTCTTCTGCCCCTATTCTAGTTTTGTCAGCTCATCTGACAAATGTCAGATCTGATTTGCCAGATTTGTCACATCTGATTTGCCAGATTTCCTTTGTAGCTTTAATCCCCCTCCAGTAAAGGATCCAGTCTAGAGCAAGATAGTGCAATTAACTTGCCATGTCTTTTTAGCTTTCTTTAATCTGGATTTTTTTTGCCTTTAGACATTCCTTATTTTGTCTATTTGATGTTGCTTTGTGACTGGATTCAGTTTATTCATTCTCTGCCTTAATACTGCAAAGGGAATATTGTGTCCTTCCGAAGGTATCACATCTGACGGAGCAGGATGTCCATTTGTCCCTTACAGATGTTAATTTTGACCACTTGGTCAAGTTGTCTAATTTCTCCACTATATAATTACTGCTGCTTTTTACCCCCTTGTAACTAATAAGCATACTTCAGGGAGACCATTAGAGACCATGCAAATATCCTGATTGTCATCAAAGTTTCCTCCTTATTTAGTATTTGTTGATGAATCTAGCCTGATTCAATCTTTACTATAATGATTACAGAATGATGACTTTCCAACTCCAGCATTTCTGTATTTACCAGTCAGCTCGAACATCCTACTGTATGCAAGAGCCCTCTCTTTCTCCTCCCTCCCTCCCTCCCTCCCTTCCTCCCTTCTCTCTCTCTCTCTCTTTCTCTCTCTCAATGTCTCTCTCTCTCTCTCCCTATGTATCTGTCATCTATTACCGGTACAGATTTATGAATTCTTACTTTTTTTCAATGGCTTCTAATTCATTAGTATACTTCATTATATTAGTGCTTAAACTGCCCTAGATTTAGCCAGTAGGAGACTTCAAGCTGATTCCTGAATCCTTCTGACATACCCCCAGCATTTTTTGGAATATGTTCTTATTTTTTGAAATAACAAGATATTCCAACATCAGACATTTCTCTGGAAAGTTCCGATTCCTTTCAGCATGAAATTATATTAGTGAACAAGATACTAGTGCCAGTTGTGCTTATTGCTACTGGAATATCTTTGCTTCTTGGTCCATCCAAAAGACAGATCTGGGAAAAATAGGTATGTATATATACATACAACACACACACACGCGCGCGCACACACACACACACACACACACACGATTGAAATTACCACCACCAACAGGGACAGATGGAGATCATATTATAGAAATTATATTTATATAAATATAATTTTTTCCTTATCTTTCCCTCTTTCTTACACAAAGTAGCATATTATATACTCTTTGCACTTTGCTTTTTCCCCTTAACACTATCTCCTGGAAATCACTCCATATAAGTCAATAGAGATTTTCTTCTTTCTTGTTTTTACTGCCGTACAGTTTCCATTTTGTGTATTTAGTATAGTTTATTCAATCAATTTCCTATGTTTGGACTTTAGTTTTTAGTACTTGGGAATTACAAATAATGCTGCCAAGCAGAATCTTGTGCATATACAGTTTGATATTGTTGGAAGGGAGCTTCAGGGCAAATTCTTGAAGAGGAATTGCTAAGTCAAAGGATAAATTAATACGTAGTTTTATTTGATATTGTCAGTTCCTTTCCACAGTGGTTGAACCATTTTGCATTCCCTTCAGCAACATAGGAAAGTGCCTGTTTCCCCATACCCTTGACAACAGAGCATGCTGTCAAACTTCAAATTCTTGACAAGTGATTGGGGAAGAAATAATGTCTCAATGAATTTTAAATTTGCATTTCTTTTAATATGAATGAATTTGAAATTTTTTCAAGTGTTTAAGTGTTATTTTCAGATCTTTTTTGTGAATCACTGGTGTCATATCTTTGGCCCATTTTTCCACAGAATTTTTCAGCTTTTTTATCCTCAACATTTGTAAGTTCTTTATCAATTTGCAAATTCTTTATCACCCTTTATTCGTCATATATGTGGTGAATACTTTCACCTAGTTTATCATTTGCCCTTTCACTTTGCCTTTTTTTTCCATGCAAATTGTTTTTATTTTTAAGTAGTCAGATTTATCCATTGTATGTATATAATTATAGTATAGTATATATTATGGCACATGTCTTTATGTATATATTCTATAGTATATGTGTGTATATATATAACTATATAGTTATAATATCTATACACTATAACAATAGTGTATATATGTACATAAATATAGTATAGCTATATATAAATAGATAGATATAGATATGCACACACATGTATATATGGAGCTAGGGAAATATCCCATTTTCTCAAGAGTTTTATTAGAAATGGGTGTTGAATTTTGCCAATGGCTTTTAAAGCATTTATGGCGATTAATCCTATACTTTTCCTCCTAAACTCTATTTATATGGTGAATTAATTTAAGAGATTTTTCTATTAGTAAGCCCTCCTTGCATTCCTGGTATAATCCTTAGGTAAGGTTTCAAGTTCCATCACTGTCTTAGATGTCAAGGTCTCTACTGAAGTGCCTTTGCTCTATTGACGCCCTCTCTCTGAAGCCTTTTAAAAATATTTCTCACACTCTGTCCCCGAAATGATACCCTCTTCTTTATTCTTTTCACTTCTTTGTACATACTTTTATTTTCAGATGTATCACTCTGTACTGTATTTATTTGTTTAGAATCTGTTTCTACCATTAAACTCTATACTCACTGAAGGCATGGAGTGATTCTAAGAACTTTTTTATATCAGTTTCTTGAGTGTGAACTCTACAGACCCTAAACTGGCCATTCAAAAGAGGTACTCAGGGGACTTCCCTGGTGGTGCAGTGGTTAAGAATCTGCCTGCCAGTACAGGAGATACGGGTTCGATCCCTGTTCTGGGAAGATCCCACATGCCGCAGAGCACTAAGCCCATGCACCACAACTACTGAAGCCCGCGCGCCTAGAGCTGGTGCTCCGCAACAAGAGAAGCCACGGCAATCAGAAGCCCACGCACAGCAACAAAGAGTAGTCCCTGCTCGCCACAACTGGAGAAAGCCCACGCGCCGCAACGAAGACCAAATGCAGCCCCCCCCCCAAAAAAAGAGGTACTCAGGAGCAGTGTTTGTCACACTTTTCCATTAACTAGCAGCAGAAATTAAAATAAATTCCTATTTATAATTATGTCAGGTTCAGATCTACTAGGCATTAAAGCATGTCCATTTGAATCAGGGCAACGGCTTTATGTACAAGAAAAATCCAATGCAACCCAATTACTTATGAGAGTGGAATTATGCTGATCCCAAACCAGTGGTACAAAAACGGTTCTACCACAGATAAAATTCTCAAATCCTCACTTCTCTTCCCATTCAGCATTATCGTGTATTTATGTCTTCACAAGAGAAAGTGCAGAATAGAGAGGTTAACATTTTTTTAAAATAGATTTTATTTTTTAAGATAACTTTTAGGTTCACAGCAAAATTGAGTGGAAAATACAGAATTCCGATATTCCCCCTGCCCCACCCCACAGTCTCCCTCACTATCAACATCCTGTGCCAGAGCAGTATGTTTGTTACAATCAAGGAACCTACAGAGACATATTATTATTACCCGAAGTCCAAACTTTACATTAAGTTTCACCCTTGATGTACCTTTCATGGGTTTTGACAAATGTATAATGGCACGAACCTGCCATTGTGGTATAATCAGTACAGTTTCACATGTCTAAGAAATGTTAACTCTCTACGTGGTTCTCAGGTCCACCATCAAATTTCTCTTCACAATTCATGTAACTGTTTTTCCGTCCACTCCACCCTGCCTTCCCAGCACCTCTGAGTATCTTCTAGCAATAGCTGAATGGCTTTAACACTGTGATCAGTATAGTTTGGTGGTATGACTTTTTTGGACGGTAAATGGGGAGTCGTCTGACAGAACTCAGGGCAAATGCAGGCACATTTCTGCCATTTACCAAGGGTAGCTGGATACGGCCCCCTCCATGTTCTCTTCTTTATGTTGTGATCTTGGGTTTGTTACTCTTCCCCCTTGTTTTCCTCAGTATCCTCCCTTATAGTCACAATCTCACAGAGCCTTTGAGCTAACATGAGGGATCTGAATGAGCAAACCAGATAAAGAATGTAACCGAGGTTAGGAGGGTACAAAGATGTCGGCTGGGGAGAAAATTTTAGATTCTATTGTTCTCATTCCTTTGTTAATCTGCACCCAGCTAATGTCTAGACCCATCACAGAAGCACTAGACAGGGTTTAAGAGTAATTTGAAAAGTGTTCCTTGGTCCCGACCTTGCCTAAGTTCATATTTGCTTGCTCTCTGGTTACATCTTCCTGGCTGGAGCCTGCAGCCTTGCTAGTAGTCACAGAATCCAGGAAAAAAACCAGCTTTGCCAGAGCTGAGAAATAAAATGTTCTGTTCCCACCACTTCACCATGTGTTTCTGGCTGGAACTTCAGCTTATTTCTGCCAGTTAATGTCTTTTTCTCTCAAGAGGGTAACTTTCACTCACCATTTCAGCTGTCTCTGCTGGACACTCAAGCTTCAGCTGGTTGACATAGCCATGACTGCTGTTGTCAAAAACTCAGGCTATGTCCGTCATCCCTCAAAGAACAAAGTTTCTGTGTTTCTGCAGATTCAAGTTCAAGTCAAAGCCATTCTCCTAAATCAGGGTGCCAAGGGGGCTGCCTTCGAAAACCTCTCCCCTTCCTCAGAGCCTCTGAGACAATGTTCTTTCCACTATCTCTGGCCTTGGTTAGTTTCTTTAAACTTTCTTTCCAGCTTTTGATCTTGATTAGTTTCTTTTGTCTTTTCATTTCCTAGTCTTTTTTTTTTTTTTTTGCATACTTTCCTGGCCCTCCCACCCCAGGGGCCAATTATTTCTGCTTTTCTTTGTTTTCTGTCAACAATTTTTGGAATATATTACCTGGGCATTTAAAAAAATCAATATTTACTTAAGTGCACACAAAACAGCTCTTGTATATAGTAAAAGGAGATACCAAAGCAGTTAAATATCATGATATAGTGGAGACTGATCACACTCTGGACTGGAAATCAGAGAGCTGGGTCATCATTTTGACCCTATCACTTCTAATTATGTAACCTTGGAAAGTCAATCTCACAGAGTCTCTAGCTCTTTATTTGTAATATGACCTCTAATGCCCATCGTAACTAAATATTTTATGATTTTAAAGACTTACACTGCAAGGTTAATTTGGTCAAGCTGACCGTATGTTCATCAGTTAAAACTTAAGCTTAATCAAGGGAAAGACTATTTTGATTGAATTGTTTGATTTTCTCTCTCACCCTAGGCACTTGCGTAAGACCTAAACATGCCTACCTCTAGACTTATGCATATAGGTTAACTTTTGCTACAACAATGCTGTGTAACTGTCACACCATTTAATGATGCACATTTGGTTAGGCTGGAGGTTGGTTGGTCTAAATTGGGCCTGGCTTGGGTGGTTCTGCTCTAATCCATGAGTCTCTCATCCTCTTCTTGGAGCCAGCAGTCTAGCCTAAAATGTTCTTCTTATGGTAATGGCAGAGAACAAGAGAGTGAGTCCAACCATACAAAGACTTTCAAGTCTTGGATTAGTCAGGTCCATGGTATTTCATTGTCCAAAGCAAATCATATGGCCAAGCCCAAAGTCAAGGGGTGCTCATGATGCAGGTGGGCAAAGAAGTGAATATTTCTGAACAACAATGTTATATAACACACTGTGCTTTGGAAATGAGTGATGAAAATGATTATATATGGCTTCTTCTCAGTGAAAATGAAGCCTATGATGAAGACATGCAGAAACCTTAGGGATTAGAGTCCAGAGTTGCTGGTTTGAGACAGGCTCTATGAACTTACTTGCACACAATTTTAAGGTGCAGGTGAAAGTGTCATTTTAGTCAAATGAGAGAGGTTAAGATCATAACACTGCCTGAAAATCATCTAGAGTCCTTCTATTTTGCAGAAAATTCCTCTGAATCATGGAATGAGTATCCATCCATGAATGAGCAACTGTTCACTCTATTCAAGTTGGAGATGAATTTGCAAATGTTGACCAGAACTTACTTATAAAACCAGAAGAGGCCACTTCAAAGAGATGGCTAAGACTAAAACATCATGAGACACTTGCCATATGATAGATTGAACAATTACATGACGTATGTCGTACTGTACAACTGTCTATCCCTTTACCGAAACAATCTAGCATCCTCCAACTCAGCCACTTTTTACCCAATACTTCTACACATATTTATGTCTTCTAATGGGACAGTAAAACAAAACCAAATGGTTATCCTTTTGTTCATCCCATGTGCAGGAGCCCGGGCTGAGCATGACGGGAGGAAGAGTGAAGAAAGACTGGAACTGGGGTTCTTATGCAAGGTATTCTGTTTTCCTCCAGTGAAAATAAACAACTGAATTTCAGTACAAAGACTAATTGCACTTTCCCATTATTTGGAACTCTCGCTAGAACTTTCACATTTTCTTCTTCTTGTAATTTTCCTAGGGAATGCAACAAACCTCAGAGGTTATCATAATTTTGGCAAATAGCTTAGAATGTTAGCAGATGCCCCAAAGGGAAGAGGATCATGTATGGACATAAGCTTGAAACCCTTGTCATCCCCTCAAAGAATTAAAGTGAAACATAAAAACACTGCAAGTATTTTTGAATGACAGCAGCCTAATTTGCACTTCTTACATAAGCAAGAAAATCCCTGCAGATAGCATTAGGTGTGAGCTTCACATAGCCTCTCACTCTTGTTTAAATTTCCAGCATGTGCAGATGAAAGAGGGTGAGTTGCTGGGAAAACAGGTCATTCAATTCTGACATCCATTTCAACTGCAGCAGAGACTTGGCTAGAGGGTGATTATATTAATAAAGCACCATATCTATCTTTTCGATAGGATTCTAGCAGAGTTTTGCTTGTGTGGCAAAGTCTCAGAGGACTAGAGTGTCTCCAGCTCATGACAAGGCAGATCAACTCCAATGGACTCTTGAATGTAGGTGTACTTGATGGGAGGTGAGGCGGCTTGAAAGGCGGAGGTCTTTCCATGCTTGGAACAAAACATGGCTCCTTCAACGCTGAGAATGTCAGGGGGTGATGTATGTATAATATATTTTTTAAAGTAGAAAACAGAGAAAGTGAAAGAGACATGCTTCCCTGGTTCTCTCAGATTTTTTTCCTGGCGTAACCTGCTTTTTAGTCCTGTTATGATAGTAGCATTAATTAATATTTATGTGATACTTTATAATTTGTAAATCATTTTAATCACAGCATTATATAATTTGCATTTAGGAATTGAATATTATTGTCACCATTCCATAGATAAAACTGAGGCTCAGAGGTTTTAAGCAACTTGTTCAAAGAAACCAGCCCAGCAATTCAAGCCTTTTAACCAGAACCTACACTCTCCATGGCAACTGCCTCCTAATAGAAGAAGTGTTTCTCTTATGTGGGTTAAAACATTCCTTCAGGGACAAAATTTTAAAATTCTGGGACCAAAGATGGCAGCTTTTCTAATAGTCCCTTTGCCAACCTCACCCCCAACCTTCACCCACTCACTCACTGTGTGTATACTGTGGGGAAGGATGGAAGCGGGAAGTAAACTCTCCTGAGTCTCTGAGTTGATTGGTACTGGATGGATGATGCCCACATCATCCATCTTCTGTTTGTTTTAGTGAATATTCTTAAAGTTGTCTTTGTATAAAGTACTGTTCTATGTTAGCACAATTCATCTCTCTCTCTGAAGCGCCTCAAGCATAAAGGTGAGTGTGGCATTTAGCTGCACAAATGCTCCAGCTCTCTTGATATCAGGAAATAGAGGTATATCTGTGAGCAGATTTATGTCCATGACTCAAATACTTCTACCCTTTGTCTATCAATCCATAGTACCTTAATTTCTCCAGAGAGAGGGAGAGATTGTTTTTCATCTCTATGTAACACAGACATTTGAATGCAGAACAATAAAAAAAATCAATTCATATTTTCAGATTCCCGTTTTCTCATTTTAATATAAAAATCCCAATGCCTATTACCTGGTTCTCTGATGCTTTAATGGAGACAATATATATATCAAAAGGTGGACAAAATTCTAAGAAATTTGCACTTCTATCTTTTATGGGAAATTAAGAATTTCTCAAGGTCACGTGGTGGCCAAAGTGTAGTACTTGGACAAGAATCCAGAATTTCTGACTCTGTTTGGTGTTTTATTCACCACAAAACACTCCATGCACATGGCTATAGAGTCTTCGAGGGTACTCTAAGTAGAAGGTAGAGTACATGGTCAATGTTATCTGAGACAGTAGTAGTAAGATACGTGGAAGATCAGCTCTATGTACTCTGAGGGTCTCCTCTAGGCATGGCCTAATCCAGACTGATCCAAAGTAGCTGAGTCAGAAAAGTGAGGCTTAACCTTCCATGTCATTTCAGAACGATGAGTGGAGGGAGGAGAGTTTTGGAAAATATTTCAATAAGACAGAAAAGGGGTAACACATTGCTTGCTTGCTTGCTTTTCCCCGTGGGGAAAAAGGAAAAGGGCAGTAAAAGCCCATTCTGCTGAAAAGCAGGTGGAAATTTCTTAAAATTACCTTTCTCACTCAATTTCACACTTGAGCATCTAGGCCCAGCGGGGCCCAGGCAATTCAGAGATGCATGAAAATGAAAAAACTAATGAAGATTAAGAGAAAAATCAGTTTCAGTTCTCATTTCATGCCCACTGACTTGTTCCATCCAGTGAGTGCTCGAGCCTGAACAGGGAGAGGTGGGACGAAGTCGGAAGCTGTGCATCTAATCCCAACTGTGTGGTGCCGGGGAAGCTAGGTAGCCTCTCTGGGCTTCTCTGAGCCTTATTTCCTCAGTTAAATATGAGATAAATGCTAGGAATGATATTTAAAGTGCTGAGTGAATATTTTGTACTGAAAAAAGTATCTGTTCCTGCATATCTTAGTATTGGACTCACGTTTCTTTTTGGTATTGACACAATTTTCTCACTCCAAGACCAAACAGTACAAGGCAGGAAAAGAGCAAAGCTGCCACAGTCACTGGCCAGGACATTCCATCTTTGGGCTGATTAACCACAATACCTGTGGCATAAAGAGAGACGAACTTTAATGCCAAAGTTTGGCAACTGGAAGGCAGGATGAATTGAATTAGTTTGCTTACCTGAAACACGTTTTCTCCAAAGGCCATGGGGTGTTCATTGATCACAGTCATGCTCTGGGACCATATCTATGTCTTGTTCTCATATCTGTTCTTGCATTTATACAATTGCTTTTTTTCACATGAATGTCTTTCTTGTTAGAATGTTCCAGAACTGATCTTTTCTTTTTTTTTTCATTTCCCCAAGACCCTGGACAATTCCTGGCACATGGTGCCCAGTGAAATGGTATTTGTAAGAATGACTAAATAAAACTGATCATCTGTAAATTTGTTTTCCAAATTCACTTCAGTAAAGAAAACTTTATGTGTAGAAATATTGATCTAGCTTTGTATTTTCTTATTCTTTAAGGAGTCATTAAATGCTTTATGGAATATTCGTGTGTTAGGAGGAGCAGGAAAGAATAAAAAGCATTATAACAATTCAAAGGCTTGAAAGTCCAAAGCCAAAAAGGCCAGAGGCAATATAAATATAATATTCAGGACTGTTTTACTTTTTCTCTAACATGAAGGAAAAATTAAGAAAACAAACTCTCTTAGGAAATAAGACTGTCTGGTTCTGCCTAGCAGAGAATAAAAGGGAATGTTTATAATTATATAGTTGCTTAATTTTTTCCTTTTTAAAAAGTGTTTTATGATCACGTTAAAGATTCAAATAGTACGAAAATACAAAACTACAATGAAAAGGAAGTATCCTTACTTCTTCAGATGCCAGCTACCCACACTAGAGGCAATAACTTTTAATAGTTAATTATGTATCCTATCAGAAATTTTTTACTCATATATAAGCAAATATATGTACCATGAATATATATCCCTTCTTATTACAAATGGGGGCATACTGTACATACTGTTCTGTTCCTGGTTTCTTTCTCTTAAAAAATATTCTTGGAATACTTTTCACAGAAGTGCATAGAGGTTTTCCTCATTCTACAAGATTAAATTACTGGCTAGTTCCCCAACGTATGGATCTACCATAGTTTATTTAATTGGCCTCTTAATGTTAGATGGTTAAATTGTTTCCAGGCTTTTCTTATTTCTAACAACACTCCAGTGAAATTCCTAATACATTATAGGTAGATCATTAGCTCTTCAGATTACATAAATTCTTTGGGCAAAAAGTGCATTTTTGTATCAGAATTATCTGGATTGTTTTTGTTTTTTCATCATTTTCACTAGATTATAAACTGATTGTAGGTGGAGACTAGTTTTTTAATTGTTTTGATTACCTCAGATTTATTACACTGCTTTTCATAAAGCAAAGTTTCAAAAACTACAGGCCAAAAAACTGGATTTCAAATATTAGTTACCAAATCTCTTCTATGTTTTACGTAGTTTGGATGGCAGCCACATGATGTCATGTTAACACTGGGTATCAGTGCTGAAGATTTTTCCTCTTACAACACGTATCCAGGGATTCAAGGTCTTCCTGATGCTCACGCTACTCTAGCCCTGTCAAAGCAGACACTGAGGGTACCCTGGAAGCTCACACAGTCCTAAAATACGTAACCGTGTGGCTCATTGTATGCACAGGTGGCTAGAGAGTTCACAGTAGTTCAAACCACTGGAATATCATGATCACAAAAGAAAGAATCTCACAAGAGGTCAATTTAGGACTACACAAAGCTCTGTTTTAGTAACGTCAAGACTTACTAAGCTCTGCACTGGTAATATGGTGGAATATAACATTTTACCTCTAAAGTTTTAGAGAAATGAAAGAACAAAAGGTTTTAAATAGGTCTTCTAATAGGTCTTCCATCAATGCTTACTAATTTTCTCCCAACCAAATATAGAAAATGAGACCACTGACTTCAGGAATGTCTTGGTGGAAAAGCCGAGCTCCAGTCTTGCCCTGTCTCTCAATGAGGCAGTTCTTTAAGGCACCAATAGTGAAAGATGTTAGTAGGATGTCAGTTTGCAGCTCTGCTACTATGTGGTGTGCAGGATGGATGATGCTCCAGTAACTGAGGACTGTGTGACCCTCAATATGAAATAAACTGAGTCCCCAGGTGGAACGTTCGTCATTTAAGTGAATACCTTCTGAAGGGAAAGAGTTGATTATGGCTCTGAATTTACAATCAAGATCTGTGTTGGGAGGGTCCTAACTTTATTGAATACCATGACCTCTTATGATATAAAACAAGGGATTACATTTAACATTGACAGAATTTTATTAGTTGAATTATAGGAATACTCTTTTTTTTTTTTGTGGTATGTGGGCCTCTCACCATCGTGGCCTCTCCTGTTGCAGAGCACAGGCTCCGGAGGCGCAGGCCCAGCTGCCGTGGCCCACAGGCCCAGCCACTCCGCGGCATGCAGGATCCTCCCGGACCAGGGCACGAACCCATGTCCCCTGCATCGGCAGGCGGACCCCAACCACTGCACCACCAGGGAAGCCCTATAGGAATACTCTTTGTTCCAAAAATCAGACTATACTTTCACAGAACTGAAATGTTTCTCACTACTTTTTACCTGGCTCATTCGCATTCATTTTTCAGATTTTAATTTTAAATATATCCTCAGAGAATCCTTTCTTGTTCCCCAATTAAAATCAGAGCTTTCTGTTAGACTCTGGCAACACCTTGTACTATACCATAAGATGTGTCACAAATAAATTGAATTGCACGATTATTTATTTACTAAATATCCTCTATAATAGATTATAATCTTCAGGAGGCAAGTGTTTTCAACGTATACCAAACAACTGGCACAGTACCTGACAAATGGCAGGTACTCAGTAAATACTTGTTGAGTGAATAAAACATAAACGTTTAAAAAGCGGTAAATGACTCAGCAGTGATATGGATATGATTATTTTTAGTAGATCCATTGGCAGTTGTGGGAACTTCTGAAAATGCTCTGGCTGTGCTGGGGAAGGCGTCACCTAGGGATATGAAGGGGATATCTGATCTGATCCTAATGACAATCTCCACCTGGTCAAGAAGTGTAAAATTGTGATTGGACTTCACTTGCTATTAGCAAGGGCTCAATCTGAATGGCCTAAATGCTCCTAAAATATTATCTGTAAAATTTACTAAGGACCAATTTATGCAGGACTGGTATCCTAGGATCTAACAGTTACCAAAGAGTGAAACTTCCTATTGGTTTAAAGAAAAAAAAGAGAAACAATACAGCACATAAAACAAAATAAGATCTGCTAAAGAATCTCCATGAGAAGTGGTTATGGGAAAATGTCTGAAGTTGGTGTCATGGGAAGATGAGGCTTACCCATAGTAGCCCAGGTTATCAGAGGTCCAATGGATCAAAATGCTGATTCTTCCCACTCTAATATGTTTGATAAGATCATAAAAATTCCTCTGCAATATCTGAGTAGACAAATCCATGTCAACAAATCATTCCATTTTCCAATGGAAAATTAAAACTTAAAATGCACTTTAATGGATTTGGTCCCCAAATGCTATTATGTAGATTTCATTTTGAAATAAAATAGAGACAAATCTAAGACTTGTTCTCTACCTTTTTTGAGTGACTGGGAAGAATTTTGGTTCCATCCATTGTCATTTTTATCATCACTGTCGTTTTCATCAAGATGCACTTTTAAATACCTGAGATTGGCTTCGTTCTCATTTTTCCCCTCTGATCAAATAAAGCAGACCACAACCTTCCCTGACACGAAATTTTCCCTAAGTGCTCACCATGAAGTGTCGAACCTGCCCTTGAGGGGGATGAACTGTACGTCTCACTGGGCATCCATGAAGCTGCTAAAGGAAGAAGATAATGGAAAAGTTAATCTGTATAAGACTAATTATTTTATTGTCTCTTCTTGACCTTTAATTGAACCTAAAAATTCAGCACACATTAGAAGGTCCCAAAATAAAGTGGGAGTTGAGGGAATGCTTGTGGTCCAGATGTTTCTAATAGGGAAGGTTTTGATCACAGCCATTTAAAGCAGGAAGAAGAAATGGAAGAAAACACTAGGAGAGGTTTTTCCAGCCCCAGAGAGTGTGTTGTGACTGTTCTCATGTCTATCCCACAGAGGAGCTAAAAGAATGAAAGCCCAGGTGTGTTACAGTGGCCTTCAGTAAAGAAAAGATACCAATAGGACTTTTTTTTTTTTTAACATCTTTATTGGAGTATAATTGTTTTACAATGGTGTGTTAGTTTCTGCTTTACAACAAAGTGAATCAGTTATACGTATACATATGTTCCCATATCTCTTCCCTCTTGCGCCTCCCTCCCACCCTCCCTATCCCACCCCTCTAGGTGGTCACAAAGCACGGAGCTGATCTCCCTGTGCTATGCGGCTGCTTCCCACTAGCTATCTATTTTACATTTGGCAGTGTATATATGTCCATGCCACTCTCTCACTTCATCCCAGCTTACCCTTCCCCCTCCTCATGTCCTCGGGTCCATTCTCTACAGCTGCATCTTTATTCCTATCCTGCCCCTAGGTTCTTCAGACCACTTTTTTTTTTAGATTCCATATATATGTGTTAGCATACGGTATTTGTTTTTCTCTTTCTGACTTACTTCACTCTGTATGACAGGCTCTGGGTCCATCCACCTCACTACAAATAGCTCTATTTTGTTTCTTTTTATGGCTGAGTAATATTCCATTGTATATATGTGCCACATCTTCTTTATCCATTCATCTGTTGATGGACCCTTAGGTTGCTTCCATGTCCTGGCTATCGTAAATAGAGCTGCAATGAACATTGTGGTACATGACTCTTTTTAAATTATGGTTTTCTCAGGGTATATGCCCAGTAGTGGGATTGCTGGGTCATATGGTAGTTCTATTTGTAGTTTTTTAAGGAACCTCCATACTGTTCTCCATAGTGGCTGTATCAATTTACATTCCCACCAACAGTGCATGAGGGTTCACACCCTCTCCAGCATTTATTGTTTGTAGATTTTTTGATGATGGCCATTCTGACCAGTGTGAGATGATATCTCATTGTAGTTTTGATTTGCATTTCTCTAATGATTAATGATGTTGAGCATTCTTTCATGTGTTTGTTGGCAATCTGTATATCTTCTTTAGAGAAATGTCTATTTAGGTCTTCTGCCCATTTTTGGATTGGTTTGTTTGTTTTTTTGATATTGCGCTGCATGAGCTGCTTGTAAATTTTGGAGATTAATCCTTTGTCAGTTGCTTCATTTGCAAATATTTTCTCCCATTCTGAGGGTTGTCTTCTCGTCTTGTTTATGGTTTCCTTTGCTGTGTACAAGCTTTTAAGCTTCATCAGCTCCCATTTGTTTATTTTTGTTTTTATTTCCATGACTCTAGGAGGTGGGTCAAAAAGGATCTTGCTGTGATTTATGTCATGGAGTGTTCTGCCTATGTTTTCCTCTAAGAGTTTAATAGTGTCTGGCCTTACATTTAGGTCTTTAATCTATTTTGAGTTTATTTTTGTGTATGGTATTAGGGAGTGTTCTAATTTCATTCTTTTATATGTAGCTGTCCAGTTTTCCCAGCACCACTTATTGAAGAGGCTGTCTTTTCTCCACTGTATATTCTTGCCTCCTTTATCAAAGATAGGTGACCATATGTGCATGGGTTTATCTCTGGGCTTTCTATCCTGTTCCATTGATCTATATTTCTTTTTTTTGCCAGTACCATACTCTCTTGATTACTGTAGCTTTGTAGTATAGTCTGAAGGGTAAGCTGACATTATTGTTTGACAATGAAAACTGAAGTGTCAACAGCGAATAATCAGACCCCTGTGGTTACAGGACTTGTTAGCTTCTGGGTGAGTCCTTTAGATACATTCAGAGGCAAACCTTCCCCTTGAGTGGATGGCAGCAAATTCCAGCAGCACATAGGGCCTTTGAAATAGATATATCAACTCATTTTGTTTAGCTCTCCAACTCTGGCAAGAAAGTTCCACTTCTTGGCAGACTCCACATATCTGTACCTGATAACATGCCTATAATGTAATGTAAAGTAAAATATCTGCAGTAGTATATGGTTATAATTGGTAGAAAAACATTATGCTCATTTATTTAAAACATTAGTATACATGATTTTCCAAGCTGAATGCTTTCTTTTGTGTCAAGACCAAAACAATAAGCAAAACCAAAATAAAATAAAACAAACATTAAAACCCCCCTTAGCCTGACCCTTTCTTGGTTTCTCTCTAGATGCCAGTAGCAGTTACAGCTGCCGACAAAGGTATGTTACCAGGCCCTTTGGAAGAGCTGAAAGTCACTGCTTTCTGGGGATTGCTCACAGGACAGTCTGTGACAGCTGCTCCACTTGGGGTCACCCCCCAGGTTAGGGTGATTTTGTATATAGCTATTTTGAGTTTGTCTAGGTCTGGGAGATGTTCTTATCTTCAATATAGTTCTATGACCCTGTACATGTGATCTTGATCCTTTTTGTTGTAGACAGAATGCCAAGGTCTATAGATGACAATGGACTGGGTACTTTTTTAATGCCAATTTTTAATGTTTAAGCCATTAAGCCAGGAGTTTGATTGACACAGAGCAAAACCCACTAAAAAGAAATTGGAGCCAGGCCTGGATTTAGGTAAAATTATGAAGAAGGAAGTTTCTTCTGGATAACCTTACGGATTTTTTGCCCAATATGGTGTCTCCTTTACTTCCTACTTTTAGGGCCTGATGCCTTTATTTCTTATGTCTTCAAAGTCTGTTTGCAAGAAAGGATATGATAAATTAATTTATGCTAAGATATGAATGGTTTAACAAGTGCTATCACCTTGAGACAAATGGGTATTTAAAAATAGATTTTCTATTTTATGTTCATTATCAGCGAGTCAATATAGAACACCTGTAATGATCAGTTACATGTGGATACCAACTGTTTTTTCATTAAATACAGAGTGCCAGTCTTTTCTGGCCAATTCTGATTTTCTCCAAACAAGAAAACCAAACATAATACAATTTCAGGAGATGGTAATACCATCAGCATGATCCATCCAAATTGCAGAACTGGCAATACTTAACTTAAAATCACGTAAATTATTTGACCATTTCATAAAATTTCTTGTTGGCCTTCTGAAAACTTTTCAAGTATAAAAAGATCTCAAAATATGTGTGATAAAATTGAATTACAAAATCCACTTTGGAAAACTAGGGAGTTATTTTTCTGATTTTGGCTTTAAGATTTTTCAAAATCTGTTAAAAAGAAATAAAGAGGAAAGTGTGTTGAGAGAGGCGAAGAAAAAGCAGCTTCCAGCTGATAGACTTAACATGTCTGAAAATATTTCAGTAATGTAAAGGAAAAACTTCAAGAGCAAGAATATATTACAATTAAGAGCGTTTCAGCAAGATTAAGAGATGGGCAGTTCTTGTATTAACTGCTCCCATAGGAGAGAGGTCTTCCTGAAGAATACCAGTTTATAGAATCCTCAGTAAGATAGAGCTGGCTATCTCCAGTGATTTATCTTTCACTAAAACCATACTTTTTCTAAAAGCTCACCCACTCCATCATTTAGATATCCAGTTTTTAGGATGTGTTAAACACCGGCTACTCCATCTGCCATTCTTAAGTCTCCTTGGGAGTCTCTCAGCAGAGTTAAATTATTATTGTCCTTTAATTGATTGAAATATTCTGTGTTCTTCAAGGTATCATCATGTTTGTTAAATATATAGGTTAATTCTCCTTTAAATTCTTTGAGAACACATTTTCATCAAAATCCATGAATGAACACTACTTTGACATTTGGATGACAAACACCAGCTTGATGGATAACATCCTTAAGTACATCACCATTATTGGTCGAAAATATGAACATAGGGATATGGTGTAGTTAGAGTTTCTCAAATATATTCTTATATCCCTCCTTTAGCATAACATCAGTTTCTTCCACAATTCCTTTAAATTTAGCTTTTGATAAAGGTTATTCGACAAGGAGACTCTGTGAACTTAGCATACCATTCTACCATAAAAGGGTACTTTTATGGTAAAAACAAGACCACTTTGATAGCATTGTCTTTTTCCTTGAGTTGCAATAACTTTTTTTTTTTTTTTTTGCGGTACGCAGGCCTCTCACTGTTGTGGCCTCTCCCGTTGCGGAGCACAGGCTCCGGACGCGCAGGCCCAGCGGCCATGGCTCACGGGCCCAGCCGCTCCGCGGCATGTGGGATCCTCCCGGACCGGGGCACGAACCCACATCCCCTGCATCGGCAGGCGGACTCTCAACCACTGCGCCACCAGGGAAGCCCAGGGTTGCAATAACATTTTTTGACATTCATTTGTAACCAGCTTACAGTTCTCAATAATATTATGACATGTTAGGCATCTTTCCCTTTGTAGGAAAATCCTTACTGTCATATAAAAGTCCATAATTATCTGGTTTGGCAGCTCCTCTTTTGACAATATCACAGGTAATTTCTGGTACTCTTATAGGGTTCTTGAGGCAAACTGAACTTTTCTAAAATTCTGGCATGATTTTTACATGTACAGACTTTATATTGAGTAACCAATCTTCCTTAAGACACTCTGAGTTCTGCCCTTAATTTTGTCCTAGAACAAAGGCATAGGGTGGCAAGCAATAATCATAGATGCAGGGCTTGGACACAGAGATGTCACTGATCTTGGTCTTCTGCCCCAACTTTTCCTTCAAGGGGAATATATACTGGGTCAGCATCACCTCTTCCATCAGGATGCAAATACTGGCACCAGCTACTGTGTCCATTCTTGCCATGATCACTTAGTCCATAAATGGGACCCCCTTATGCTCTTCCTAACAAAGATGACATTTACGAGCTTTGGAAGTGTGGGGCTTGTGTACTAACTGTGAAGAACATGGAGCCCCCAGAAATTGGTATTTTAACAGAGGATCGAATTTTAAATCAGAGGACTAAATCTTTAATTTGAGGCTGACCTAATGAGGAATTAGGTGACAGAATGGGAGCAGAACAGTTTTTTAGATAAAAGGAAAATGGAAAGAGATGTGATCTGAGACATATAAGATTTTAGAATTTGAAGATAAGAATGGTGAGTTTAGAGAATCAGCATCCTGACCAACAGGGAACGGAGGGACTGAAGAGATTATGGTGCAGCCGGACACAGGGCCCAGCATCGTTGTAGGTCCTGGCATTGCTGTGTCCCTGCCATTGACCCTCCACTCCTCAACTCTAGCTTCTCCATCACCCTCTGCCTATGGAAAGTAAAAGGGGTTGTTATGAAATTGTTAGGCACAACTACCAGGAACTTGAGGAGAAACAGCCAGGACCAGGGACAGGATAAGAAATGCACTTGTAAGATTTAAGAAGAATACATAAATTTTGAAGACTATGGGATGCAAGGTCAAAGAACAGAATAAAGACCTCATGTGAGATCGATAAGAGGTACTCTGAGGCCTGTGTGTGTGTGTGTGTCTGTGTGTGCGCGCGCGTACATGTGGTGACAGTGAACTTGATGATTTTGGTAATGGGATAAATTGGAGGCTTAGGGACTCATGGAGACTCGTATCATTTTTCTGCTTGCCTAACTTAGACAGACAAGCTGATTTCAATGTGGCTTTAGGCTCCACTGGGCCAGATGGATGGCAGGAAAAACCAGAAAGAAAAAAGTAATTAAGCTTCAGTTTTCTCCTCCATGGCCTGATCACCTGTGTCAGGATGAAAGTGTGTCCCAGGTTGTTATTAAGCTCATACATTTTGGGTATTTAGAAGTTCAGATTTGGTATCCCCATTTCATAGATGGTTACAGTAAAATATGCGTTACTGTTCTAGACTGAAGGAAATATGGAAGCTGAACTAGGATTAGATTCCAGCACTCTTGAATTGCAGCCAAGACCTCTTCAAGTTAATAAATAACAAAATAACAACAAAAGAATATATTAAAACATACACTAATAAATTTATTGTAAATGCAATGTACTCAGAACTTCCTTGTGACATCCAAATATATATGAGCTATACAAAATGCATGTATAAGCAAATATCCCATAGAATGTGTTCATAAATAGCAAGGGCCCTAGACACACTGCTAGTGGGTTTATTTCACTAGAAATCCATCCATTATCATTCTTTTTTTCCCTCTGAACATTTCAAAAATCTATTGAAATAAACATATTGGAAGAAAAAAATCCCATTACCAATGCCTGACACGAATCTTGCCAAATGCATCATCTAATATTGGATGTCATACTGCAGTCCAATCCAATGAGTAGAAACATGTTTCAAAAACAGTTTGGGACTGAGCAATCAATATTAACTTGTTGGATCCTAATGTGTTTTTGTGAATGATTATAAATAGAGCAACTCACTGTGGGGAATTTTTTCTCTAAGCTTATGGATGAAAAATGGCAAATGGTTAACAAGATCTTCTTGCATAAATAAAAAAGTGGGTTTTCACTGCCAGGAAAAAAAATTGTTTGTTGGGTTTTAGCGTCCCTTCCTAGCTTTCACAATTTCTAAGGCTATTTTTATGGTAAGAATGATAAAGAGATGTCTGAGGATAGATGAAGTTTTCAAGTGGGGAAGGACAGAAAACGTGAAGGATTACAATAGTTCATTTCATTATGAAATCTATTGAAAAGACCAAGAATATACTTGTGTAAATTAGGAAGCACTTTCAAGCAAGACCCTTTCAATTTTCTAGTTTCTGGGGCAAAAAGTACCTTGGGTGGCCTCTATGCCATTGATCTATATTGATGGGATGCACGGGGTAAAAAGGATTTTATTCTGGGCACACATGCTATTGTAATAACAATTTAAATAAAACAAATAAATAAAAAGTTCAAAACTTTCAATTAAACAGATCATTTCTTTTCACTGTGTGTGTGTGTGTTTTCTTCCTTGCCCAAATGTACACATACCTTTTCAATCATTCAACAAATATTCGCTGAGCACCTACTGTTGCCTGCCACTATTACAGATGTTAGAATACTACAGTGAACAACAGAAAAAGGCTTAGGTCCCTGTTCTTGTGTATCTTACATTCTAGCATAATTTCAATAGACAATCAAATAATTCAAATAAACAAAGGAAAACATCAGATGCTAATTAAAATATGGGATAATTTATGTGCAATCATAGCATAAATTTAAGTTGGAGTTCAGCTTTTTCCTATAACATTGTCCAATAAATTTTTATCCCCATTGTCACATGATCTACCTTCCCTGTAACCAAGAAGTATTAATTCATTTATTGATTCAACAATATTTGTTGAGAACCAACTCAATACCATGCACTATCTCAGGCACTGTGGATACAGGTAAACAAACAAAAAAACACTCTCATGGAACTTTCTTGTATTATAGTATCCAGAATAAAGGGTGACAACTAGTGTAGGTAGAGTTTCAGCATAGTTTATTATAAACAACTCAATTTTATGTTAACATCAATTTTATGTTTAACATAGGATAAATGTTAATCTATTAAGTATGAACTTTCATCCCCAGTCTAATGCTTTTTATTATCAATTAATATCTGATTGGTAAAAAATTCCCAGCTTCTACCCTTTTCTATGTAGCTTAGTACATTTTGGCTATTGTTTTGTTTGGCTTCATAATATCCATTGAGTTATTATCTCATCCTACCCCCAACTCATACACACAGATTTTGGAATTATTAAAAATGACACTGTAAATATTTACTCCCTGTCCCATCCCTTGTATACCCATTCAAAAGCAAATGCTGTTCTGAATGTTGTCTATTATTCACTTACTTATATATATTTTAAATTTTTATCACTTATTATGTCTAAGCCATATAGTGTTTGGCTGTACTTGCTTTTAATCCTAGAGATTATCATAGTAAGTGAAGTAAGCCGGCCAAACATCAGAGAAAGACAAACATCATATGATATAGCTTATATGTGGAATCTAAAACAATGATACTAGTGAACTTATTTACAAAACAGAAATAGACTTATAGATGTAGAAAACAAACATGGTTACCAAACGGGACAAGAGGGGAGGGATAAATTAAGTGTTAGGGATTAACAGATACACACTACTATATATAAAATAGATAATCAACAAGAACCTACTGAATAGCACAGGGAACTATACTCAATATCTCATAAAAAATATGAATGTGAAAAAAGAATATATATTTATATATATCTGAATCACTTTGCTGTATACCTGAAGCTAACACAACATTATAAATCAACTTTATTTCAATAAAAATTTTTAAAATTTTTAAAATTTTAAAAAATAAAATTTACTTTAAAATATCATTCCATATATTGTCACTTGGCGTTTACTTTTTTGACTCAATACAGTGTTATTAAGATTCATTCATGCTGTCATACGTGGCTGCCATTCACTCATTTTTCATTGCTCCATAGTATTTTATGATATGACTATATAACAGTTTATTTATCTACCCTCCTAACTATGACCATTTAGATAATTTACAGTTTTTTTGTTATTATGAGTAGTGTTTTCCCCCCAATGTTTGTGTACATATCTCCTGGACACATGTAATAACTTGTGTTCTGGGGGGTATTTATCTTGGAGTAGAAGTGTTGAATTGTCTGCTATGAAACTCTTCAGCTATAAAGCATAATGCTTAAGTGGTGGAAAGAGATGGTACCAATTATTACCCTCACCAGCAACATATAACAAATTGTATTAATCTAAATCCTATATAACACTTGGCAATTCCAGACTTAATTTTTGCAAGTTGATTATGTGTAAAATGACTTCCTGAGCTTAGTCTTCACTGGCATGTCCTGATTGTTAGAGAGGCTGAGAATCTCTACATGTTTTCTAGCTACTTGTGTTTCATCTTTTGTGATGTGCCTATTTGTTCATTTCCTACTGCTTTTTGTCTTTTTAAAACTTGGTTTGTAGGCATTCTTTATATATTCTTGATATAAAGTTTTGAACCTTTGCTAACTATATATTCTTGATCCTTTTTCAAGTATGTGTGGCAAATATCTTCTCCCAGATTATAGTTTGCCTTGTTTTAAACTGTCTTTAAGGAGTCTTTTGATGAAAAAAATGTTCTTAATATTATTGTATTCTAATTTTTCAATTGTTTTTATGGCCTCGTGTCTCTTTTTTAGCCCTTTCTTACCCCAAAGCCAGGAAGAAGTTCACCCTAATTTTATTACATGTTTTAATATTTAGCTTTTTGACACAAATATCTTAAACTACATGGAGTTTATTTTTGTGTACTGTGCATGGTGGGAGTGCATTCTAACATGCTTTTCTTATAAAAAATCAATGTTCCTGGGTCCACTTGCTGAACAGTCTCTTCTTTTTACGGTACTCTGCATGCCAGCTTTGACATACATCTAGGTTACACTGCCTTATGGATCTCTTTGTGTTCTCTCTCTTCTGATACTGCTTTTTCATTCCTGTATTTGGGTACTGAGTTCATGGGTGTCTATTATATTATCAACGTATTTGCTGAGAGAATTGTGTTACATTAAATTATAGAGCGTCATGCCCAGACTAAGAATGAAACCGTGTCATGAATTAAAGATTGTGATTAATCGAAATCTGTGAACCTGACATCCATAAAAGAGATAAAATAAATAAATTATGCTCAAAGAGCGATATTACACAGGTTCCTTTTCTCTCTTTGATTTACTTCCTAAGGACAAGTTCCTTAGGAACAGTGAGATGACTGACTGAGCCAGTGGGTATAAAAGACTTTTAGAGGTTTTCAATGTACAACTTAAATGCTTTTTAAAAAGGACATACACATTTACTCTGTGGCAAAGGGCCCGGGAGTTAAATTCAGAAGTCCTGCACCTGTGGCATCCAGGTTTCTCTTCGCTTTAGACACATCCTTTGCTGCTTCCCACCATGCTGATCTTTGTCTTGTACCACTAAGAGGCAGTATATTTCCTTTTCAAATCCTGTCAATACCTGCTAAAGCAGCATCAGCAGACCCTGCTGCTACTTGGTCAGATGACAAGTAACAAACCATTTCTGTGCCTCACACTGGGCTCTCTCTTTTCGTTTTTTTTTAGTGATATGCATATTCTAGCTAGTTCCCTCTTTCCCCAGATCTACTAATAGTTTGCTTTTTTATCTCTACTTTACTCAGATGTTGCCTTCCTCAGTAAGGCCTTTCAAGACCACTCTGTTTAGAAGGGCAGTGCCCCCTCACCCTTGATTCTCACTGTCTCCCTTCTCTGCTTTATTTTTTCTGTATCACTTATCACTATTTGTCTGTCTCTCTTCCACCAGATTTTGGAACTTAGGTCTGTTTTGTTTACAGATATATCCCTAGCAACTACAACAATGCTTTAAAAATTGTCAATGCCTTGTAAATATTTGTTAATATGATTATAAACAAAGCACACAGTAGCTGTTCAATATATGTGTTGGGTAAATGAATGAGGCCCAGAGTACTCCAAGGGACTCACAGTTACACTTACAGTATTTGGCGTCTTTCCCACTGGAGGTCCAGGAGTAGTTGAAGCCTCAGGTAGTCAGGTCGTAATTGCTGGTTGAAAGACAAAATTTTCAGAATTCCACTTTCTTGTAAGGCTGTAATTTAATTTTACTTTGATGTGCTGAATTTTTAAACTATATGACTTTGGGGAAATCTGAAATTGAAAATATGCTTTGCTACACAGGAACACTGGCTGGCATAATAAGCAAAAGTCTGTAGTTTATGTTTAATGCCAACTTGTCACTGATTTTCTTTCTTTTTCTGTTCTTGTCACCAACTCAGATCACTGGGAGTATTGTCAAGATTAACATTACCTTAAAAATCCCATGACAAATGAAAAATACAATATAATAACAAATCACCAACCCATATTTTTAAGATTACAGTGATTGGCACATCAATATAGAGTCACCAGATTATAACTCGCCACAGAGTAACTCAAAACAAAAATATCAACATCAAATGAAAAAAAGATAGCATTTTGCCCAAACCTCAATATTATCATAGCTGTAGTGTTGTGTTGTCTCTTTTAAGTCACATGAGGAAAGCCTTGCTATACTCACTTTGAGCACTTGGAGGGGTGACATTTGGAGTCGACGTAGTCACATCTACAAGGGCTGTTGAAGATGGAGCTGGATAACCTACTTTGAAAAAATATTCCCAAATTGTCATAGGTATTTACTTTCACATGTTTAAATATGCCACTATGCTTAACAAGGGTGGCACGTAGAGCATGGAGTGTTAAGAGTTGGAAAGAATCTTAGTGAATACATACTCTAATGGCTTCATTTTATAAATTATGAAACTGAGTTCCAAAGTTCTATGCTTGTGGTTATACACCCAATATTCACACTTTCAAAATATGTTGTTTTAGCGTCTACTGTGTGCAAGACTATTCGACATGCAATGAACAATGAAGACAAGGTCCTCACCCTCATGGAACTTATCTTGTAGTGAATCTTCACAATTGTATATAATAGTTTCACATACTAAATATGGTTTCATATTTACTTCAATTCTTAGTTTTCAAAATCATCTCCATCTTTATAAGCCATCATAATTCCCATTCTCCTCCCTCCCTTCCCCCCAAAATGAAAGACTAATTCATATTCATTTGAAAATATCTCTGGATATAAAGCAAGGTAGATTGAAGAAGAAAAATACCCTACCACAGCACACTGAAACATGTTGATATGTCTCTAGGGAAGACAAATCTTTAATAGAATTTTTATTTATATGTATTTCTTCTTTGTTCCAAAACATGTTCATGGTGGCTTACATAAATATGCAAGTGCAAGAAGATAAAAGAAGTGGATAGAAAGAGAAAACAAGGGCAAGGAAAAATGAAGTTAGAAAAAGAATGTTGAGTTTTGTTGAAACCTGACTGGGGATATTACATAAAATGCATTTCTGGATGTAGTGTTCTCTTAGTAGATATGGACTGCACATTTGGTCAGAACTTTCTAGTAACAATGCTAAGAAATAAAAAGTATATGTTATGCCATTGGACTTCCCTGGTGATGCAGTGGTTTAGAATCTGCCTGCCAATGCAGGGGACACCGGTTCGATCCCTGGTTTGGGAAGATCCCACATGCCACGGAGCAACTAAGCCCGTGCGTCACAACTACTGAGCCTGTGCTCTAGAGCCCATGAGCCACAACTACTGAGCCCACGTGCTGCAACTACTGAAGCCTGCACGCCTAGAGCCCGTGCTCTGCAAAAAGAGAAGCCTCCGCAATGAGAAGCCCATGCACCGCAACGAAGAGTAGCCCTTGCTCGCCACAACTAGAAAAAACCTGCACACAGCAACAAAGACCCAACGCAGCCAAAAATAAATAAAATTAAAAAAAAATCAAATATCTATAAATAAATATATATATATAAGTGTATGTTATGCCATTGATGAACATTATAAGATAAATACAGTCAATTTTAAGAGAAACACAGCTATTCTTTTTATTATGATTAAAAAAATTTTCTCCCCAGTCTTTATAAAAAAGATACTGTAAAATGTGTACAATATTCTCAACAATATCCTTACAGCATGGCAGCCAATGTGCTCATTCACCCTCAAGCTTTAGTTAGTAGTGAATAGCCTGGCAACTTCCCAGGTACCTCGATTCTGGGAAAGGGCATGCCTTAAATAGAAAACACGGGTAATCAAATCTCTGAAAGAAGTATATATAAGATAAATAAATAAATGGCATTGTGGTTCATAAGAAGCTCACATAAGAGATGACCAACAACAATCGTTCTACAATGTAGCCTACCAATGAACACCAAAGACATACCACCCACCAGCTCCATGAATACAGTTAGATACGGGGAGATGTGTCATAGGCTGTCTCACGTGATGCTGTATGAGGAATGAAAATGGGCAGCCAGCAGCAGGATGGGCAGAAAAAAGTGTTTTAAACACAGGATATGCACAGCTTCATTTATCCAACAAATACTTATCGAGTTCCCACTATGTACTGGTATTGGAGACAAAGTGCAGAGAATGAGAGTTTTTGCCCCTGCCCTTATGGAGTATACAATTTAGTGAGAATAAAGGTCAATATGGCAGATTACTGGTTGGCCACCAAACCCAGTCCTCTTCTTTCTGGTACAGAGAAACTACACTTCCTAGCCTCCTATGCAGTTAGGTGTGGTGGCCATGTACCAAGTCTCAGGCAATGGACTGTGAGTGGGAGTGATGGTTGTCACTTCAAGGCTTGTCCTATAAAATATCCCACATATGATCCTCCATGATCTTCCCTCATGTACTATCCAGGTATTATGACATAGAGTGACTTGGAAACCACAACTTAAATGTGATAGGGCTGCCACAGCATGGGTTACAGAACAGAGCACTCAGCTACTTGCTTGTCCTTTTATTGGTTCTTTCTGTTAGGATAAATAAATTTGTATTATATCAAGTATAAACAAACAAAATGAAATGTTGGAATTTGTTGTTACTGTAGTTTTTCTTTCCCTCACAAATAGTATAAAGAGAATTGCAGTAGAAGATAAGTACTATGGTAGAGAAAATGCACTGTGCTGTGGGATTCCAGAGGAGGAACACATAAACAACGAAGACATGTGAGCTCAGCGCTTTCTGGAGGAAGTGACGTATCAACTAGGCTTGAAGGGTGACAAGAATTAGCCAGACAAGTTGGAGAAAGGGGGCAAGCAAGGAGCAGAATGTTCCAAGCAGTGTGGACAGAAAAAGTGGGAGAGAACTGAAGCCCGATCAGAATGTTGAAGGCACTCTGTGAGAAGAACAGGGACGAGGATAGAGAAGTAAGAAGAAGCTACATCCTTAAGATTCCACGGAGGAATAATATCCAACTAGTCCTTAACAGATGCTCTGACCCCAGGGTAAGTGAAGGGTGGCCTGGACTATAGCGTGAAGGCTGTGGGGAAGAAGAGAAGTGGACAGGTTTCAAGTGTGGGCTCTACAGGCTTGGTAAATGGCTGAATGTAGGAAATTAGGAAGAGAGAGAAGTCAAAATAACTTCCAGTTTTCCAGCTTGGGCAGATTTTTGGATCAAGGCATCATTATCTGAGAAAATAAACAGAAAAAATAGCTTTGGAAGGGCAAGAGGCACGAAGATGAAATAAACTTTGGACAGATTGATTCTGAGTGCATATGAGACATTCAGTTCCACAGGGTTGAGCATGTGAGTCTGAATCTTAGGAGTAAAATTAGGCTGCAAATGAGTATTTGTGAGACATCAGCACGTAGACAGTAATTGGAGTAACTGAGAGTGCCAAAGAAGATGGGTCCTGGCAGAAGAGAAGAGGGCCTAGCATGGAACGATGAGGACCACTTCCATGTAAGGTACTGGCAGGAGAAAAGGAGATTGAAAAGGAGGACCCCAGGGAGGCAGGAAGAAAGCCAGGGGCTATGGCTTAGAGAAGCCAAGGTGACAGAGGGTTTCCAGACGCAGGGCCAGTCAGTCCAATTCAGCAAATATTTGTGAGTGAGCGCTATGTGCCAAACGCTGGGTCAGTGCAGTCAAATGCTACCAAGAAGACAGATTCCCTTCTAGCTCTCAACTGCTAGGAAGCCATTGCATTAGACTTGCATACAAAGCCTAAGAGACAGATTTGCAAACCACTTGGAGACGGGCAAAAGCAGTGTACCTTAGCTATTAAAAGCATGAATTCCAGAGCCAGATACCGTGAGCTGAAGCCTCGCTTAGTTCTAAGTTAAATGTATGATCTTGGTAAAGTCTATGGACCTGTCTCTCTTTCTTGTATTCCTCGTGTCTAAAATAACAGTACTTTTCTATAGGGTGACTGTGATGATTGAGAAATCATCACTTGTATGAATTCTCATGGAAGAATGCCTGGCATGAGGTAAGCACTAAAAAGTAATCTTAGAAGTTATATAACAGGTCATCTGCAGTTTAGTTCAGGTGCTGAAAACACAAGCATATCGTAGCAATAGACGAATCTCCTGATGAGTTCTACCATTGACCCACTTTCCTTGGTCTTTCTAGAAGGACTCTGATTCCAGGTAATCAATCCCTCCCTCCCCAGGCTGGCCCAAGTCAAGAACTACATTCCAAAAGGCTGCACCAGAAAAGGGCTGTCTGGGGTGAAGAGAACGGCAGCGTGCTGGGCATTAGCTCTCTGATGGCAGACTGATGCCTACTGGCAGAGTCACCTGCAGCTCTCCTCTTCCACCTCACTGAGCCCCCGTGGCTCAGATTCTCGTGCAGTCACTGTAACTTCCAGCTCACTGCCTCCTACTGCTCATCAAGACAAATGGCAGGAAAAAATGCACCAAAAGACTGGTGGCAGGATACACGAAGTAGCTGTAGGGCAAGCTCAGATTGTCTCAAACTGAGTATTGGGATAACATTCCTGGACACCCCAGAACTGCTCTTAGGGAATTGAGCCCTGGCGTTCTCCCACTGGCCCACCCTGGCCGGCAGTCGAATAGCAAGGAGGTCAGCCGCTGTTCACTCCCTGTGAGCATTTCGCTGGCTGTGCTCCACCACGCCCTCTAGAGGAAGGCCCAGGAAGTCTCTGCATCAAGAGCAGCTGTGCTTCTCCTCTGCAACTGGCTCATTACTATTTTAAGAACCTATGGATCACAGAGTGAATCTGAATTTCTTTCTCTCATCGAGATGGCTTTATCTTTGTCCCTCTTTGCAATAATTTCTTCAGTTATCTATTTTTTAAATTTTGTAAGTTTACCTCGTAACCGTACAAGACAAAGTAAAAACTGCGTAGAAGAAAACTAGCTATAAGTAATCATTGGATACCGTGGGATACTGAGAGATATGATGTGCTCCTCCTAATTAATATAGGAAGAAAAGGTGAAAGAGGAAGTGAGGAGGGGAAGGGAAAAAGAACAAAGACTATCCACGTTTTAAACAATTCTCAGAAGGATAAAAGAAAGAATTATCCCTTTACTCTGGAACTCTGTTCCTTGTATAGGAGAAAGTGTGGCTTTCATTGTCAGTCATAGTCTCATCAGTCATAGTCTCATCTCTTATCTCCCTTCCCATGGGCAAGCATCATTCATTCTTCCTCCCTCCCCCACTCTCTTCCTCTCACTGGGAGAACTGACCTTCACAGTATTCACCAAGTGACTTAGTAAGTGAAAGCAGAAAGGAATGGTTTTACAGTGGGGATACATCATAACAAGGGTGACGATGATGATGAAGAAAAAGAACGAGGAAGCAAAAATCAGAGAACTTTGTATATATTTGTGAGCTACCACCATCACCTAGAAATCTCAGTCTAATATGCAACTGCCAGCCACCTTTGAAAATACTTTTTACTTAGAAGGAACAGACATTTTCCAATTGCCCACACTGGGTGCTAGCACTGATTAGTAACATATGATTTAATCCTGGCAGGATTCACTGGAATCCTGATGAAGTATGATAACTGGGAATTTCATTTGTATTAAAAGGACTGTTTAAATGTTCTCTTCTAGAGGTCAGAAAATAATGTGACATAAATCCTTACTTACTGCAGATTTACTGCAGGGGAAGAATTCATTCGTTTGATTCCATCTAGCGAGTGTTGTTCCTGGACCATGGGAAGAGGAACACTGCCTCGGGCATGAATGCTGCCTTGATCTTTGCCTCACTCTGTCTCTTGCCTGGTTTAGATAACAGCTCTGCACTTCCTCTCACAGGCAGGCCTGTGGAGTTTGTTGAGGGCTGAATCAGTGCCATAGCTTCTGGGAACAAAGGGATCAATGACAGCTATCACTATCTTGAGGGAGCCCAAGGTCATTTCAGTCTTATTCGTCTCCAGCTGAATTTTGTTTTGGTCTTGGCCTAAGGGTCTGTGCCAAGTTGCATAGGTTATTGAAAGAATGATCCCTTTAATCTGGAATTTTGTCCATCATGCAGAAGTCAGAGCTGAAGCCAGCCAGAGATAGCTTTACACGATGGTTCAAGATTAAGGCCTCTTGGCATTACATGACACAACCTCTAACAATCTCAACATTGTTATCTCTTGCTACTCCCGGCCTACATTCTTTCACTTATTCACCAAGCATTTGGGAGCCTCTATCTTCCAGGCCTTGTACTTGGCACTGGGGATATAATGATTAGCTTCCCTGGAGTTTAAGTTCATGGAGGATATGGACATTAACCAGAGAATCACATAAACCAATCCAAACATGAGAACATTTGAAGGAGAGAAGGCCTAGTCAGAGTCCCAGGAAGGCTGCCCTGAGGAATGTAGAGGGAGAATGGAGGCAGGGGAGGGGCTGTGGGAGCTTTAGGGTAGAGCACACAGCAAGTGCAAAGGCCCTGGGGTGGTCTACACACTGTGGTTTAGTATTAGTAATGTGTGGTACTTGTCTATTCCAGGGCTGGGCCTTTACAAGCCCTCAGAAGTGTTTGTTCTGTGTGTTGAACTGAACTGAGTGTTGTCACAGTGCACGTCCATGGCCTCAGCAGCAGCAGAACAGTGATCAACCTGTGGCACGCTGGTGGCAGTCAATGCTGCTTGTTTCTCTGAGCTGTTTTCTTTTGTTTTATTTCTGTTTCTGAAAGCAATCCCTTCCTAGAGCCTGACCTAGAGATTCTGTAACTATAAGAGGACATATGTATCTGCCAATCTCTTGACATCAAGTACAGCATTTTATAAGACTTGCTTTCATATTCCTTTCAGTCAAGTCTTTAAAAGATTTGTATTACATATTTCAGCATGCGAATAAGCCATACTTGCTTTTTGTCTTTTCTGTTTTAAGGTTATGTTTATACTCACAGTATGGCAAAACCTCTTCAGCATTCAGTAGTTGGTTTTATATTATGAAATACTATGTAGGCAAGTAATATGCCAAACCCAGTGATAGACAGTTGTTTGCTTTGTTTGCTGGTTGTTTATTTCTTCTTCAGTTTGAATGTTTATTGTTATTTAACCTTGTACATGTTCAGAGGTACAAAATAATGATCCTTGGTTTCCAGGAAAGAAGAGGGGGTTTAGAGGAAAACACTGCTTAGTACAAAATGGTTTGCTATATTAATTCATAAACTGCCATGAGGTTAGACGAGATTTGAAACCTTTTGAAGCCCATTTCTATTAAAACTTAAAATGCTTTTTCACTAATGTTAAAAATTACCCCTTTATGTTACCACCAGAAATTTAATGAAGTCAGAAGACAGCTCCAATCAACTCAGAAGACAGTTCTGAGTCGGATGGGGGAAACAGAGATATGTTCTATAAGAGCTAATTCTGGTTGGCTCCTTGTGACATTAGGAAGCAAAACCCAATCTCTTAACCTGGACTCTTGTCATCTTCCCAGTGACCATCCCTCTCACTGCTGGAGAGGGAAAGGCAGGGAAATGCTAGAGGCCCCGTGTGGATTAATTTGGGGGAAATATTGAAATATTTTCCAAACAATTTAATTATTTAACATCGACTACTATGTGCCAAATAAAGAAGACAGGTGAGCAGTTGTGATGTAAATGGAGAATAAAGGGTAAAATGATAATGACAACAACAAAAAAGAAATATTGATTCGGTCATTGCTTCCTCCTTCAAGGAATTAAAAAATACAAGTAAAAGTACTGATTTATTTCAAGATTAATTTTGCTCACTGGACTCTTCTTTTGATCCCGGCCTACTTCTTAGACTGGACTGTGTGAACCTTAGCTTTAGAGTTGCTCTTTATGCATTTTTACATTTCATACTCTTAATAACCATGTGAACTAGAAAATATTACTTCTGGTTTTTTTTAATATAAGAAAACAGTATTAGAGAAGTGAAATAACTTGCCCTGGGTAACAGAGCTAGTAGGTGGCAGAGATAAGAACTGAACCCAAGCCTGTCTGACACCAAAGATTATATTCAATCCACTCTGGTAGCCTTAAAGTGTAGTTAAGCTTTATGGTTTATCACAGGCTATTGAATATAGTTCATTGTACTATATAGTAGGACCTTGTTGTCTATCCATTATACATAATAGTTTGCATCTGCTAGTCTCAAACTCCCAATCCACCCCTTCCCCACTGCCCCTCCCCATTGGCACCCACAAGTTTATTCTCTATGCCTGTGAGTCTGTTTCTGTTTTGTAGATAAGTTCATTTGCATTCAATATCCTGTGATACACCATAATGGAAAAAATACAAAAAAGAATGCATATTTATGTATAACTGAATCACTTTGCTGTATAGTAGAAATTAACACAACATTGTAAAACAACTATACTTCAATAAAATAAAAATTTTTTTAAATTAAAAAAAAGGGGGTTTCTCTGGTGGCACAGTGGTTGAGAGTCCGCCTGCCGATGCAGGGGACGTGTGTTTGTACCCCGGTCCGGGAAGATCCCACATGCCGCGGAGCGGCTAGGCCCATGAGCCATGGCCACTGAGCCTGCGCGTCCGGAGCCTGCGCTCCGCAACGGGAGAGGCCGCAGCAGTGAGAGGCCCGCGTACCGAAAAACAAAAAAAAAGTATAGTTAGCCTTGTTAACAGCATGGAAGGAAACGCGAGAGAGCCCAAGGCAGATTAATTGGGGGGAAATCTTTGAGAACCAAGGTTTAGCCATGGAAGAGCTCAGTCATGGTCCCTAACACACAACCACTCAAAACAGAAGGCCTTTATATCCTCTGCTTTTCTCCTCTCTCCTCTCTCCCATCATCACCTCTTAGTTTCCTGTCATGAGACTAGCCAGTCTTTGGGCTGTGACCAGGTGCCTTTTTCTTCAGGGAGCCTTCTTCTGCTCTTTCTAAAACCCTTCCCTTGTTAATCACTTTCTTCTTTGTACTTTAGAAAATATCCTTACCTCACCCCCAAATGTTTATGGAGTTATCAATACTTATTGAGAACCATGTGTTATCACTGTTCTAGGCAATGGAGAGACATCAGTAGGCAAATCAGACCAAAAAATCCTGCCCTCATGGGATTTACTTTCTTGTGGGGAAAAGCCAGACAAGTCAATTATACAAGATGTTAAAAGACACTAAGGAGAAAAATAAAACAGGGAAAGAGGACAGGAAGTGAGATAGAGGGTATTACAGTTTAAAATGAGTTGGTCATGGAAAGCCCCACATTGAGAAGGTGACATTTGAACAAAGACTGGGAGAAGATGAGGTGTGAGCCATGTGGATTTTGGGGGGAAGAGTTTCCAGGCAGAGGGAATGAGTGAAAAGGCCCTGAGGTGGGAGCACCCGGGTCATGTTAGAGGAACAGCAAAGAGGCCGATTTGGGTGAAGCCCAGTGAGCAAGGGGGAGAGTAGAGTAGTGGGAATATAATAAATTGGATATAACATGGGACCTTTCAGGCCAACTTTATATATATCTGCTTTTTCTCACTGCCCACTTTCCTCCTCCACTCATAAGATCATGGGAGTTTCATTTACAACCGAATCCATCTCAAGTAGAAGTAGATACATAATTCTAGTTTTTTTTATTAAAACACACACACACACACACACACACACACACAAACACACACACACCAAACAATTTAAACAAAGACAGACTGGTTAATTTCTCAACCACTTTATTTCCTACCTTGGGTTCCTACCATGTTCCCAAAGGGATTTAACGGAACTAATAATAAAACGTAACATTTTGACACTATGAACCGGGTACTATACTACCTGGTGTTTTACATGCCGAGTGTCCTCTGTTGCTTTTAATAACGCATTAAGGAAGGCAGTACCCATGCTAACACTCTTCCTTTTCTTCTTTCTCTTGTCTTTCCGCATTTTCTTCAAGCATCCTCACCTTGGCCATGTTTTTAGAACTCTGTTTATTACCTGTCAATCCACCACACCATTGCCAAGAACTACAGCTTTCTGTGGACCATCTCAGTGGGTAAACCATCACCTCATCATGTTTGCTTCATTTTCAATGAATTTATTTTATTTTACTTACAAATTTTTAAAATAAAATTGTATATGTGTACACATGATGATTTGATAGACATATACATAGTGAAGTGATTACTATACTCAGCCTGTTAACATGTTGTCTCTTTTCACATGGTTACTTTTGTGTGTGTGTGTGATGAGAGCATGTGAAATCTACTCTTAGCAAATTCCCAATATTCAATACAGTATTATTAACTATAGTCATCATGCTATACATTTGATCTCTAGACTTACTAATCCTACTTAACTCCAACTTTGTACACTTTGACCAGTATTTCCTCTACCTCCCCAGCCCTGGTAACTACCGTTCTACTCTTTGCTTCCATGTATTTGACTCTTTTTAGATTTCACATATAAGTGAGATCATGTAGGTCCTTTTCTGTGTCTACCTTATTTCACTTAGCATAATGTCCGCAACGTTCATCCATGTTGTTGTATATCGTAGGATCTCCTTTTTTAAGGTCGAATAATATATATATATATATATATATATACACACACATATACATACATACATATATATATACACACACACACATACATAAATATATATTTTTTATCAATGGGAACTTAGGCTGTTTCCATATCTTGGCTACTGTGAATAGTACAGTGAATATGGGAGCACAGATATCCCTTAGAGGTGGCTTTCATTTCATTTCTGTATATACCAAAAAGTGAGGTTGCTGGATCAAATCATAATTCTACATTTAAATTTTTGAGGAACTTCGAAAACCATTTTCCATGTTTTTCATACTGTTTTCTATTAAAGGCTACATCAATTTACACTCCCATCAACAGTGTACAAGGGTTCTCTTTTCTCCATATCCTTGCCAACACTTATCTTTAATTTTTTGGGTGATAGCCATTCTAACAGGTGTGAGGTGATATTTCACTGTGGTTTTGATTTGCATTTCCCTAATGATTACTGATGTTGAGCACCTTTACATATACCTTTTGGCCATTTGTATGTCTTCTTTGGAA